>NC_092331.1:45828604-46528719 GCF_036785885.1 Coffea arabica | reverse complement strand
AATGTATCACCGCAACTAGGGGTGGCAATTTTCGACACGACCTGAAAACACGACACGAACCTAACACGAAATTAATGGGTTTGGGTTGAGGTTTCGGGAATTCGGGTCAGAATCGGGTTGGACCCGATGAACCCGAAAAGAAAACCGGTCGATTTCGGGTCAACCCGTGGTGACCTGATATGACCCGATATGACCCGTTTACGAATTAAAAATAATTTAATAAACATAAAAATAATTTTATCTAACTAAACTAAGTTATTCTTTTTTTCAAAGGCATTAATTACTTAATCATAAACGAATTTATTTAATTTGTGTGAAGTTGAAATTATTATACTTGGACAAATAATATATTATATTATTTTTCACTTTTGTATTGTTTTAATTTATTTTATATTTTGCTTGGGATAAAACACTTTTACGGTGTTTAATTTATTTTAGATTTGATTTGGAATCATTTATTTAAATTTTTATTACTTGATTATGTAATTAGTTTTGTGAGAAATTGATTTTATTAGAAATTACAGTGATAAATTAATAAATTAAAATTAAGTTTCGGGTCATTTCGGGTCGACCCGCCGCCCCGTAAACCTGAAATTTTCGGTTTCGGGTCAGCATACCTGACCCGTCACGGGTTGGCGGGTCGGGGTTCGGGTCAACAGATTTTCTGGCGGGTCTGTTGACCCGAACCCGACCCGCCAACCTGATTTGGACCCGAATTGCCACCCCTAACTGCAAGCGTGAAGGATTGATTTCATGATAATTTAGAGTTGCGGGATGAGGGAAAAAAACAGGGTGCAAATCAATAACAAAAAAAAATATAAAGTAAATAAATAAAAGCATAAGAGGAAAATGCTTGAATTGACGCTTAAAATGAATTTCGGTCTAGAAAAGCCACACTGCTTCGCAGGACGGGGTAGTTTAAAAGAATAAAGCGAAAGGAACATGGCGGGTGCGATCATACCAGCACTAATGCACCGGATCCCATCAGAACTCCGAAGTTAAGCGTGCTTGGGCGAGAGTAGTACTAGGATGGGTGACCCCCTGGGAAGTCCTCGTGTTGCACCCCTCTCTTTTTTGTTTCGAAATCCAAATTTCCTATTCGTTCTTTATCCTGTAGTAATTTAGCTCCGTCGGAACGATTGCTTAATATTTTGCTTCTTGTCGAAGCGTGAAGGAGGATCTGAAGGCGCGAGACAAATCAGGAACGGTACGGCTCGATCAAAGCCCGGATCGTCGCTCAAATTTGTCGGCGCAAATGTATCACCGCAACTAGGGGTGGCAATTTTCGACACGACCTGAAAACACGACACGAACCTAACACGAAATTAATGGGTTTGGGTTGAGGTTTCGGGAATTCGGGTCAGAATCGGGTTGGACCCGATGAACCCGAAAAGAAAACCGGTCGATTTCGGGTCAACCCGTGGTGACCTGATATGACCCGTTTACGAATTAAAAATAATTTAATAAACATAAAAATAATTTTATCTAACTAAACTAAGTTATTCTTTTTTTCAAAGGCATTAATTACTTAATCCTAAACGAATTTATTTAATTTGTGTGAAGTTGAAATTATTATACTTGGACAAATAATATATTATATTATTTTTCACTTTTGTATAGTTTTAATTTATTTTATATTTTGCTTGGGATAAAACACTTTTACGGTGTTTAATTTATTTTAGATTTGATTTGGAATCATTTATTTAAATTTTTATTACTTGATTATGTAATTAGTTTTGTGAGAAATTGATTTTATCAGAAATTACAGTGATAAATTAATAAATTAAAATTAAGTTTCGGGTCATTTCGGGTCGACCCGCCGCCCCGTAAACCTGAAATTTTCGGGTTCGGGTCAGCATACCTGACCCGTCACGGGTTGGCGGGTCGGGGTTCGGGTCAACAGATTTTCTGGCGGGTCTGTTGACCCGAACCCGACCCGCCAACCTGATTTGGACCCGAATTGCCACCCCTAACTGCAAGCGTGAAGGATTGATTTCATGATAATTTAGAGTTGCGGGATGAGGGAAAAAAACAGGGTGCAAATCAATAACAAAAAAAAATATAAAGTAAATAAATAAAAGGATAAGAGGAAAATGCTTGAATTGACGCTTAAAATGAATTTCGGTCTAGAAAAGCCACACTGCTTCGCAGGACGGGGTAGTTTAAAAGAATAAAGCGAAAGGAACATGGCGGGTGCGATCATACCAGCACTAATGCACCGGATCCCATCAGAACTCCGAAGTTAAGCGTGCTTGGGCGAGAGTAGTACTAGGATGGGTGACCCCCTGGGAAGTCCTCGTGTTGCACCCCTCTCTTTTTTGTTTCGAAATCCAAATTTCCTATTCGTTCTTTATCCTGTAGTAATTTAGCTCCGTCGGAACGATTGCTTAATATTTTGCTTCTTGTCGAAGCGTGAAGGAGGATCTGAAGGCGCGAGACAAATCAGGAACGGTACGGCTCGATCAAAGCCCGGATCGTCGCTCAAATTTGTCGGCGCAAATGTATCACCGCAACTAGGGGTGGCAATTTTCGACACGACCTGAAAACACGACACGAACCTAACACGAAATTAATGGGTTTGGGTTGAGGTTTCGGGAATTCGGGTCAGAATCGGGTTGGACCCGATGAACCCGAAAAGAAAACCGGTCGATTCCGGGTCAACCAGTGGTGACC
The DNA here is from genome assembly GCF_036785885.1 of Coffea arabica. Classification (NCBI taxonomy): domain Eukaryota; kingdom Viridiplantae; phylum Streptophyta; class Magnoliopsida; order Gentianales; family Rubiaceae; genus Coffea; species Coffea arabica. The sequence goes on along the minus strand of NC_092331.1, from coordinate 46,526,046 downwards.
TGATATGACCCGTTTACGAATTAAAAATAATTTAATAAACATAAAAATAATTTTATCTAACTAAACTAAGTTATTCTTTTTTTCAAAGGCATTAATTACTTAATCCTAAACGAATTTATTTAATTTGTGTGAAGTTGAAATTATTATACTTGGACAAATAATATATTATATTATTTTTCACTTTTGTATTGTTTTAATTTATTTTATATTTTGCTTGGGATAAAACACTTTTACGGTGTTTAATTTATTTTAGATTTGATTTGGAATCATTTATTTAAATTTTTATTACTTGATTATGTAATTAGTTTTGTGAGAAATTGATTTTATTAGAAATTACAGTGATAAATTAATAAATTAAAATTAAGTTTCGGGTCATTTCGGGTCGACCCGCCGCCCCGTAAACCTGAAATTTTCGGTTTCGGGTCAGCATACCTGACCCGTCACGGGTTGGCGGGTCGGGGTTCGGGTCAACAGATTTTCTGGCGGGTCTGTTGACCCGAACCCGACCCGCCAACCTGATTTGGACCCGAATTGCCACCCCTAACTGCAAGCGTGAAGGATTGATTTCATGATAATTTAGAGTTGCGGGATGAGGGAAAAAAACAGGGTGCAAATCAATAACAAAAAAAAATATAAAGTAAATAAATAAAAGGATAAGAGGAAAATGCTTGAATTGACGCTTAAAATGAATTTCGGTCTAGAAAAGCCACACTGCTTCGCAGGACGGGGTAGTTTAAAAGAATAAAGCGAAAGGAACATGGCGGGTGCGATCATACCAGCACTAATGCACCGGATCCCATCAGAACTCCGAAGTTAAGCGTGCTTGGGCGAGAGTAGTACTAGGATGGGTGACCCCCTGGGAAGTCCTCGTGTTGCACCCCTCTCTTTTTTGTTTCGAAATCCAAATTTCCTATTCGTTCTTTATCCTGTAGTAATTTAGCTCCGTCGGAACGATTGCTTAATATTTTGCTTCTTGTCGAAGCGTGAAGGAGGATCTGAAGGCGCGAGACAAATCAGGAACGGTACGGCTCGATCAAAGCCCGGATCGTCGCTCAAATTTGTCGGCGCAAATGTATCACCGCAACTAGGGGTGGCAATTTTCGACACGACCTGAAAACACGACACGAACCTAACACGAAATTAATGGGTTTGGGTTGAGGTTTCGGGAATTCGGGTCAGAATCGGGTTGGACCCGATGAACCCGAAAAGAAAACCGGTCGATTTCGGGTCAACCCGTGGTGACCTGATATGACCCGTTTACGAATTAAAAATAATTTAATAAACATAAAAATAATTTTATCTAACTAAACTAAGTTATTCTTTTTTTCAAAGGCATTAATTACTTAATCCTAAACGAATTTATTTAATTTGTGTGAAGTTGAAATTATTATACTTGGACAAATAATATATTATATTATTTTTCACTTTTGTATAGTTTTAATTTATTTTATATTTTGCTTGGGATAAAACACTTTTACGGTGTTTAATTTATTTTAGATTTGATTTGGAATCATTTATTTAAATTTTTATTACTTGATTATGTAATTAGTTTTGTGAGAAATTGATTTTATCAGAAATTACAGTGATAAATTAATAAATTAAAATTAAGTTTCGGGTCATTTCGGGTCGACCCGCCGCCCCGTAAACCTGAAATTTTCGGGTTCGGGTCAGCATACCTGACCCGTCACGGGTTGGCGGGTCGGGGTTCGGGTCAACAGATTTTCTGGCGGGTCTGTTGACCCGAACCCGACCCGCCAACCTGATTTGGACCCGAATTGCCACCCCTAACTGCAAGCGTGAAGGATTGATTTCATGATAATTTAGAGTTGCGGGATGAGGGAAAAAAACAGGGTGCAAATCAATAACAAAAAAAAATATAAAGTAAATAAATAAAAGGATAAGAGGAAAATGCTTGAATTGACGCTTAAAATGAATTTCGGTCTAGAAAAGCCACACTGCTTCGCAGGACGGGGTAGTTTAAAAGAATAAAGCGAAAGGAACATGGCGGGTGCGATCATACCAGCACTAATGCACCGGATCCCATCAGAACTCCGAAGTTAAGCGTGCTTGGGCGAGAGTAGTACTAGGATGGGTGACCCCCTGGGAAGTCCTCGTGTTGCACCCCTCTCTTTTTTGTTTCGAAATCCAAATTTCCTATTCGTTCTTTATCCTGTAGTAATTTAGCTCCGTCGGAACGATTGCTTAATATTTTGCTTCTTGTCGAAGCGTGAAGGAGGATCTGAAGGCGCGAGACAAATCAGGAACGGTACGGCTCGATCAAAGCCCGGATCGTCGCTCAAATTTGTCGGCGCAAATGTATCACCGCAACTAGGGGTGGCAATTTTCGACACGACCTGAAAACACGACACGAACCTAACACGAAATTAATGGGTTTGGGTTGAGGTTTCGGGAATTCGGGTCAGAATCGGGTTGGACCCGATGAACCCGAAAAGAAAACCGGTCGATTCCGGGTCAACCAGTGGTGACCTGATATGACCCGTTTACGAATTAAAAATAATTTAATAAACATAAAAATAATTTTATCTAACTAAACTAAGTTATTCTTTTTTTCAAAGGCATTAATTACTTAATCCTAAACGAATTTATTTAATTTGTGTGAAGTTGAAATTATTATACTTGGACAAATAATATATTATATTATTTTTCACTTTTGTATAGTTTTAATTTATTTTATATTTTGCTTGGGATAAAACACTTTTACGGTGTTTAATTTATTTTAGATTTGATTTGGAATCATTTATTTAAATTTTTATTACTTGATTATGTAATTAGTTTTGTGAGAAATTGATTTTATCAGAAATTACAGTGATAAATTAATAAATTAAAATTAAGTTTCGGGTCATTTCGGGTCGACCCGCCGCCCCGTAAACCTGAAATTTTCGGGTTCGGGTCAGCATACCTGACCCGTCACGGGTTGGCGGGTCGGGGTTCGGGTCAACAGATTTTCTGGCGGGTCTGTTGACCCGAACCCGACCCGCCAACCTGATTTGGACCCGAATTGCCACCCCTAACTGCAAGCGTGAAGGATTGATTTCATGATAATTTAGAGTTGCGGGATGAGGGAAAAAAACAGGGTGCAAATCAATAACAAAAAAAAATATAAAGTAAATAAATAAAAGGATAAGAGGAAAATGCTTGAATTGACGCTTAAAATGAATTTCGGTCTAGAAAAGCCACACTGCTTCGCAGGACGGGGTAGTTTAAAAGAATAAAGCGAAAGGAATATGGCGGGTGCGATCATACCAGCACTAATGCACCGGATCCCATCAGAACTCCGAAGTTAAGCGTGCTTGGGCGAGAGTAGTACTAGGATGGGTGACCCCCTGGGAAGTCCTCGTGTTGCACCCCTCTCTTTTTTGTTTCGAAATCCAAATTTCCTATTCGTTCTTTATCCTGTAGTAATTTAGCTCCGTCGGAACGATTGCTTAATATTTTGCTTCTTGTCGAAGCGTGAAGGAGGATCTGAAGGCGCGAGACAAATCAGGAACGGTACGGCTCGATCAAAGCCCGGATCGTCGCTCAAATTTGTCGGCGCAAATGTATCACCGCAACTAGGGGTGGCAATTTTCGACACGACCTGAAAACACGACACGAACCTAACACGAAATTAATGGGTTTGGGTTGAGGTTTCGGGAATTCGGGTCAGAATCGGGTTGGACCCGATGAACCCGAAAAGAAAACCGGTCGATTCCGGGTCAACCAGTGGTGACCTGATATGACCCGTTTACGAATTAAAAATAATTTAATAAACATAAAAATAATTTTATCTAACTAAACTAAGTTATTCTTTTTTTCAAAGGCATTAATTACTTAATCCTAAACGAATTTATTTAATTTGTGTGAAGTTGAAATTATTATACTTGGACAAATAATATATTATATTATTTTTCACTTTTGTATTGTTTTAATTTATTTTATATTTTGCTTGGGATAAAACACTTTTACGGTGTTTAATTTATTTTAGATTTGATTTGGAATCATTTATTTAAATTTTTATTACTTGATTATGTAATTAGTTTTGTGAGAAATTGATTTTATTAGAAATTACAGTGATAAATTAATAAATTAAAATTAAGTTTCGGGTCATTTCGGGTCGACCCGCCGCCCCGTAAACCTGAAATTTTCGGTTTCGGGTCAGCATACCTGACCCGTCACGGGTTGGCGGGTCGGGGTTCGGGTCAACAGATTTTCTGGCGGGTCTGTTGACCCGAACCCGACCCGCCAACCTGATTTGGACCCGAATTGCCACCCCTAACTGCAAGCGTGAAGGATTGATTTCATGATAATTTAGAGTTGCGGGATGAGGGAAAAAAACAGGGTGCAAATCAATAACAAAAAAAAATATAAAGTAAATAAATAAAAGCATAAGAGGAAAATGCTTGAATTGACGCTTAAAATGAATTTCGGTCTAGAAAAGCCACACTGCTTCGCAGGACGGGGTAGTTTAAAAGAATAAAGCGAAAGGAACATGGCGGGTGCGATCATACCAGCACTAATGCACCGGATCCCATCAGAACTCCGAAGTTAAGCGTGCTTGGGCGAGAGTAGTACTAGGATGGGTGACCCCCTGGGAAGTCCTCGTGTTGCACCCCTCTCTTTTTTGTTTCGAAATCCAAATTTCCTATTCGTTCTTTATCCTGTAGTAATTTAGCTCCGTCGGAACGATTGCTTAATATTTTGCTTCTTGTCGAAGCGTGAAGGAGGATCTGAAGGCGCGAGACAAATCAGGAACGGTACGGCTCGATCAAAGCCCGGATCGTCGCTCAAATTTGTCGGCGCAAATGTATCACCGCAACTAGGGGTGGCAATTTTCGACACGACCTGAAAACACGACACGAACCTAACACGAAATTAATGGGTTTGGGTTGAGGTTTCGGGAATTCGGGTCAGAATCGGGTTGGACCCGATGAACCCGAAAAGAAAACCGGTCGATTTCGGGTCAACCCGTGGTGACCTGATATGACCCGTTTACGAATTAAAAATAATTTAATAAACATAAAAATAATTTTATCTAACTAAACTAAGTTATTCTTTTTTTCAAAGGCATTAATTACTTAATCCTAAACGAATTTATTTAATTTGTGTGAAGTTGAAATTATTATACTTGGACAAATAATATATTATATTATTTTTCACTTTTGTATAGTTTTAATTTATTTTATATTTTGCTTGGGATAAAACACTTTTACGGTGTTTAATTTATTTTAGATTTGATTTGGAATCATTTATTTAAATTTTTATTACTTGATTATGTAATTAGTTTTGTGAGAAATTGATTTTATCAGAAATTACAGTGATAAATTAATAAATTAAAATTAAGTTTCGGGTCATTTCGGGTCGACCCGCCGCCCCGTAAACCTGAAATTTTCGGGTTCGGGTCAGCATACCTGACCCGTCACGGGTTGGCGGGTCGGGGTTCGGGTCAACAGATTTTCTGGCGGGTCTGTTGACCCGAACCCGACCCGCCAACCTGATTTGGACCCGAATTGCCACCCCTAACTGCAAGCGTGAAGGATTGATTTCATGATAATTTAGAGTTGCGGGATGAGGGAAAAAAACAGGGTGCAAATCAATAACAAAAAAAAATATAAAGTAAATAAATAAAAGGATAAGAGGAAAATGCTTGAATTGACGCTTAAAATGAATTTCGGTCTAGAAAAGCCACACTGCTTCGCAGGACGGGGTAGTTTAAAAGAATAAAGCGAAAGGAACATGGCGGGTGCGATCATACCAGCACTAATGCACCGGATCCCATCAGAACTCCGAAGTTAAGCGTGCTTGGGCGAGAGTAGTACTAGGATGGGTGACCCCCTGGGAAGTCCTCGTGTTGCACCCCTCTCTTTTTTGTTTCGAAATCCAAATTTCCTATTCGTTCTTTATCCTGTAGTAATTTAGCTCCGTCGGAACGATTGCTTAATATTTTGCTTCTTGTCGAAGCGTGAAGGAGGATCTGAAGGCGCGAGACAAATCAGGAACGGTACGGCTCGATCAAAGCCCGGATCGTCGCTCAAATTTGTCGGCGCAAATGTATCACCGCAACTAGGGGTGGCAATTTTCGACACGACCTGAAAACACGACACGAACCTAACACGAAATTAATGGGTTTGGGTTGAGGTTTCGGGAATTCGGGTCAGAATCGGGTTGGACCCGATGAACCCGAAAAGAAAACCGGTCGATTCCGGGTCAACCAGTGGTGACCTGATATGACCCGTTTACGAATTAAAAATAATTTAATAAACATAAAAATAATTTTATCTAACTAAACTAAGTTATTCTTTTTTTCAAAGGCATTAATTACTTAATCCTAAACGAATTTATTTAATTTGTGTGAAGTTGAAATTATTATACTTGGACAAATAATATATTATATTATTTTTCACTTTTGTATAGTTTTAATTTATTTTATATTTTGCTTGGGATAAAACACTTTTACGGTGTTTAATTTATTTTAGATTTGATTTGGAATCATTTATTTAAATTTTTATTACTTGATTATGTAATTAGTTTTGTGAGAAATTGATTTTATCAGAAATTACAGTGATAAATTAATAAATTAAAATTAAGTTTCGGGTCATTTCGGGTCGACCCGCCGCCCCGTAAACCTGAAATTTTCGGGTTCGGGTCAGCATACCTGACCCGTCACGGGTTGGCGGGTCGGGGTTCGGGTCAACAGATTTTCTGGCGGGTCTGTTGACCCGAACCCGACCCGCCAACCTGATTTGGACCCGAATTGCCACCCCTAACTGCAAGCGTGAAGGATTGATTTCATGATAATTTAGAGTTGCGGGATGAGGGAAAAAAACAGGGTGCAAATCAATAACAAAAAAAAATATAAAGTAAATAAATAAAAGGATAAGAGGAAAATGCTTGAATTGACGCTTAAAATGAATTTCGGTCTAGAAAAGCCACACTGCTTCGCAGGACGGGGTAGTTTAAAAGAATAAAGCGAAAGGAACATGGCGGGTGCGATCATACCAGCACTAATGCACCGGATCCCATCAGAACTCCGAAGTTAAGCGTGCTTGGGCGAGAGTAGTACTAGGATGGGTGACCCCCTGGGAAGTCCTCGTGTTGCACCCCTCTCTTTTTTGTTTCGAAATCCAAATTTCCTATTCGTTCTTTATCCTGTAGTAATTTAGCTCCGTCGGAACGATTGCTTAATATTTTGCTTCTTGTCGAAGCGTGAAGGAGGATCTGAAGGCGCGAGACAAATCAGGAACGGTACGGCTCGATCAAAGCCCGGATCGTCGCTCAAATTTGTCGGCGCAAATGTATCACCGCAACTAGGGGTGGCAATTTTCGACACGACCTGAAAACACGACACGAACCTAACACGAAATTAATGGGTTTGGGTTGAGGTTTCGGGAATTCGGGTCAGAATCGGGTTGGACCCGATGAACCCGAAAAGAAAACCGGTCGATTTCGGGTCAACCCGTGGTGACCTGATATGACTCGTTTACGAATTAAAAATAATTTAATAAACATAAAAATAATTTTATCTAACTAAACTAAGTTATTCTTTTTTTCAAAGGCATTAATTACTTAATCCTAAACGAATTTATTTAATTTGTGTGAAGTTGAAATTATTATACTTGGACAAATAATATATTATATTATTTTTCACTTTTGTATTGTTTTAATTTATTTTATATTTTGCTTGGGATAAAACACTTTTACGGTGTTTAATTTATTTTAGATTTGATTTGGAATCATTTATTTAAATTTTTATTACTTGATTATGTAATTAGTTTTGTGAGAAATTGATTTTATCAGAAATTACAGTGATAAATTAATAAATTAAAATTAAGTTTCGGGTCATTTCGGGTCGACCCGCCGCCCCGTAAACCTGAAATTTTCGGGTTCGGGTCAGCATACCTGACCCGTCACGGGTTGGCGGGTCGGGGTTCGGGTCAACAGATTTTCTGGCGGGTCTGTTGACCCGAACCCGACCCGCCAACCTGATTTGGACCCGAATTGCCACCCCTAACTGCAAGCGTGAAGGATTGATTTCATGATAATTTAGAGTTGCGGGATGAGGGAAAAAAACAGGGTGCAAATCAATAACAAAAAAAAATATAAAGTAAATAAATAAAAGGATAAGAGGAAAATGCTTGAATTGACGCTTAAAATGAATTTCGGTCTAGAAAAGCCACACTGCTTCGCAGGACGGGGTAGTTTAAAAGAATAAAGCGAAAGGAACATGGCGGGTGCGATCATACCAGCACTAATGCACCGGATCCCATCAGAACTCCGAAGTTAAGCGTGCTTGGGCGAGAGTAGTACTAGGATGGGTGACCCCCTGGGAAGTCCTCGTGTTGCACCCCTCTCTTTTTTGTTTCGAAATCCAAATTTCCTATTCGTTCTTTATCCTGTAGTAATTTAGCTCCGTCGGAACGATTGCTTAATATTTTGCTTCTTGTCGAAGCGTGAAGGAGGATCTGAAGGCGCGAGACAAATCAGGAACGGTACGGCTCGATCAAAGCCCGGATCGTCGCTCAAATTTGTCGGCGCAAATGTATCACCGCAACTAGGGGTGGCAATTTTCGACACGACCTGAAAACACGACACGAACCTAACACGAAATTAATGGGTTTGGGTTGAGGTTTCGGGAATTCGGGTCAGAATCGGGTTGGACCCGATGAACCCGAAAAGAAAACCGGTCGATTTCGGGTCAACCCGTGGTGACCTGATATGACCCGTTTACGAATTAAAAATAATTTAATAAACATAAAAATAATTTTATCTAACTAAACTAAGTTATTCTTTTTTTCAAAGGCATTAATTACTTAATCCTAAACGAATTTATTTAATTTGTGTGAAGTTGAAATTATTATACTTGGACAAATAATATATTATATTATTTTTCACTTTTGTATAGTTTTAATTTATTTTATATTTTGCTTGGGATAAAACACTTTTACGGTGTTTAATTTATTTTAGATTTGATTTGGAATCATTTATTTAAATTTTTATTACTTGATTATGTAATTAGTTTTGTGAGAAATTGATTTTATCAGAAATTACAGTGATAAATTAATAAATTAAAATTAAGTTTCGGGTCATTTCGGGTCGACCCGCCGCCCCGTAAACCTGAAATTTTCGGGTTCGGGTCAGCATACCTGACCCGTCACGGGTTGGCGGGTCGGGGTTCGGGTCAACAGATTTTCTGGCGGGTCTGTTGACCCGAACCCGACCCGCCAACCTGATTTGGACCCGAATTGCCACCCCTAACTGCAAGCGTGAAGGATTGATTTCATGATAATTTAGAGTTGCGGGATGAGGGAAAAAAACAGGGTGCAAATCAATAACAAAAAAAAATATAAAGTAAATAAATAAAAGGATAAGAGGAAAATGCTTGAATTGACGCTTAAAATGAATTTCGGTCTAGAAAAGCCACACTGCTTCGCAGGACGGGGTAGTTTAAAAGAATAAAGCGAAAGGAACATGGCGGGTGCGATCATACCAGCACTAATGCACCGGATCCCATCAGAACTCCGAAGTTAAGCGTGCTTGGGCGAGAGTAGTACTAGGATGGGTGACCCCCTGGGAAGTCCTCGTGTTGCACCCCTCTCTTTTTTGTTTCGAAATCCAAATTTCCTATTCGTTCTTTATCCTGTAGTAATTTAGCTCCGTCGGAACGATTGCTTAATATTTTGCTTCTTGTCGAAGCGTGAAGGAGGATCTGAAGGCGCGAGACAAATCAGGAACGGTACGGCTCGAGCAAAGCCCGGATCGTCGCTCAAATTTGTCGGCGCAAATGTATCACCGCAACTAGGGGTGGCAATTTTCGACACGACCTGAAAACACGACACGAACCTAACACGAAATTAATGGGTTTGGGTTGAGGTTTCGGGAATTCGGGTCAGAATCGGGTTGGACCCGATGAACCCGAAAAGAAAACCGGTCGATTCCGGGTCAACCAGTGGTGACCTGATATGACCCGTTTACGAATTAAAAATAATTTAATAAACATAAAAATAATTTTATCTAACTAAACTAAGTTATTCTTTTTTTCAAAGGCATTAATTACTTAATCCTAAACGAATTTATTTAATTTGTGTGAAGTTGAAATTATTATACTTGGACAAATAATATATTATATTATTTTTCACTTTTGTATTGTTTTAATTTATTTTATATTTTGCTTGGGATAAAACACTTTTACGGTGTTTAATTTATTTTAGATTTGATTTGGAATCATTTATTTAAATTTTTATTACTTGATTATGTAATTAGTTTTGTGAGAAATTGATTTTATTAGAAATTACAGTGATAAATTAATAAATTAAAATTAAGTTTCGGGTCATTTCGGGTCGACCCGCCGCCCCGTAAACCTGAAATTTTCGGTTTCGGGTCAGCATACCTGACCCGTCACGGGTTGGCGGGTCGGGGTTCGGGTCAACAGATTTTCTGGCGGGTCTGTTGACCCGAACCCGACCCGCCAACCTGATTTGGACCCGAATTGCCACCCCTAACTGCAAGCGTGAAGGATTGATTTCATGATAATTTAGAGTTGCGGGATGAGGGAAAAAAACAGGGTGCAAATCAATAACAAAAAAAAATATAAAGTAAATAAATAAAAGGATAAGAGGAAAATGCTTGAATTGACGCTTAAAATGAATTTCGGTCTAGAAAAGCCACACTGCTTCGCAGGACGGGGTAGTTTAAAAGAATAAAGCGAAAGGAACATGGCGGGTGCGATCATACCAGCACTAATGCACCGGATCCCATCAGAACTCCGAAGTTAAGCGTGCTTGGGCGAGAGTAGTACTAGGATGGGTGACCCCCTGGGAAGTCCTCGTGTTGCACCCCTCTCTTTTTTGTTTCGAAATCCAAATTTCCTATTCGTTCTTTATCCTGTAGTAATTTAGCTCCGTCGGAACGATTGCTTAATATTTTGCTTCTTGTCGAAGCGTGAAGGAGGATCTGAAGGCGCGAGACAAATCAGGAACGGTACGGCTCGATCAAAGCCCGGATCGTCGCTCAAATTTGTCGGCGCAAATGTATCACCGCAACTAGGGGTGGCAATTTTCGACACGACCTGAAAACACGACACGAACCTAACACGAAATTAATGGGTTTGGGTTGAGGTTTCGGGAATTCGGGTCAGAATCGGGTTGGACCCGATGAACCCGAAAAGAAAACCGGTCGATTTCGGGTCAACCCGTGGTGACTTGATATGACCCGTTTACGAATTAAAAATAATTTAATAAACATAAAAATAATTTTATCTAACTAAACTAAGTTATTCTTTTTTTCAAAGGCATTAATTACTTAATCCTAAACGAATTTATTTAATTTGTGTGAAGTTGAAATTATTATACTTGGACAAATAATATATTATATTATTTTTCACTTTTGTATAGTTTTAATTTATTTTATATTTTGCTTGGGATAAAACACTTTTACGGTGTTTAATTTATTTTAGATTTGATTTGGAATCATTTATTTAAATTTTTATTACTTGATTATGTAATTAGTTTTGTGAGAAATTGATTTTATCAGAAATTACAGTGATAAATTAATAAATTAAAATTAAGTTTCGGGTCATTTCGGGTCGACCCGCCGCCCCGTAAACCTGAAATTTTCGGGTTCGGGTCAGCATACCTGACCCGTCACGGGTTGGCGGGTCGGGGTTCGGGTCAACAGATTTTCTGGCGGGTCTGTTGACCCGAACCCGACCCGCCAACCTGATTTGGACCCGAATTGCCACCCCTAACTGCAAGCGTGAAGGATTGATTTCATGATAATTTAGAGTTGCGGGATGAGGGAAAAAAACAGGGTGCAAATCAATAACAAAAAAAAATATAAAGTAAATAAATAAAAGGATAAGAGGAAAATGCTTGAATTGACGCTTAAAATGAATTTCGGTCTAGAAAAGCCACACTGCTTCGCAGGACGGGGTAGTTTAAAAGAATAAAGCGAAAGGAACATGGCGGGTGCGATCATACCAGCACTAATGCACCGGATCCCATCAGAACTCCGAAGTTAAGCGTGCTTGGGCGAGAGTAGTACTAGGATGGGTGACCCCCTGGGAAGTCCTCGTGTTGCACCCCTCTCTTTTTTGTTTCGAAATCCAAATTTCCTATTCGTTCTTTATCCTGTAGTAATTTAGCTCCGTCGGAACGATTGCTTAATATTTTGCTTCTTGTCGAAGCGTGAAGGAGGATCTGAAGGCGCGAGACAAATCAGGAACGGTACGGCTCGATCAAAGCCCGGATCGTCGCTCAAATTTGTCGGCGCAAATGTATCACCGCAACTAGGGGTGGCAATTTTCGACACGACCTGAAAACACGACACGAACCTAACACGAAATTAATGGGTTTGGGTTGAGGTTTCGGGAATTCGGGTCAGAATCGGGTTGGACCCGATGAACCCGAAAAGAAAACCGGTCGATTCCGGGTCAACCAGTGGTGACCTGATATGACCCGTTTACGAATTAAAAATAATTTAATAAACATAAAAATAATTTTATCTAACTAAACTAAGTTATTCTTTTTTTCAAAGGCATTAATTACTTAATCCTAAACGAATTTATTTAATTTGTGTGAAGTTGAAATTATTATACTTGGACAAATAATATATTATATTATTTTTCACTTTTGTATTGTTTTAATTTATTTTATATTTTGCTTGGGATAAAACACTTTTACGGTGTTTAATTTATTTTAGATTTGATTTGGAATCATTTATTTAAATTTTTATTACTTGATTATGTAATTAGTTTTGTGAGAAATTGATTTTATTAGAAATTACAGTGATAAATTAATAAATTAAAATTAAGTTTCGGGTCATTTCGGGTCGACCCGCCGCCCCGTAAACCTGAAATTTTCGGTTTCGGGTCAGCATACCTGACCCGTCACGGGTTGGCGGGTCGGGGTTCGGGTCAACAGATTTTCTGGCGGGTCTGTTGACCCGAACCCGACCCGCCAACCTGATTTGGACCCGAATTGCCACCCCTAACTGCAAGCGTGAAGGATTGATTTCATGATAATTTAGAGTTGCGGGATGAGGGAAAAAAACAGGGTGCAAATCAATAACAAAAAAAAATATAAAGTAAATAAATAAAAGGATAAGAGGAAAATGCTTGAATTGACGCTTAAAATGAATTTCGGTCTAGAAAAGCCACACTGCTTCGCAGGACGGGGTAGTTTAAAAGAATAAAGCGAAAGGAACATGGCGGGTGCGATCATACCAGCACTAATGCACCGGATCCCATCAGAACTCCGAAGTTAAGCGTGCTTGGGCGAGAGTAGTACTAGGATGGGTGACCCCCTGGGAAGTCCTCGTGTTGCACCCCTCTCTTTTTTGTTTCGAAATCCAAATTTCCTATTCGTTCTTTATCCTGTAGTAATTTAGCTCCGTCGGAACGATTGCTTAATATTTTGCTTCTTGTCGAAGCGTGAAGGAGGATCTGAAGGCGCGAGACAAATCAGGAACGGTACGGCTCGATCAAAGCCCGGATCGTCGCTCAAATTTGTCGGCGCAAATGTATCACCGCAACTAGGGGTGGCAATTTTCGACACGACCTGAAAACACGACACGAACCTAACACGAAATTAATGGGTTTGGGTTGAGGTTTCGGGAATTCGGGTCAGAATCGGGTTGGACCCGATGAACCCGAAAAGAAAACCGGTCGATTTCGGGTCAACCCGTGGTGACTTGATATGACCCGTTTACGAATTAAAAATAATTTAATAAACATAAAAATAATTTTATCTAACTAAACTAAGTTATTCTTTTTTTCAAAGGCATTAATTACTTAATCCTAAACGAATTTATTTAATTTGTGTGAAGTTGAAATTATTATACTTGGACAAATAATATATTATATTATTTTTCACTTTTGTATAGTTTTAATTTATTTTATATTTTGCTTGGGATAAAACACTTTTACGGTGTTTAATTTATTTTAGATTTGATTTGGAATCATTTATTTAAATTTTTATTACTTGATTATGTAATTAGTTTTGTGAGAAATTGATTTTATCAGAAATTACAGTGATAAATTAATAAATTAAAATTAAGTTTCGGGTCATTTCGGGTCGACCCGCCGCCCCGTAAACCTGAAATTTTCGGGTTCGGGTCAGCATACCTGACCCGTCACGGGTTGGCGGGTCGGGGTTCGGGTCAACAGATTTTCTGGCGGGTCTGTTGACCCGAACCCGACCCGCCAACCTGATTTGGACCCGAATTGCCACCCCTAACTGCAAGCGTGAAGGATTGATTTCATGATAATTTAGAGTTGCGGGATGAGGGAAAAAAACAGGGTGCAAATCAATAACAAAAAAAAATATAAAGTAAATAAATAAAAGGATAAGAGGAAAATGCTTGAATTGACGCTTAAAATGAATTTCGGTCTAGAAAAGCCACACTGCTTCGCAGGACGGGGTAGTTTAAAAGAATAAAGCGAAAGGAACATGGCGGGTGCGATCATACCAGCACTAATGCACCGGATCCCATCAGAACTCCGAAGTTAAGCGTGCTTGGGCGAGAGTAGTACTAGGATGGGTGACCCCCTGGGAAGTCCTCGTGTTGCACCCCTCTCTTTTTTGTTTCGAAATCCAAATTTCCTATTCGTTCTTTATCCTGTAGTAATTTAGCTCCGTCGGAACGATTGCTTAATATTTTGCTTCTTGTCGAAGCGTGAAGGAGGATCTGAAGGCGCGAGACAAATCAGGAACGGTACGGCTCGATCAAAGCCCGGATCGTCGCTCAAATTTGTCGGCGCAAATGTATCACCGCAACTAGGGGTGGCAATTTTCGACACGACCTGAAAACACGACACGAACCTAACACGAAATTAATGGGTTTGGGTTGAGGTTTCGGGAATTCGGGTCAGAATCGGGTTGGACCCGATGAACCCGAAAAGAAAACCGGTCGATTTCGGGTCAACCCGTGGTGACCTGATATGACCCGATATGACCCGTTTACGAATTAAAAATAATTTAATAAACATAAAAATAATTTTATCTAACTAAACTAAGTTATTCTTTTTTTCAAAGGCATTAATTACTTAATCCTAAACGAATTTATTTAATTTGTGTGAAGTTGAAATTATTATACTTGGACAAATAATATATTATATTATTTTTCACTTTTGTATTGTTTTAATTTATTTTATATTTTGCTTGGGATAAAACACTTTTACGGTGTTTAATTTATTTTAGATTTGATTTGGAATCATTTATTTAAATTTTTATTACTTGATTATGTAATTAGTTTTGTGAGAAATTGATTTTATTAGAAATTACAGTGATAAATTAATAAATTAAAATTAAGTTTCGGGTCATTTCGGGTCGACCCGCCGCCCCGTAAACCTGAAATTTTCGGGTCCGGGTCAGCATACCTGACCCGTCACGGGTTGGCGGGTCGGGGTTCGGGTCAACAGATTTTCTGGCGGGTCTGTTGACCCGAACCCGACCCGCCAACCTGATTTGGACCCGAATTGCCACCCCTAACTGCAAGCGTGAAGGATTGATTTCATGATAATTTAGAGTTGCGGGATGAGGGAAAAAAACAGGGTGCAAATCAATAACAAAAAAAAATATAAAGTAAATAAATAAAAGGATAAGAGGAAAATGCTTGAATTGACGCTTAAAATGAATTTCGGTCTAGAAAAGCCACACTGCTTCGCAGGACGGGGTAGTTTAAAAGAATAACGCGAAAGGAACATGGCGGGTGCGATCATACCAGCACTAATGCACCGGATCCCATCAGAACTCCGAAGTTAAGCGTGCTTGGGCGAGAGTAGTACTAGGATGGGTGACCCCCTGGGAAGTCCTCGTGTTGCACCCCTCTCTTTTTTGTTTCGAAATCCAAATTTCCTATTCGTTCTTTATCCTGTAGTAATTTAGCTCCGTCGGAACGATTGCTTAATATTTTGCTTCTTGTCGAAGCGTGAAGGAGGATCTGAAGGCGCGAGACAAATCAGGAACGGTACGGCTCGATCAAAGCCCGGATCGTCGCTCAAATTTGTCGGCGCAAATGTATCACCGCAACTAGGGGTGGCAATTTTCGACACGACACGAACCTAACACGAAATTAATGGGTTTGGGTTGAGGTTTCGGGAATTCGGGTCAGAATCGGGTTGGACCCGATGAACCCGAAAAGAAAACCGGTCGATTTCGGGTCAACCCGTGGTGACCTGATATGACCCGATATGACCCGTTTACGAATTAAAAATAATTTAATAAACATAAAAATAATTTTATCTAACTAAACTAAGTTATTCTTTTTTTCAAAGGCATTAATTACTTAATCCTAAACGAATTTATTTAATTTGTGTGAAGTTGAAATTATTATACTTGGACAAATAATATATTATATTATTTTTCACTTTTGTATTGTTTTAATTTATTTTATATTTTGCTTGGGATAAAACACTTTTACGGTGTTTAATTTATTTTAGATTTGATTTGGAATCATTTATTTAAATTTTTATTACTTGATTATGTAATTAGTTTTGTGAGAAATTGATTTTATTAGAAATTACAGTGATAAATTAATAAATTAAAATTAAGTTTCGGGTCATTTCGGGTCGACCCGCCGCCCCGTAAACCTGAAATTTTCGGGTCCGGGTCAGCATACCTGACCCGTCACGGGTTGGCGGGTCGGGGTTCGGGTCAACAGATTTTCTGGCGGGTCTGTTGACCCGAACCCGACCCGCCAACCTGATTTGGACCCGAATTGCCACCCCTGACTGCAAGCGTGAAGGATTGATTTCATGATAATTTAGAGTTGCGGGATGAGGGAAAAAAACAGGGTGCAAATCAATAACAAAAAAATATATAAAGTAAATAAATAAAAGGATAAGAGGAAAATGCTTGAATTGACGCTTAAAATGAATTTCGGTCTAGAAAAGCCACACTGCTTCGCAGGACGGGGTAGTTTAAAAGAATAACGCGAAAGGAACATGGCGGGTGCGATCATACCAGCACTAATGCACCGGATCCCATCAGAACTCCGAAGTTAAGCGTGCTTGGGCGAGAGTAGTACTAGGATGGGTGACCCCCTGGGAAGTCCTCGTGTTGCACCCCTCTCTTTTTTGTTTCGAAATCCAAATTTCCTATTCGTTCTTTATCCTGTAGTAATTTAGCTCCGTCGGAACGATTGCTTAATATTTTGCTTCTTGTCGAAGCGTGAAGGAGGATCTGAAGGCGCGAGACAAATCAGGAACGGTACGGCTCGATCAAAGCCCGGATCGTCGCTCAAATTTGTCGGCGCAAATGTATCACCGCAACTAGGGGTGGCAATTTTCGACACGACACGAACCTAACACGAAATTAATGGGTTTGGGTTGAGGTTTCGGGAATTCGGGTCAGAATCGGGTTGGACCCGATGAACCCGAAAAGAAAACCGGTCGATTTCGGGTCAACCCGTGGTGACCTGATATGACCCGATATGACCCGTTTACGAATTAAAAATAATTTAATAAACATAAAAATAATTTTATCTAACTAAACTAAGTTATTCTTTTTTTCAAAGGCATTAATTACTTAATCCTAAACGAATTTATTTAATTTGTGTGAAGTTGAAATTATTATACTTGGACAAATAATATATTATATTATTTTTCACTTTTGTATTGTTTTAATTTATTTTATATTTTGCTTGGGATAAAACACTTTTACGGTGTTTAATTTATTTTAGATTTGATTTGGAATCATTTATTTAAATTTTTATTACTTGATTATGTAATTAGTTTTGTGAGAAATTGATTTTATTAGAAATTACAGTGATAAATTAATAAATTAAAATTAAGTTTCGGGTCATTTCGGGTCGACCCGCCGCCCCGTAAACCTGAAATTTTCGGGTCCGGGTCAGCATACCTGACCCGTCACGGGTTGGCGGGTCGGGGTTCGGGTCAACAGATTTTCTGGCGGGTCTGTTGACCCGAACCCGACCCGCCAACCTGATTTGGACCCGAATTGCCACCCCTAACTGCAAGCGTGAAGGATTGATTTCATGATAATTTAGAGTTGCGGGATGAGGGAAAAAAACAGGGTGCAAATCAATAACAAAAAAAAATATAAAGTAAATAAATAAAAGGATAAGAGGAAAATGCTTGAATTGACGCTTAAAATGAATTTCGGTCTAGAAAAGCCACACTGCTTCGCAGGACGGGGTAGTTTAAAAGAATAACGCGAAAGGAACATGGCGGGTGCGATCATACCAGCACTAATGCACCGGATCCCATCAGAACTCCGAAGTTAAGCGTGCTTGGGCGAGAGTAGTACTAGGATGGGTGACCCCCTGGGAAGTCCTCGTGTTGCACCCCTCTCTTTTTTGTTTCGAAATCCAAATTTCCTATTCGTTCTTTATCCTGTAGTAATTTAGCTCCGTCGGAACGATTGCTTAATATTTTGCTTCTTGTCGAAGCGTGAAGGAGGATCTGAAGGCGCGAGACAAATCAGGAACGGTACGGCTCGATCAAAGCCCGGATCGTCGCTCAAATTTGTCGGCGCAAATGTATCACCGCAACTAGGGGTGGCAATTTTCGACACGACACGAACCTAACACGAAATTAATGGGTTTGGGTTGAGGTTTCGGGAATTCGGGTCAGAATCGGGTTGGACCCGATGAACCCGAAAAGAAAACCGGTCGATTTCGGGTCAACCCGTGGTGACCTGATATGACCCGATATGACCCGTTTACGAATTAAAAATAATTTAATAAACATAAAAATAATTTTATCTAACTAAACTAAGTTATTCTTTTTTTCAAAGGCATTAATTACTTAATCCTAAACGAATTTATTTAATTTGTGTGAAGTTGAAATTATTATACTTGGACAAATAATATATTATATTATTTTTCACTTTTGTATTGTTTTAATTTATTTTATATTTTGCTTGGGATAAAACACTTTTACGGTGTTTAATTTATTTTAGATTTGATTTGGAATCATTTATTTAAATTTTTATTACTTGATTATGTAATTAGTTTTGTGAGAAATTGATTTTATTAGAAATTACAGTGATAAATTAATAAATTAAAATTAAGTTTCGGGTCATTTCGGGTCGACCCGCCGCCCCGTAAACCTGAAATTTTCGGGTCCGGGTCAGCATACCTGACCCGTCACGGGTTGGCGGGTCGGGGTTCGGGTCAACAGATTTTCTGGCGGGTCTGTTGACCCGAACCCGACCCGCCAACCTGATTTGGACCCGAATTGCCACCCCTGACTGCAAGCGTGAAGGATTGATTTCATGATAATTTAGAGTTGCGGGATGAGGGAAAAAAACAGGGTGCAAATCAATAACAAAAAAATATATAAAGTAAATAAATAAAAGGATAAGAGGAAAATGCTTGAATTGACGCTTAAAATGAATTTCGGTCTAGAAAAGCCACACTGCTTCGCAGGACGGGGTAGTTTAAAAGAATAACGCGAAAGGAACATGGCGGGTGCGATCATACCAGCACTAATGCACCGGATCCCATCAGAACTCCGAAGTTAAGCGTGCTTGGGCGAGAGTAGTACTAGGATGGGTGACCCCCTGGGAAGTCCTCGTGTTGCACCCCTCTCTTTTTTGTTTCGAAATCCAAATTTCCTATTCGTTCTTTATCCTGTAGTAATTTAGCTCCGTCGGAACGATTGCTTAATATTTTGCTTCTTGTCGAAGCGTGAAGGAGGATCTGAAGGCGCGAGACAAATCAGGAACGGTACGGCTCGATCAAAGCCCGGATCGTCGCTCAAATTTGTCGGCGCAAATGTATCACCGCAACTAGGGGTGGCAATTTTCGACACGACACGAACCTAACACGAAATTAATGGGTTTGGGTTGAGGTTTCGGGAATTCGGGTCAGAATCGGGTTGGACCCGATGAACCCGAAAAGAAAACCGGTCGATTTCGGGTCAACCCGTGGTGACCTGATATGACCCGATATGACCCGTTTACGAATTA
This sequence comes from Coffea arabica, assembly GCF_036785885.1. Lineage (NCBI taxonomy): Eukaryota > Viridiplantae > Streptophyta > Magnoliopsida > Gentianales > Rubiaceae > Coffea > Coffea arabica. The sequence continues at coordinate 46,506,121 of NC_092331.1, read as the reverse complement.
AAAATAATTTAATAAACATAAAAATAATTTTATCTAACTAAACTAAGTTATTCTTTTTTTCAAAGGCATTAATTACTTAATCCTAAACGAATTTATTTAATTTGTGTGAAGTTGAAATTATTATACTTGGACAAATAATATATTATATTATTTTTCACTTTTGTATTGTTTTAATTTATTTTATATTTTGCTTGGGATAAAACACTTTTACGGTGTTTAATTTATTTTAGATTTGATTTGGAATCATTTATTTAAATTTTTATTACTTGATTATGTAATTAGTTTTGTGAGAAATTGATTTTATTAGAAATTACAGTGATAAATTAATAAATTAAAATTAAGTTTCGGGTCATTTCGGGTCGACCCGCCGCCCCGTAAACCTGAAATTTTCGGGTCCGGGTCAGCATACCTGACCCGTCACGGGTTGGCGGGTCGGGGTTCGGGTCAACAGATTTTCTGGCGGGTCTGTTGACCCGAACCCGACCCGCCAACCTGATTTGGACCCGAATTGCCACCCCTAACTGCAAGCGTGAAGGATTGATTTCATGATAATTTAGAGTTGCGGGATGAGGGAAAAAAACAGGGTGCAAATCAATAACAAAAAAAAATATAAAGTAAATAAATAAAAGGATAAGAGGAAAATGCTTGAATTGACGCTTAAAATGAATTTCGGTCTAGAAAAGCCACACTGCTTCGCAGGACGGGGTAGTTTAAAAGAATAACGCGAAAGGAACATGGCGGGTGCGATCATACCAGCACTAATGCACCGGATCCCATCAGAACTCCGAAGTTAAGCGTGCTTGGGCGAGAGTAGTACTAGGATGGGTGACCCCCTGGGAAGTCCTCGTGTTGCACCCCTCTCTTTTTTGTTTCGAAATCCAAATTTCCTATTCGTTCTTTATCCTGTAGTAATTTAGCTCCGTCGGAACGATTGCTTAATATTTTGCTTCTTGTCGAAGCGTGAAGGAGGATCTGAAGGCGCGAGACAAATCAGGAACGGTACGGCTCGATCAAAGCCCGGATCGTCGCTCAAATTTGTCGGCGCAAATGTATCACCGCAACTAGGGGTGGCAATTTTCGACACGACACGAACCTAACACGAAATTAATGGGTTTGGGTTGAGGTTTCGGGAATTCGGGTCAGAATCGGGTTGGACCCGATGAACCCGAAAAGAAAACCGGTCGATTTCGGGTCAACCCGTGGTGACCTGATATGACCCGATATGACCCGTTTACGAATTAAAAATAATTTAATAAACATAAAAATAATTTTATCTAACTAAACTAAGTTATTCTTTTTTTCAAAGGCATTAATTACTTAATCCTAAACGAATTTATTTAATTTGTGTGAAGTTGAAATTATTATACTTGGACAAATAATATATTATATTATTTTTCACTTTTGTATTGTTTTAATTTATTTTATATTTTGCTTGGGATAAAACACTTTTACGGTGTTTAATTTATTTTAGATTTGATTTGGAATCATTTATTTAAATTTTTATTACTTGATTATGTAATTAGTTTTGTGAGAAATTGATTTTATTAGAAATTACAGTGATAAATTAATAAATTAAAATTAAGTTTCGGGTCATTTCGGGTCGACCCGCCGCCCCGTAAACCTGAAATTTTCGGGTCCGGGTCAGCATACCTGACCCGTCACGGGTTGGCGGGTCGGGGTTCGGGTCAACAGATTTTCTGGCGGGTCTGTTGACCCGAACCCGACCCGCCAACCTGATTTGGACCCGAATTGCCACCCCTAACTGCAAGCGTGAAGGATTGATTTCATGATAATTTAGAGTTGCGGGATGAGGGAAAAAAACAGGGTGCAAATCAATAACAAAAAAATATATAAAGTAAATAAATAAAAGGATAAGAGGAAAATGCTTGAATTGACGCTTAAAATGAATTTCGGTCTAGAAAAGCCACACTGCTTCGCAGGACGGGGTAGTTTAAAAGAATAACGCGAAAGGAACATGGCGGGTGCGATCATACCAGCACTAATGCACCGGATCCCATCAGAACTCCGAAGTTAAGCGTGCTTGGGCGAGAGTAGTACTAGGATGGGTGACCCCCTGGGAAGTCCTCGTGTTGCACCCCTCTCTTTTTTGTTTCGAAATCCAAATTTCCTATTCGTTCTTTATCCTGTAGTAATTTAGCTCCGTCGGAACGATTGCTTAATATTTTGCTTCTTGTCGAAGCGTGAAGGAGGATCTGAAGGCGCGAGACAAATCAGGAACGGTACGGCTCGATCAAAGCCCGGATCGTCGCTCAAATTTGTCGGCGCAAATGTATCACCGCAACTAGGGGTGGCAATTTTCGACACGACACGAACCTAACACGAAATTAATGGGTTTGGGTTGAGGTTTCGGGAATTCGGGTCAGAATCGGGTTGGACCCGATGAACCCGAAAAGAAAACCGGTCGATTTCGGGTCAACCCGTGGTGACCTGATATGACCCGATATGACCCGTTTACGAATTAAAAATAATTTAATAAACATAAAAATAATTTTATCTAACTAAACTAAGTTATTCTTTTTTTCAAAGGCATTAATTACTTAATCCTAAACGAATTTATTTAATTTGTGTGAAGTTGAAATTATTATACTTGGACAAATAATATATTATATTATTTTTCACTTTTGTATTGTTTTAATTTATTTTATATTTTGCTTGGGATAAAACACTTTTACGGTGTTTAATTTATTTTAGATTTGATTTGGAATCATTTATTTAAATTTTTATTACTTGATTATGTAATTAGTTTTGTGAGAAATTGATTTTATTAGAAATTACAGTGATAAATTAATAAATTAAAATTAAGTTTCGGGTCATTTCGGGTCGACCCGCCGCCCCGTAAACCTGAAATTTTCGGGTCCGGGTCAGCATACCTGACCCGTCACGGGTTGGCGGGTCGGGGTTCGGGTCAACAGATTTTCTGGCGGGTCTGTTGACCCGAACCCGACCCGCCAACCTGATTTGGACCCGAATTGCCACCCCTAACTGCAAGCGTGAAGGATTGATTTCATGATAATTTAGAGTTGCGGGATGAGGGAAAAAAACAGGGTGCAAATCAATAACAAAAAAATATATAAAGTAAATAAATAAAAGGATAAGAGGAAAATGCTTGAATTGACGCTTAAAATGAATTTCGGTCTAGAAAAGCCACACTGCTTCGCAGGACGGGGTAGTTTAAAAGAATAACGCGAAAGGAACATGGCGGGTGCGATCATACCAGCACTAATGCACCGGATCCCATCAGAACTCCGAAGTTAAGCGTGCTTGGGCGAGAGTAGTACTAGGATGGGTGACCCCCTGGGAAGTCCTCGTGTTGCACCCCTCTCTTTTTTGTTTCGAAATCCAAATTTCCTATTCGTTCTTTATCCTGTAGTAATTTAGCTCCGTCGGAACGATTGCTTAATATTTTGCTTCTTGTCGAAGCGTGAAGGAGGATCTGAAGGCGCGAGACAAATCAGGAACGGTACGGCTCGATCAAAGCCCGGATCGTCGCTCAAATTTGTCGGCGCAAATGTATCACCGCAACTAGGGGTGGCAATTTTCGACACGACACGAACCTAACACGAAATTAATGGGTTTGGGTTGAGGTTTCGGGAATTCGGGTCAGAATCGGGTTGGACCCGATGAACCCGAAAAGAAAACCGGTCGATTTCGGGTCAACCCGTGGTGACCTGATATGACCCGATATGACCCGTTTACGAATTAAAAATAATTTAATAAACATAAAAATAATTTTATCTAACTAAACTAAGTTATTCTTTTTTTCAAAGGCATTAATTACTTAATCCTAAACGAATTTATTTAATTTGTGTGAAGTTGAAATTATTATACTTGGACAAATAATATATTATATTATTTTTCACTTTTGTATTGTTTTAATTTATTTTATATTTTGCTTGGGATAAAACACTTTTACGGTGTTTAATTTATTTTAGATTTGATTTGGAATCATTTATTTAAATTTTTATTACTTGATTATGTAATTAGTTTTGTGAGAAATTGATTTTATTAGAAATTACAGTGATAAATTAATAAATTAAAATTAAGTTTCGGGTCATTTCGGGTCGACCCGCCGCCCCGTAAACCTGAAATTTTCGGGTCCGGGTCAGCATACCTGACCCGTCACGGGTTGGCGGGTCGGGGTTCGGGTCAACAGATTTTCTGGCGGGTCTGTTGACCCGAACCCGACCCGCCAACCTGATTTGGACCCGAATTGCCACCCCTAACTGCAAGCGTGAAGGATTGATTTCATGATAATTTAGAGTTGCGGGATGAGGGAAAAAAACAGGGTGCAAATCAATAACAAAAAAAAATATAAAGTAAATAAATAAAAGGATAAGAGGAAAATGCTTGAATTGACGCTTAAAATGAATTTCGGTCTAGAAAAGCCACACTGCTTCGCAGGACGGGGTAGTTTAAAAGAATAACGCGAAAGGAACATGGCGGGTGCGATCATACCAGCACTAATGCACCGGATCCCATCAGAACTCCGAAGTTAAGCGTGCTTGGGCGAGAGTAGTACTAGGATGGGTGACCCCCTGGGAAGTCCTCGTGTTGCACCCCTCTCTTTTTTGTTTCGAAATCCAAATTTCCTATTCGTTCTTTATCCTGTAGTAATTTAGCTCCGTCGGAACGATTGCTTAATATTTTGCTTCTTGTCGAAGCGTGAAGGAGGATCTGAAGGCGCGAGACAAATCAGGAACGGTACGGCTCGATCAAAGCCCGGATCGTCGCTCAAATTTGTCGGCGCAAATGTATCACCGCAACTAGGGGTGGCAATTTTCGACACGACACGAACCTAACACGAAATTAATGGGTTTGGGTTGAGGTTTCGGGAATTCGGGTCAGAATCGGGTTGGACCCGATGAACCCGAAAAGAAAACCGGTCGATTTCGGGTCAACCCGTGGTGACCTGATATGACCCGATATGACCCGTTTACGAATTAAAAATAATTTAATAAACATAAAAATAATTTTATCTAACTAAACTAAGTTATTCTTTTTTTCAAAGGCATTAATTACTTAATCCTAAACGAATTTATTTAATTTGTGTGAAGTTGAAATTATTATACTTGGACAAATAATATATTATATTATTTTTCACTTTTGTATTGTTTTAATTTATTTTATATTTTGCTTGGGATAAAACACTTTTACGGTGTTTAATTTATTTTAGATTTGATTTGGAATCATTTATTTAAATTTTTATTACTTGATTATGTAATTAGTTTTGTGAGAAATTGATTTTATTAGAAATTACAGTGATAAATTAATAAATTAAAATTAAGTTTCGGGTCATTTCGGGTCGACCCGCCGCCCCGTAAACCTGAAATTTTCGGGTCCGGGTCAGCATACCTGACCCGTCACGGGTTGGCGGGTCGGGGTTCGGGTCAACAGATTTTCTGGCGGGTCTGTTGACCCGAACCCGACCCGCCAACCTGATTTGGACCCGAATTGCCACCCCTAACTGCAAGCGTGAAGGATTGATTTCATGATAATTTAGAGTTGCGGGATGAGGGAAAAAAACAGGGTGCAAATCAATAACAAAAAAAAATATAAAGTAAATAAATAAAAGGATAAGAGGAAAATGCTTGAATTGACGCTTAAAATGAATTTCGGTCTAGAAAAGCCACACTGCTTCGCAGGACGGGGTAGTTTAAAAGAATAACGCGAAAGGAACATGGCGGGTGCGATCATACCAGCACTAATGCACCGGATCCCATCAGAACTCCGAAGTTAAGCGTGCTTGGGCGAGAGTAGTACTAGGATGGGTGACCCCCTGGGAAGTCCTCGTGTTGCACCCCTCTCTTTTTTGTTTCGAAATCCAAATTTCCTATTCGTTCTTTATCCTGTAGTAATTTAGCTCCGTCGGAACGATTGCTTAATATTTTGCTTCTTGTCGAAGCGTGAAGGAGGATCTGAAGGCGCGAGACAAATCAGGAACGGTACGGCTCGATCAAAGCCCGGATCGTCGCTCAAATTTGTCGGCGCAAATGTATCACCGCAACTAGGGGTGGCAATTTTCGACACGACACGAACCTAACACGAAATTAATGGGTTTGGGTTGAGGTTTCGGGAATTCGGGTCAGAATCGGGTTGGACCCGATGAACCCGAAAAGAAAACCGGTCGATTTCGGGTCAACCCGTGGTGACCTGATATGACCCGATATGACCCGTTTACGAATTAAAAATAATTTAATAAACATAAAAATAATTTTATCTAACTAAACTAAGTTATTCTTTTTTTCAAAGGCATTAATTACTTAATCCTAAACGAATTTATTTAATTTGTGTGAAGTTGAAATTATTATACTTGGACAAATAATATATTATATTATTTTTCACTTTTGTATTGTTTTAATTTATTTTATATTTTGCTTGGGATAAAACACTTTTACGGTGTTTAATTTATTTTAGATTTGATTTGGAATCATTTATTTAAATTTTTATTACTTGATTATGTAATTAGTTTTGTGAGAAATTGATTTTATTAGAAATTACAGTGATAAATTAATAAATTAAAATTAAGTTTCGGGTCATTTCGGGTCGACCCGCCGCCCCGTAAACCTGAAATTTTCGGGTCCGGGTCAGCATACCTGACCCGTCACGGGTTGGCGGGTCGGGGTTCGGGTCAACAGATTTTCTGGCGGGTCTGTTGACCCGAACCCGACCCGCCAACCTGATTTGGACCCGAATTGCCACCCCTAACTGCAAGCGTGAAGGATTGATTTCATGATAATTTAGAGTTGCGGGATGAGGGAAAAAAACAGGGTGCAAATCAATAACAAAAAAAAATATAAAGTAAATAAATAAAAGGATAAGAGGAAAATGCTTGAATTGACGCTTAAAATGAATTTCGGTCTAGAAAAGCCACACTGCTTCGCAGGACGGGGTAGTTTAAAAGAATAACGCGAAAGGAACATGGCGGGTGCGATCATACCAGCACTAATGCACCGGATCCCATCAGAACTCCGAAGTTAAGCGTGCTTGGGCGAGAGTAGTACTAGGATGGGTGACCCCCTGGGAAGTCCTCGTGTTGCACCCCTCTCTTTTTTGTTTCGAAATCCAAATTTCCTATTCGTTCTTTATCCTGTAGTAATTTAGCTCCGTCGGAACGATTGCTTAATATTTTGCTTCTTGTCGAAGCGTGAAGGAGGATCTGAAGGCGCGAGACAAATCAGGAACGGTACGGCTCGATCAAAGCCCGGATCGTCGCTCAAATTTGTCGGCGCAAATGTATCACCGCAACTAGGGGTGGCAATTTTCGACACGACACGAACCTAACACGAAATTAATGGGTTTGGGTTGAGGTTTCGGGAATTCGGGTCAGAATCGGGTTGGACCCGATGAACCCGAAAAGAAAACCGGTCGATTTCGGGTCAACCCGTGGTGACCTGATATGACCCGATATGACCCGTTTACGAATTAAAAATAATTTAATAAACATAAAAATAATTTTATCTAACTAAACTAAGTTATTCTTTTTTTCAAAGGCATTAATTACTTAATCCTAAACGAATTTATTTAATTTGTGTGAAGTTGAAATTATTATACTTGGACAAATAATATATTATATTATTTTTCACTTTTGTATTGTTTTAATTTATTTTATATTTTGCTTGGGATAAAACACTTTTACGGTGTTTAATTTATTTTAGATTTGATTTGGAATCATTTATTTAAATTTTTATTACTTGATTATGTAATTAGTTTTGTGAGAAATTGATTTTATTAGAAATTACAGTGATAAATTAATAAATTAAAATTAAGTTTCGGGTCATTTCGGGTCGACCCGCCGCCCCGTAAACCTGAAATTTTCGGGTCCGGGTCAGCATACCTGACCCGTCACGGGTTGGCGGGTCGGGGTTCGGGTCAACAGATTTTCTGGCGGGTCTGTTGACCCGAACCCGACCCGCCAACCTGATTTGGACCCGAATTGCCACCCCTAACTGCAAGCGTGAAGGATTGATTTCATGATAATTTAGAGTTGCGGGATGAGGGAAAAAAACAGGGTGCAAATCAATAACAAAAAAAAATATAAAGTAAATAAATAAAAGGATAAGAGGAAAATGCTTGAATTGACGCTTAAAATGAATTTCGGTCTAGAAAAGCCACACTGCTTCGCAGGACGGGGTAGTTTAAAAGAATAACGCGAAAGGAACATGGCGGGTGCGATCATACCAGCACTAATGCACCGGATCCCATCAGAACTCCGAAGTTAAGCGTGCTTGGGCGAGAGTAGTACTAGGATGGGTGACCCCCTGGGAAGTCCTCGTGTTGCACCCCTCTCTTTTTTGTTTCGAAATCCAAATTTCCTATTCGTTCTTTATCCTGTAGTAATTTAGCTCCGTCGGAACGATTGCTTAATATTTTGCTTCTTGTCGAAGCGTGAAGGAGGATCTGAAGGCGCGAGACAAATCAGGAACGGTACGGCTCGATCAAAGCCCGGATCGTCGCTCAAATTTGTCGGCGCAAATGTATCACCGCAACTAGGGGTGGCAATTTTCGACACGACACGAACCTAACACGAAATTAATGGGTTTGGGTTGAGGTTTCGGGAATTCGGGTCAGAATCGGGTTGGACCCGATGAACCCGAAAAGAAAACCGGTCGATTTCGGGTCAACCCGTGGTGACCTGATATGACCCGATATGACCCGTTTACGAATTAAAAATAATTTAATAAACATAAAAATAATTTTATCTAACTAAACTAAGTTATTCTTTTTTTCAAAGGCATTAATTACTTAATCCTAAACGAATTTATTTAATTTGTGTGAAGTTGAAATTATTATACTTGGACAAATAATATATTATATTATTTTTCACTTTTGTATTGTTTTAATTTATTTTATATTTTGCTTGGGATAAAACACTTTTACGGTGTTTAATTTATTTTAGATTTGATTTGGAATCATTTATTTAAATTTTTATTACTTGATTATGTAATTAGTTTTGTGAGAAATTGATTTTATTAGAAATTACAGTGATAAATTAATAAATTAAAATTAAGTTTCGGGTCATTTCGGGTCGACCCGCCGCCCCGTAAACCTGAAATTTTCGGGTCCGGGTCAGCATACCTGACCCGTCACGGGTTGGCGGGTCGGGGTTCGGGTCAACAGATTTTCTGGCGGGTCTGTTGACCCGAACCCGACCCGCCAACCTGATTTGGACCCGAATTGCCACCCCTAACTGCAAGCGTGAAGGATTGATTTCATGATAATTTAGAGTTGCGGGATGAGGGAAAAAAACAGGGTGCAAATCAATAACAAAAAAAAATATAAAGTAAATAAATAAAAGGATAAGAGGAAAATGCTTGAATTGACGCTTAAAATGAATTTCGGTCTAGAAAAGCCACACTGCTTCGCAGGACGGGGTAGTTTAAAAGAATAACGCGAAAGGAACATGGCGGGTGCGATCATACCAGCACTAATGCACCGGATCCCATCAGAACTCCGAAGTTAAGCGTGCTTGGGCGAGAGTAGTACTAGGATGGGTGACCCCCTGGGAAGTCCTCGTGTTGCACCCCTCTCTTTTTTGTTTCGAAATCCAAATTTCCTATTCGTTCTTTATCCTGTAGTAATTTAGCTCCGTCGGAACGATTGCTTAATATTTTGCTTCTTGTCGAAGCGTGAAGGAGGATCTGAAGGCGCGAGACAAATCAGGAACGGTACGGCTCGATCAAAGCCCGGATCGTCGCTCAAATTTGTCGGCGCAAATGTATCACCGCAACTAGGGGTGGCAATTTTCGACACGACACGAACCTAACACGAAATTAATGGGTTTGGGTTGAGGTTTCGGGAATTCGGGTCAGAATCGGGTTGGACCCGATGAACCCGAAAAGAAAACCGGTCGATTTCGGGTCAACCCGTGGTGACCTGATATGACCCGATATGACCCGTTTACGAATTAAAAATAATTTAATAAACATAAAAATAATTTTATCTAACTAAACTAAGTTATTCTTTTTTTCAAAGGCATTAATTACTTAATCCTAAACGAATTTATTTAATTTGTGTGAAGTTGAAATTATTATACTTGGACAAATAATATATTATATTATTTTTCACTTTTGTATTGTTTTAATTTATTTTATATTTTGCTTGGGATAAAACACTTTTACGGTGTTTAATTTATTTTAGATTTGATTTGGAATCATTTATTTAAATTTTTATTACTTGATTATGTAATTAGTTTTGTGAGAAATTGATTTTATTAGAAATTACAGTGATAAATTAATAAATTAAAATTAAGTTTCGGGTCATTTCGGGTCGACCCGCCGCCCCGTAAACCTGAAATTTTCGGGTCCGGGTCAGCATACCTGACCCGTCACGGGTTGGCGGGTCGGGGTTCGGGTCAACAGATTTTCTGGCGGGTCTGTTGACCCGAACCCGACCCGCCAACCTGATTTGGACCCGAATTGCCACCCCTAACTGCAAGCGTGAAGGATTGATTTCATGATAATTTAGAGTTGCGGGATGAGGGAAAAAAACAGGGTGCAAATCAATAACAAAAAAAAATATAAAGTAAATAAATAAAAGGATAAGAGGAAAATGCTTGAATTGACGCTTAAAATGAATTTCGGTCTAGAAAAGCCACACTGCTTCGCAGGACGGGGTAGTTTAAAAGAATAACGCGAAAGGAACATGGCGGGTGCGATCATACCAGCACTAATGCACCGGATCCCATCAGAACTCCGAAGTTAAGCGTGCTTGGGCGAGAGTAGTACTAGGATGGGTGACCCCCTGGGAAGTCCTCGTGTTGCACCCCTCTCTTTTTTGTTTCGAAATCCAAATTTCCTATTCGTTCTTTATCCTGTAGTAATTTAGCTCCGTCGGAACGATTGCTTAATATTTTGCTTCTTGTCGAAGCGTGAAGGAGGATCTGAAGGCGCGAGACAAATCAGGAACGGTACGGCTCGATCAAAGCCCGGATCGTCGCTCAAATTTGTCGGCGCAAATGTATCACCGCAACTAGGGGTGGCAATTTTCGACACGACACGAACCTAACACGAAATTAATGGGTTTGGGTTGAGGTTTCGGGAATTCGGGTCAGAATCGGGTTGGACCCGATGAACCCGAAAAGAAAACCGGTCGATTTCGGGTCAACCCGTGGTGACCTGATATGACCCGATATGACCCGTTTACGAATTAAAAATAATTTAATAAACATAAAAATAATTTTATCTAACTAAACTAAGTTATTCTTTTTTTCAAAGGCATTAATTACTTAATCCTAAACGAATTTATTTAATTTGTGTGAAGTTGAAATTATTATACTTGGACAAATAATATATTATATTATTTTTCACTTTTGTATTGTTTTAATTTATTTTATATTTTGCTTGGGATAAAACACTTTTACGGTGTTTAATTTATTTTAGATTTGATTTGGAATCATTTATTTAAATTTTTATTACTTGATTATGTAATTAGTTTTGTGAGAAATTGATTTTATTAGAAATTACAGTGATAAATTAATAAATTAAAATTAAGTTTCGGGTCATTTCGGGTCGACCCGCCGCCCCGTAAACCTGAAATTTTCGGGTCCGGGTCAGCATACCTGACCCGTCACGGGTTGGCGGGTCGGGGTTCGGGTCAACAGATTTTCTGGCGGGTCTGTTGACCCGAACCCGACCCGCCAACCTGATTTGGACCCGAATTGCCACCCCTAACTGCAAGCGTGAAGGATTGATTTCATGATAATTTAGAGTTGCGGGATGAGGGAAAAAAACAGGGTGCAAATCAATAACAAAAAAAAATATAAAGTAAATAAATAAAAGGATAAGAGGAAAATGCTTGAATTGACGCTTAAAATGAATTTCGGTCTAGAAAAGCCACACTGCTTCGCAGGACGGGGTAGTTTAAAAGAATAACGCGAAAGGAACATGGCGGGTGCGATCATACCAGCACTAATGCACCGGATCCCATCAGAACTCCGAAGTTAAGCGTGCTTGGGCGAGAGTAGTACTAGGATGGGTGACCCCCTGGGAAGTCCTCGTGTTGCACCCCTCTCTTTTTTGTTTCGAAATCCAAATTTCCTATTCGTTCTTTATCCTGTAGTAATTTAGCTCCGTCGGAACGATTGCTTAATATTTTGCTTCTTGTCGAAGCGTGAAGGAGGATCTGAAGGCGCGAGACAAATCAGGAACGGTACGGCTCGATCAAAGCCCGGATCGTCGCTCAAATTTGTCGGCGCAAATGTATCACCGCAACTAGGGGTGGCAATTTTCGACACGACACGAACCTAACACGAAATTAATGGGTTTGGGTTGAGGTTTCGGGAATTCGGGTCAGAATCGGGTTGGACCCGATGAACCCGAAAAGAAAACCGGTCGATTTCGGGTCAACCCGTGGTGACCTGATATGACCCGATATGACCCGTTTACGAATTAAAAATAATTTAATAAACATAAAAATAATTTTATCTAACTAAACTAAGTTATTCTTTTTTTCAAAGGCATTAATTACTTAATCCTAAACGAATTTATTTAATTTGTGTGAAGTTGAAATTATTATACTTGGACAAATAATATATTATATTATTTTTCACTTTTGTATTGTTTTAATTTATTTTATATTTTGCTTGGGATAAAACACTTTTACGGTGTTTAATTTATTTTAGATTTGATTTGGAATCATTTATTTAAATTTTTATTACTTGATTATGTAATTAGTTTTGTGAGAAATTGATTTTATTAGAAATTACAGTGATAAATTAATAAATTAAAATTAAGTTTCGGGTCATTTCGGGTCGACCCGCCGCCCCGTAAACCTGAAATTTTCGGGTCCGGGTCAGCATACCTGACCCGTCACGGGTTGGCGGGTCGGGGTTCGGGTCAACAGATTTTCTGGCGGGTCTGTTGACCCGAACCCGACCCGCCAACCTGATTTGGACCCGAATTGCCACCCCTAACTGCAAGCGTGAAGGATTGATTTCATGATAATTTAGAGTTGCGGGATGAGGGAAAAAAACAGGGTGCAAATCAATAACAAAAAAAAATATAAAGTAAATAAATAAAAGGATAAGAGGAAAATGCTTGAATTGACGCTTAAAATGAATTTCGGTCTAGAAAAGCCACACTGCTTCGCAGGACGGGGTAGTTTAAAAGAATAACGCGAAAGGAACATGGCGGGTGCGATCATACCAGCACTAATGCACCGGATCCCATCAGAACTCCGAAGTTAAGCGTGCTTGGGCGAGAGTAGTACTAGGATGGGTGACCCCCTGGGAAGTCCTCGTGTTGCACCCCTCTCTTTTTTGTTTCGAAATCCAAATTTCCTATTCGTTCTTTATCCTGTAGTAATTTAGCTCCGTCGGAACGATTGCTTAATATTTTGCTTCTTGTCGAAGCGTGAAGGAGGATCTGAAGGCGCGAGACAAATCAGGAACGGTACGGCTCGATCAAAGCCCGGATCGTCGCTCAAATTTGTCGGCGCAAATGTATCACCGCAACTAGGGGTGGCAATTTTCGACACGACACGAACCTAACACGAAATTAATGGGTTTGGGTTGAGGTTTCGGGAATTCGGGTCAGAATCGGGTTGGACCCGATGAACCCGAAAAGAAAACCGGTCGATTTCGGGTCAACCCGTGGTGACCTGATATGACCCGATATGACCCGTTTACGAATTAAAAATAATTTAATAAACATAAAAATAATTTTATCTAACTAAACTAAGTTATTCTTTTTTTCAAAGGCATTAATTACTTAATCCTAAACGAATTTATTTAATTTGTGTGAAGTTGAAATTATTATACTTGGACAAATAATATATTATATTATTTTTCACTTTTGTATTGTTTTAATTTATTTTATATTTTGCTTGGGATAAAACACTTTTACGGTGTTTAATTTATTTTAGATTTGATTTGGAATCATTTATTTAAATTTTTATTACTTGATTATGTAATTAGTTTTGTGAGAAATTGATTTTATTAGAAATTACAGTGATAAATTAATAAATTAAAATTAAGTTTCGGGTCATTTCGGGTCGACCCGCCGCCCCGTAAACCTGAAATTTTCGGGTCCGGGTCAGCATACCTGACCCGTCACGGGTTGGCGGGTCGGGGTTCGGGTCAACAGATTTTCTGGCGGGTCTGTTGACCCGAACCCGACCCGCCAACCTGATTTGGACCCGAATTGCCACCCCTAACTGCAAGCGTGAAGGATTGATTTCATGATAATTTAGAGTTGCGGGATGAGGGAAAAAAACAGGGTGCAAATCAATAACAAAAAAAAATATAAAGTAAATAAATAAAAGGATAAGAGGAAAATGCTTGAATTGACGCTTAAAATGAATTTCGGTCTAGAAAAGCCACACTGTTTCGCAGGACGGGGTAGTTTAAAAGAATAACGCGAAAGGAACATGGCGGGTGCGATCATACCAGCACTAATGCACCGGATCCCATCAGAACTCCGAAGTTAAGCGTGCTTGGGCGAGAGTAGTACTAGGATGGGTGACCCCCTGGGAAGTCCTCGTGTTGCACCCCTCTCTTTTTTGTTTCGAAATCCAAATTTCCTATTCGTTCTTTATCCTGTAGTAATTTAGCTCCGTCGGAACGATTGCTTAATATTTTGCTTCTTGTCGAAGCGTGAAGGAGGATCTGAAGGCGCGAGACAAATCAGGAACGGTACGGCTCGATCAAAGCCCGGATCGTCGCTCAAATTTGTCGGCGCAAATGTATCACCGCAACTAGGGGTGGCAATTTTCGACACGACACGAACCTAACACGAAATTAATGGGTTTGGGTTGAGGTTTCGGGAATTCGGGTCAGAATCGGGTTGGACCCGATGAACCCGAAAAGAAAACCGGTCGATTTCGGGTCAACCCGTGGTGACCTGATATGACCCGATATGACCCGTTTACGAATTAAAAATAATTTAATAAACATAAAAATAATTTTATCTAACTAAACTAAGTTATTCTTTTTTTCAAAGGCATTAATTACTTAATCCTAAACGAATTTATTTAATTTGTGTGAAGTTGAAATTATTATACTTGGACAAATAATATATTATATTATTTTTCACTTTTGTATTGTTTTAATTTATTTTATATTTTGCTTGGGATAAAACACTTTTACGGTGTTTAATTTATTTTAGATTTGATTTGGAATCATTTATTTAAATTTTTATTACTTGATTATGTAATTAGTTTTGTGAGAAATTGATTTTATTAGAAATTACAGTGATAAATTAATAAATTAAAATTAAGTTTCGGGTCATTTCGGGTCGACCCGCCGCCCCGTAAACCTGAAATTTTCGGGTCCGGGTCAGCATACCTGACCCGTCACGGGTTGGCGGGTCGGGGTTCGGGTCAACAGATTTTCTGGCGGGTCTGTTGACCCGAACCCGACCCGCCAACCTGATTTGGACCCGAATTGCCACCCCTAACTGCAAGCGTGAAGGATTGATTTCATGATAATTTAGAGTTGCGGGATGAGGGAAAAAAACAGGGTGCAAATCAATAACAAAAAAAAATATAAAGTAAATAAATAAAAGGATAAGAGGAAAATGCTTGAATTGACGCTTAAAATGAATTTCGGTCTAGAAAAGCCACACTGCTTCGCAGGACGGGGTAGTTTAAAAGAATAACGCGAAAGGAACATGGCGGGTGCGATCATACCAGCACTAATGCACCGGATCCCATCAGAACTCCGAAGTTAAGCGTGCTTGGGCGAGAGTAGTACTAGGATGGGTGACCCCCTGGGAAGTCCTCGTGTTGCACCCCTCTCTTTTTTGTTTCGAAATCCAAATTTCCTATTCGTTCTTTATCCTGTAGTAATTTAGCTCCGTCGGAACGATTGCTTAATATTTTGCTTCTTGTCGAAGCGTGAAGGAGGATCTGAAGGCGCGAGACAAATCAGGAACGGTACGGCTCGATCAAAGCCCGGATCGTCGCTCAAATTTGTCGGCGCAAATGTATCACCGCAACTAGGGGTGGCAATTTTCGACACGACACGAACCTAACACGAAATTAATGGGTTTGGGTTGAGGTTTCGGGAATTCGGGTCAGAATCGGGTTGGACCCGATGAACCCGAAAAGAAAACCGGTCGATTTCGGGTCAACCCGTGGTGACCTGATATGACCCGATATGACCCGTTTACGAATTAAAAATAATTTAATAAACATAAAAATAATTTTATCTAACTAAACTAAGTTATTCTTTTTTTCAAAGGCATTAATTACTTAATCCTAAACGAATTTATTTAATTTGTGTGAAGTTGAAATTATTATACTTGGACAAATAATATATTATATTATTTTTCACTTTTGTATTGTTTTAATTTATTTTATATTTTGCTTGGGATAAAACACTTTTACGGTGTTTAATTTATTTTAGATTTGATTTGGAATCATTTATTTAAATTTTTATTACTTGATTATGTAATTAGTTTTGTGAGAAATTGATTTTATTAGAAATTACAGTGATAAATTAATAAATTAAAATTAAGTTTCGGGTCATTTCGGGTCGACCCGCCGCCCCGTAAACCTGAAATTTTCGGGTCCGGGTCAGCATACCTGACCCGTCACGGGTTGGCGGGTCGGGGTTCGGGTCAACAGATTTTCTGGCGGGTCTGTTGACCCGAACCCGACCCGCCAACCTGATTTGGACCCGAATTGCCACCCCTAACTGCAAGCGTGAAGGATTGATTTCATGATAATTTAGAGTTGCGGGATGAGGGAAAAAAACAGGGTGCAAATCAATAACAAAAAAAAATATAAAGTAAATAAATAAAAGGATAAGAGGAAAATGCTTGAATTGACGCTTAAAATGAATTTCGGTCTAGAAAAGCCACACTGCTTCGCAGGACGGGGTAGTTTAAAAGAATAACGCGAAAGGAACATGGCGGGTGCGATCATACCAGCACTAATGCACCGGATCCCATCAGAACTCCGAAGTTAAGCGTGCTTGGGCGAGAGTAGTACTAGGATGGGTGACCCCCTGGGAAGTCCTCGTGTTGCACCCCTCTCTTTTTTGTTTCGAAATCCAAATTTCCTATTCGTTCTTTATCCTGTAGTAATTTAGCTCCGTCGGAACGATTGCTTAATATTTTGCTTCTTGTCGAAGCGTGAAGGAGGATCTGAAGGCGCGAGACAAATCAGGAACGGTACGGCTCGATCAAAGCCCGGATCGTCGCTCAAATTTGTCGGCGCAAATGTATCACCGCAACTAGGGGTGGCAATTTTCGACACGACACGAACCTAACACGAAATTAATGGGTTTGGGTTGAGGTTTCGGGAATTCGGGTCAGAATCGGGTTGGACCCGATGAACCCGAAAAGAAAACCGGTCGATTTCGGGTCAACCCGTGGTGACCTGATATGACCCGATATGACCCGTTTACGAATTAAAAATAATTTAATAAACATAAAAATAATTTTATCTAACTAAACTAAGTTATTCTTTTTTTCAAAGGCATTAATTACTTAATCCTAAACGAATTTATTTAATTTGTGTGAAGTTGAAATTATTATACTTGGACAAATAATATATTATATTATTTTTCACTTTTGTATTGTTTTAATTTATTTTATATTTTGCTTGGGATAAAACACTTTTACGGTGTTTAATTTATTTTAGATTTGATTTGGAATCATTTATTTAAATTTTTATTACTTGATTATGTAATTAGTTTTGTGAGAAATTGATTTTATTAGAAATTACAGTGATAAATTAATAAATTAAAATTAAGTTTCGGGTCATTTCGGGTCGACCCGCCGCCCCGTAAACCTGAAATTTTCGGGTCCGGGTCAGCATACCTGACCCGTCACGGGTTGGCGGGTCGGGGTTCGGGTCAACAGATTTTCTGGCGGGTCTGTTGACCCGAACCCGACCCGCCAACCTGATTTGGACCCGAATTGCCACCCCTAACTGCAAGCGTGAAGGATTGATTTCATGATAATTTAGAGTTGCGGGATGAGGGAAAAAAACAGGGTGCAAATCAATAACAAAAAAAAATATAAAGTAAATAAATAAAAGGATAAGAGGAAAATGCTTGAATTGACGCTTAAAATGAATTTCGGTCTAGAAAAGCCACACTGTTTCGCAGGACGGGGTAGTTTAAAAGAATAACGCGAAAGGAACATGGCGGGTGCGATCATACCAGCACTAATGCACCGGATCCCATCAGAACTCCGAAGTTAAGCGTGCTTGGGCGAGAGTAGTACTAGGATGGGTGACCCCCTGGGAAGTCCTCGTGTTGCACCCCTCTCTTTTTTGTTTCGAAATCCAAATTTCCTATTCGTTCTTTATCCTGTAGTAATTTAGCTCCGTCGGAACGATTGCTTAATATTTTGCTTCTTGTCGAAGCGTGAAGGAGGATCTGAAGGCGCGAGACAAATCAGGAACGGTACGGCTCGATCAAAGCCCGGATCGTCGCTCAAATTTGTCGGCGCAAATGTATCACCGCAACTAGGGGTGGCAATTTTCGACACGACACGAACCTAACACGAAATTAATGGGTTTGGGTTGAGGTTTCGGGAATTCGGGTCAGAATCGGGTTGGACCCGATGAACCCGAAAAGAAAACCGGTCGATTTCGGGTCAACCCGTGGTGACCTGATATGACCCGATATGACCCGTTTACGAATTAAAAATAATTTAATAAACATAAAAATAATTTTATCTAACTAAACTAAGTTATTCTTTTTTTCAAAGGCATTAATTACTTAATCCTAAACGAATTTATTTAATTTGTGTGAAGTTGAAATTATTATACTTGGACAAATAATATATTATATTATTTTTCACTTTTGTATTGTTTTAATTTATTTTATATTTTGCTTGGGATAAAACACTTTTACGGTGTTTAATTTATTTTAGATTTGATTTGGAATCATTTATTTAAATTTTTATTACTTGATTATGTAATTAGTTTTGTGAGAAATTGATTTTATTAGAAATTACAGTGATAAATTAATAAATTAAAATTAAGTTTCGGGTCATTTCGGGTCGACCCGCCGCCCCGTAAACCTGAAATTTTCGGGTCCGGGTCAGCATACCTGACCCGTCACGGGTTGGCGGGTCGGGGTTCGGGTCAACAGATTTTCTGGCGGGTCTGTTGACCCGAACCCGACCCGCCAACCTGATTTGGACCCGAATTGCCACCCCTAACTGCAAGCGTGAAGGATTGATTTCATGATAATTTAGAGTTGCGGGATGAGGGAAAAAAACAGGGTGCAAATCAATAACAAAAAAAAATATAAAGTAAATAAATAAAAGGATAAGAGGAAAATGCTTGAATTGACGCTTAAAATGAATTTCGGTCTAGAAAAGCCACACTGCTTCGCAGGACGGGGTAGTTTAAAAGAATAACGCGAAAGGAACATGGCGGGTGCGATCATACCAGCACTAATGCACCGGATCCCATCAGAACTCCGAAGTTAAGCGTGCTTGGGCGAGAGTAGTACTAGGATGGGTGACCCCCTGGGAAGTCCTCGTGTTGCACCCCTCTCTTTTTTGTTTCGAAATCCAAATTTCCTATTCGTTCTTTATCCTGTAGTAATTTAGCTCCGTCGGAACGATTGCTTAATATTTTGCTTCTTGTCGAAGCGTGAAGGAGGATCTGAAGGCGCGAGACAAATCAGGAACGGTACGGCTCGATCAAAGCCCGGATCGTCGCTCAAATTTGTCGGCGCAAATGTATCACCGCAACTAGGGGTGGCAATTTTCGACACGACACGAACCTAACACGAAATTAATGGGTTTGGGTTGAGGTTTCGGGAATTCGGGTCAGAATCGGGTTGGACCCGATGAACCCGAAAAGAAAACCGGTCGATTTCGGGTCAACCCGTGGTGACCTGATATGACCCGATATGACCCGTTTACGAATTAAAAATAATTTAATAAACATAAAAATAATTTTATCTAACTAAACTAAGTTATTCTTTTTTTCAAAGGCATTAATTACTTAATCCTAAACGAATTTATTTAATTTGTGTGAAGTTGAAATTATTATACTTGGACAAATAATATATTATATTATTTTTCACTTTTGTATTGTTTTAATTTATTTTATATTTTGCTTGGGATAAAACACTTTTACGGTGTTTAATTTATTTTAGATTTGATTTGGAATCATTTATTTAAATTTTTATTACTTGATTATGTAATTAGTTTTGTGAGAAATTGATTTTATTAGAAATTACAGTGATAAATTAATAAATTAAAATTAAGTTTCGGGTCATTTCGGGTCGACCCGCCGCCCCGTAAACCTGAAATTTTCGGGTCCGGGTCAGCATACCTGACCCGTCACGGGTTGGCGGGTCGGGGTTCGGGTCAACAGATTTTCTGGCGGGTCTGTTGACCCGAACCCGACCCGCCAACCTGATTTGGACCCGAATTGCCACCCCTAACTGCAAGCGTGAAGGATTGATTTCATGATAATTTAGAGTTGCGGGATGAGGGAAAAAAACAGGGTGCAAATCAATAACAAAAAAAAATATAAAGTAAATAAATAAAAGGATAAGAGGAAAATGCTTGAATTGACGCTTAAAATGAATTTCGGTCTAGAAAAGCCACACTGCTTCGCAGGACGGGGTAGTTTAAAAGAATAACGCGAAAGGAACATGGCGGGTGCGATCATACCAGCACTAATGCACCGGATCCCATCAGAACTCCGAAGTTAAGCGTGCTTGGGCGAGAGTAGTACTAGGATGGGTGACCCCCTGGGAAGTCCTCGTGTTGCACCCCTCTCTTTTTTGTTTCGAAATCCAAATTTCCTATTCGTTCTTTATCCTGTAGTAATTTAGCTCCGTCGGAACGATTGCTTAATATTTTGCTTCTTGTCGAAGCGTGAAGGAGGATCTGAAGGCGCGAGACAAATCAGGAACGGTACGGCTCGATCAAAGCCCGGATCGTCGCTCAAATTTGTCGGCGCAAATGTATCACCGCAACTAGGGGTGGCAATTTTCGACACGACACGAACCTAACACGAAATTAATGGGTTTGGGTTGAGGTTTCGGGAATTCGGGTCAGAATCGGGTTGGACCCGATGAACCCGAAAAGAAAACCGGTCGATTTCGGGTCAACCCGTGGTGACCTGATATGACCCGATATGACCCGTTTACGAATTAAAAATAATTTAATAAACATAAAAATAATTTTATCTAACTAAACTAAGTTATTCTTTTTTTCAAAGGCATTAATTACTTAATCCTAAACGAATTTATTTAATTTGTGTGAAGTTGAAATTATTATACTTGGACAAATAATATATTATATTATTTTTCACTTTTGTATTGTTTTAATTTATTTTATATTTTGCTTGGGATAAAACACTTTTACGGTGTTTAATTTATTTTAGATTTGATTTGGAATCATTTATTTAAATTTTTATTACTTGATTATGTAATTAGTTTTGTGAGAAATTGATTTTATTAGAAATTACAGTGATAAATTAATAAATTAAAATTAAGTTTCGGGTCATTTCGGGTCGACCCGCCGCCCCGTAAACCTGAAATTTTCGGGTCCGGGTCAGCATACCTGACCCGTCACGGGTTGGCGGGTCGGGGTTCGGGTCAACAGATTTTCTGGCGGGTCTGTTGACCCGAACCCGACCCGCCAACCTGATTTGGACCCGAATTGCCACCCCTAACTGCAAGCGTGAAGGATTGATTTCATGATAATTTAGAGTTGCGGGATGAGGGAAAAAAACAGGGTGCAAATCAATAACAAAAAAAAATATAAAGTAAATAAATAAAAGGATAAGAGGAAAATGCTTGAATTGACGCTTAAAATGAATTTCGGTCTAGAAAAGCCACACTGCTTCGCAGGACGGGGTAGTTTAAAAGAATAACGCGAAAGGAACATGGCGGGTGCGATCATACCAGCACTAATGCACCGGATCCCATCAGAACTCCGAAGTTAAGCGTGCTTGGGCGAGAGTAGTACTAGGATGGGTGACCCCCTGGGAAGTCCTCGTGTTGCACCCCTCTCTTTTTTGTTTCGAAATCCAAATTTCCTATTCGTTCTTTATCCTGTAGTAATTTAGCTCCGTCGGAACGATTGCTTAATATTTTGCTTCTTGTCGAAGCGTGAAGGAGGATCTGAAGGCGCGAGACAAATCAGGAACGGTACGGCTCGATCAAAGCCCGGATCGTCGCTCAAATTTGTCGGCGCAAATGTATCACCGCAACTAGGGGTGGCAATTTTCGACACGACACGAACCTAACACGAAATTAATGGGTTTGGGTTGAGGTTTCGGGAATTCGGGTCAGAATCGGGTTGGACCCGATGAACCCGAAAAGAAAACCGGTCGATTTCGGGTCAACCCGTGGTGACCTGATATGACCCGATATGACCCGTTTACGAATTAAAAATAATTTAATAAACATAAAAATAATTTTATCTAACTAAACTAAGTTATTCTTTTTTTCAAAGGCATTAATTACTTAATCCTAAACGAATTTATTTAATTTGTGTGAAGTTGAAATTATTATACTTGGACAAATAATATATTATATTATTTTTCACTTTTGTATTGTTTTAATTTATTTTATATTTTGCTTGGGATAAAACACTTTTACGGTGTTTAATTTATTTTAGATTTGATTTGGAATCATTTATTTAAATTTTTATTACTTGATTATGTAATTAGTTTTGTGAGAAATTGATTTTATTAGAAATTACAGTGATAAATTAATAAATTAAAATTAAGTTTCGGGTCATTTCGGGTCGACCCGCCGCCCCGTAAACCTGAAATTTTCGGGTCCGGGTCAGCATACCTGACCCGTCACGGGTTGGCGGGTCGGGGTTCGGGTCAACAGATTTTCTGGCGGGTCTGTTGACCCGAACCCGACCCGCCAACCTGATTTGGACCCGAATTGCCACCCCTAACTGCAAGCGTGAAGGATTGATTTCATGATAATTTAGAGTTGCGGGATGAGGGAAAAAAACAGGGTGCAAATCAATAACAAAAAAAAATATAAAGTAAATAAATAAAAGGATAAGAGGAAAATGCTTGAATTGACGCTTAAAATGAATTTCGGTCTAGAAAAGCCACACTGCTTCGCAGGACGGGGTAGTTTAAAAGAATAACGCGAAAGGAACATGGCGGGTGCGATCATACCAGCACTAATGCACCGGATCCCATCAGAACTCCGAAGTTAAGCGTGCTTGGGCGAGAGTAGTACTAGGATGGGTGACCCCCTGGGAAGTCCTCGTGTTGCACCCCTCTCTTTTTTGTTTCGAAATCCAAATTTCCTATTCGTTCTTTATCCTGTAGTAATTTAGCTCCGTCGGAACGATTGCTTAATATTTTGCTTCTTGTCGAAGCGTGAAGGAGGATCTGAAGGCGCGAGACAAATCAGGAACGGTACGGCTCGATCAAAGCCCGGATCGTCGCTCAAATTTGTCGGCGCAAATGTATCACCGCAACTAGGGGTGGCAATTTTCGACACGACACGAACCTAACACGAAATTAATGGGTTTGGGTTGAGGTTTCGGGAATTCGGGTCAGAATCGGGTTGGACCCGATGAACCCGAAAAGAAAACCGGTCGATTTCGGGTCAACCCGTGGTGACCTGATATGACCCGATATGACCCGTTTACGAATTAAAAATAATTTAATAAACATAAAAATAATTTTATCTAACTAAACTAAGTTATTCTTTTTTTCAAAGGCATTAATTACTTAATCCTAAACGAATTTATTTAATTTGTGTGAAGTTGAAATTATTATACTTGGACAAATAATATATTATATTATTTTTCACTTTTGTATTGTTTTAATTTATTTTATATTTTGCTTGGGATAAAACACTTTTACGGTGTTTAATTTATTTTAGATTTGATTTGGAATCATTTATTTAAATTTTTATTACTTGATTATGTAATTAGTTTTGTGAGAAATTGATTTTATTAGAAATTACAGTGATAAATTAATAAATTAAAATTAAGTTTCGGGTCATTTCGGGTCGACCCGCCGCCCCGTAAACCTGAAATTTTCGGGTCCGGGTCAGCATACCTGACCCGTCACGGGTTGGCGGGTCGGGGTTCGGGTCAACAGATTTTCTGGCGGGTCTGTTGACCCGAACCCGACCCGCCAACCTGATTTGGACCCGAATTGCCACCCCTAACTGCAAGCGTGAAGGATTGATTTCATGATAATTTAGAGTTGCGGGATGAGGGAAAAAAACAGGGTGCAAATCAATAACAAAAAAAAATATAAAGTAAATAAATAAAAGGATAAGAGGAAAATGCTTGAATTGACGCTTAAAATGAATTTCGGTCTAGAAAAGCCACACTGCTTCGCAGGACGGGGTAGTTTAAAAGAATAACGCGAAAGGAACATGGCGGGTGCGATCATACCAGCACTAATGCACCGGATCCCATCAGAACTCCGAAGTTAAGCGTGCTTGGGCGAGAGTAGTACTAGGATGGGTGACCCCCTGGGAAGTCCTCGTGTTGCACCCCTCTCTTTTTTGTTTCGAAATCCAAATTTCCTATTCGTTCTTTATCCTGTAGTAATTTAGCTCCGTCGGAACGATTGCTTAATATTTTGCTTCTTGTCGAAGCGTGAAGGAGGATCTGAAGGCGCGAGACAAATCAGGAACGGTACGGCTCGATCAAAGCCCGGATCGTCGCTCAAATTTGTCGGCGCAAATGTATCACCGCAACTAGGGGTGGCAATTTTCGACACGACACGAACCTAACACGAAATTAATGGGTTTGGGTTGAGGTTTCGGGAATTCGGGTCAGAATCGGGTTGGACCCGATGAACCCGAAAAGAAAACCGGTCGATTTCGGGTCAACCCGTGGTGACCTGATATGACCCGATATGACCCGTTTACGAATTAAAAATAATTTAATAAACATAAAAATAATTTTATCTAACTAAACTAAGTTATTCTTTTTTTCAAAGGCATTAATTACTTAATCCTAAACGAATTTATTTAATTTGTGTGAAGTTGAAATTATTATACTTGGACAAATAATATATTATATTATTTTTCACTTTTGTATTGTTTTAATTTATTTTATATTTTGCTTGGGATAAAACACTTTTACGGTGTTTAATTTATTTTAGATTTGATTTGGAATCATTTATTTAAATTTTTATTACTTGATTATGTAATTAGTTTTGTGAGAAATTGATTTTATTAGAAATTACAGTGATAAATTAATAAATTAAAATTAAGTTTCGGGTCATTTCGGGTCGACCCGCCGCCCCGTAAACCTGAAATTTTCGGGTCCGGGTCAGCATACCTGACCCGTCACGGGTTGGCGGGTCGGGGTTCGGGTCAACAGATTTTCTGGCGGGTCTGTTGACCCGAACCCGACCCGCCAACCTGATTTGGACCCGAATTGCCACCCCTAACTGCAAGCGTGAAGGATTGATTTCATGATAATTTAGAGTTGCGGGATGAGGGAAAAAAACAGGGTGCAAATCAATAACAAAAAAATATATAAAGTAAATAAATAAAAGGATAAGAGGAAAATGCTTGAATTGACGCTTAAAATGAATTTCGGTCTAGAAAAGCCACACTGCTTCGCAGGACGGGGTAGTTTAAAAGAATAACGCGAAAGGAACATGGCGGGTGCGATCATACCAGCACTAATGCACCGGATCCCATCAGAACTCCGAAGTTAAGCGTGCTTGGGCGAGAGTAGTACTAGGATGGGTGACCCCCTGGGAAGTCCTCGTGTTGCACCCCTCTCTTTTTTGTTTCGAAATCCAAATTTCCTAGTCGTTCTTTATCCTGTAGTAATTTAGCTCCGTCGGAACGATTGCTTAATATTTTGCTTCTTGTCGAAGCGTGAAGGAGGATCTGAAGGCGCGAGACAAATCAGGAACGGTACGGCTCGATCAAAGCCCGGATCGTCGCTCAAATTTGTCGGCGCAAATGTATCACCGCAACTAGGGGTGGCAATTTTCGACACGACACGAACCTAACACGAAATTAATGGGTTTGGGTTGAGGTTTCGGGAATTCGGGTCAGAATCGGGTTGGACCCGATGAACCCGAAAAGAAAACCGGTCGATTTCGGGTCAACCCGTGGTGACCTGATATGACCCGATATGACCCGTTTACGAATTAAAAATAATTTAATAAACATAAAAATAATTTTATCTAACTAAACTAAGTTATTCTTTTTTTCAAAGGCATTAATTACTTAATCCTAAACGAATTTATTTAATTTGTGTGAAGTTGAAATTATTATACTTGGACAAATAATATATTATATTATTTTTCACTTTTGTATTGTTTTAATTTATTTTATATTTTGCTTGGGATAAAACACTTTTACGGTGTTTAATTTATTTTAGATTTGATTTGGAATCATTTATTTAAATTTTTATTACTTGATTATGTAATTAGTTTTGTGAGAAATTGATTTTATTAGAAATTACAGTGATAAATTAATAAATTAAAATTAAGTTTCGGGTCATTTCGGGTCGACCCGCCGCCCCGTAAACCTGAAATTTTCGGGTCCGGGTCAGCATACCTGACCCGTCACGGGTTGGCGGGTCGGGGTTCGGGTCAACAGATTTTCTGGCGGGTCTGTTGACCCGAACCCGACCCGCCAACCTGATTTGGACCCGAATTGCCACCCCTAACTGCAAGCGTGAAGGATTGATTTCATGATAATTTAGAGTTGCGGGATGAGGGAAAAAAACAGGGTGCAAATCAATAACAAAAAAAAATATAAAGTAAATAAATAAAAGGATAAGAGGAAAATGCTTGAATTGACGCTTAAAATGAATTTCGGTCTAGAAAAGCCACACTGCTTCGCAGGACGGGGTAGTTTAAAAGAATAACGCGAAAGGAACATGGCGGGTGCGATCATACCAGCACTAATGCACCGGATCCCATCAGAACTCCGAAGTTAAGCGTGCTTGGGCGAGAGTAGTACTAGGATGGGTGACCCCCTGGGAAGTCCTCGTGTTGCACCCCTCTCTTTTTTGTTTCGAAATCCAAATTTCCTATTCGTTCTTTATCCTGTAGTAATTTAGCTCCGTCGGAACGATTGCTTAATATTTTGCTTCTTGTCGAAGCGTGAAGGAGGATCTGAAGGCGCGAGACAAATCAGGAACGGTACGGCTCGATCAAAGCCCGGATCGTCGCTCAAATTTGTCGGCGCAAATGTATCACCGCAACTAGGGGTGGCAATTTTCGACACGACACGAACCTAACACGAAATTAATGGGTTTGGGTTGAGGTTTCGGGAATTCGGGTCAGAATCGGGTTGGACCCGATGAACCCGAAAAGAAAACCGGTCGATTTCGGGTCAACCCGTGGTGACCTGATATGACCCGATATGACCCGTTTACGAATTAAAAATAATTTAATAAACATAAAAATAATTTTATCTAACTAAACTAAGTTATTCTTTTTTTCAAAGGCATTAATTACTTAATCCTAAACGAATTTATTTAATTTGTGTGAAGTTGAAATTATTATACTTGGACAAATAATATATTATATTATTTTTCACTTTTGTATTGTTTTAATTTATTTTATATTTTGCTTGGGATAAAACACTTTTACGGTGTTTAATTTATTTTAGATTTGATTTGGAATCATTTATTTAAATTTTTATTACTTGATTATGTAATTAGTTTTGTGAGAAATTGATTTTATTAGAAATTACAGTGATAAATTAATAAATTAAAATTAAGTTTCGGGTCATTTCGGGTCGACCCGCCGCCCCGTAAACCTGAAATTTTCGGGTCCGGGTCAGCATACCTGACCCGTCACGGGTTGGCGGGTCGGGGTTCGGGTCAACAGATTTTCTGGCGGGTCTGTTGACCCGAACCCGACCCGCCAACCTGATTTGGACCCGAATTGCCACCCCTAACTGCAAGCGTGAAGGATTGATTTCATGATAATTTAGAGTTGCGGGATGAGGGAAAAAAACAGGGTGCAAATCAATAACAAAAAAAAATATAAAGTAAATAAATAAAAGGATAAGAGGAAAATGCTTGAATTGACGCTTAAAATGAATTTCGGTCTAGAAAAGCCACACTGCTTCGCAGGACGGGGTAGTTTAAAAGAATAACGCGAAAGGAACATGGCGGGTGCGATCATACCAGCACTAATGCACCGGATCCCATCAGAACTCCGAAGTTAAGCGTGCTTGGGCGAGAGTAGTACTAGGATGGGTGACCCCCTGGGAAGTCCTCGTGTTGCACCCCTCTCTTTTTTGTTTCGAAATCCAAATTTCCTATTCGTTCTTTATCCTGTAGTAATTTAGCTCCGTCGGAACGATTGCTTAATATTTTGCTTCTTGTCGAAGCGTGAAGGAGGATCTGAAGGCGCGAGACAAATCAGGAACGGTACGGCTCGATCAAAGCCCGGATCGTCGCTCAAATTTGTCGGCGCAAATGTATCACCGCAACTAGGGGTGGCAATTTTCGACACGACACGAACCTAACACGAAATTAATGGGTTTGGGTTGAGGTTTCGGGAATTCGGGTCAGAATCGGGTTGGACCCGATGAACCCGAAAAGAAAACCGGTCGATTTCGGGTCAACCCGTGGTGACCTGATATGACCCGATATGACCCGTTTACGAATTAAAAATAATTTAATAAACATAAAAATAATTTTATCTAACTAAACTAAGTTATTCTTTTTTTCAAAGGCATTAATTACTTAATCCTAAACGAATTTATTTAATTTGTGTGAAGTTGAAATTATTATACTTGGACAAATAATATATTATATTATTTTTCACTTTTGTATTGTTTTAATTTATTTTATATTTTGCTTGGGATAAAACACTTTTACGGTGTTTAATTTATTTTAGATTTGATTTGGAATCATTTATTTAAATTTTTATTACTTGATTATGTAATTAGTTTTGTGAGAAATTGATTTTATTAGAAATTACAGTGATAAATTAATAAATTAAAATTAAGTTTCGGGTCATTTCGGGTCGACCCGCCGCCCCGTAAACCTGAAATTTTCGGGTCCGGGTCAGCATACCTGACCCGTCACGGGTTGGCGGGTCGGGGTTCGGGTCAACAGATTTTCTGGCGGGTCTGTTGACCCGAACCCGACCCGCCAACCTGATTTGGACCCGAATTGCCACCCCTAACTGCAAGCGTGAAGGATTGATTTCATGATAATTTAGAGTTGCGGGATGAGGGAAAAAAACAGGGTGCAAATCAATAACAAAAAAATATATAAAGTAAATAAATAAAAGGATAAGAGGAAAATGCTTGAATTGACGCTTAAAATGAATTTCGGTCTAGAAAAGCCACACTGCTTCGCAGGACGGGGTAGTTTAAAAGAATAACGCGAAAGGAACATGGCGGGTGCGATCATACCAGCACTAATGCACCGGATCCCATCAGAACTCCGAAGTTAAGCGTGCTTGGGCGAGAGTAGTACTAGGATGGGTGACCCCCTGGGAAGTCCTCGTGTTGCACCCCTCTCTTTTTTGTTTCGAAATCCAAATTTCCTATTCGTTCTTTATCCTGTAGTAATTTAGCTCCGTCGGAACGATTGCTTAATATTTTGCTTCTTGTCGAAGCGTGAAGGAGGATCTGAAGGCGCGAGACAAATCAGGAACGGTACGGCTCGATCAAAGCCCGGATCGTCGCTCAAATTTGTCGGCGCAAATGTATCACCGCAACTAGGGGTGGCAATTTTCGACACGACACGAACCTAACACGAAATTAATGGGTTTGGGTTGAGGTTTCGGGAATTCGGGTCAGAATCGGGTTGGACCCGATGAACCCGAAAAGAAAACCGGTCGATTTCGGGTCAACCCGTGGTGACCTGATATGACCCGATATGACCCGTTTACGAATTAAAAATAATTTAATAAACATAAAAATAATTTTATCTAACTAAACTAAGTTATTCTTTTTTTCAAAGGCATTAATTACTTAATCCTAAACGAATTTATTTAATTTGTGTGAAGTTGAAATTATTATACTTGGACAAATAATATATTATATTATTTTTCACTTTTGTATTGTTTTAATTTATTTTATATTTTGCTTGGGATAAAACACTTTTACGGTGTTTAATTTATTTTAGATTTGATTTGGAATCATTTATTTAAATTTTTATTACTTGATTATGTAATTAGTTTTGTGAGAAATTGATTTTATTAGAAATTACAGTGATAAATTAATAAATTAAAATTAAGTTTCGGGTCATTTCGGGTCGACCCGCCGCCCCGTAAACCTGAAATTTTCGGGTCCGGGTCAGCATACCTGACCCGTCACGGGTTGGCGGGTCGGGGTTCGGGTCAACAGATTTTCTGGCGGGTCTGTTGACCCGAACCCGACCCGCCAACCTGATTTGGACCCGAATTGCCACCCCTAACTGCAAGCGTGAAGGATTGATTTCATGATAATTTAGAGTTGCGGGATGAGGGAAAAAAACAGGGTGCAAATCAATAACAAAAAAAAATATAAAGTAAATTGTAATTTCTAATAAAATCAATTTCTCACAAAACTAATTACATAATCAAGTAATAAAAATTTAAATAAATGATTCCAAATCAAATCTAAAATAAATTAAACACCGTAAAAGTGTTTTATCCCAAGCAAAATATAAAATAAATTAAAACAATACAAAAGTGAAAAATAATATAATATATTATTTGTCCAAGTATAATAATTTCAACTTCACACAAATTAAATAAATTCGTTTAGGATTAAGTAATTAATGCCTTTGAAAAAAAGAATAACTTAGTTTAGTTAGATAAAATTATTTTTATGTTTATTAAATTATTTTTAATTCGTAAACGGGTCATATCGGGTCATATCAGGTCACCACGGGTTGACCCGAAATCGACCGGTTTTCTTTTCGGGTTCATCGGGTCCAACCCGATTCTGACCCGAATTCCCGAAACCTCAACCCACACCCATTAATTTCGTGTTAGGTTCGTGTCGTGTCGAAAATTGCCACCCCTAGTTGCGGTGATACATTTGCGCCGACAAATTTGAGCGACGATCCGGGCTTTGATCGAGCCGTACCGTTCCTGATTTGTCTCGCGCCTTCAGATCCTCCTTCACGCTTCGACAAGAAGCAAAATATTAAGCAATCGTTCCGACGGAGCTAAATTACTACAGGATAAAGAACGAACGGCGGGTCGACCCGAAATGACCCGAAACTTAATTTTAATTTATTAATTTATCACTGTAATTTCTAATAAAATCAATTTCTCACAAAACTAATTACATAATCAAGTAATAAAAATTTAAATAAATGATTCCAAATCAAATCTAAAATAAATTAAACACCGTAAAAGTGTTTTATCCCAAGCAAAATATAAAATAAATTAAAACAATACAAAAGTGAAAAATAATATAATATATTATTTGTCCAAGTATAATAATTTCAACTTCACACAAATTAAATAAATTCGTTTAGGATTAAGTAATTAATGCCTTTGAAAAAAAGAATAACTTAGTTTAGTTAGATAAAATTATTTTTATGTTTATTAAATTATTTTTAATTCGTAAACGGGTCATATCGGGTCATATCAGGTCACCACGGGTTGACCCGAAATCGACCGGTTTTCTTTTCGGGTTCATCGGGTCCAACCCGATTCTGACCCGAATTCCCGAAACCTCAACCCACACCCATTAATTTCGTGTTAGGTTCGTGTCGTGTCGAAAATTGCCACCCCTAGTTGCGGTGATACATTTGCGCCGACAAATTTGAGCGACGATCCGGGCTTTGATCGAGCCGTACCGTTCCTGATTTGTCTCGCGCCTTCAGATCCTCCTTCACGCTTCGACAAGAAGCAAAATATTAAGCAATCGTTCCGACGGAGCTAAATTACTACAGGATAAAGAACGAATAGGAAATTTGGATTTCGAAACAAAAAAGAGAGGGGTGCAACACGAGGACTTCCCAGGGGGTCACCCATCCTAGTACTACTCTCGCCCAAGCACGCTTAACTTCGGAGTTCTGATGGGATCCGGTGCATTAGTGCTGGTATGATCGCACCCGCCATGTTCCTTTCGCGTTATTCTTTTAAACTACCCCGTCCTGCGAAGCAGTGTGGCTTTTCTAGACCGAAATTCATTTTAAGCGTCAATTCAAGCATTTTCCTCTTATCCTTTTATTTATTTACTTTATATATTTTTTTGTTATTGATTTGCACCCTGTTTTTTTCCCTCATCCCGCAACTCTAAATTATCATGAAATCAATCCTTCACGCTTGCAGTTAGGGGTGGCAATTCGGGTCCAAATCAGGTTGGCGGGTCGGGTTCGGGTCAACAGACCCGCCAGAAAATCTGTTGACCCGAACCCCGACCCGCCAACCCGTGACGGGTCAGGTATGCTGACCCGGACCCGAAAATTTCAGGTTTACGGGGCGGCGGGTCGACCCGAAATGACCCGAAACTTAATTTTAATTTATTAATTTATCACTGTAATTTCTAATAAAATCAATTTCTCACAAAACTAATTACATAATCAAGTAATAAAAATTTAAATAAATGATTCCAAATCAAATCTAAAATAAATTAAACACCGTAAAAGTGTTTTATCCCAAGCAAAATATAAAATAAATTAAAACAATACAAAAGTGAAAAATAATATAATATATTATTTGTCCAAGTATAATAATTTCAACTTCACACAAATTAAATAAATTCGTTTAGGATTAAGTAATTAATGCCTTTGAAAAAAAGAATAACTTAGTTTAGTTAGATAAAATTATTTTTATGTTTATTAAATTATTTTTAATTCGTAAACGGGTCATATCGGGTCATATCAGGTCACCACGGGTTGACCCGAAATCGACCGGTTTTCTTTTCGGGTTCATCGGGTCCAACCCGATTCTGACCCGAATTCCCGAAACCTCAACCCAAACCCATTAATTTCGTGTTAGGTTCGTGTCGTGTCGAAAATTGCCACCCCTAGTTGCGGTGATACATTTGCGCCGACAAATTTGAGCGACGATCCGGGCTTTGATCGAGCCGTACCGTTCCTGATTTGTCTCGCGCCTTCAGATCCTCCTTCACGCTTCGACAAGAAGCAAAATATTAAGCAATCGTTCCGACGGAGCTAAATTACTACAGGATAAAGAACGAATAGGAAATTTGGATTTCGAAACAAAAAAGAGAGGGGTGCAACACGAGGACTTCCCAGGGGGTCACCCATCCTAGTACTACTCTCGCCCAAGCACGCTTAACTTCGGAGTTCTGATGGGATCCGGTGCATTAGTGCTGGTATGATCGCACCCGCCATGTTCCTTTCGCGTTATTCTTTTAAACTACCCCGTCCTGCGAAGCAGTGTGGCTTTTCTAGACCGAAATTCATTTTAAGCGTCAATTCAAGCATTTTCCTCTTATCCTTTTATTTATTTACTTTATATATTTTTTTGTTATTGATTTGCACCCTGTTTTTTTCCCTCATCCCGCAACTCTAAATTATCATGAAATCAATCCTTCACGCTTGCAGTTAGGGGTGGCAATTCGGGTCCAAATCAGGTTGGCGGGTCGGGTTCGGGTCAACAGACCCGCCAGAAAATCTGTTGACCCGAACCCCGACCCGCCAACCCGTGACGGGTCAGGTATGCTGACCCGGACCCGAAAATTTCAGGTTTACGGGGCGGCGGGTCGACCCGAAATGACCCGAAACTTAATTTTAATTTATTAATTTATCACTGTAATTTCTAATAAAATCAATTTCTCACAAAACTAATTACATAATCAAGTAATAAAAATTTAAATAAATGATTCCAAATCAAATCTAAAATAAATTAAACACCGTAAAAGTGTTTTATCCCAAGCAAAATATAAAATAAATTAAAACAATACAAAAGTGAAAAATAATATAATATATTATTTGTCCAAGTATAATAATTTCAACTTCACACAAATTAAATAAATTCGTTTAGGATTAAGTAATTAATGCCTTTGAAAAAAAGAATAACTTAGTTTAGTTAGATAAAATTATTTTTATGTTTATTAAATTATTTTTAATTCGTAAACGGGTCATATCGGGTCATATCAGGTCACCACGGGTTGACCCGAAATCGACCGGTTTTCTTTTCGGGTTCATCGGGTCCAACCCGATTCTGACCCGAATTCCCGAAACCTCAACCCAAACCCATTAATTTCGTGTTAGGTTCGTGTCGTGTCGAAAATTGCCACCCCTAGTTGCGGTGATACATTTGCGCCGACAAATTTGAGCGACGATCCGGGCTTTGATCGAGCCGTACCGTTCCTGATTTGTCTCGCGCCTTCAGATCCTCCTTCACGCTTCGACAAGAAGCAAAATATTAAGCAATCGTTCCGACGGAGCTAAATTACTACAGGATAAAGAACGAATAGGAAATTTGGATTTCGAAACAAAAAAGAGAGGGGTGCAACACGAGGACTTCCCAGGGGGTCACCCATCCTAGTACTACTCTCGCCCAAGCACGCTTAACTTCGGAGTTCTGATGGGATCCGGTGCATTAGTGCTGGTATGATCGCACCCGCCATGTTCCTTTCGCGTTATTCTTTTAAACTACCCCGTCCTGCGAAGCAGTGTGGCTTTTCTAGACCGAAATTCATTTTAAGCGTCAATTCAAGCATTTTCCTCTTATCCTTTTATTTATTTACTTTATATATTTTTTTGTTATTGATTTGCACCCTGTTTTTTTCCCTCATCCCGCAACTCTAAATTATCATGAAATCAATCCTTCACGCTTGCAGTTAGGGGTGGCAATTCGGGTCCAAATCAGGTTGGCGGGTCGGGTTCGGGTCAACAGACCCGCCAGAAAATCTGTTGACCCGAACCCCGACCCGCCAACCCGTGACGGGTCAGGTATGCTGACCCGGACCCGAAAATTTCAGGTTTACGGGGCGGCGGGTCGACCCGAAATGACCCGAAACTTAATTTTAATTTATTAATTTATCACTGTAATTTCTAATAAAATCAATTTCTCACAAAACTAATTACATAATCAAGTAATAAAAATTTAAATAAATGATTCCAAATCAAATCTAAAATAAATTAAACACCGTAAAAGTGTTTTATCCCAAGCAAAATATAAAATAAATTAAAACAATACAAAAGTGAAAAATAATATAATATATTATTTGTCCAAGTATAATAATTTCAACTTCACACAAATTAAATAAATTCGTTTAGGATTAAGTAATTAATGCCTTTGAAAAAAAGAATAACTTAGTTTAGTTAGATAAAATTATTTTTATGTTTATTAAATTATTTTTAATTCGTAAACGGGTCATATCGGGTCATATCAGGTCACCACGGGTTGACCCGAAATCGACCGGTTTTCTTTTCGGGTTCATCGGGTCCAACCCGATTCTGACCCGAATTCCCGAAACCTCAACCCAAACCCATTAATTTCGTGTTAGGTTCGTGTCGTGTCGAAAATTGCCACCCCTAGTTGCGGTGATACATTTGCGCCGACAAATTTGAGCGACGATCCGGGCTTTGATCGAGCCGTACCGTTCCTGATTTGTCTCGCGCCTTCAGATCCTCCTTCACGCTTCGACAAGAAGCAAAATATTAAGCAATCGTTCCGACGGAGCTAAATTACTACAGGATAAAGAACGAATAGGAAATTTGGATTTCGAAACAAAAAAGAGAGGGGTGCAACACGAGGACTTCCCAGGGGGTCACCCATCCTAGTACTACTCTCGCCCAAGCACGCTTAACTTCGGAGTTCTGATGGGATCCGGTGCATTAGTGCTGGTATGATCGCACCCGCCATGTTCCTTTCGCGTTATTCTTTTAAACTACCCCGTCCTGCGAAGCAGTGTGGCTTTTCTAGACCGAAATTCATTTTAAGCGTCAATTCAAGCATTTTCCTCTTATCCTTTTATTTATTTACTTTATATATTTTTTTGTTATTGATTTGCACCCTGTTTTTTTCCCTCATCCCGCAACTCTAAATTATCATGAAATCAATCCTTCACGCTTGCAGTTAGGGGTGGCAATTCGGGTCCAAATCAGGTTGGCGGGTCGGGTTCGGGTCAACAGACCCGCCAGAAAATCTGTTGACCCGAACCCCGACCCGCCAACCCGTGACGGGTCAGGTATGCTGACCCGGACCCGAAAATTTCAGGTTTACGGGGCGGCGGGTCGACCCGAAATGACCCGAAACTTAATTTTAATTTATTAATTTATCACTGTAATTTCTAATAAAATCAATTTCTCACAAAACTAATTACATAATCAAGTAATAAAAATTTAAATAAATGATTCCAAATCAAATCTAAAATAAATTAAACACCGTAAAAGTGTTTTATCCCAAGCAAAATATAAAATAAATTAAAACAATACAAAAGTGAAAAATAATATAATATATTATTTGTCCAAGTATAATAATTTCAACTTCACACAAATTAAATAAATTCGTTTAGGATTAAGTAATTAATGCCTTTGAAAAAAAGAATAACTTAGTTTAGTTAGATAAAATTATTTTTATGTTTATTAAATTATTTTTAATTCGTAAACGGGTCATATCGGGTCATATCAGGTCACCACGGGTTGACCCGAAATCGACCGGTTTTCTTTTCGGGTTCATCGGGTCCAACCCGATTCTGACCCGAATTCCCGAAACCTCAACCCAAACCCATTAATTTCGTGTTAGGTTCGTGTCGTGTCGAAAATTGCCACCCCTAGTTGCGGTGATACATTTGCGCCGACAAATTTGAGCGACGATCCGGGCTTTGATCGAGCCGTACCGTTCCTGATTTGTCTCGCGCCTTCAGATCCTCCTTCACGCTTCGACAAGAAGCAAAATATTAAGCAATCGTTCCGACGGAGCTAAATTACTACAGGATAAAGAACGAATAGGAAATTTGGATTTCGAAACAAAAAAGAGAGGGGTGCAACACGAGGACTTCCCAGGGGGTCACCCATCCTAGTACTACTCTCGCCCAAGCACGCTTAACTTCGGAGTTCTGATGGGATCCGGTGCATTAGTGCTGGTATGATCGCACCCGCCATGTTCCTTTCGCGTTATTCTTTTAAACTACCCCGTCCTGCGAAGCAGTGTGGCTTTTCTAGACCGAAATTCATTTTAAGCGTCAATTCAAGCATTTTCCTCTTATCCTTTTATTTATTTACTTTATATATTTTTTTGTTATTGATTTGCACCCTGTTTTTTTCCCTCATCCCGCAACTCTAAATTATCATGAAATCAATCCTTCACGCTTGCAGTTAGGGGTGGCAATTCG
The DNA here is from genome assembly GCF_036785885.1 of Coffea arabica. Lineage (NCBI taxonomy): Eukaryota > Viridiplantae > Streptophyta > Magnoliopsida > Gentianales > Rubiaceae > Coffea > Coffea arabica. The sequence goes on along the minus strand of NC_092331.1, from coordinate 46,468,980 downwards.
GGTCCAAATCAGGTTGGCGGGTCGGGTTCGGGTCAACAGACCCGCCAGAAAATCTGTTGACCCGAACCCCGACCCGCCAACCCGTGACGGGTCAGGTATGCTGACCCGGACCCGAAAATTTCAGGTTTACGGGGCGGCGGGTCGACCCGAAATGACCCGAAACTTAATTTTAATTTATTAATTTATCACTGTAATTTCTAATAAAATCAATTTCTCACAAAACTAATTACATAATCAAGTAATAAAAATTTAAATAAATGATTCCAAATCAAATCTAAAATAAATTAAACACCGTAAAAGTGTTTTATCCCAAGCAAAATATAAAATAAATTAAAACAATACAAAAGTGAAAAATAATATAATATATTATTTGTCCAAGTATAATAATTTCAACTTCACACAAATTAAATAAATTCGTTTAGGATTAAGTAATTAATGCCTTTGAAAAAAAGAATAACTTAGTTTAGTTAGATAAAATTATTTTTATGTTTATTAAATTATTTTTAATTCGTAAACGGGTCATATCGGGTCATATCAGGTCACCACGGGTTGACCCGAAATCGACCGGTTTTCTTTTCGGGTTCATCGGGTCCAACCCGATTCTGACCCGAATTCCCGAAACCTCAACCCAAACCCATTAATTTCGTGTTAGGTTCGTGTCGTGTCGAAAATTGCCACCCCTAGTTGCGGTGATACATTTGCGCCGACAAATTTGAGCGACGATCCGGGCTTTGATCGAGCCGTACCGTTCCTGATTTGTCTCGCGCCTTCAGATCCTCCTTCACGCTTCGACAAGAAGCAAAATATTAAGCAATCGTTCCGACGGAGCTAAATTACTACAGGATAAAGAACGAATAGGAAATTTGGATTTCGAAACAAAAAAGAGAGGGGTGCAACACGAGGACTTCCCAGGGGGTCACCCATCCTAGTACTACTCTCGCCCAAGCACGCTTAACTTCGGAGTTCTGATGGGATCCGGTGCATTAGTGCTGGTATGATCGCACCCGCCATGTTCCTTTCGCGTTATTCTTTTAAACTACCCCGTCCTGCGAAGCAGTGTGGCTTTTCTAGACCGAAATTCATTTTAAGCGTCAATTCAAGCATTTTCCTCTTATCCTTTTATTTATTTACTTTATATATTTTTTTGTTATTGATTTGCACCCTGTTTTTTTCCCTCATCCCGCAACTCTAAATTATCATGAAATCAATCCTTCACGCTTGCAGTTAGGGGTGGCAATTCGGGTCCAAATCAGGTTGGCGGGTCGGGTTCGGGTCAACAGACCCGCCAGAAAATCTGTTGACCCGAACCCCGACCCGCCAACCCGTGACGGGTCAGGTATGCTGACCCGGACCCGAAAATTTCAGGTTTACGGGGCGGCGGGTCGACCCGAAATGACCCGAAACTTAATTTTAATTTATTAATTTATCACTGTAATTTCTAATAAAATCAATTTCTCACAAAACTAATTACATAATCAAGTAATAAAAATTTAAATAAATGATTCCAAATCAAATCTAAAATAAATTAAACACCGTAAAAGTGTTTTATCCCAAGCAAAATATAAAATAAATTAAAACAATACAAAAGTGAAAAATAATATAATATATTATTTGTCCAAGTATAATAATTTCAACTTCACACAAATTAAATAAATTCGTTTAGGATTAAGTAATTAATGCCTTTGAAAAAAAGAATAACTTAGTTTAGTTAGATAAAATTATTTTTATGTTTATTAAATTATTTTTAATTCGTAAACGGGTCATATCGGGTCATATCAGGTCACCACGGGTTGACCCGAAATCGACCGGTTTTCTTTTCGGGTTCATCGGGTCCAACCCGATTCTGACCCGAATTCCCGAAACCTCAACCCAAACCCATTAATTTCGTGTTAGGTTCGTGTCGTGTCGAAAATTGCCACCCCTAGTTGCGGTGATACATTTGCGCCGACAAATTTGAGCGACGATCCGGGCTTTGATCGAGCCGTACCGTTCCTGATTTGTCTCGCGCCTTCAGATCCTCCTTCACGCTTCGACAAGAAGCAAAATATTAAGCAATCGTTCCGACGGAGCTAAATTACTACAGGATAAAGAACGAATAGGAAATTTGGATTTCGAAACAAAAAAGAGAGGGGTGCAACACGAGGACTTCCCAGGGGGTCACCCATCCTAGTACTACTCTCGCCCAAGCACGCTTAACTTCGGAGTTCTGATGGGATCCGGTGCATTAGTGCTGGTATGATCGCACCCGCCATGTTCCTTTCGCGTTATTCTTTTAAACTACCCCGTCCTGCGAAGCAGTGTGGCTTTTCTAGACCGAAATTCATTTTAAGCGTCAATTCAAGCATTTTCCTCTTATCCTTTTATTTATTTACTTTATATATTTTTTTGTTATTGATTTGCACCCTGTTTTTTTCCCTCATCCCGCAACTCTAAATTATCATGAAATCAATCCTTCACGCTTGCAGTTAGGGGTGGCAATTCGGGTCCAAATCAGGTTGGCGGGTCGGGTTCGGGTCAACAGACCCGCCAGAAAATCTGTTGACCCGAACCCCGACCCGCCAACCCGTGACGGGTCAGGTATGCTGACCCGGACCCGAAAATTTCAGGTTTACGGGGCGGCGGGTCGACCCGAAATGACCCGAAACTTAATTTTAATTTATTAATTTATCACTGTAATTTCTAATAAAATCAATTTCTCACAAAACTAATTACATAATCAAGTAATAAAAATTTAAATAAATGATTCCAAATCAAATCTAAAATAAATTAAACACCGTAAAAGTGTTTTATCCCAAGCAAAATATAAAATAAATTAAAACAATACAAAAGTGAAAAATAATATAATATATTATTTGTCCAAGTATAATAATTTCAACTTCACACAAATTAAATAAATTCGTTTAGGATTAAGTAATTAATGCCTTTGAAAAAAAGAATAACTTAGTTTAGTTAGATAAAATTATTTTTATGTTTATTAAATTATTTTTAATTCGTAAACGGGTCATATCGGGTCATATCAGGTCACCACGGGTTGACCCGAAATCGACCGGTTTTCTTTTCGGGTTCATCGGGTCCAACCCGATTCTGACCCGAATTCCCGAAACCTCAACCCAAACCCATTAATTTCGTGTTAGGTTCGTGTCGTGTCGAAAATTGCCACCCCTAGTTGCGGTGATACATTTGCGCCGACAAATTTGAGCGACGATCCGGGCTTTGATCGAGCCGTACCGTTCCTGATTTGTCTCGCGCCTTCAGATCCTCCTTCACGCTTCGACAAGAAGCAAAATATTAAGCAATCGTTCCGACGGAGCTAAATTACTACAGGATAAAGAACGAATAGGAAATTTGGATTTCGAAACAAAAAAGAGAGGGGTGCAACACGAGGACTTCCCAGGGGGTCACCCATCCTAGTACTACTCTCGCCCAAGCACGCTTAACTTCGGAGTTCTGATGGGATCCGGTGCATTAGTGCTGGTATGATCGCACCCGCCATGTTCCTTTCGCGTTATTCTTTTAAACTACCCCGTCCTGCGAAGCAGTGTGGCTTTTCTAGACCGAAATTCATTTTAAGCGTCAATTCAAGCATTTTCCTCTTATCCTTTTATTTATTTACTTTATATATTTTTTTGTTATTGATTTGCACCCTGTTTTTTTCCCTCATCCCGCAACTCTAAATTATCATGAAATCAATCCTTCACGCTTGCAGTTAGGGGTGGCAATTCGGGTCCAAATCAGGTTGGCGGGTCGGGTTCGGGTCAACAGACCCGCCAGAAAATCTGTTGACCCGAACCCCGACCCGCCAACCCGTGACGGGTCAGGTATGCTGACCCGGACCCGAAAATTTCAGGTTTACGGGGCGGCGGGTCGACCCGAAATGACCCGAAACTTAATTTTAATTTATTAATTTATCACTGTAATTTCTAATAAAATCAATTTCTCACAAAACTAATTACATAATCAAGTAATAAAAATTTAAATAAATGATTCCAAATCAAATCTAAAATAAATTAAACACCGTAAAAGTGTTTTATCCCAAGCAAAATATAAAATAAATTAAAACAATACAAAAGTGAAAAATAATATAATATATTATTTGTCCAAGTATAATAATTTCAACTTCACACAAATTAAATAAATTCGTTTAGGATTAAGTAATTAATGCCTTTGAAAAAAAGAATAACTTAGTTTAGTTAGATAAAATTATTTTTATGTTTATTAAATTATTTTTAATTCGTAAACGGGTCATATCGGGTCATATCAGGTCACCACGGGTTGACCCGAAATCGACCGGTTTTCTTTTCGGGTTCATCGGGTCCAACCCGATTCTGACCCGAATTCCCGAAACCTCAACCCAAACCCATTAATTTCGTGTTAGGTTCGTGTCGTGTCGAAAATTGCCACCCCTAGTTGCGGTGATACATTTGCGCCGACAAATTTGAGCGACGATCCGGGCTTTGATCGAGCCGTACCGTTCCTGATTTGTCTCGCGCCTTCAGATCCTCCTTCACGCTTCGACAAGAAGCAAAATATTAAGCAATCGTTCCGACGGAGCTAAATTACTACAGGATAAAGAACGAATAGGAAATTTGGATTTCGAAACAAAAAAGAGAGGGGTGCAACACGAGGACTTCCCAGGGGGTCACCCATCCTAGTACTACTCTCGCCCAAGCACGCTTAACTTCGGAGTTCTGATGGGATCCGGTGCATTAGTGCTGGTATGATCGCACCCGCCATGTTCCTTTCGCGTTATTCTTTTAAACTACCCCGTCCTGCGAAGCAGTGTGGCTTTTCTAGACCGAAATTCATTTTAAGCGTCAATTCAAGCATTTTCCTCTTATCCTTTTATTTATTTACTTTATATATTTTTTTGTTATTGATTTGCACCCTGTTTTTTTCCCTCATCCCGCAACTCTAAATTATCATGAAATCAATCCTTCACGCTTGCAGTTAGGGGTGGCAATTCGGGTCCAAATCAGGTTGGCGGGTCGGGTTCGGGTCAACAGACCCGCCAGAAAATCTGTTGACCCGAACCCCGACCCGCCAACCCGTGACGGGTCAGGTATGCTGACCCGGACCCGAAAATTTCAGGTTTACGGGGCGGCGGGTCGACCCGAAATGACCCGAAACTTAATTTTAATTTATTAATTTATCACTGTAATTTCTAATAAAATCAATTTCTCACAAAACTAATTACATAATCAAGTAATAAAAATTTAAATAAATGATTCCAAATCAAATCTAAAATAAATTAAACACCGTAAAAGTGTTTTATCCCAAGCAAAATATAAAATAAATTAAAACAATACAAAAGTGAAAAATAATATAATATATTATTTGTCCAAGTATAATAATTTCAACTTCACACAAATTAAATAAATTCGTTTAGGATTAAGTAATTAATGCCTTTGAAAAAAAGAATAACTTAGTTTAGTTAGATAAAATTATTTTTATGTTTATTAAATTATTTTTAATTCGTAAACGGGTCATATCGGGTCATATCAGGTCACCACGGGTTGACCCGAAATCGACCGGTTTTCTTTTCGGGTTCATCGGGTCCAACCCGATTCTGACCCGAATTCCCGAAACCTCAACCCAAACCCATTAATTTCGTGTTAGGTTCGTGTCGTGTCGAAAATTGCCACCCCTAGTTGCGGTGATACATTTGCGCCGACAAATTTGAGCGACGATCCGGGCTTTGATCGAGCCGTACCGTTCCTGATTTGTCTCGCGCCTTCAGATCCTCCTTCACGCTTCGACAAGAAGCAAAATATTAAGCAATCGTTCCGACGGAGCTAAATTACTACAGGATAAAGAACGAATAGGAAATTTGGATTTCGAAACAAAAAAGAGAGGGGTGCAACACGAGGACTTCCCAGGGGGTCACCCATCCTAGTACTACTCTCGCCCAAGCACGCTTAACTTCGGAGTTCTGATGGGATCCGGTGCATTAGTGCTGGTATGATCGCACCCGCCATGTTCCTTTCGCGTTATTCTTTTAAACTACCCCGTCCTGCGAAGCAGTGTGGCTTTTCTAGACCGAAATTCATTTTAAGCGTCAATTCAAGCATTTTCCTCTTATCCTTTTATTTATTTACTTTATATTTTTTTTTGTTATTGATTTGCACCCTGTTTTTTTCCCTCATCCCGCAACTCTAAATTATCATGAAATCAATCCTTCACGCTTGCAGTTAGGGGTGGCAATTCGGGTCCAAATCAGGTTGGCGGGTCGGGTTCGGGTCAACAGACCCGCCAGAAAATCTGTTGACCCGAACCCCGACCCGCCAACCCGTGACGGGTCAGGTATGCTGACCCGGACCCGAAAATTTCAGGTTTACGGGGCGGCGGGTCGACCCGAAATGACCCGAAACTTAATTTTAATTTATTAATTTATCACTGTAATTTCTAATAAAATCAATTTCTCACAAAACTAATTACATAATCAAGTAATAAAAATTTAAATAAATGATTCCAAATCAAATCTAAAATAAATTAAACACCGTAAAAGTGTTTTATCCCAAGCAAAATATAAAATAAATTAAAACAATACAAAAGTGAAAAATAATATAATATATTATTTGTCCAAGTATAATAATTTCAACTTCACACAAATTAAATAAATTCGTTTAGGATTAAGTAATTAATGCCTTTGAAAAAAAGAATAACTTAGTTTAGTTAGATAAAATTATTTTTATGTTTATTAAATTATTTTTAATTCGTAAACGGGTCATATCGGGTCATATCAGGTCACCACGGGTTGACCCGAAATCGACCGGTTTTCTTTTCGGGTTCATCGGGTCCAACCCGATTCTGACCCGAATTCCCGAAACCTCAACCCAAACCCATTAATTTCGTGTTAGGTTCGTGTCGTGTCGAAAATTGCCACCCCTAGTTGCGGTGATACATTTGCGCCGACAAATTTGAGCGACGATCCGGGCTTTGATCGAGCCGTACCGTTCCTGATTTGTCTCGCGCCTTCAGATCCTCCTTCACGCTTCGACAAGAAGCAAAATATTAAGCAATCGTTCCGACGGAGCTAAATTACTACAGGATAAAGAACGAATAGGAAATTTGGATTTCGAAACAAAAAAGAGAGGGGTGCAACACGAGGACTTCCCAGGGGGTCACCCATCCTAGTACTACTCTCGCCCAAGCACGCTTAACTTCGGAGTTCTGATGGGATCCGGTGCATTAGTGCTGGTATGATCGCACCCGCCATGTTCCTTTCGCGTTATTCTTTTAAACTACCCCGTCCTGCGAAGCAGTGTGGCTTTTCTAGACCGAAATTCATTTTAAGCGTCAATTCAAGCATTTTCCTCTTATCCTTTTATTTATTTACTTTATATATTTTTTTGTTATTGATTTGCACCCTGTTTTTTTCCCTCATCCCGCAACTCTAAATTATCATGAAATCAATCCTTCACGCTTGCAGTTAGGGGTGGCAATTCGGGTCCAAATCAGGTTGGCGGGTCGGGTTCGGGTCAACAGACCCGCCAGAAAATCTGTTGACCCGAACCCCGACCCGCCAACCCGTGACGGGTCAGGTATGCTGACCCGGACCCGAAAATTTCAGGTTTACGGGGCGGCGGGTCGACCCGAAATGACCCGAAACTTAATTTTAATTTATTAATTTATCACTGTAATTTCTAATAAAATCAATTTCTCACAAAACTAATTACATAATCAAGTAATAAAAATTTAAATAAATGATTCCAAATCAAATCTAAAATAAATTAAACACCGTAAAAGTGTTTTATCCCAAGCAAAATATAAAATAAATTAAAACAATACAAAAGTGAAAAATAATATAATATATTATTTGTCCAAGTATAATAATTTCAACTTCACACAAATTAAATAAATTCGTTTAGGATTAAGTAATTAATGCCTTTGAAAAAAAGAATAACTTAGTTTAGTTAGATAAAATTATTTTTATGTTTATTAAATTATTTTTAATTCGTAAACGGGTCATATCGGGTCATATCAGGTCACCACGGGTTGACCCGAAATCGACCGGTTTTCTTTTCGGGTTCATCGGGTCCAACCCGATTCTGACCCGAATTCCCGAAACCTCAACCCAAACCCATTAATTTCGTGTTAGGTTCGTGTCGTGTCGAAAATTGCCACCCCTAGTTGCGGTGATACATTTGCGCCGACAAATTTGAGCGACGATCCGGGCTTTGATCGAGCCGTACCGTTCCTGATTTGTCTCGCGCCTTCAGATCCTCCTTCACGCTTCGACAAGAAGCAAAATATTAAGCAATCGTTCCGACGGAGCTAAATTACTACAGGATAAAGAACGAATAGGAAATTTGGATTTCGAAACAAAAAAGAGAGGGGTGCAACACGAGGACTTCCCAGGGGGTCACCCATCCTAGTACTACTCTCGCCCAAGCACGCTTAACTTCGGAGTTCTGATGGGATCCGGTGCATTAGTGCTGGTATGATCGCACCCGCCATGTTCCTTTCGCGTTATTCTTTTAAACTACCCCGTCCTGCGAAGCAGTGTGGCTTTTCTAGACCGAAATTCATTTTAAGCGTCAATTCAAGCATTTTCCTCTTATCCTTTTATTTATTTACTTTATATATTTTTTTGTTATTGATTTGCACCCTGTTTTTTTCCCTCATCCCGCAACTCTAAATTATCATGAAATCAATCCTTCACGCTTGCAGTTAGGGGTGGCAATTCGGGTCCAAATCAGGTTGGCGGGTCGGGTTCGGGTCAACAGACCCGCCAGAAAATCTGTTGACCCGAACCCCGACCCGCCAACCCGTGACGGGTCAGGTATGCTGACCCGGACCCGAAAATTTCAGGTTTACGGGGCGGCGGGTCGACCCGAAATGACCCGAAACTTAATTTTAATTTATTAATTTATCACTGTAATTTCTAATAAAATCAATTTCTCACAAAACTAATTACATAATCAAGTAATAAAAATTTAAATAAATGATTCCAAATCAAATCTAAAATAAATTAAACACCGTAAAAGTGTTTTATCCCAAGCAAAATATAAAATAAATTAAAACAATACAAAAGTGAAAAATAATATAATATATTATTTGTCCAAGTATAATAATTTCAACTTCACACAAATTAAATAAATTCGTTTAGGATTAAGTAATTAATGCCTTTGAAAAAAAGAATAACTTAGTTTAGTTAGATAAAATTATTTTTATGTTTATTAAATTATTTTTAATTCGTAAACGGGTCATATCGGGTCATATCAGGTCACCACGGGTTGACCCGAAATCGACCGGTTTTCTTTTCGGGTTCATCGGGTCCAACCCGATTCTGACCCGAATTCCCGAAACCTCAACCCAAACCCATTAATTTCGTGTTAGGTTCGTGTCGTGTCGAAAATTGCCACCCCTAGTTGCGGTGATACATTTGCGCCGACAAATTTGAGCGACGATCCGGGCTTTGATCGAGCCGTACCGTTCCTGATTTGTCTCGCGCCTTCAGATCCTCCTTCACGCTTCGACAAGAAGCAAAATATTAAGCAATCGTTCCGACGGAGCTAAATTACTACAGGATAAAGAACGAATAGGAAATTTGGATTTCGAAACAAAAAAGAGAGGGGTGCAACACGAGGACTTCCCAGGGGGTCACCCATCCTAGTACTACTCTCGCCCAAGCACGCTTAACTTCGGAGTTCTGATGGGATCCGGTGCATTAGTGCTGGTATGATCGCACCCGCCATGTTCCTTTCGCGTTATTCTTTTAAACTACCCCGTCCTGCGAAGCAGTGTGGCTTTTCTAGACCGAAATTCATTTTAAGCGTCAATTCAAGCATTTTCCTCTTATCCTTTTATTTATTTACTTTATATATTTTTTTGTTATTGATTTGCACCCTGTTTTTTTCCCTCATCCCGCAACTCTAAATTATCATGAAATCAATCCTTCACGCTTGCAGTTAGGGGTGGCAATTCGGGTCCAAATCAGGTTGGCGGGTCGGGTTCGGGTCAACAGACCCGCCAGAAAATCTGTTGACCCGAACCCCGACCCGCCAACCCGTGACGGGTCAGGTATGCTGACCCGGACCCGAAAATTTCAGGTTTACGGGGCGGCGGGTCGACCCGAAATGACCCGAAACTTAATTTTAATTTATTAATTTATCACTGTAATTTCTAATAAAATCAATTTCTCACAAAACTAATTACATAATCAAGTAATAAAAATTTAAATAAATGATTCCAAATCAAATCTAAAATAAATTAAACACCGTAAAAGTGTTTTATCCCAAGCAAAATATAAAATAAATTAAAACAATACAAAAGTGAAAAATAATATAATATATTATTTGTCCAAGTATAATAATTTCAACTTCACACAAATTAAATAAATTCGTTTAGGATTAAGTAATTAATGCCTTTGAAAAAAAGAATAACTTAGTTTAGTTAGATAAAATTATTTTTATGTTTATTAAATTATTTTTAATTCGTAAACGGGTCATATCGGGTCATATCAGGTCACCACGGGTTGACCCGAAATCGACCGGTTTTCTTTTCGGGTTCATCGGGTCCAACCCGATTCTGACCCGAATTCCCGAAACCTCAACCCAAACCCATTAATTTCGTGTTAGGTTCGTGTCGTGTCGAAAATTGCCACCCCTAGTTGCGGTGATACATTTGCGCCGACAAATTTGAGCGACGATCCGGGCTTTGATCGAGCCGTACCGTTCCTGATTTGTCTCGCGCCTTCAGATCCTCCTTCACGCTTCGACAAGAAGCAAAATATTAAGCAATCGTTCCGACGGAGCTAAATTACTACAGGATAAAGAACGAATAGGAAATTTGGATTTCGAAACAAAAAAGAGAGGGGTGCAACACGAGGACTTCCCAGGGGGTCACCCATCCTAGTACTACTCTCGCCCAAGCACGCTTAACTTCGGAGTTCTGATGGGATCCGGTGCATTAGTGCTGGTATGATCGCACCCGCCATGTTCCTTTCGCGTTATTCTTTTAAACTACCCCGTCCTGCGAAGCAGTGTGGCTTTTCTAGACCGAAATTCATTTTAAGCGTCAATTCAAGCATTTTCCTCTTATCCTTTTATTTATTTACTTTATATATTTTTTTGTTATTGATTTGCACCCTGTTTTTTTCCCTCATCCCGCAACTCTAAATTATCATGAAATCAATCCTTCACGCTTGCAGTTAGGGGTGGCAATTCGGGTCCAAATCAGGTTGGCGGGTCGGGTTCGGGTCAACAGACCCGCCAGAAAATCTGTTGACCCGAACCCCGACCCGCCAACCCGTGACGGGTCAGGTATGCTGACCCGGACCCGAAAATTTCAGGTTTACGGGGCGGCGGGTCGACCCGAAATGACCCGAAACTTAATTTTAATTTATTAATTTATCACTGTAATTTCTAATAAAATCAATTTCTCACAAAACTAATTACATAATCAAGTAATAAAAATTTAAATAAATGATTCCAAATCAAATCTAAAATAAATTAAACACCGTAAAAGTGTTTTATCCCAAGCAAAATATAAAATAAATTAAAACAATACAAAAGTGAAAAATAATATAATATATTATTTGTCCAAGTATAATAATTTCAACTTCACACAAATTAAATAAATTCGTTTAGGATTAAGTAATTAATGCCTTTGAAAAAAAGAATAACTTAGTTTAGTTAGATAAAATTATTTTTATGTTTATTAAATTATTTTTAATTCGTAAACGGGTCATATCGGGTCATATCAGGTCACCACGGGTTGACCCGAAATCGACCGGTTTTCTTTTCGGGTTCATCGGGTCCAACCCGATTCTGACCCGAATTCCCGAAACCTCAACCCAAACCCATTAATTTCGTGTTAGGTTCGTGTCGTGTCGAAAATTGCCACCCCTAGTTGCGGTGATACATTTGCGCCGACAAATTTGAGCGACGATCCGGGCTTTGATCGAGCCGTACCGTTCCTGATTTGTCTCGCGCCTTCAGATCCTCCTTCACGCTTCGACAAGAAGCAAAATATTAAGCAATCGTTCCGACGGAGCTAAATTACTACAGGATAAAGAACGAATAGGAAATTTGGATTTCGAAACAAAAAAGAGAGGGGTGCAACACGAGGACTTCCCAGGGGGTCACCCATCCTAGTACTACTCTCGCCCAAGCACGCTTAACTTCGGAGTTCTGATGGGATCCGGTGCATTAGTGCTGGTATGATCGCACCCGCCATGTTCCTTTCGCGTTATTCTTTTAAACTACCCCGTCCTGCGAAGCAGTGTGGCTTTTCTAGACCGAAATTCATTTTAAGCGTCAATTCAAGCATTTTCCTCTTATCCTTTTATTTATTTACTTTATATATTTTTTTGTTATTGATTTGCACCCTGTTTTTTTCCCTCATCCCGCAACTCTAAATTATCATGAAATCAATCCTTCACGCTTGCAGTTAGGGGTGGCAATTCGGGTCCAAATCAGGTTGGCGGGTCGGGTTCGGGTCAACAGACCCGCCAGAAAATCTGTTGACCCGAACCCCGACCCGCCAACCCGTGACGGGTCAGGTATGCTGACCCGGACCCGAAAATTTCAGGTTTACGGGGCGGCGGGTCGACCCGAAATGACCCGAAACTTAATTTTAATTTATTAATTTATCACTGTAATTTCTAATAAAATCAATTTCTCACAAAACTAATTACATAATCAAGTAATAAAAATTTAAATAAATGATTCCAAATCAAATCTAAAATAAATTAAACACCGTAAAAGTGTTTTATCCCAAGCAAAATATAAAATAAATTAAAACAATACAAAAGTGAAAAATAATATAATATATTATTTGTCCAAGTATAATAATTTCAACTTCACACAAATTAAATAAATTCGTTTAGGATTAAGTAATTAATGCCTTTGAAAAAAAGAATAACTTAGTTTAGTTAGATAAAATTATTTTTATGTTTATTAAATTATTTTTAATTCGTAAACGGGTCATATCGGGTCATATCAGGTCACCACGGGTTGACCCGAAATCGACCGGTTTTCTTTTCGGGTTCATCGGGTCCAACCCGATTCTGACCCGAATTCCCGAAACCTCAACCCAAACCCATTAATTTCGTGTTAGGTTCGTGTCGTGTCGAAAATTGCCACCCCTAGTTGCGGTGATACATTTGCGCCGACAAATTTGAGCGACGATCCGGGCTTTGATCGAGCCGTACCGTTCCTGATTTGTCTCGCGCCTTCAGATCCTCCTTCACGCTTCGACAAGAAGCAAAATATTAAGCAATCGTTCCGACGGAGCTAAATTACTACAGGATAAAGAACGAATAGGAAATTTGGATTTCGAAACAAAAAAGAGAGGGGTGCAACACGAGGACTTCCCAGGGGGTCACCCATCCTAGTACTACTCTCGCCCAAGCACGCTTAACTTCGGAGTTCTGATGGGATCCGGTGCATTAGTGCTGGTATGATCGCACCCGCCATGTTCCTTTCGCGTTATTCTTTTAAACTACCCCGTCCTGCGAAGCAGTGTGGCTTTTCTAGACCGAAATTCATTTTAAGCGTCAATTCAAGCATTTTCCTCTTATCCTTTTATTTATTTACTTTATATATTTTTTTGTTATTGATTTGCACCCTGTTTTTTTCCCTCATCCCGCAACTCTAAATTATCATGAAATCAATCCTTCACGCTTGCAGTTAGGGGTGGCAATTCGGGTCCAAATCAGGTTGGCGGGTCGGGTTCGGGTCAACAGACCCGCCAGAAAATCTGTTGACCCGAACCCCGACCCGCCAACCCGTGACGGGTCAGGTATGCTGACCCGGACCCGAAAATTTCAGGTTTACGGGGCGGCGGGTCGACCCGAAATGACCCGAAACTTAATTTTAATTTATTAATTTATCACTGTAATTTCTAATAAAATCAATTTCTCACAAAACTAATTACATAATCAAGTAATAAAAATTTAAATAAATGATTCCAAATCAAATCTAAAATAAATTAAACACCGTAAAAGTGTTTTATCCCAAGCAAAATATAAAATAAATTAAAACAATACAAAAGTGAAAAATAATATAATATATTATTTGTCCAAGTATAATAATTTCAACTTCACACAAATTAAATAAATTCGTTTAGGATTAAGTAATTAATGCCTTTGAAAAAAAGAATAACTTAGTTTAGTTAGATAAAATTATTTTTATGTTTATTAAATTATTTTTAATTCGTAAACGGGTCATATCGGGTCATATCAGGTCACCACGGGTTGACCCGAAATCGACCGGTTTTCTTTTCGGGTTCATCGGGTCCAACCCGATTCTGACCCGAATTCCCGAAACCTCAACCCAAACCCATTAATTTCGTGTTAGGTTCGTGTCGTGTCGAAAATTGCCACCCCTAGTTGCGGTGATACATTTGCGCCGACAAATTTGAGCGACGATCCGGGCTTTGATCGAGCCGTACCGTTCCTGATTTGTCTCGCGCCTTCAGATCCTCCTTCACGCTTCGACAAGAAGCAAAATATTAAGCAATCGTTCCGACGGAGCTAAATTACTACAGGATAAAGAACGAATAGGAAATTTGGATTTCGAAACAAAAAAGAGAGGGGTGCAACACGAGGACTTCCCAGGGGGTCACCCATCCTAGTACTACTCTCGCCCAAGCACGCTTAACTTCGGAGTTCTGATGGGATCCGGTGCATTAGTGCTGGTATGATCGCACCCGCCATGTTCCTTTCGCGTTATTCTTTTAAACTACCCCGTCCTGCGAAGCAGTGTGGCTTTTCTAGACCGAAATTCATTTTAAGCGTCAATTCAAGCATTTTCCTCTTATCCTTTTATTTATTTACTTTATATATTTTTTTGTTATTGATTTGCACCCTGTTTTTTTCCCTCATCCCGCAACTCTAAATTATCATGAAATCAATCCTTCACGCTTGCAGTTAGGGGTGGCAATTCGGGTCCAAATCAGGTTGGCGGGTCGGGTTCGGGTCAACAGACCCGCCAGAAAATCTGTTGACCCGAACCCCGACCCGCCAACCCGTGACGGGTCAGGTATGCTGACCCGGACCCGAAAATTTCAGGTTTACGGGGCGGCGGGTCGACCCGAAATGACCCGAAACTTAATTTTAATTTATTAATTTATCACTGTAATTTCTAATAAAATCAATTTCTCACAAAACTAATTACATAATCAAGTAATAAAAATTTAAATAAATGATTCCAAATCAAATCTAAAATAAATTAAACACCGTAAAAGTGTTTTATCCCAAGCAAAATATAAAATAAATTAAAACAATACAAAAGTGAAAAATAATATAATATATTATTTGTCCAAGTATAATAATTTCAACTTCACACAAATTAAATAAATTCGTTTAGGATTAAGTAATTAATGCCTTTGAAAAAAAGAATAACTTAGTTTAGTTAGATAAAATTATTTTTATGTTTATTAAATTATTTTTAATTCGTAAACGGGTCATATCGGGTCATATCAGGTCACCACGGGTTGACCCGAAATCGACCGGTTTTCTTTTCGGGTTCATCGGGTCCAACCCGATTCTGACCCGAATTCCCGAAACCTCAACCCAAACCCATTAATTTCGTGTTAGGTTCGTGTCGTGTCGAAAATTGCCACCCCTAGTTGCGGTGATACATTTGCGCCGACAAATTTGAGCGACGATCCGGGCTTTGATCGAGCCGTACCGTTCCTGATTTGTCTCGCGCCTTCAGATCCTCCTTCACGCTTCGACAAGAAGCAAAATATTAAGCAATCGTTCCGACGGAGCTAAATTACTACAGGATAAAGAACGAATAGGAAATTTGGATTTCGAAACAAAAAAGAGAGGGGTGCAACACGAGGACTTCCCAGGGGGTCACCCATCCTAGTACTACTCTCGCCCAAGCACGCTTAACTTCGGAGTTCTGATGGGATCCGGTGCATTAGTGCTGGTATGATCGCACCCGCCATGTTCCTTTCGCGTTATTCTTTTAAACTACCCCGTCCTGCGAAGCAGTGTGGCTTTTCTAGACCGAAATTCATTTTAAGCGTCAATTCAAGCATTTTCCTCTTATCCTTTTATTTATTTACTTTATATATTTTTTTGTTATTGATTTGCACCCTGTTTTTTTCCCTCATCCCGCAACTCTAAATTATCATGAAATCAATCCTTCACGCTTGCAGTTAGGGGTGGCAATTCGGGTCCAAATCAGGTTGGCGGGTCGGGTTCGGGTCAACAGACCCGCCAGAAAATCTGTTGACCCGAACCCCGACCCGCCAACCCGTGACGGGTCAGGTATGCTGACCCGGACCCGAAAATTTCAGGTTTACGGGGCGGCGGGTCGACCCGAAATGACCCGAAACTTAATTTTAATTTATTAATTTATCACTGTAATTTCTAATAAAATCAATTTCTCACAAAACTAATTACATAATCAAGTAATAAAAATTTAAATAAATGATTCCAAATCAAATCTAAAATAAATTAAACACCGTAAAAGTGTTTTATCCCAAGCAAAATATAAAATAAATTAAAACAATACAAAAGTGAAAAATAATATAATATATTATTTGTCCAAGTATAATAATTTCAACTTCACACAAATTAAATAAATTCGTTTAGGATTAAGTAATTAATGCCTTTGAAAAAAAGAATAACTTAGTTTAGTTAGATAAAATTATTTTTATGTTTATTAAATTATTTTTAATTCGTAAACGGGTCATATCGGGTCATATCAGGTCACCACGGGTTGACCCGAAATCGACCGGTTTTCTTTTCGGGTTCATCGGGTCCAACCCGATTCTGACCCGAATTCCCGAAACCTCAACCCACACCCATTAATTTCGTGTTAGGTTCGTGTCGTGTCGAAAATTGCCACCCCTAGTTGCGGTGATACATTTGCGCCGACAAATTTGAGCGACGATCCGGGCTTTGATCGAGCCGTACCGTTCCTGATTTGTCTCGCGCCTTCAGATCCTCCTTCACGCTTCGACAAGAAGCAAAATATTAAGCAATCGTTCCGACGGAGCTAAATTACTACAGGATAAAGAACGAATAGGAAATTTGGATTTCGAAACAAAAAAGAGAGGGGTGCAACACGAGGACTTCCCAGGGGGTCACCCATCCTAGTACTACTCTCGCCCAAGCACGCTTAACTTCGGAGTTCTGATGGGATCCGGTGCATTAGTGCTGGTATGATCGCACCCGCCATGTTCCTTTCGCGTTATTCTTTTAAACTACCCCGTCCTGCGAAGCAGTGTGGCTTTTCTAGACCGAAATTCATTTTAAGCGTCAATTCAAGCATTTTCCTCTTATCCTTTTATTTATTTACTTTATATATTTTTTTGTTATTGATTTGCACCCTGTTTTTTTCCCTCATCCCGCAACTCTAAATTATCATGAAATCAATCCTTCACGCTTGCAGTTAGGGGTGGCAATTCGGGTCCAAATCAGGTTGGCGGGTCGGGTTCGGGTCAACAGACCCGCCAGAAAATCTGTTGACCCGAACCCCGACCCGCCAACCCGTGACGGGTCAGGTATGCTGACCCGGACCCGAAAATTTCAGGTTTACGGGGCGGCGGGTCGACCCGAAATGACCCGAAACTTAATTTTAATTTATTAATTTATCACTGTAATTTCTAATAAAATCAATTTCTCACAAAACTAATTACATAATCAAGTAATAAAAATTTAAATAAATGATTCCAAATCAAATCTAAAATAAATTAAACACCGTAAAAGTGTTTTATCCCAAGCAAAATATAAAATAAATTAAAACAATACAAAAGTGAAAAATAATATAATATATTATTTGTCCAAGTATAATAATTTCAACTTCACACAAATTAAATAAATTCGTTTAGGATTAAGTAATTAATGCCTTTGAAAAAAAGAATAACTTAGTTTAGTTAGATAAAATTATTTTTATGTTTATTAAATTATTTTTAATTCGTAAACGGGTCATATCGGGTCATATCAGGTCACCACGGGTTGACCCGAAATCGACCGGTTTTCTTTTCGGGTTCATCGGGTCCAACCCGATTCTGACCCGAATTCCCGAAACCTCAACCCAAACCCATTAATTTCGTGTTAGGTTCGTGTCGTGTCGAAAATTGCCACCCCTAGTTGCGGTGATACATTTGCGCCGACAAATTTGAGCGACGATCCGGGCTTTGATCGAGCCGTACCGTTCCTGATTTGTCTCGCGCCTTCAGATCCTCCTTCACGCTTCGACAAGAAGCAAAATATTAAGCAATCGTTCCGACGGAGCTAAATTACTACAGGATAAAGAACGAATAGGAAATTTGGATTTCGAAACAAAAAAGAGAGGGGTGCAACACGAGGACTTCCCAGGGGGTCACCCATCCTAGTACTACTCTCGCCCAAGCACGCTTAACTTCGGAGTTCTGATGGGATCCGGTGCATTAGTGCTGGTATGATCGCACCCGCCATGTTCCTTTCGCGTTATTCTTTTAAACTACCCCGTCCTGCGAAGCAGTGTGGCTTTTCTAGACCGAAATTCATTTTAAGCGTCAATTCAAGCATTTTCCTCTTATCCTTTTATTTATTTACTTTATATATTTTTTTGTTATTGATTTGCACCCTGTTTTTTTCCCTCATCCCGCAACTCTAAATTATCATGAAATCAATCCTTCACGCTTGCAGTTAGGGGTGGCAATTCGGGTCCAAATCAGGTTGGCGGGTCGGGTTCGGGTCAACAGACCCGCCAGAAAATCTGTTGACCCGAACCCCGACCCGCCAACCCGTGACGGGTCAGGTATGCTGACCCGGACCCGAAAATTTCAGGTTTACGGGGCGGCGGGTCGACCCGAAATGACCCGAAACTTAATTTTAATTTATTAATTTATCACTGTAATTTCTAATAAAATCAATTTCTCACAAAACTAATTACATAATCAAGTAATAAAAATTTAAATAAATGATTCCAAATCAAATCTAAAATAAATTAAACACCGTAAAAGTGTTTTATCCCAAGCAAAATATAAAATAAATTAAAACAATACAAAAGTGAAAAATAATATAATATATTATTTGTCCAAGTATAATAATTTCAACTTCACACAAATTAAATAAATTCGTTTAGGATTAAGTAATTAATGCCTTTGAAAAAAAGAATAACTTAGTTTAGTTAGATAAAATTATTTTTATGTTTATTAAATTATTTTTAATTCGTAAACGGGTCATATCGGGTCATATCAGGTCACCACGGGTTGACCCGAAATCGACCGGTTTTCTTTTCGGGTTCATCGGGTCCAACCCGATTCTGACCCGAATTCCCGAAACCTCAACCCAAACCCATTAATTTCGTGTTAGGTTCGTGTCGTGTCGAAAATTGCCACCCCTAGTTGCGGTGATACATTTGCGCCGACAAATTTGAGCGACGATCCGGGCTTTGATCGAGCCGTACCGTTCCTGATTTGTCTCGCGCCTTCAGATCCTCCTTCACGCTTCGACAAGAAGCAAAATATTAAGCAATCGTTCCGACGGAGCTAAATTACTACAGGATAAAGAACGAATAGGAAATTTGGATTTCGAAACAAAAAAGAGAGGGGTGCAACACGAGGACTTCCCCGAAATCGACCGGTTTTCTTTTCGGGTTCATCGGGTCCAACCCGATTCTGACCCGAATTCCCGAAACCTCAACCCAAACCCATTAATTTCGTGTTAGGTTCGTGTCGTGTCGAAAATTGCCACCCCTAGTTGCGGTGATACATTTGCGCCGACAAATTTGAGCGACGATCCGGGCTTTGATCGAGCCGTACCGTTCCTGATTTGTCTCGCGCCTTCAGATCCTCCTTCACGCTTCGACAAGAAGCAAAATATTAAGCAATCGTTCCGACGGAGCTAAATTACTACAGGATAAAGAACGAATAGGAAATTTGGATTTCGAAACAAAAAAGAGAGGGGTGCAACACGAGGACTTCCCAGGGGGTCACCCATCCTAGTACTACTCTCGCCCAAGCACGCTTAACTTCGGAGTTCTGATGGGATCCGGTGCATTAGTGCTGGTATGATCGCACCCGCCATGTTCCTTTCGCGTTATTCTTTTAAACTACCCCGTCCTGCGAAGCAGTGTGGCTTTTCTAGACCGAAATTCATTTTAAGCGTCAATTCAAGCATTTTCCTCTTATCCTTTTATTTATTTACTTTATATATTTTTTTGTTATTGATTTGCACCCTGTTTTTTTCCCTCATCCCGCAACTCTAAATTATCATGAAATCAATCCTTCACGCTTGCAGTTAGGGGTGGCAATTCGGGTCCAAATCAGGTTGGCGGGTCGGGTTCGGGTCAACAGACCCGCCAGAAAATCTGTTGACCCGAACCCCGACCCGCCAACCCGTGACGGGTCAGGTATGCTGACCCGGACCCGAAAATTTCAGGTTTACGGGGCGGCGGGTCGACCCGAAATGACCCGAAACTTAATTTTAATTTATTAATTTATGACCCGAACCCCGACCCGCCAACCCGTGACGGGTCAGGTATGCTGACCCGAACCCGAAAATTTCAGGTTTACGGGGCGGCGGGTCGACCCGAAATGACCCGAAACTTAATTTTAATTTATTAATTTATCACTGTAATTTCTAATAAAATCAATTTCTCACAAAACTAATTACATAATCAAGTAATAAAAATTTAAATAAATGATTCCAAATCAAATCTAAAATAAATTAAACACCGTAAAAGTGTTTTATCCCAAGCAAAATATAAAATAAATTAAAACAATACAAAAGTGAAAAATAATATAATATATTATTTGTCCAAGTATAATAATTTCAACTTCACACAAATTAAATAAATTCGTTTAGGATTAAGTAATTAATGCCTTTGAAAAAAAGAATAACTTAGTTTAGTTAGATAAAATTATTTTTATGTTTATTAAATTATTTTTAATTCGTAAACGGGTCATATCAGGTCACCACGGGTTGACCCGAAATCGACCGGTTTTCTTTTCGGGTTCATCGGGTCCAACCCGATTCTGACCCGAATTCCCGAAACCTCAACCCAAACCCATTAATTTCGTGTTAGGTTCGTGTCGTGTTTTCAGGTCGTGTCGAAAATTGCCACCCCTAGTTGCGGTGATACATTTGCGCCGACAAATTTGAGCGACGATCCGGGCTTTGATCGAGCCGTACCGTTCCTGATTTGTCTCGCGCCTTCAGATCCTCCTTCACGCTTCGACAAGAAGCAAAATATTAAGCAATCGTTCCGACGGAGCTAAATTACTACAGGATAAAGAACGAATAGGAAATTTGGATTTCGAAACAAAAAAGAGAGGGGTGCAACACGAGGACTTCCCAGGGGGTCACCCATCCTAGTACTACTCTCGCCCAAGCACGCTTAACTTCGGAGTTCTGATGGGATCCGGTGCATTAGTGCTGGTATGATCGCACCCGCCATGTTCCTTTCGCTTTATTCTTTTAAACTACCCCGTCCTGCGAAGCAGTGTGGCTTTTCTAGACCGAAATTCATTTTAAGCGTCAATTCAAGCATTTTCCTCTTATCCTTTTATTTATTTACTTTATATTTTTTTTTGTTATTGATTTGCACCCTGTTTTTTTCCCTCATCCCGCAACTCTAAATTATCATGAAATCAATCCTTCACGCTTGCAGTTAGGGGTGGCAATTCGGGTCCAAATCAGGTTGGCGGGTCGGGTTCGGGTCAACAGACCCGCCAGAAAATCTGTTGACCCGAACCCCGACCCGCCAACCCGTGACGGGTCAGGTATGCTGACCCGAACCCGAAAATTTCAGGTTTACGGGGCGGCGGGTCGACCCGAAATGACCCGAAACTTAATTTTAATTTATTAATTTATCACTGTAATTTCTAATAAAATCAATTTCTCACAAAACTAATTACATAATCAAGTAATAAAAATTTAAATAAATGATTCCAAATCAAATCTAAAATAAATTAAACACCGTAAAAGTGTTTTATCCCAAGCAAAATATAAAATAAATTAAAACAATACAAAAGTGAAAAATAATATAATATATTATTTGTCCAAGTATAATAATTTCAACTTCACACAAATTAAATAAATTCGTTTAGGATTAAGTAATTAATGCCTTTGAAAAAAAGAATAACTTAGTTTAGTTAGATAAAATTATTTTTATGTTTATTAAATTATTTTTAATTCGTAAACGGGTCATATCAGGTCACCACGGGTTGACCCGAAATCGACCGGTTTTCTTTTCGGGTTCATCGGGTCCAACCCGATTCTGACCCGAATTCCCGAAACCTCAACCCAAACCCATTAATTTCGTGTTAGGTTCGTGTCGTGTTTTCAGGTCGTGTCGAAAATTGCCACCCCTAGTTGCGGTGATACATTTGCGCCGACAAATTTGAGCGACGATCCGGGCTTTGATCGAGCCGTACCGTTCCTGATTTGTCTCGCGCCTTCAGATCCTCCTTCACGCTTCGACAAGAAGCAAAATATTAAGCAATCGTTCCGACGGAGCTAAATTACTACAGGATAAAGAACGAATAGGAAATTTGGATTTCGAAACAAAAAAGAGAGGGGTGCAACACGAGGACTTCCCAGGGGGTCACCCATCCTAGTACTACTCTCGCCCAAGCACGCTTAACTTCGGAGTTCTGATGGGATCCGGTGCATTAGTGCTGGTATGATCGCACCCGCCATGTTCCTTTCGCTTTATTCTTTTAAACTACCCCGTCCTGCGAAGCAGTGTGGCTTTTCTAGACCGAAATTCATTTTAAGCGTCAATTCAAGCATTTTCCTCTTATCCTTTTATTTATTTACTTTATATTTTTTTTTGTTATTGATTTGCACCCTGTTTTTTTCCCTCATCCCGCAACTCTAAATTATCATGAAATCAATCCTTCACGCTTGCAGTTAGGGGTGGCAATTCGGGTCCAAATCAGGTTGGCGGGTCGGGTTCGGGTCAACAGACCCGCCAGAAAATCTGTTGACCCGAACCCCGACCCGCCAACCCGTGACGGGTCAGGTATGCTGACCCGAACCCGAAAATTTCAGGTTTACGGGGCGGCGGGTCGACCCGAAATGACCCGAAACTTAATTTTAATTTATTAATTTATCACTGTAATTTCTAATAAAATCAATTTCTCACAAAACTAATTACATAATCAAGTAATAAAAATTTAAATAAATGATTCCAAATCAAATCTAAAAAATTAAACACCGTAAAAGTGTTTTATCCCAAGCAAAATATAAAATAAATTAAAACAATACAAAAGTGAAAAATAATATAATATATTATTTGTCCAAGTATAATAATTTCAACTTCACACAAATTAAATAAATTCGTTTAGGATTAAGTAATTAATGCCTTTGAAAAAAAGAATAACTTAGTTTAGTTAGATAAAATTATTTTTATGTTTATTAAATTATTTTTAATTCGTAAACGGGTCATATCAGGTCACCACGGGTTGACCCGAAATCGACCGGTTTTCTTTTCGGGTTCATCGGGTCCAACCCGATTCTGACCCGAATTCCCGAAACCTCAACCCAAACCCATTAATTTCGTGTTAGGTTCGTGTCGTGTTTTCAGGTCGTGTCGAAAATTGCCACCCCTAGTTGCGGTGATACATTTGCGCCGACAAATTTGAGCGACGATCCGGGCTTTGATCGAGCCGTACCGTTCCTGATTTGTCTCGCGCCTTCAGATCCTCCTTCACGCTTCGACAAGAAGCAAAATATTAAGCAATCGTTCCGACGGAGCTAAATTACTACAGGATAAAGAACGAATAGGAAATTTGGATTTCGAAACAAAAAAGAGAGGGGTGCAACACGAGGACTTCCCAGGGGGTCACCCATCCTAGTACTACTCTCGCCCAAGCACGCTTAACTTCGGAGTTCTGATGGGATCCGGTGCATTAGTGCTGGTATGATCGCACCCGCCATGTTCCTTTCGCTTTATTCTTTTAAACTACCCCGTCCTGCGAAGCAGTGTGGCTTTTCTAGACCGAAATTCATTTTAAGCGTCAATTCAAGCATTTTCCTCTTATCCTTTTATTTATTTACTTTATATTTTTTTTTGTTATTGATTTGCACCCTGTTTTTTTCCCTCATCCCGCAACTCTAAATTATCATGAAATCAATCCTTCACGCTTGCAGTTAGGGGTGGCAATTCGGGTCCAAATCAGGTTGGCGGGTCGGGTTCGGGTCAACAGACCCGCCAGAAAATCTGTTGACCCGAACCCCGACCCGCCAACCCGTGACGGGTCAGGTATGCTGACCCGAACCCGAAAATTTCAGGTTTACGGGGCGGCGGGTCGACCCGAAATGACCCGAAACTTAATTTTAATTTATTAATTTATCACTGTAATTTCTAATAAAATCAATTTCTCACAAAACTAATTACATAATCAAGTAATAAAAATTTAAATAAATGATTCCAAATCAAATCTAAAATAAATTAAACACCGTAAAAGTGTTTTATCCCAAGCAAAATATAAAATAAATTAAAACAATACAAAAGTGAAAAATAATATAATATATTATTTGTCCAAGTATAATAATTTCAACTTCACACAAATTAAATAAATTCGTTTAGGATTAAGTAATTAATGCCTTTGAAAAAAAGAATAACTTAGTTTAGTTAGATAAAATTATTTTTATGTTTATTAAATTATTTTTAATTCGTAAACGGGTCATATCGGGTCATATCAGGTCACCACGGGTTGACCCGAAATCGACCGGTTTTCTTTTCGGGTTCATCGGGTCCAACCCGATTCTGACCCGAATTCCCGAAACCTCAACCCAAACCCATTAATTTCGTGTTAGGTTCGTGTCGTGTTTTCAGGTCGTGTCGAAAATTGCCACCCCTAGTTGCGGTGATACATTTGCGCCGACAAATTTGAGCGACGATCCGGGCTTTGATCGAGCCGTACCGTTCCTGATTTGTCTCGCGCCTTCAGATCCTCCTTCACGCTTCGACAAGAAGCAAAATATTAAGCAATCGTTCCGACGGAGCTAAATTACTACAGGATAAAGAACGAATAGGAAATTTGGATTTCGAAACAAAAAAGAGAGGGGTGCAACACGAGGACTTCCCAGGGGGTCACCCATCCTAGTACTACTCTCGCCCAAGCACGCTTAACTTCGGAGTTCTGATGGGATCCGGTGCATTAGTGCTGGTATGATCGCACCCGCCATGTTCCTTTCGCTTTATTCTTTTAAACTACCCCGTCCTGCGAAGCAGTGTGGCTTTTCTAGACCGAAATTCATTTTAAGCGTCAATTCAAGCATTTTCCTCTTATCCTTTTATTTATTTACTTTATATTTTTTTTTGTTATTGATTTGCACCCTGTTTTTTTCCCTCATCCCGCAACTCTAAATTATCATGAAATCAATCCTTCACGCTTGCAGTTAGGGGTGGCAATTCGGGTCCAAATCAGGTTGGCGGGTCGGTTCGGGTCAACAGACCCGCCAGAAAATCTGTTGACCCGAACCCCGACCCGCCAACCCGTGACGGGTCAGGTATGCTGACCCGAACCCGAAAATTTCAGGTTTACGGGGCGGCGGGTCGACCCGAAATGACCCGAAACTTAATTTTAATTTATTAATTTATCACTGTAATTTCTAATAAAATCAATTTCTCACAAAACTAATTACATAATCAAGTAATAAAAATTTAAATAAATGATTCCAAATCAAATCTAAAAAATTAAACACCGTAAAAGTGTTTTATCCCAAGCAAAATATAAAATAAATTAAAACAATACAAAAGTGAAAAATAATATAATATATTATTTGTCCAAGTATAATAATTTCAACTTCACACAAATTAAATAAATTCGTTTAGGATTAAGTAATTAATGCCTTTGAAAAAAAGAATAACTTAGTTTAGTTAGATAAAATTATTTTTATGTTTATTAAATTATTTTTAATTCGTAAACGGGTCATATCAGGTCACCACGGGTTGACCCGAAATCGACCGGTTTTCTTTTCGGGTTCATCGGGTCCAACCCGATTCTGACCCGAATTCCCGAAACCTCAACCCAAACCCATTAATTTCGTGTTAGGTTCGTGTCGTGTTTTCAGGTCGTGTCGAAAATTGCCACCCCTAGTTGCGGTGATACATTTGCGCCGACAAATTTGAGCGACGATCCGGGCTTTGATCGAGCCGTACCGTTCCTGATTTGTCTCGCGCCTTCAGATCCTCCTTCACGCTTCGACAAGAAGCAAAATATTAAGCAATCGTTCCGACGGAGCTAAATTACTACAGGATAAAGAACGAATAGGAAATTTGGATTTCGAAACAAAAAAGAGAGGGGTGCAACACGAGGACTTCCCAGGGGGTCACCCATCCTAGTACTACTCTCGCCCAAGCACGCTTAACTTCGGAGTTCTGATGGGATCCGGTGCATTAGTGCTGGTATGATCGCACCCGCCATGTTCCTTTCGCTTTATTCTTTTAAACTACCCCGTCCTGCGAAGCAGTGTGGCTTTTCTAGACCGAAATTCATTTTAAGCGTCAATTCAAGCATTTTCCTCTTATCCTTTTATTTATTTACTTTATATTTTTTTTTGTTATTGATTTGCACCCTGTTTTTTTCCCTCATCCCGCAACTCTAAATTATCATGAAATCAATCCTTCACGCTTGCAGTTAGGGGTGGCAATTCGGGTCCAAATCAGGTTGGCGGGTCGGGTTCGGGTCAACAGACCCGCCAGAAAATCTGTTGACCCGAACCCCGACCCGCCAACCCGTGACGGGTCAGGTATGCTGACCCGAACCCGAAAATTTCAGGTTTACGGGGCGGCGGGTCGACCCGAAATGACCCGAAACTTAATTTTAATTTATTAATTTATCACTGTAATTTCTAATAAAATCAATTTCTCACAAAACTAATTACATAATCAAGTAATAAAAATTTAAATAAATGATTCCAAATCAAATCTAAAATAAATTAAACACCGTAAAAGTGTTTTATCCCAAGCAAAATATAAAATAAATTAAAACAATACAAAAGTGAAAAATAATATAATATATTATTTGTCCAAGTATAATAATTTCAACTTCACACAAATTAAATAAATTCGTTTAGGATTAAGTAATTAATGCCTTTGAAAAAAAGAATAACTTAGTTTAGTTAGATAAAATTATTTTTATGTTTATTAAATTATTTTTAATTCGTAAACGGGTCATATCGGGTCATATCAGGTCACCACGGGTTGACCCGAAATCGACCGGTTTTCTTTTCGGGTTCATCGGGTCCAACCCGATTCTGACCCGAATTCCCGAAACCTCAACCCAAACCCATTAATTTCGTGTTAGGTTCGTGTCGTGTTTTCAGGTCGTGTCGAAAATTGCCACCCCTAGTTGCGGTGATACATTTGCGCCGACAAATTTGAGCGACGATCCGGGCTTTGATCGAGCCGTACCGTTCCTGATTTGTCTCGCGCCTTCAGATCCTCCTTCACGCTTCGACAAGAAGCAAAATATTAAGCAATCGTTCCGACGGAGCTAAATTACTACAGGATAAAGAACGAATAGGAAATTTGGATTTCGAAACAAAAAAGAGAGGGGTGCAACACGAGGACTTCCCAGGGGGTCACCCATCCTAGTACTACTCTCGCCCAAGCACGCTTAACTTCGGAGTTCTGATGGGATCCGGTGCATTAGTGCTGGTATGATCGCACCCGCCATGTTCCTTTCGCTTTATTCTTTTAAACTACCCCGTCCTGCGAAGCAGTGTGGCTTTTCTAGACCGAAATTCATTTTAAGCGTCAATTCAAGCATTTTCCTCTTATCCTTTTATTTATTTACTTTATATTTTTTTTTGTTATTGATTTGCACCCTGTTTTTTTCCCTCATCCCGCAACTCTAAATTATCATGAAATCAATCCTTCACGCTTGCAGTTAGGGGTGGCAATTCGGGTCCAAATCAGGTTGGCGGGTCGGTTCGGGTCAACAGACCCGCCAGAAAATCTGTTGACCCGAACCCCGACCCGCCAACCCGTGACGGGTCAGGTATGCTGACCCGAACCCGAAAATTTCAGGTTTACGGGGCGGCGGGTCGACCCGAAATGACCCGAAACTTAATTTTAATTTATTAATTTATCACTGTAATTTCTAATAAAATCAATTTCTCACAAAACTAATTACATAATCAAGTAATAAAAATTTAAATAAATGATTCCAAATCAAATCTAAAAAATTAAACACCGTAAAAGTGTTTTATCCCAAGCAAAATATAAAATAAATTAAAACAATACAAAAGTGAAAAATAATATAATATATTATTTGTCCAAGTATAATAATTTCAACTTCACACAAATTAAATAAATTCGTTTAGGATTAAGTAATTAATGCCTTTGAAAAAAAGAATAACTTAGTTTAGTTAGATAAAATTATTTTTATGTTTATTAAATTATTTTTAATTCGTAAACGGGTCATATCAGGTCACCACGGGTTGACCCGAAATCGACCGGTTTTCTTTTCGGGTTCATCGGGTCCAACCCGATTCTGACCCGAATTCCCGAAACCTCAACCCAAACCCATTAATTTCGTGTTAGGTTCGTGTCGTGTCGAAAATTGCCACCCCTAGTTGCGGTGATACATTTGCGCCGACAAATTTGAGCGACGATCCGGGCTTTGATCGAGCCGTACCGTTCCTGATTTGTCTCGCGCCTTCAGATCCTCCTTCACGCTTCGACAAGAAGCAAAATATTAAGCAATCGTTCCGACGGAGCTAAATTACTACAGGATAAAGAACGAATAGGAAATTTGGATTTCGAAACAAAAAAGAGAGGGGTGCAACACGAGGACTTCCCAGGGGGTCACCCATCCTAGTACTACTCTCGCCCAAGCACGCTTAACTTCGGAGTTCTGATGGGATCCGGTGCATTAGTGCTGGTATGATCGCACCCGCCATGTTCCTTTCGCTTTATTCTTTTAAACTACCCCGTCCTGCGAAGCAGTGTGGCTTTTCTAGACCGAAATTCATTTTAAGCGTCAATTCAAGCATTTTCCTCTTATCCTTTTATTTATTTACTTTATATATTTTTTTGTTATTGATTTGCACCCTGTTTTTTTCCCTCATCCCGCAACTCTAAATTATCATGAAATCAATCCTTCACGCTTGCAGTTAGGGGTGGCAATTCGGGTCCAAATCAGGTTGGCGGGTCGGGTTCGGGTCAACAGACCCGCCAGAAAATCTGTTGACCCGAACCCCGACCCGCCAACCCGTGACGGGTCAGGTATGCTGACCCGAACCCGAAAATTTCAGGTTTACGGGGCGGCGGGTCGATCCGAAATGACCCGAAACTTAATTTTAATTTATTAATTTATCACTGTAATTTCTAATAATATCAATTTCTCACAAAACTAATTACATAATCAAGTAATAAAAATTTAAATAAATGATTCCAAATCAAATCTAAAATAAATTAAACACCGTAAAAGTGTTTTATCCCAAGCAAAATATAAAATAAATTAAAACAATACAAAAGTGAAAAATAATATAATATATTATTTGTCCAAGTATAATAATTTCAACTTCACACAAATTAAATAAATTCGTTTAGGATTAAGTAATTAATGCCTTTGAAAAAAAGAATAACTTAGTTTAGTTAGATAAAATTATTTTTATGTTTATTAAATTATTTTTAATTCGTAAACGGGTCATATCGGGTCATATCAGGTCACCACGGGTTGACCCGAAATCGACCGGTTTTCTTTTCGGGTTCATCGGGTCCAACCCGATTCTGACCCGAATTCCCGAAACCTCAACCCAAACCCATTAATTTCGTGTTAGGTTCGTGTCGTGTTTTCAGGTCGTGTCGAAAATTGCCACCCCTAGTTGCGGTGATACATTTGCGCCGACAAATTTGAGCGACGATCCGGGCTTTGATCGAGCCGTACCGTTCCTGATTTGTCTCGCGCCTTCAGATCCTCCTTCACGCTTCGACAAGAAGCAAAATATTAAGCAATCGTTCCGACGGAGCTAAATTACTACAGGATAAAGAACGAATAGGAAATTTGGATTTCGAAACAAAAAAGAGAGGGGTGCAACACGAGGACTTCCCAGGGGGTCACCCATCCTAGTACTACTCTCGCCCAAGCACGCTTAACTTCGGAGTTCTGATGGGATCCGGTGCATTAGTGCTGGTATGATCGCACCCGCCATGTTCCTTTCGCTTTATTCTTTTAAACTACCCCGTCCTGCGAAGCAGTGTGGCTTTTCTAGACCGAAATTCATTTTAAGCGTCAATTCAAGCATTTTCCTCTTATCCTTTTATTTATTTACTTTATATATTTTTTTGTTATTGATTTGCACCCTGTTTTTTTCCCTCATCCCGCAACTCTAAATTATCATGAAATCAATCCTTCACGCTTGCAGTTAGGGGTGGCAATTCGGGTCCAAATCAGGTTGGCGGGTCGGGTTCGGGTCAACAGACCCGCCAGAAAATCTGTTGACCCGAACCCCGACCCGCCAACCCGTGACGGGTCAGGTATGCTGACCCGAACCCGAAAATTTCAGGTTTACGGGGCGGCGGGTCGACCAGAAATGACCCGAAACTTAATTTTAATTTATTAATTTATCACTGTAATTTCTAATAAAATCAATTTCTCACAAAACTAATTACATAATCAAGTAATAAAAATTTAAATAAATGATTCCAAATCAAATCTAAAATAAATTAAACACCGTAAAAGTGTTTTATCCCAAGCAAAATATAAAATAAATTAAAACAATACAAAAGTGAAAAATAATATAATATATTATTTGTCCAAGTATAATAATTTCAACTTCACACAAATTAAATAAATTCGTTTAGGATTAAGTAATTAATGCCTTTGAAAAAAAGAATAACTTAGTTTAGTTAGATAAAATTATTTTTATGTTTATTAAATTATTTTTAATTCGTAAACGGGTCATATCGGGTCATATCAGGTCACCACGGGTTGACCCGAAATCGACCGGTTTTCTTTTCGGGTTCATCGGGTCCAACCCGATTCTGACCCGAATTCCCGAAACCTCAACCCAAACCCATTAATTTCGTGTTAGGTTCGTGTCGTGTTTTCAGGTCGTGTCGAAAATTGCCACCCCTAGTTGCGGTGATACATTTGCGCCGACAAATTTGAGCGACGATCCGGGCTTTGATCGAGCCGTACCGTTCCTGATTTGTCTCGCGCCTTCAGATCCTCCTTCACGCTTCGACAAGAAGCAAAATATTAAGCAATCGTTCCGACGGAGCTAAATTACTACAGGATAAAGAACGAATAGGAAATTTGGATTTCGAAACAAAAAAGAGAGGGGTGCAACACGAGGACTTCCCAGGGGGTCACCCATCCTAGTACTACTCTCGCCCAAGCACGCTTAACTTCGGAGTTCTGATGGGATCCGGTGCATTAGTGCTGGTATGATCGCACCCGCCATGTTCCTTTCGCTTTATTCTTTTAAACTACCCCGTCCTGCGAAGCAGTGTGGCTTTTCTAGACCGAAATTCATTTTAAGCGTCAATTCAAGCATTTTCCTCTTATCCTTTTATTTATTTACTTTATATTTTTTTTTGTTATTGATTTGCACCCTGTTTTTTTCCCTCATCCCGCAACTCTAAATTATCATGAAATCAATCCTTCACGCTTGCAGTTAGGGGTGGCAATTCGGGTCCAAATCAGGTTGGCGGGTCGGGTTCGGGTCAACAGACCCGCCAGAAAATCTGTTGACCCGAACCCCGACCCGCCAACCCGTGACGGGTCAGGTATGCTGACCCGAACCCGAAAATTTCAGGTTTACGGGGCGGCGGGTCGACCCGAAATGACCCGAAACTTAATTTTAATTTATTAATTTATCACTGTAATTTCTAATAAAATCAATTTCTCACAAAACTAATTACATAATCAAGTAATAAAAATTTAAATAAATGATTCCAAATCAAATCTAAAAAATTAAACACCGTAAAAGTGTTTTATCCCAAGCAAAATATAAAATAAATTAAAACAATACAAAAGTGAAAAATAATATAATATATTATTTGTCCAAGTATAATAATTTCAACTTCACACAAATTAAATAAATTCGTTTAGGATTAAGTAATTAATGCCTTTGAAAAAAAGAATAACTTAGTTTAGTTAGATAAAATTATTTTTATGTTTATT
Organism: Coffea arabica; assembly: GCF_036785885.1. NCBI lineage: Eukaryota > Viridiplantae > Streptophyta > Magnoliopsida > Gentianales > Rubiaceae > Coffea > Coffea arabica. The sequence continues at coordinate 46,436,934 of NC_092331.1, read as the reverse complement.
AAATTATTTTTAATTCGTAAACGGGTCATATCAGGTCACCACGGGTTGACCCGAAATCGACCGGTTTTCTTTTCGGGTTCATCGGGTCCAACCCGATTCTGACCCGAATTCCCGAAACCTCAACCCAAACCCATTAATTTCGTGTTAGGTTCGTGTCGTGTTTTCAGGTCGTGTCGAAAATTGCCACCCCTAGTTGCGGTGATACATTTGCGCCGACAAATTTGAGCGACGATCCGGGCTTTGATCGAGCCGTACCGTTCCTGATTTGTCTCGCGCCTTCAGATCCTCCTTCACGCTTCGACAAGAAGCAAAATATTAAGCAATCGTTCCGACGGAGCTAAATTACTACAGGATAAAGAACGAATAGGAAATTTGGATTTCGAAACAAAAAAGAGAGGGGTGCAACACGAGGACTTCCCAGGGGGTCACCCATCCTAGTACTACTCTCGCCCAAGCACGCTTAACTTCGGAGTTCTGATGGGATCCGGTGCATTAGTGCTGGTATGATCGCACCCGCCATGTTCCTTTCGCTTTATTCTTTTAAACTACCCCGTCCTGCGAAGCAGTGTGGCTTTTCTAGACCGAAATTCATTTTAAGCGTCAATTCAAGCATTTTCCTCTTATCCTTTTATTTATTTACTTTATATTTTTTTTTGTTATTGATTTGCACCCTGTTTTTTTCCCTCATCCCGCAACTCTAAATTATCATGAAATCAATCCTTCACGCTTGCAGTTAGGGGTGGCAATTCGGGTCCAAATCAGGTTGGCGGGTCGGGTTCGGGTCAACAGACCCGCCAGAAAATCTGTTGACCCGAACCCCGACCCGCCAACCCGTGACGGGTCAGGTATGCTGACCCGAACCCGAAAATTTCAGGTTTACGGGGCGGCGGGTCGACCCGAAATGACCCGAAACTTAATTTTAATTTATTAATTTATCACTGTAATTTCTAATAAAATCAATTTCTCACAAAACTAATTACATAATCAAGTAATAAAAATTTAAATAAATGATTCCAAATCAAATCTAAAATAAATTAAACACCGTAAAAGTGTTTTATCCCAAGCAAAATATAAAATAAATTAAAACAATACAAAAGTGAAAAATAATATAATATATTATTTGTCCAAGTATAATAATTTCAACTTCACACAAATTAAATAAATTCGTTTAGGATTAAGTAATTAATGCCTTTGAAAAAAAGAATAACTTAGTTTAGTTAGATAAAATTATTTTTATGTTTATTAAATTATTTTTAATTCGTAAACGGGTCATATCGGGTCATATCAGGTCACCACGGGTTGACCCGAAATCGACCGGTTTTCTTTTCGGGTTCATCGGGTCCAACCCGATTCTGACCCGAATTCCCGAAACCTCAACCCAAACCCATTAATTTCGTGTTAGGTTCGTGTCGTGTTTTCAGGTCGTGTCGAAAATTGCCACCCCTAGTTGCGGTGATACATTTGCGCCGACAAATTTGAGCGACGATCCGGGCTTTGATCGAGCCGTACCGTTCCTGATTTGTCTCGCGCCTTCAGATCCTCCTTCACGCTTCGACAAGAAGCAAAATATTAAGCAATCGTTCCGACGGAGCTAAATTACTACAGGATAAAGAACGAATAGGAAATTTGGATTTCGAAACAAAAAAGAGAGGGGTGCAACACGAGGACTTCCCAGGGGGTCACCCATCCTAGTACTACTCTCGCCCAAGCACGCTTAACTTCGGAGTTCTGATGGGATCCGGTGCATTAGTGCTGGTATGATCGCACCCGCCATGTTCCTTTCGCTTTATTCTTTTAAACTACCCCGTCCTGCGAAGCAGTGTGGCTTTTCTAGACCGAAATTCATTTTAAGCGTCAATTCAAGCATTTTCCTCTTATCCTTTTATTTATTTACTTTATATTTTTTTTTGTTATTGATTTGCACCCTGTTTTTTTCCCTCATCCCGCAACTCTAAATTATCATGAAATCAATCCTTCACGCTTGCAGTTAGGGGTGGCAATTCGGGTCCAAATCAGGTTGGCGGGTCGGGTTCGGGTCAACAGACCCGCCAGAAAATCTGTTGACCCGAACCCCGACCCGCCAACCCGTGACGGGTCAGGTATGCTGACCCGAACCCGAAAATTTCAGGTTTACGGGGCGGCGGGTCGACCCGAAATGACCCGAAACTTAATTTTAATTTATTAATTTATCACTGTAATTTCTAATAAAATCAATTTCTCACAAAACTAATTACATAATCAAGTAATAAAAATTTAAATAAATGATTCCAAATCAAATCTAAAATAAATTAAACACCGTAAAAGTGTTTTATCCCAAGCAAAATATAAAATAAATTAAAACAATACAAAAGTGAAAAATAATATAATATATTATTTGTCCAAGTATAATAATTTCAACTTCACACAAATTAAATAAATTCGTTTAGGATTAAGTAATTAATGCCTTTGAAAAAAAGAATAACTTAGTTTAGTTAGATAAAATTATTTTTATGTTTATTAAATTATTTTTAATTCGTAAACGGGTCATATCGGGTCATATCAGGTCACCACGGGTTGACCCGAAATCGACCGGTTTTCTTTTCGGGTTCATCGGGTCCAACCCGATTCTGACCCGAATTCCCGAAACCTCAACCCAAACCCATTAATTTCGTGTTAGGTTCGTGTCGTGTTTTCAGGTCGTGTCGAAAATTGCCACCCCTAGTTGCGGTGATACATTTGCGCCGACAAATTTGAGCGACGATCCGGGCTTTGATCGAGCCGTACCGTTCCTGATTTGTCTCGCGCCTTCAGATCCTCCTTCACGCTTCGACAAGAAGCAAAATATTAAGCAATCGTTCCGACGGAGCTAAATTACTACAGGATAAAGAACGAATAGGAAATTTGGATTTCGAAACAAAAAAGAGAGGGGTGCAACACGAGGACTTCCCAGGGGGTCACCCATCCTAGTACTACTCTCGCCCAAGCACGCTTAACTTCGGAGTTCTGATGGGATCCGGTGCATTAGTGCTGGTATGATCGCACCCGCCATGTTCCTTTCGCTTTATTCTTTTAAACTACCCCGTCCTGCGAAGCAGTGTGGCTTTTCTAGACCGAAATTCATTTTAAGCGTCAATTCAAGCATTTTCCTCTTATCCTTTTATTTATTTACTTTATATTTTTTTTTGTTATTGATTTGCACCCTGTTTTTTTCCCTCATCCCGCAACTCTAAATTATCATGAAATCAATCCTTCACGCTTGCAGTTAGGGGTGGCAATTCGGGTCCAAATCAGGTTGGCGGGTCGGTTCGGGTCAACAGACCCGCCAGAAAATCTGTTGACCCGAACCCCGACCCGCCAACCCGTGACGGGTCAGGTATGCTGACCCGAACCCGAAAATTTCAGGTTTACGGGGCGGCGGGTCGACCCGAAATGACCCGAAACTTAATTTTAATTTATTAATTTATCACTGTAATTTCTAATAAAATCAATTTCTCACAAAACTAATTACATAATCAAGTAATAAAAATTTAAATAAATGATTCCAAATCAAATCTAAAAAATTAAACACCGTAAAAGTGTTTTATCCCAAGCAAAATATAAAATAAATTAAAACAATACAAAAGTGAAAAATAATATAATATATTATTTGTCCAAGTATAATAATTTCAACTTCACACAAATTAAATAAATTCGTTTAGGATTAAGTAATTAATGCCTTTGAAAAAAAGAATAACTTAGTTTAGTTAGATAAAATTATTTTTATGTTTATTAAATTATTTTTAATTCGTAAACGGGTCATATCAGGTCACCACGGGTTGACCCGAAATCGACCGGTTTTCTTTTCGGGTTCATCGGGTCCAACCCGATTCTGACCCGAATTCTCGAAACCTCAACCCAAACCCATTAATTTCGTGTTAGGTTCGTGTCGTGTCGAAAATTGCCACCCCTAGTTGCGGTGATACATTTGCGCCGACAAATTTGAGCGACGATCCGGGCTTTGATCGAGCCGTACCGTTCCTGATTTGTCTCGCGCCTTCAGATCCTCCTTCACGCTTCGACAAGAAGCAAAATATTAAGCAATCGTTCCGACGGAGCTAAATTACTACAGGATAAAGAACGAATAGGAAATTTGGATTTCGAAACAAAAAAGAGAGGGGTGCAACACGAGGACTTCCCAGGGGGTCACCCATCCTAGTACTACTCTCGCCCAAGCACGCTTAACTTCGGAGTTCTGATGGGATCCGGTGCATTAGTGCTGGTATGATCGCACCCGCCATGTTCCTTTCGCTTTATTCTTTTAAACTACCCCGTCCTGCGAAGCAGTGTGGCTTTTCTAGACCGAAATTCATTTTAAGCGTCAATTCAAGCATTTTCCTCTTATCCTTTTATTTATTTACTTTATATTTTTTTTTGTTATTGATTTGCACCCTGTTTTTTTCCCTCATCCCGCAACTCTAAATTATCATGAAATCAATCCTTCACGCTTGCAGTTAGGGGTGGCAATTCGGGTCCAAATCAGGTTGGCGGGTCGGGTTCGGGTCAACAGACCCGCCAGAAAATCTGTTGACCCGAACCCCGACCCGCCAACCCGTGACGGGTCAGGTATGCTGACCCGAACCCGAAAATTTCAGGTTTACGGGGCGGCGGGTCGACCCGAAATGACCCGAAACTTAATTTTAATTTATTAATTTATCACTGTAATTTCTAATAAAATCAATTTCTCACAAAACTAATTACATAATCAAGTAATAAAAATTTAAATAAATGATTCCAAATCAAATCTAAAATAAATTAAACACCGTAAAAGTGTTTTATCCCAAGCAAAATATAAAATAAATTAAAACAATACAAAAGTGAAAAATAATATAATATATTATTTGTCCAAGTATAATAATTTCAACTTCACACAAATTAAATAAATTCGTTTAGGATTAAGTAATTAATGCCTTTGAAAAAAAGAATAACTTAGTTTAGTTAGATAAAATTATTTTTATGTTTATTAAATTATTTTTAATTCGTAAACGGGTCATATCGGGTCATATCAGGTCACCACGGGTTGACCCGAAATCGACCGGTTTTCTTTTCGGGTTCATCGGGTCCAACCCGATTCTGACCCGAATTCCCGAAACCTCAACCCAAACCCATTAATTTCGTGTTAGGTTCGTGTCGTGTCGAAAATTGCCACCCCTAGTTGCGGTGATACATTTGCGCCGACAAATTTGAGCGACGATCCGGGCTTTGATCGAGCCGTACCGTTCCTGATTTGTCTCGCGCCTTCAGATCCTCCTTCACGCTTCGACAAGAAGCAAAATATTAAGCAATCGTTCCGACGGAGCTAAATTACTACAGGATAAAGAACGAATAGGAAATTTGGATTTCGAAACAAAAAAGAGAGGGGTGCAACACGAGGACTTCCCAGGGGGTCACCCATCCTAGTACTACTCTCGCCCAAGCACGCTTAACTTCGGAGTTCTGATGGGATCCGGTGCATTAGTGCTGGTATGATCGCACCCGCCATGTTCCTTTCGCTTTATTCTTTTAAACTACCCCGTCCTGCGAAGCAGTGTGGCTTTTCTAGACCGAAATTCATTTTAAGCGTCAATTCAAGCATTTTCCTCTTATCCTTTTATTTATTTACTTTATATTTTTTTTTGTTATTGATTTGCACCCTGTTTTTTTCCCTCATCCCGCAACTCTAAATTATCATGAAATCAATCCTTCACGCTTGCAGTTAGGGGTGGCAATTCGGGTCCAAATCAGGTTGGCGGGTCGGTTCGGGTCAACAGACCCGCCAGAAAATCTGTTGACCCGAACCCCGACCCGCCAACCCGTGACGGGTCAGGTATGCTGACCCGAACCCGAAAATTTCAGGTTTACGGGGCGGCGGGTCGACCCGAAATGACCCGAAACTTAATTTTAATTTATTAATTTATCACTGTAATTTCTAATAAAATCAATTTCTCACAAAACTAATTACATAATCAAGTAATAAAAATTTAAATAAATGATTCCAAATCAAATCTAAAAAATTAAACACCGTAAAAGTGTTTTATCCCAAGCAAAATATAAAATAAATTAAAACAATACAAAAGTGAAAAATAATATAATATATTATTTGTCCAAGTATAATAATTTCAACTTCACACAAATTAAATAAATTCGTTTAGGATTAAGTAATTAATGCCTTTGAAAAAAAGAATAACTTAGTTTAGTTAGATAAAATTATTTTTATGTTTATTAAATTATTTTTAATTCGTAAACGGGTCATATCAGGTCACCACGGGTTGACCCGAAATCGACCGGTTTTCTTTTCGGGTTCATCGGGTCCAACCCGATTCTGACCCGAATTCCCGAAACCTCAACCCAAACCCATTAATTTCGTGTTAGGTTCGTGTCGTGTCGAAAATTGCCACCCCTAGTTGCGGTGATACATTTGCGCCGACAAATTTGAGCGACGATCCGGGCTTTGATCGAGCCGTACCGTTCCTGATTTGTCTCGCGCCTTCAGATCCTCCTTCACGCTTCGACAAGAAGCAAAATATTAAGCAATCGTTCCGACGGAGCTAAATTACTACAGGATAAAGAACGAATAGGAAATTTGGATTTCGAAACAAAAAAGAGAGGGGTGCAACACGAGGACTTCCCAGGGGGTCACCCATCCTAGTACTACTCTCGCCCAAGCACGCTTAACTTCGGAGTTCTGATGGGATCCGGTGCATTAGTGCTGGTATGATCGCACCCGCCATGTTCCTTTCGCTTTATTCTTTTAAACTACCCCGTCCTGCGAAGCAGTGTGGCTTTTCTAGACCGAAATTCATTTTAAGCGTCAATTCAAGCATTTTCCTCTTATCCTTTTATTTATTTACTTTATATTTTTTTTTGTTATTGATTTGCACCCTGTTTTTTTCCCTCATCCCGCAACTCTAAATTATCATGAAATCAATCCTTCACGCTTGCAGTTAGGGGTGGCAATTCGGGTCCAAATCAGGTTGGCGGGTCGGTTCGGGTCAACAGACCCGCCAGAAAATCTGTTGACCCGAACCCCGACCCGCCAACCCGTGACGGGTCAGGTATGCTGACCCGAACCCGAAAATTTCAGGTTTACGGGGCGGCGGGTCGACCCGAAATGACCCGAAACTTAATTTTAATTTATTAATTTATCACTGTAATTTCTAATAAAATCAATTTCTCACAAAACTAATTACATAATCAAGTAATAAAAATTTAAATAAATGATTCCAAATCAAATCTAAAAAATTAAACACCGTAAAAGTGTTTTATCCCAAGCAAAATATAAAATAAATTAAAACAATACAAAAGTGAAAAATAATATAATATATTATTTGTCCAAGTATAATAATTTCAACTTCACACAAATTAAATAAATTCGTTTAGGATTAAGTAATTAATGCCTTTGAAAAAAAGAATAACTTAGTTTAGTTAGATAAAATTATTTTTATGTTTATTAAATTATTTTTAATTCGTAAACGGGTCATATCAGGTCACCACGGGTTGACCCGAAATCGACCGGTTTTCTTTTCGGGTTCATCGGGTCCAACCCGATTCTGACCCGAATTCCCGAAACCTCAACCCAAACCCATTAATTTCGTGTTAGGTTCGTGTCGTGTCGAAAATTGCCACCCCTAGTTGCGGTGATACATTTGCGCCGACAAATTTGAGCGACGATCCGGGCTTTGATCGAGCCGTACCGTTCCTGATTTGTCTCGCGCCTTCAGATCCTCCTTCACGCTTCGACAAGAAGCAAAATATTAAGCAATCGTTCCGACGGAGCTAAATTACTACAGGATAAAGAACGAATAGGAAATTTGGATTTCGAAACAAAAAAGAGAGGGGTGCAACACGAGGACTTCCCAGGGGGTCACCCATCCTAGTACTACTCTCGCCCAAGCACGCTTAACTTCGGAGTTCTGATGGGATCCGGTGCATTAGTGCTGGTATGATCGCACCCGCCATGTTCCTTTCGCTTTATTCTTTTAAACTACCCCGTCCTGCGAAGCAGTGTGGCTTTTCTAGACCGAAATTCATTTTAAGCGTCAATTCAAGCATTTTCCTCTTATCCTTTTATTTATTTACTTTATATTTTTTTTTGTTATTGATTTGCACCCTGTTTTTTTCCCTCATCCCGCAACTCTAAATTATCATGAAATCAATCCTTCACGCTTGCAGTTAGGGGTGGCAATTCGGGTCCAAATCAGGTTGGCGGGTCGGGTTCGGGTCAACAGACCCGCCAGAAAATCTGTTGACCCGAACCCCGACCCGCCAACCCGTGACGGGTCAGGTATGCTGACCCGAACCCGAAAATTTCAGGTTTACGGGGCGGCGGGTCGACCCGAAATGACCCGAAACTTAATTTTAATTTATTAATTTATCACTGTAATTTCTAATAAAATCAATTTCTCACAAAACTAATTACATAATCAAGTAATAAAAATTTAAATAAATGATTCCAAATCAAATCTAAAAAATTAAACACCGTAAAAGTGTTTTATCCCAAGCAAAATATAAAATAAATTAAAACAATACAAAAGTGAAAAATAATATAATATATTATTTGTCCAAGTATAATAATTTCAACTTCACACAAATTAAATAAATTCGTTTAGGATTAAGTAATTAATGCCTTTGAAAAAAAGAATAACTTAGTTTAGTTAGATAAAATTATTTTTATGTTTATTAAATTATTTTTAATTCGTAAACGGGTCATATCGGGTCATATCAGGTCACCACGGGTTGACCCGAAATCGATCGGTTTTCTTTTCGGGTTCATCGGGTCCAACCCGATTCTGACCCGAATTCCCGAAACCTCAACCCAAACCCATTAATTTCGTGTTAGGTTCGTGTCGTGTCGAAAATTGCCACCCCTAGTTGCGGTGATACATTTGCGCCGACAAATTTGAGCGACGATCCGGGCTTTGATCGAGCCGTACCGTTCCTGATTTGTCTCGCGCCTTCAGATCCTCCTTCACGCTTCGACAAGAAGCAAAATATTAAGCAATCGTTCCGACGGAGCTAAATTACTACAGGATAAAGAACGAATAGGAAATTTGGATTTCGAAACAAAAAAGAGAGGGGTGCAACACGAGGACTTCCCAGGGGGTCACCCATCCTAGTACTACTCTCGCCCAAGCACGCTTAACTTCGGAGTTCTGATGGGATCCGGTGCATTAGTGCTGGTATGATCGCACCCGCCATGTTCCTTTCGCTTTATTCTTTTAAACTACCCCGTCCTGCGAAGCAGTGTGGCTTTTCTAGACCGAAATTCATTTTAAGCGTCAATTCAAGCATTTTCCTCTTATCCTTTTATTTATTTACTTTATATTTTTTTTTGTTATTGATTTGCACCCTGTTTTTTTCCCTCATCCCGCAACTCTAAATTATCATGAAATCAATCCTTCACGCTTGCAGTTAGGGGTGGCAATTCGGGTCCAAATCAGGTTGGCGGGTCGGGTTCGGGTCAACAGACCCGCCAGAAAATCTGTTGACCCGAACCCCGACCCGCCAACCCGTGACGGGTCAGGTATGCTGACCCGAACCCGAAAATTTCAGGTTTACGGGGCGGCGGGTCGACCCGAAATGACCCGAAACTTAATTTTAATTTATTAATTTATCACTGTAATTTCTAATAAAATCAATTTCTCACAAAACTAATTACATAATCAAGTAATAAAAATTTAAATAAATGATTCCAAATCAAATCTAAAATAAATTAAACACCGTAAAAGTGTTTTATCCCAAGCAAAATATAAAATAAATTAAAACAATACAAAAGTGAAAAATAATATAATATATTATTTGTCCAAGTATAATAATTTCAACTTCACACAAATTAAATAAATTCGTTTAGGATTAAGTAATTAATGCCTTTGAAAAAAAGAATAACTTAGTTTAGTTAGATAAAATTATTTTTATGTTTATTAAATTATTTTTAATTCGTAAACGGGTCATATCGGGTCATATCAGGTCACCACGGGTTGACCCGAAATCGACCGGTTTTCTTTTCGGGTTCATCGGGTCCAACCCGATTCTGACCCGAATTCCCGAAACCTCAACCCAAACCCATTAATTTCGTGTTAGGTTCGTGTCGTGTTTTCAGGTCGTGTCGAAAATTGCCACCCCTAGTTGCGGTGATACATTTGCGCCGACAAATTTGAGCGACGATCCGGGCTTTGATCGAGCCGTACCGTTCCTGATTTGTCTCGCGCCTTCAGATCCTCCTTCACGCTTCGACAAGAAGCAAAATATTAAGCAATCGTTCCGACGGAGCTAAATTACTACAGGATAAAGAACGAATAGGAAATTTGGATTTCGAAACAAAAAAGAGAGGGGTGCAACACGAGGACTTCCCAGGGGGTCACCCATCCTAGTACTACTCTCGCCCAAGCACGCTTAACTTCGGAGTTCTGATGGGATCCGGTGCATTAGTGCTGGTATGATCGCACCCGCCATGTTCCTTTCGCTTTATTCTTTTAAACTACCCCGTCCTGCGAAGCAGTGTGGCTTTTCTAGACCGAAATTCATTTTAAGCGTCAATTCAAGCATTTTCCTCTTATCCTTTTATTTATTTACTTTATATATTTTTTTGTTATTGATTTGCACCCTGTTTTTTTCCCTCATCCCGCAACTCTAAATTATCATGAAATCAATCCTTCACGCTTGCAGTTAGGGGTGGCAATTCGGGTCCAAATCAGGTTGGCGGGTCGGGTTCGGGTCAACAGACCCGCCAGAAAATCTGTTGACCCGAACCCCGACCCGCCAACCCGTGACGGGTCAGGTATGCTGACCCGAACCCGAAAATTTCAGGTTTACGGGGCGGCGGGTCGATCCGAAATGACCCGAAACTTAATTTTAATTTATTAATTTATCACTGTAATTTCTAATAAAATCAATTTCTCACAAAACTAATTACATAATCAAGTAATAAAAATTTAAATAAATGATTCCAAATCAAATCTAAAATAAATTAAACACCGTAAAAGTGTTTTATCCCAAGCAAAATATAAAATAAATTAAAACAATACAAAAGTGAAAAATAATATAATATATTATTTGTCCAAGTATAATAATTTCAACTTCACACAAATTAAATAAATTCGTTTAGGATTAAGTAATTAATGCCTTTGAAAAAAAGAATAACTTAGTTTAGTTAGATAAAATTATTTTTATGTTTATTAAATTATTTTTAATTCGTAAACGGGTCATATCGGGTCATATCAGGTCACCACGGGTTGACCCGAAATCGACCGGTTTTCTTTTCGGGTTCATCGGGTCCAACCCGATTCTGACCCGAATTCCCGAAACCTCAACCCAAACCCATTAATTTCGTGTTAGGTTCGTGTCGTGTTTTCAGGTCGTGTCGAAAATTGCCACCCCTAGTTGCGGTGATACATTTGCGCCGACAAATTTGAGCGACGATCCGGGCTTTGATCGAGCCGTACCGTTCCTGATTTGTCTCGTGCCTTCAGATCCTCCTTCACGCTTCGACAAGAAGCAAAATATTAAGCAATCGTTCCGACGGAGCTAAATTACTACAGGATAAAGAACGAATAGGAAATTTGGATTTCGAAACAAAAAAGAGAGGGGTGCAACACGAGGACTTCCCAGGGGGTCACCCATCCTAGTACTACTCTCGCCCAAGCACGCTTAACTTCGGAGTTCTGATGGGATCCGGTGCATTAGTGCTGGTATGATCGCACCCGCCATGTTCCTTTCGCTTTATTCTTTTAAACTACCCCGTCCTGCGAAGCAGTGTGGCTTTTCTAGACCGAAATTCATTTTAAGCGTCAATTCAAGCATTTTCCTCTTATCCTTTTATTTATTTACTTTATATATTTTTTTGTTATTGATTTGCACCCTGTTTTTTTCCCTCATCCCGCAACTCTAAATTATCATGAAATCAATCCTTCACGCTTGCAGTTAGGGGTGGCAATTCGGGTCCAAATCAGGTTGGCGGGTCGGGTTCGGGTCAACAGACCCGCCAGAAAATCTGTTGACCCGAACCCCGACCCGCCAACCCGTGACGGGTCAGGTATGCTGACCCGAACCCGAAAATTTCAGGTTTACGGGGCGGCGGGTCGACCAGAAATGACCCGAAACTTAATTTTAATTTATTAATTTATCACTGTAATTTCTAATAAAATCAATTTCTCACAAAACTAATTACATAATCAAGTAATAAAAATTTAAATAAATGATTCCAAATCAAATCTAAAATAAATTAAACACCGTAAAAGTGTTTTATCCCAAGCAAAATATTTAGGATTAAGTAATTAATGCCTTTGAAAAAAAGAATAACTTAGTTTAGTTAGATAAAATTATTTTTATGTTTATTAAATTATTTTTAATTCGTAAACGGGTCATATCGGGTCATATCAGGTCACCACGGGTTGACCCGAAATCGACCGGTTTTCTTTTCGGGTTCATCGGGTCCAACCCGATTCTGACCCGAATTCCCGAAACCTCAACCCAAACCCATTAATTTCGTGTTAGGTTCGTGTCGTGTTTTCAGGTCGTGTCGAAAATTGCCACCCCTAGTTGCGGTGATACATTTGCGCCGACAAATTTGAGCGACGATCCGGGCTTTGATCGAGCCGTACCGTTCCTGATTTGTCTCGCGCCTTCAGATCCTCCTTCACGCTTCGACAAGAAGCAAAATATTAAGCAATCGTTCCGACGGAGCTAAATTACTACAGGATAAAGAACGAATAGGAAATTTGGATTTCGAAACAAAAAAGAGAGGGGTGCAACACGAGGACTTCCCAGGGGGTCACCCATCCTAGTACTACTCTCGCCCAAGCACGCTTAACTTCGGAGTTCTGATGGGATCCGGTGCATTAGTGCTGGTATGATCGCACCCGCCATGTTCCTTTCGCTTTATTCTTTTAAACTACCCCGTCCTGCGAAGCAGTGTGGCTTTTCTAGACCGAAATTCATTTTAAGCGTCAATTCAAGCATTTTCCTCTTATCCTTTTATTTATTTACTTTATATATTTTTTTGTTATTGATTTGCACCCTGTTTTTTTCCCTCATCCCGCAACTCTAAATTATCATGAAATCAATCCTTCACGCTTGCAGTTAGGGGTGGCAATTCGGGTCCAAATCAGGTTGGCGGGTCGGGTTCGGGTCAACAGACCCGCCAGAAAATCTGTTGACCCGAACCCCGACCCGCCAACCCGTGACGGGTCAGGTATGCTGACCCGAACCCGAAAATTTCAGGTTTACGGGGCGGCGGGTCGATCCGAAATGACCCGAAACTTAATTTTAATTTATTAATTTATCACTGTAATTTCTAATAAAATCAATTTCTCACAAAACTAATTACATAATCAAGTAATAAAAATTTAAATAAATGATTCCAAATCAAATCTAAAATAAATTAAACACCGTAAAAGTGTTTTATCCCAAGCAAAATATAAAATAAATTAAAACAATACAAAAGTGAAAAATAATATAATATATTATTTGTCCAAGTATAATAATTTCAACTTCACACAAATTAAATAAATTCGTTTAGGATTAAGTAATTAATGCCTTTGAAAAAAAGAATAACTTAGTTTAGTTAGATAAAATTATTTTTATGTTTATTAAATTATTTTTAATTCGTAAACGGGTCATATCGGGTCATATCAGGTCACCACGGGTTGACCCGAAATCGACCGGTTTTCTTTTCGGGTTCATCGGGTCCAACCCGATTCTGACCCGAATTCCCGAAACCTCAACCCAAACCCATTAATTTCGTGTTAGGTTCGTGTCGTGTTTTCAGGTCGTGTCGAAAATTGCCACCCCTAGTTGCGGTGATACATTTGCGCCGACAAATTTGAGCGACGATCCGGGCTTTGATCGAGCCGTACCGTTCCTGATTTGTCTCGTGCCTTCAGATCCTCCTTCACGCTTCGACAAGAAGCAAAATATTAAGCAATCGTTCCGACGGAGCTAAATTACTACAGGATAAAGAACGAATAGGAAATTTGGATTTCGAAACAAAAAAGAGAGGGGTGCAACACGAGGACTTCCCAGGGGGTCACCCATCCTAGTACTACTCTCGCCCAAGCACGCTTAACTTCGGAGTTCTGATGGGATCCGGTGCATTAGTGCTGGTATGATCGCACCCGCCATGTTCCTTTCGCTTTATTCTTTTAAACTACCCCGTCCTGCGAAGCAGTGTGGCTTTTCTAGACCGAAATTCATTTTAAGCGTCAATTCAAGCATTTTCCTCTTATCCTTTTATTTATTTACTTTATATATTTTTTTGTTATTGATTTGCACCCTGTTTTTTTCCCTCATCCCGCAACTCTAAATTATCATGAAATCAATCCTTCACGCTTGCAGTTAGGGGTGGCAATTCGGGTCCAAATCAGGTTGGCGGGTCGGGTTCGGGTCAACAGACCCGCCAGAAAATCTGTTGACCCGAACCCCGACCCGCCAACCCGTGACGGGTCAGGTATGCTGACCCGAACCCGAAAATTTCAGGTTTACGGGGCGGCGGGTCGACCAGAAATGACCCGAAACTTAATTTTAATTTATTAATTTATCACTGTAATTTCTAATAAAATCAATTTCTCACAAAACTAATTACATAATCAAGTAATAAAAATTTAAATAAATGATTCCAAATCAAATCTAAAATAAATTAAACACCGTAAAAGTGTTTTATCCCAAGCAAAATATAAAATAAATTAAAACAATACAAAAGTGAAAAATAATATAATATATTATTTGTCCAAGTATAATAATTTCAACTTCACACAAATTAAATAAATTCGTTTAGGATTAATAAAGCGAAAGGAACATGGCGGGTGCGATCATACCAGCACTAATGCACCGGATCCCATCAGAACTCCGAAGTTAAGCGTGCTTGGGCGAGAGTAGTACTAGGATGGGTGACCCCCTGGGAAGTCCTCGTGTTGCACCCCTCTCTTTTTTGTTTCGAAATCCAAATTTCCTATTCGTTCTTTATCCTGTAGTAATTTAGCTCCGTCGGAACGATTGCTTAATATTTTGCTTCTTGTCGAAGCGTGAAGGAGGATCTGAAGGCGCGAGACAAATCAGGAACGGTACGGCTCGATCAAAGCCCGGATCGTCGCTCAAATTTGTCGGCGCAAATGTATCACCGCAACTAGGGGTGGCAATTTTCGACACGACCTGAA
This sequence comes from Coffea arabica, assembly GCF_036785885.1. NCBI lineage: Eukaryota > Viridiplantae > Streptophyta > Magnoliopsida > Gentianales > Rubiaceae > Coffea > Coffea arabica. The sequence goes on along the minus strand of NC_092331.1, from coordinate 46,421,791 downwards.
AACACGACACGAACCTAACACGAAATTAATGGGTTTGGGTTGAGGTTTCGGGAATTCGGGTCAGAATCGGGTTGGACCCGATGAACCCGAAAAGAAAACCGGTCGATTTCGGGTCAACCCGTGGTGACCTGATATGACCCGATATGACCCGTTTACGAATTAAAAATAATTTAATAAACATAAAAATAATTTTATCTAACTAAACTAAGTTATTCTTTTTTTCAAAGGCATTAATTACTTAATCCTAAACGAATTTATTTAATTTGTGTGAAGTTGAAATTATTATACTTGGACAAATAATATATTATATTATTTTTCACTTTTGTATTGTTTTAATTTATTTTATATTTTGCTTGGGATAAAACACTTTTACGGTGTTTAATTTATTTTAGATTTGATTTGGAATCATTTATTTAAATTTTTATTACTTGATTATGTAATTAGTTTTGTGAGAAATTGATTTTATTAGAAATTACAGTGATAAATTAATAAATTAAAATTAAGTTTCGGGTCATTTCGGGTCGACCCGCCGCCCCGTAAACCAGAAATTTTCGGGTTCGGGTCAGCATACCTGACCCGTCACGGGTTGGCGGGTCGGGGTTCGGGTCAACAGATTTTCTGGCGGGTCTGTTGACCCGAACCCGACCCGCCAACCTGATTTGGACCCGAATTGCCACCCCTAACTGCAAGCGTGAAGGATTGATTTCATGATAATTTAGAGTTGCGGGATGAGGGAAAAAAACAGGGTGCAAATCAATAACAAAAAAAAATATAAAGTAAATAAATAAAAGGATAAGAGGAAAATGCTTGAATTGACGCTTAAAATGAATTTCGGTCTAGAAAAGCCACACTGCTTCGCAGGACGGGGTAGTTTAAAAGAATAAAGCGAAAGGAACATGGCGGGTGCGATCATACCAGCACTAATGCACCGGATCCCATCAGAACTCCGAAGTTAAGCGTGCTTGGGCGAGAGTAGTACTAGGATGGGTGACCCCCTGGGAAGTCCTCGTGTTGCACCCCTCTCTTTTTTGTTTCGAAATCCAAATTTCCTATTCGTTCTTTATCCTGTAGTAATTTAGCTCCGTCGGAACGATTGCTTAATATTTTGCTTCTTGTCGAAGCGTGAAGGAGGATCTGAAGGCGCGAGACAAATCAGGAACGGTACGGCTCGATCAAAGCCCGGATCGTCGCTCAAATTTGTCGGCGCAAATGTATCACCGCAACTAGGGGTGGCAATTTTCGACACGACCTGAAAACACGACACGAACCTAACACGAAATTAATGGGTTTGGGTTGAGGTTTCGGGAATTCGGGTCAGAATCGGGTTGGACCCGATGAACCCGAAAAGAAAACCGGTCGATTTCGGGTCAACCCGTGGTGACCTGATATGACCCGATATGACCCGTTTACGAATTAAAAATAATTTAATAAACATAAAAATAATTTTATCTAACTAAACTAAGTTATTCTTTTTTTCAAAGGCATTAATTACTTAATCCTAAACGAATTTATTTAATTTGTGTGAAGTTGAAATTATTATACTTGGACAAATAATATATTATATTATTTTTCACTTTTGTATTGTTTTAATTTATTTTATATTTTGCTTGGGATAAAACACTTTTACGGTGTTTAATTTATTTTAGATTTGATTTGGAATCATTTATTTAAAATTTTATTACTTGATTATGTAATTAGTTTTGTGAGAAATTGATTTTATTAGAAATTACAGTGATAAATTAATAAATTAAAATTAAGTTTCGGGTCATTTCGGGTCGACCCGCCGCCCCGTAAACCAGAAATTTTCGGGTTCGGGTCAGCATACCTGACCCGTCACGGGTTGGCGGGTCGGGGTTCGGGTCAACAGATTTTCTGGCGGGTCTGTTGACCCGAACCCGACCCGCCAACCTGATTTGGACCCGAATTGCCACCCCTAACTGCAAGCGTGAAGGATTGATTTCATGATAATTTAGAGTTGCGGGATGAGGGAAAAAAACAGGGTGCAAATCAATAACAAAAAAAAATATAAAGTAAATAAATAAAAGGATAAGAGGAAAATGCTTGAATTGACGCTTAAAATGAATTTCGGTCTAGAAAAGCCACACTGCTTCGCAGGACGGGGTAGTTTAAAAGAATAAAGCGAAAGGAACATGGCGGGTGCGATCATACCAGCACTAATGCACCGGATCCCATCAGAACTCCGAAGTTAAGCGTGCTTGGGCGAGAGTAGTACTAGGATGGGTGACCCCCTGGGAAGTCCTCGTGTTGCACCCCTCTCTTTTTTGTTTCGAAATCCAAATTTCCTATTCGTTCTTTATCCTGTAGTAATTTAGCTCCGTCGGAACGATTGCTTAATATTTTGCTTCTTGTCGAAGCGTGAAGGAGGATCTGAAGGCGCGAGACAAATCAGGAACGGTACGGCTCGATCAAAGCCCGGATCGTCGCTCAAATTTGTCGGCGCAAATGTATCACCGCAACTAGGGGTGGCAATTTTCGACACGACCTGAAAACACGACACGAACCTAACACGAAATTAATGGGTTTGGGTTGAGGTTTCGGGAATTCGGGTCAGAATCGGGTTGGACCCGATGAACCCGAAAAGAAAACCGGTCGATTTCGGGTCAACCCGTGGTGACCTGATATGACCCGATATGACCCGTTTACGAATTAAAAATAATTTAATAAACATAAAAATAATTTTATCTAACTAAACTAAGTTATTCTTTTTTTCAAAGGCATTAATTACTTAATCCTAAACGAATTTATTTAATTTGTGTGAAGTTGAAATTATTATACTTGGACAAATAATATATTATATTATTTTTCACTTTTGTATTGTTTTAATTTATTTTATATTTTGCTTGGGATAAAACACTTTTACGGTGTTTAATTTATTTTAGATTTGATTTGGAATCATTTATTTAAATTTTTATTACTTGATTATGTAATTAGTTTTGTGAGAAATTGATTTTATTAGAAATTACAGTGATAAATTAATAAATTAAAATTAAGTTTCGGGTCATTTCGGGTCGACCCGCCGCCCCGTAAACCTGAAATTTTCGGGTTCGGGTCAGCATACCTGACCCGTCACGGGTTGGCGGGTCGGGGTTCGGGTCAACAGATTTTCTGGCGGGTCTGTTGACCCGAACCCGACCCGCCAACCTGATTTGGACCCGAATTGCCACCCCTAACTGCAAGCGTGAAGGATTGATTTCATGATAATTTAGAGTTGCGGGATGAGGGAAAAAAACAGGGTGCAAATCAATAACAAAAAAAAATATAAAGTAAATAAATAAAAGGATAAGAGGAAAATGCTTGAATTGACGCTTAAAATGAATTTCGGTCTAGAAAAGCCACACTGCTTCGCAGGACGGGGTAGTTTAAAAGAATAAAGCGAAAGGAACATGGCGGGTGCGATCATACCAGCACTAATGCACCGGATCCCATCAGAACTCCGAAGTTAAGCGTGCTTGGGCGAGAGTAGTACTAGGATGGGTGACCCCCTGGGAAGTCCTCGTGTTGCACCCCTCTCTTTTTTGTTTCGAAATCCAAATTTCCTATTCGTTCTTTATCCTGTAGTAATTTAGCTCCGTCGGAACGATTGCTTAATATTTTGCTTCTTGTCGAAGCGTGAAGGAGGATCTGAAGGCGCGAGACAAATCAGGAACGGTACGGCTCGATCAAAGCCCGGATCGTCGCTCAAATTTGTCGGCGCAAATGTATCACCGCAACTAGGGGTGGCAATTTTCGACACGACCTGAAAACACGACACGAACCTAACACGAAATTAATGGGTTTGGGTTGAGGTTTCGGGAATTCGGGTCAGAATCGGGTTGGACCCGATGAACCCGAAAAGAAAACCGGTCGATTTCGGGTCAACCCGTGGTGACCTGATATGACCCGATATGACCCGTTTACGAATTAAAAATAATTTAATAAACATAAAAATAATTTTATCTAACTAAACTAAGTTATTCTTTTTTTCAAAGGCATTAATTACTTAATCCTAAACGAATTTATTTAATTTGTGTGAAGTTGAAATTATTATACTTGGACAAATAATATATTATATTATTTTTCACTTTTGTATTGTTTTAATTTATTTTATATTTTGCTTGGGATAAAACACTTTTACGGTGTTTAATTTATTTTAGATTTGATTTGGAATCATTTATTTAAATTTTTATTACTTGATTATGTAATTAGTTTTGTGAGAAATTGATTTTATTAGAAATTACAGTGATAAATTAATAAATTAAAATTAAGTTTCGGGTCATTTCGGGTCGACCCGCCGCCCCGTAAACCTGAAATTTTCGGGTTCGGGTCAGCATACCTGACCCGTCACGGGTTGGCGGGTCGGGGTTCGGGTCAACAGATTTTCTGGCGGGTCTGTTGACCCGAACCCGACCCGCCAACCTGATTTGGACCCGAATTGCCACCCCTAACTGCAAGCGTGAAGGATTGATTTCATGATAATTTAGAGTTGCGGGATGAGGGAAAAAAACAGGGTGCAAATCAATAACAAAAAAAAATATAAAGTAAATAAATAAAAGGATAAGAGGAAAATGCTTGAATTGACGCTTAAAATGAATTTCGGTCTAGAAAAGCCACACTGCTTCGCAGGACGGGGTAGTTTAAAAGAATAAAGCGAAAGGAACATGGCGGGTGCGATCATACCAGCACTAATGCACCGGATCCCATCAGAACTCCGAAGTTAAGCGTGCTTGGGCGAGAGTAGTACTAGGATGGGTGACCCCCTGGGAAGTCCTCGTGTTGCACCCCTCTCTTTTTTGTTTCGAAATCCAAATTTCCTATTCGTTCTTTATCCTGTAGTAATTTAGCTCCGTCGGAACGATTGCTTAATATTTTGCTTCTTGTCGAAGCGTGAAGGAGGATCTGAAGGCGCGAGACAAATCAGGAACGGTACGGCTCGATCAAAGCCCGGATCGTCGCTCAAATTTGTCGGCGCAAATGTATCACCGCAACTAGGGGTGGCAATTTTCGACACGACCTGAAAACACGACACGAACCTAACACGAAATTAATGGGTTTGGGTTGAGGTTTCGGGAATTCGGGTCAGAATCGGGTTGGACCCGATGAACCCGAAAAGAAAACCGGTCGATTTCGGGTCAACCCGTGGTGACCTGATATGACCCGATATGACCCGTTTACGAATTAAAAATAATTTAATAAACATAAAAATAATTTTATCTAACTAAACTAAGTTATTCTTTTTTTCAAAGGCATTAATTACTTAATCCTAAACGAATTTATTTAATTTGTGTGAAGTTGAAATTATTATACTTGGACAAATAATATATTATATTATTTTTCACTTTTGTATTGTTTTAATTTATTTTATATTTTGCTTGGGATAAAACACTTTTACGGTGTTTAATTTATTTTAGATTTGATTTGGAATCATTTATTTAAATTTTTATTACTTGATTATGTAATTAGTTTTGTGAGAAATTGATTTTATTAGAAATTACAGTGATAAATTAATAAATTAAAATTAAGTTTCGGGTCATTTCGGGTCGACCCGCCGCCCCGTAAACCTGAAATTTTCGGGTTCGGGTCAGCATACCTGACCCGTCACGGGTTGGCGGGTCGGGGTTCGGGTCAACAGATTTTCTGGCGGGTCTGTTGACCCGAACCCGACCCGCCAACCTGATTTGGACCCGAATTGCCACCCCTAACTGCAAGCGTGAAGGATTGATTTCATGATAATTTAGAGTTGCGGGATGAGGGAAAAAAACAGGGTGCAAATCAATAACAAAAAAAAATATAAAGTAAATAAATAAAAGGATAAGAGGAAAATGCTTGAATTGACGCTTAAAATGAATTTCGGTCTAGAAAAGCCACACTGCTTCGCAGGACGGGGTAGTTTAAAAGAATAAAGCGAAAGGAACATGGCGGGTGCGATCATACCAGCACTAATGCACCGGATCCCATCAGAACTCCGAAGTTAAGCGTGCTTGGGCGAGAGTAGTACTAGGATGGGTGACCCCCTGGGAAGTCCTCGTGTTGCACCCCTCTCTTTTTTGTTTCGAAATCCAAATTTCCTATTCGTTCTTTATCCTGTAGTAATTTAGCTCCGTCGGAACGATTGCTTAATATTTTGCTTCTTGTCGAAGCGTGAAGGAGGATCTGAAGGCGCGAGACAAATCAGGAACGGTACGGCTCGATCAAAGCCCGGATCGTCGCTCAAATTTGTCGGCGCAAATGTATCACCGCAACTAGGGGTGGCAATTTTCGACACGACCTGAAAACACGACACGAACCTAACACGAAATTAATGGGTTTGGGTTGAGGTTTCGGGAATTCGGGTCAGAATCGGGTTGGACCCGATGAACCCGAAAAGAAAACCGGTCGATTTCGGGTCAACCCGTGGTGACCTGATATGACCCGATATGACCCGTTTACGAATTAAAAATAATTTAATAAACATAAAAATAATTTTATCTAACTAAACTAAGTTATTCTTTTTTTCAAAGGCATTAATTACTTAATCCTAAACGAATTTATTTAATTTGTGTGAAGTTGAAATTATTATACTTGGACAAATAATATATTATATTATTTTTCACTTTTGTATTGTTTTAATTTATTTTATATTTTGCTTGGGATAAAACACTTTTACGGTGTTTAATTTATTTTAGATTTGATTTGGAATCATTTATTTAAATTTTTATTACTTGATTATGTAATTAGTTTTGTGAGAAATTGATTTTATTAGAAATTACAGTGATAAATTAATAAATTAAAATTAAGTTTCGGGTCATTTCGGGTCGACCCGCCGCCCCGTAAACCTGAAATTTTCGGGTTCGGGTCAGCATACCTGACCCGTCACGGGTTGGCGGGTCGGGGTTCGGGTCAACAGATTTTCTGGCGGGTCTGTTGACCCGAACCCGACCCGCCAACCTGATTTGGACCCGAATTGCCACCCCTAACTGCAAGCGTGAAGGATTGATTTCATGATAATTTAGAGTTGCGGGATGAGGGAAAAAAACAGGGTGCAAATCAATAACAAAAAAAAATATAAAGTAAATAAATAAAAGGATAAGAGGAAAATGCTTGAATTGACGCTTAAAATGAATTTCGGTCTAGAAAAGCCACACTGCTTCGCAGGACGGGGTAGTTTAAAAGAATAAAGCGAAAGGAACATGGCGGGTGCGATCATACCAGCACTAATGCACCGGATCCCATCAGAACTCCGAAGTTAAGCGTGCTTGGGCGAGAGTAGTACTAGGATGGGTGACCCCCTGGGAAGTCCTCGTGTTGCACCCCTCTCTTTTTTGTTTCGAAATCCAAATTTCCTATTCGTTCTTTATCCTGTAGTAATTTAGCTCCGTCGGAACGATTGCTTAATATTTTGCTTCTTGTCGAAGCGTGAAGGAGGATCTGAAGGCGCGAGACAAATCAGGAACGGTACGGCTCGATCAAAGCCCGGATCGTCGCTCAAATTTGTCGGCGCAAATGTATCACCGCAACTAGGGGTGGCAATTTTCGACACGACCTGAAAACACGACACGAACCTAACACGAAATTAATGGGTTTGGGTTGAGGTTTCGGGAATTCGGGTCAGAATCGGGTTGGACCCGATGAACCCGAAAAGAAAACCGGTCGATTTCGGGTCAACCCGTGGTGACCTGATATGACCCGATATGACCCGTTTACGAATTAAAAATAATTTAATAAACATAAAAATAATTTTATCTAACTAAACTAAGTTATTCTTTTTTTCAAAGGCATTAATTACTTAATCCTAAACGAATTTATTTAATTTGTGTGAAGTTGAAATTATTATACTTGGACAAATAATATATTATATTATTTTTCACTTTTGTATTGTTTTAATTTATTTTATATTTTGCTTGGGATAAAACACTTTTACGGTGTTTAATTTATTTTAGATTTGATTTGGAATCATTTATTTAAATTTTTATTACTTGATTATGTAATTAGTTTTGTGAGAAATTGATTTTATTAGAAATTACAGTGATAAATTAATAAATTAAAATTAAGTTTCGGGTCATTTCGGGTCGACCCGCCGCCCCGTAAACCTGAAATTTTCGGGTTCGGGTCAGCATACCTGACCCGTCACGGGTTGGCGGGTCGGGGTTCGGGTCAACAGATTTTCTGGCGGGTCTGTTGACCCGAACCCGACCCGCCAACCTGATTTGGACCCGAATTGCCACCCCTAACTGCAAGCGTGAAGGATTGATTTCATGATAATTTAGAGTTGCGGGATGAGGGAAAAAAACAGGGTGCAAATCAATAACAAAAAAAAATATAAAGTAAATAAATAAAAGGATAAGAGGAAAATGCTTGAATTGACGCTTAAAATGAATTTCGGTCTAGAAAAGCCACACTGCTTCGCAGGACGGGGTAGTTTAAAAGAATAAAGCGAAAGGAACATGGCGGGTGCGATCATACCAGCACTAATGCACCGGATCCCATCAGAACTCCGAAGTTAAGCGTGCTTGGGCGAGAGTAGTACTAGGATGGGTGACCCCCTGGGAAGTCCTCGTGTTGCACCCCTCTCTTTTTTGTTTCGAAATCCAAATTTCCTATTCGTTCTTTATCCTGTAGTAATTTAGCTCCGTCGGAACGATTGCTTAATATTTTGCTTCTTGTCGAAGCGTGAAGGAGGATCTGAAGGCGCGAGACAAATCAGGAACGGTACGGCTCGATCAAAGCCCGGATCGTCGCTCAAATTTGTCGGCGCAAATGTATCACCGCAACTAGGGGTGGCAATTTTCGACACGACCTGAAAACACGACACGAACCTAACACGAAATTAATGGGTTTGGGTTGAGGTTTCGGGAATTCGGGTCAGAATCGGGTTGGACCCGATGAACCCGAAAAGAAAACCGGTCGATTTCGGGTCAACCCGTGGTGACCTGATATGACCCGATATGACCCGTTTACGAATTAAAAATAATTTAATAAACATAAAAATAATTTTATCTAACTAAACTAAGTTATTCTTTTTTTCAAAGGCATTAATTACTTAATCCTAAACGAATTTATTTAATTTGTGTGAAGTTGAAATTATTATACTTGGACAAATAATATATTATATTATTTTTCACTTTTGTATTGTTTTAATTTATTTTATATTTTGCTTGGGATAAAACACTTTTACGGTGTTTAATTTATTTTAGATTTGATTTGGAATCATTTATTTAAATTTTTATTACTTGATTATGTAATTAGTTTTGTGAGAAATTGATTTTATTAGAAATTACAGTGATAAATTAATAAATTAAAATTAAGTTTCGGGTCATTTCGGGTCGACCCGCCGCCCCGTAAACCTGAAATTTTCGGGTTCGGGTCAGCATACCTGACCCGTCACGGGTTGGCGGGTCGGGGTTCGGGTCAACAGATTTTCTGGCGGGTCTGTTGACCCGAACCCGACCCGCCAACCTGATTTGGACCCGAATTGCCACCCCTAACTGCAAGCGTGAAGGATTGATTTCATGATAATTTAGAGTTGCGGGATGAGGGAAAAAAACAGGGTGCAAATCAATAACAAAAAAAAATATAAAGTAAATAAATAAAAGGATAAGAGGAAAATGCTTGAATTGACGCTTAAAATGAATTTCGGTCTAGAAAAGCCACACTGCTTCGCAGGACGGGGTAGTTTAAAAGAATAAAGCGAAAGGAACATGGCGGGTGCGATCATACCAGCACTAATGCACCGGATCCCATCAGAACTCCGAAGTTAAGCGTGCTTGGGCGAGAGTAGTACTAGGATGGGTGACCCCCTGGGAAGTCCTCGTGTTGCACCCCTCTCTTTTTTGTTTCGAAATCCAAATTTCCTATTCGTTCTTTATCCTGTAGTAATTTAGCTCCGTCGGAACGATTGCTTAATATTTTGCTTCTTGTCGAAGCGTGAAGGAGGATCTGAAGGCGCGAGACAAATCAGGAACGGTACGGCTCGATCAAAGCCCGGATCGTCGCTCAAATTTGTCGGCGCAAATGTATCACCGCAACTAGGGGTGGCAATTTTCGACACGACCTGAAAACACGACACGAACCTAACACGAAATTAATGGGTTTGGGTTGAGGTTTCGGGAATTCGGGTCAGAATCGGGTTGGACCCGATGAACCCGAAAAGAAAACCGGTCGATTTCGGGTCAACCCGTGGTGACCTGATATGACCCGATATGACCCGTTTACGAATTAAAAATAATTTAATAAACATAAAAATAATTTTATCTAACTAAACTAAGTTATTCTTTTTTTCAAAGGCATTAATTACTTAATCCTAAACGAATTTATTTAATTTGTGTGAAGTTGAAATTATTATACTTGGACAAATAATATATTATATTATTTTTCACTTTTGTATTGTTTTAATTTATTTTATATTTTGCTTGGGATAAAACACTTTTACGGTGTTTAATTTATTTTAGATTTGATTTGGAATCATTTATTTAAATTTTTATTACTTGATTATGTAATTAGTTTTGTGAGAAATTGATTTTATTAGAAATTACAGTGATAAATTAATAAATTAAAATTAAGTTTCGGGTCATTTCGGGTCGACCCGCCGCCCCGTAAACCTGAAATTTTCGGGTTCGGGTCAGCATACCTGACCCGTCACGGGTTGGCGGGTCGGGGTTCGGGTCAACAGATTTTCTGGCGGGTCTGTTGACCCGAACCCGACCCGCCAACCTGATTTGGACCCGAATTGCCACCCCTAACTGCAAGCGTGAAGGATTGATTTCATGATAATTTAGAGTTGCGGGATGAGGGAAAAAAACAGGGTGCAAATCAATAACAAAAAAAAATATAAAGTAAATAAATAAAAGGATAAGAGGAAAATGCTTGAATTGACGCTTAAAATGAATTTCGGTCTAGAAAAGCCACACTGCTTCGCAGGACGGGGTAGTTTAAAAGAATAAAGCGAAAGGAACATGGCGGGTGCGATCATACCAGCACTAATGCACCGGATCCCATCAGAACTCCGAAGTTAAGCGTGCTTGGGCGAGAGTAGTACTAGGATGGGTGACCCCCTGGGAAGTTCTCGTGTTGCACCCCTCTCTTTTTTGTTTCGAAATCCAAATTTCCTATTCGTTCTTTATCCTGTAGTAATTTAGCTCCGTCGGAACGATTGCTTAATATTTTGCTTCTTGTCGAAGCGTGAAGGAGGATCTGAAGGCGCGAGACAAATCAGGAACGGTACGGCTCGATCAAAGCCCGGATCGTCGCTCAAATTTGTCGGCGCAAATGTATCACCGCAACTAGGGGTGGCAATTTTCGACACGACCTGAAAACACGACACGAACCTAACACGAAATTAATGGGTTTGGGTTGAGGTTTCGGGAATTCGGGTCAGAATCGGGTTGGACCCGATGAACCCGAAAAGAAAACCGGTCGATTTCGGGTCAACCCGTGGTGACCTGATATGACCCGATATGACCCGTTTACGAATTAAAAATAATTTAATAAACATAAAAATAATTTTATCTAACTAAACTAAGTTATTCTTTTTTTCAAAGGCATTAATTACTTAATCCTAAACGAATTTATTTAATTTGTGTGAAGTTGAAATTATTATACTTGGACAAATAATATATTATATTATTTTTCACTTTTGTATTGTTTTAATTTATTTTATATTTTGCTTGGGATAAAACACTTTTACGGTGTTTAATTTATTTTAGATTTGATTTGGAATCATTTATTTAAATTTTTATTACTTGATTATGTAATTAGTTTTGTGAGAAATTGATTTTATTAGAAATTACAGTGATAAATTAATAAATTAAAATTAAGTTTCGGGTCATTTCGGGTCGACCCGCCGCCCCGTAAACCTGAAATTTTCGGGTTCGGGTCAGCATACCTGACCCGTCACGGGTTGGCGGGTCGGGGTTCGGGTCAACAGATTTTCTGGCGGGTCTGTTGACCCGAACCCGACCCGCCAACCTGATTTGGACCCGAATTGCCACCCCTAACTGCAAGCGTGAAGGATTGATTTCATGATAATTTAGAGTTGCGGGATGAGGGAAAAAAACAGGGTGCAAATCAATAACAAAAAAAAATATAAAGTAAATAAATAAAAGGATAAGAGGAAAATGCTTGAATTGACGCTTAAAATGAATTTCGGTCTAGAAAAGCCACACTGCTTCGCAGGACGGGGTAGTTTAAAAGAATAAAGCGAAAGGAACATGGCGGGTGCGATCATACCAGCACTAATGCACCGGATCCCATCAGAACTCCGAAGTTAAGCGTGCTTGGGCGAGAGTAGTACTAGGATGGGTGACCCCCTGGGAAGTCCTCGTGTTGCACCCCTCTCTTTTTTGTTTCGAAATCCAAATTTCCTATTCGTTCTTTATCCTGTAGTAATTTAGCTCCGTCGGAACGATTGCTTAATATTTTGCTTCTTGTCGAAGCGTGAAGGAGGATCTGAAGGCGCGAGACAAATCAGGAACGGTACGGCTCGATCAAAGCCCGGATCGTCGCTCAAATTTGTCGGCGCAAATGTATCACCGCAACTAGGGGTGGCAATTTTCGACACGACCTGAAAACACGACACGAACCTAACACGAAATTAATGGGTTTGGGTTGAGGTTTCGGGAATTCGGGTCAGAATCGGGTTGGACCCGATGAACCCGAAAAGAAAACCGGTCGATTTCGGGTCAACCCGTGGTGACCTGATATGACCCGATATGACCCGTTTACGAATTAAAAATAATTTAATAAACATAAAAATAATTTTATCTAACTAAACTAAGTTATTCTTTTTTTCAAAGGCATTAATTACTTAATCCTAAACGAATTTATTTAATTTGTGTGAAGTTGAAATTATTATACTTGGACAAATAATATATTATATTATTTTTCACTTTTGTATTGTTTTAATTTATTTTATATTTTGCTTGGGATAAAACACTTTTACGGTGTTTAATTTATTTTAGATTTGATTTGGAATCATTTATTTAAATTTTTATTACTTGATTATGTAATTAGTTTTGTGAGAAATTGATTTTATTAGAAATTACAGTGATAAATTAATAAATTAAAATTAAGTTTCGGGTCATTTCGGGTCGACCCGCCGCCCCGTAAACCTGAAATTTTCGGGTTCGGGTCAGCATACCTGACCCGTCACGGGTTGGCGGGTCGGGGTTCGGGTCAACAGATTTTCTGGCGGGTCTGTTGACCCGAACCCGACCCGCCAACCTGATTTGGACCCGAATTGCCACCCCTAACTGCAAGCGTGAAGGATTGATTTCATGATAATTTAGAGTTGCGGGATGAGGGAAAAAAACAGGGTGCAAATCAATAACAAAAAAAAATATAAAGTAAATAAATAAAAGGATAAGAGGAAAATGCTTGAATTGACGCTTAAAATGAATTTCGGTCTAGAAAAGCCACACTGCTTCGCAGGACGGGGTAGTTTAAAAGAATAAAGCGAAAGGAACATGGCGGGTGCGATCATACCAGCACTAATGCACCGGATCCCATCAGAACTCCGAAGTTAAGCGTGCTTGGGCGAGAGTAGTACTAGGATGGGTGACCCCCTGGGAAGTTCTCGTGTTGCACCCCTCTCTTTTTTGTTTCGAAATCCAAATTTCCTATTCGTTCTTTATCCTGTAGTAATTTAGCTCCGTCGGAACGATTGCTTAATATTTTGCTTCTTGTCGAAGCGTGAAGGAGGATCTGAAGGCGCGAGACAAATCAGGAACGGTACGGCTCGATCAAAGCCCGGATCGTCGCTCAAATTTGTCGGCGCAAATGTATCACCGCAACTAGGGGTGGCAATTTTCGACACGACCTGAAAACACGACACGAACCTAACACGAAATTAATGGGTTTGGGTTGAGGTTTCGGGAATTCGGGTCAGAATCGGGTTGGACCCGATGAACCCGAAAAGAAAACCGGTCGATTTCGGGTCAACCCGTGGTGACCTGATATGACCCGATATGACCCGTTTACGAATTAAAAATAATTTAATAAACATAAAAATAATTTTATCTAACTAAACTAAGTTATTCTTTTTTTCAAAGGCATTAATTACTTAATCCTAAACGAATTTATTTAATTTGTGTGAAGTTGAAATTATTATACTTGGACAAATAATATATTATATTATTTTTCACTTTTGTATTGTTTTAATTTATTTTATATTTTGCTTGGGATAAAACACTTTTACGGTGTTTAATTTATTTTAGATTTGATTTGGAATCATTTATTTAAATTTTTATTACTTGATTATGTAATTAGTTTTGTGAGAAATTGATTTTATTAGAAATTACAGTGATAAATTAATAAATTAAAATTAAGTTTCGGGTCATTTCGGGTCGACCCGCCGCCCCGTAAACCTGAAATTTTCGGGTTCGGGTCAGCATACCTGACCCGTCACGGGTTGGCGGGTCGGGGTTCGGGTCAACAGATTTTCTGGCGGGTCTGTTGACCCGAACCCGACCCGCCAACCTGATTTGGACCCGAATTGCCACCCCTAACTGCAAGCGTGAAGGATTGATTTCATGATAATTTAGAGTTGCGGGATGAGGGAAAAAAACAGGGTGCAAATCAATAACAAAAAAAAATATAAAGTAAATAAATAAAAGGATAAGAGGAAAATGCTTGAATTGACGCTTAAAATGAATTTCGGTCTAGAAAAGCCACACTGCTTCGCAGGACGGGGTAGTTTAAAAGAATAAAGCGAAAGGAACATGGCGGGTGCGATCATACCAGCACTAATGCACCGGATCCCATCAGAACTCCGAAGTTAAGCGTGCTTGGGCGAGAGTAGTACTAGGATGGGTGACCCCCTGGGAAGTCCTCGTGTTGCACCCCTCTCTTTTTTGTTTCGAAATCCAAATTTCCTATTCGTTCTTTATCCTGTAGTAATTTAGCTCCGTCGGAACGATTGCTTAATATTTTGCTTCTTGTCGAAGCGTGAAGGAGGATCTGAAGGCGCGAGACAAATCAGGAACGGTACGGCTCGATCAAAGCCCGGATCGTCGCTCAAATTTGTCGGCGCAAATGTATCACCGCAACTAGGGGTGGCAATTTTCGACACGACCTGAAAACACGACACGAACCTAACACGAAATTAATGGGTTTGGGTTGAGGTTTCGGGAATTCGGGTCAGAATCGGGTTGGACCCGATGAACCCGAAAAGAAAACCGGTCGATTTCGGGTCAACCCGTGGTGACCTGATATGACCCGATATGACCCGTTTACGAATTAAAAATAATTTAATAAACATAAAAATAATTTTATCTAACTAAACTAAGTTATTCTTTTTTTCAAAGGCATTAATTACTTAATCCTAAACGAATTTATTTAATTTGTGTGAAGTTGAAATTATTATACTTGGACAAATAATATATTATATTATTTTTCACTTTTGTATTGTTTTAATTTATTTTATATTTTGCTTGGGATAAAACACTTTTACGGTGTTTAATTTATTTTAGATTTGATTTGGAATCATTTATTTAAATTTTTATTACTTGATTATGTAATTAGTTTTGTGAGAAATTGATTTTATTAGAAATTACAGTGATAAATTAATAAATTAAAATTAAGTTTCGGGTCATTTCGGGTCGACCCGCCGCCCCGTAAACCTGAAATTTTCGGGTTCGGGTCAGCATACCTGACCCGTCACGGGTTGGCGGGTCGGGGTTCGGGTCAACAGATTTTCTGGCGGGTCTGTTGACCCGAACCCGACCCGCCAACCTGATTTGGACCCGAATTGCCACCCCTAACTGCAAGCGTGAAGGATTGATTTCATGATAATTTAGAGTTGCGGGATGAGGGAAAAAAACAGGGTGCAAATCAATAACAAAAAAAAATATAAAGTAAATAAATAAAAGGATAAGAGGAAAATGCTTGAATTGACGCTTAAAATGAATTTCGGTCTAGAAAAGCCACACTGCTTCGCAGGACGGGGTAGTTTAAAAGAATAAAGCGAAAGGAACATGGCGGGTGCGATCATACCAGCACTAATGCACCGGATCCCATCAGAACTCCGAAGTTAAGCGTGCTTGGGCGAGAGTAGTACTAGGATGGGTGACCCCCTGGGAAGTCCTCGTGTTGCACCCCTCTCTTTTTTGTTTCGAAATCCAAATTTCCTATTCGTTCTTTATCCTGTAGTAATTTAGCTCCGTCGGAACGATTGCTTAATATTTTGCTTCTTGTCGAAGCGTGAAGGAGGATCTGAAGGCGCGAGACAAATCAGGAACGGTACGGCTCGATCAAAGCCCGGATCGTCGCTCAAATTTGTCGGCGCAAATGTATCACCGCAACTAGGGGTGGCAATTTTCGACACGACCTGAAAACACGACACGAACCTAACACGAAATTAATGGGTTTGGGTTGAGGTTTCGGGAATTCGGGTCAGAATCGGGTTGGACCCGATGAACCCGAAAAGAAAACCGGTCGATTTCGGGTCAACCCGTGGTGACCTGATATGACCCGATATGACCCGTTTACGAATTAAAAATAATTTAATAAACATAAAAATAATTTTATCTAACTAAACTAAGTTATTCTTTTTTTCAAAGGCATTAATTACTTAATCCTAAACGAATTTATTTAATTTGTGTGAAGTTGAAATTATTATACTTGGACAAATAATATATTATATTATTTTTCACTTTTGTATTGTTTTAATTTATTTTATATTTTGCTTGGGATAAAACACTTTTACGGTGTTTAATTTATTTTAGATTTGATTTGGAATCATTTATTTAAATTTTTATTACTTGATTATGTAATTAGTTTTGTGAGAAATTGATTTTATTAGAAATTACAGTGATAAATTAATAAATTAAAATTAAGTTTCGGGTCATTTCGGGTCGACCCGCCGCCCCGTAAACCTGAAATTTTCGAGTTCGGGTCAGCATACCTGACCCGTCACGGGTTGGCGGGTCGGGGTTCGGGTCAACAGATTTTCTGGCGGGTCTGTTGACCCGAACCCGACCCGCCAACCTGATTTGGACCCGAATTGCCACCCCTAACTGCAAGCGTGAAGGATTGATTTCATGATAATTTAGAGTTGCGGGATGAGGGAAAAAAACAGGGTGCAAATCAATAACAAAAAAAAATATAAAGTAAATAAATAAAAGGATAAGAGGAAAATGCTTGAATTGACGCTTAAAATGAATTTCGGTCTAGAAAAGCCACACTGCTTCGCAGGACGGGGTAGTTTAAAAGAATAAAGCGAAAGGAACATGGCGGGTGCGATCATACCAGCACTAATGCACCGGATCCCATCAGAACTCCGAAGTTAAGCGTGCTTGGGCGAGAGTAGTACTAGGATGGGTGACCCCCTGGGAAGTCCTCGTGTTGCACCCCTCTCTTTTTTGTTTCGAAATCCAAATTTCCTATTCGTTCTTTATCCTGTAGTAATTTAGCTCCGTCGGAACGATTGCTTAATATTTTGCTTCTTGTCGAAGCGTGAAGGAGGATCTGAAGGCGCGAGACAAATCAGGAACGGTACGGCTCGATCAAAGCCCGGATCGTCGCTCAAATTTGTCGGCGCAAATGTATCACCGCAACTAGGGGTGGCAATTTTCGACACGACCTGAAAACACGACACGAACCTAACACGAAATTAATGGGTTTGGGTTGAGATTTCGGGAATTCGGGTCAGAATCGGGTTGGACCCGATGAACCCGAAAAGAAAACCGGTCGATTTCGGGTCAACCCGTGGTGACCTGATATGACCCGTTTACGAATTAAAAATAATTTAATAAACATAAAAATAATTTTATCTAACTAAACTAAGTTATTCTTTTTTTCAAATGCATTAATTACTTAATCCTAAACGAATTTATTTAATTTGTGTGAAGTTGAAATTATTATACTTGGACAAATAATATATTATATTATTTTTCACTTTTGTATTGTTTTAATTTATTTTATATTTTGCTTGGGATAAAACACTTTTACGGTGTTTAATTTATTTTAGATTTGATTTGGAATCATTTATTTAAATTTTTATTACTTGATTATGTAATTAGTTTTGTGAGAAATTGATTTTATTAGAAATTACAGTGATAAATTAATAAATTAAAATTAAGTTTCGGGTCATTTCGGGTCGACCCGCCGCCCCGTAAACCTGAAATTTTCGGGTTCGGGTCAGCATACCTGACCCGTCACGGGTTGGCGGGTCGGGGTTCGGGTCAACAGATTTTCTGGCGGGTCTGTTGACCCGAACCCGACCCGCCAACCTGATTTGGACCCGAATTGCCACCCCTAACTGCAAGCGTGAAGGATTGATTTCATGATAATTTAGAGTTGCGGGATGAGGGAAAAAAACAGGGTGCAAATCAATAACAAAAAAAAATATAAAGTAAATAAATAAAAGGATAAGAGGAAAATGCTTGAATTGACGCTTAAAATGAATTTCGGTCTAGAAAAGCCACACTGCTTCGCAGGACGGGGTAGTTTAAAAGAATAAAGCGAAAGGAACATGGCGGGTGCGATCATACCAGCACTAATGCACCGGATCCCATCAGAACTCCGAAGTTAAGCGTGCTTGGGCGAGAGTAGTACTAGGATGGGTGACCCCCTGGGAAGTCCTCGTGTTGCACCCCTCTCTTTTTTGTTTCGAAATCCAAATTTCCTATTCGTTCTTTATCCTGTAGTAATTTAGCTCCGTCGGAACGATTGCTTAATATTTTGCTTCTTGTCGAAGCGTGAAGGAGGATCTGAAGGCGCGAGACAAATCAGGAACGGTACGGCTCGATCAAAGCCCGGATCGTCGCTCAAATTTGTCGGCGCAAATGTATCACCGCAACTAGGGGTGGCAATTTTCGACACGACCTGAAAACACGACACGAACCTAACACGAAATTAATGGGTTTGGGTTGAGGTTTCGGGAATTCGGGTCAGAATCGGGTTGGACCCGATGAACCCGAAAAGAAAACCGGTCGATTTCGGGTCAACCCGTGGTGACCTGATATGACCCGATATGACCCGTTTACGAATTAAAAATAATTTAATAAACATAAAAATAATTTTATCTAACTAAACTAAGTTATTCTTTTTTTCAAAGGCATTAATTACTTAATCCTAAACGAATTTATTTAATTTGTGTGAAGTTGAAATTATTATACTTGGACAAATAATATATTATATTATTTTTCACTTTTGTATTGTTTTAATTTATTTTATATTTTGCTTGGGATAAAACACTTTTACGGTGTTTAATTTATTTTAGATTTGATTTGGAATCATTTATTTAAATTTTTATTACTTGATTATGTAATTAGTTTTGTGAGAAATTGATTTTATTAGAAATTACAGTGATAAATTAATAAATTAAAATTAAGTTTCGGGTCATTTCGGGTCGACCCGCCGCCCCGTAAACCTGAAATTTTCGGGTTCGGGTCAGCATACCTGACCCGTCACGGGTTGGCGGGTCGGGGTTCGGGTCAACAGATTTTCTGGCGGGTCTGTTGACCCGAACCCGACCCGCCAACCTGATTTGGACCCGAATTGCCACCCCTAACTGCAAGCGTGAAGGATTGATTTCATGATAATTTAGAGTTGCGGGATGAGGGAAAAAAACAGGGTGCAAATCAATAACAAAAAAAAATATAAAGTAAATAAATAAAAGGATAAGAGGAAAATGCTTGAATTGACGCTTAAAATGAATTTCGGTCTAGAAAAGCCACACTGCTTCGCAGGACGGGGTAGTTTAAAAGAATAAAGCGAAAGGAACATGGCGGGTGCGATCATACCAGCACTAATGCACCGGATCCCATCAGAACTCCGAAGTTAAGCGTGCTTGGGCGAGAGTAGTACTAGGATGGGTGACCCCCTGGGAAGTCCTCGTGTTGCACCCCTCTCTTTTTTGTTTCGAAATCCAAATTTCCTATTCGTTCTTTATCCTGTAGTAATTTAGCTCCGTCGGAACGATTGCTTAATATTTTGCTTCTTGTCGAAGCGTGAAGGAGGATCTGAAGGCGCGAGACAAATCAGGAACGGTACGGCTCGATCAAAGCCCGGATCGTCGCTCAAATTTGTCGGCGCAAATGTATCACCGCAACTAGGGGTGGCAATTTTCGACACGACCTGAAAACACGACACGAACCTAACACGAAATTAATGGGTTTGGGTTGAGGTTTCGGGAATTCGGGTCAGAATCGGGTTGGACCCGATGAACCCGAAAAGAAAACCGGTCGATTTCGGGTCAACCCGTGGTGACCCGATATGACCCGTTTACGAATTAAAAATAATTTAATAAACATAAAAATAATTTTATCTAACTAAACTAAGTTATTCTTTTTTTCAAAGGCATTAATTACTTAATCCTAAACGAATTTATTTAATTTGTGTGAAGTTGAAATTATTATACTTGGACAAATAATATATTATATTATTTTTCACTTTTGTATTGTTTTAATTTATTTTATATTTTGCTTGGGATAAAACACTTTTACGGTGTTTAATTTATTTTAGATTTGATTTGGAATCATTTATTTAAATTTTTATTACTTGATTATGTAATTAGTTTTGTGAGAAATTGATTTTATTAGAAATTACAGTGATAAATTAATAAATTAAAATTAAGTTTCGGGTCATTTCGGGTCGACCCGCCGCCCCGTAAACCTGAAATTTTCGGGTTCGGGTCAGCATACCTGACCCGTCACGGGTTGGCGGGTCGGGGTTCGGGTCAACAGATTTTCTGGCGGGTCTGTTGACCCGAACCCGACCCGCCAACCTGATTTGGACCCGAATTGCCACCCCTAACTGCAAGCGTGAAGGATTGATTTCATGATAATTTAGAGTTGCGGGATGAGGGAAAAAAACAGGGTGCAAATCAATAACAAAAAAAAATATAAAGTAAATAAATAAAAGGATAAGAGGAAAATGCTTGAATTGACGCTTAAAATGAATTTCGGTCTAGAAAAGCCACACTGCTTCGCAGGACGGGGTAGTTTAAAAGAATAAAGCGAAAGGAACATGGCGGGTGCGATCATACCAGCACTAATGCACCGGATCCCATCAGAACTCCGAAGTTAAGCGTGCTTGGGCGAGAGTAGTACTAGGATGGGTGACCCCCTGGGAAGTCCTCGTGTTGCACCCCTCTCTTTTTTGTTTCGAAATCCAAATTTCCTATTCGTTCTTTATCCTGTAGTAATTTAGCTCCGTCGGAACGATTGCTTAATATTTTGCTTCTTGTCGAAGCGTGAAGGAGGATCTGAAGGCGCGAGACAAATCAGGAACGGTACGGCTCGATCAAAGCCCGGATCGTCGCTCAAATTTGTCGGCGCAAATGTATCACCGCAACTAGGGGTGGCAATTTTCGACACGACCTGAAAACACGACACGAACCTAACACGAAATTAATGGGTTTGGGTTGAGGTTTCGGGAATTCGGGTCAGAATCGGGTTGGACCCGATGAACCCGAAAAGAAAACCGGTCGATTTCGGGTCAACCCGTGGTGACCTGATATGACCCGTTTACGAATTAAAAATAATTTAATAAACATAAAAATAATTTTATCTAACTAAACTAAGTTATTCTTTTTTTCAAAGGCATTAATTACTTAATCCTAAACGAATTTATTTAATTTGTGTGAAGTTGAAATTATTATACTTGGACAAATAATATATTATATTATTTTTCACTTTTGTATTGTTTTAATTTATTTTATATTTTGCTTGGGATAAAACACTTTTACGGTGTTTAATTTTTTAGATTTGATTTGGAATCATTTATTTAAATTTTTATTACTTGATTATGTAATTAGTTTTGTGAGAAATTGATTTTATTAGAAATTACAGTGATAAATTAATAAATTAAAATTAAGTTTCGGGTCATTTCGGGTCGACCCGCCGCCCCGTAAACCTGAAATTTTCGGGTTCGGGTCAGCATACCTGACCCGTCACGGGTTGGCGGGTCGGGGTTCGGGTCAACAGATTTTCTGGCGGGTCTGTTGACCCGAACCCGACCCGCCAACCTGATTTGGACCCGAATTGCCACCCCTAACTGCAAGCGTGAAGGATTGATTTCATGATAATTTAGAGTTGCGGGATGAGGGAAAAAAACAGGGTGCAAATCAATAACAAAAAAAAATATAAAGTAAATAAATAAAAGGATAAGAGGAAAATGCTTGAATTGACGCTTAAAATGAATTTCGGTCTAGAAAAGCCACACTGCTTCGCAGGACGGGGTAGTTTAAAAGAATAAAGCGAAAGGAACATGGCGGGTGCGATCATACCAGCACTAATGCACCGGATCCCATCAGAACTCCGAAGTTAAGCGTGCTTGGGCGAGAGTAGTACTAGGATGGGTGACCCCCTGGGAAGTCCTCGTGTTGCACCCCTCTCTTTTTTGTTTCGAAATCCAAATTTCCTATTCGTTCTTTATCCTGTAGTAATTTAGCTCCGTCGGAACGATTGCTTAATATTTTGCTTCTTGTCGAAGCGTGAAGGAGGATCTGAAGGCGCGAGACAAATCAGGAACGGTACGGCTCGATCAAAGCCCGGATCGTCGCTCAAATTTGTCGGCGCAAATGTATCACCGCAACTAGGGGTGGCAATTTTCGACACGACCTGAAAACACGACACGAACCTAACACGAAATTAATGGGTTTGGGTTGAGGTTTCGGGAATTCGGGTCAGAATCGGGTTGGACCCGATGAACCCGAAAAGAAAACCGGTCGATTTCGGGTCAACCCGTGGTGACCTGATATGACCCGTTTACGAATTAAAAATAATTTAATAAACATAAAAATAATTTTATCTAACTAAACTAAGTTATTCTTTTTTTCAAAGGCATTAATTACTTAATCCTAAACGAATTTATTTAATTTGTGTGAAGTTGAAATTATTATACTTGGACAAATAATATATTATATTATTTTTCACTTTTGTATTGTTTTAATTTATTTTATATTTTGCTTGGGATAAAACACTTTTACGGTGTTTAATTTTTTAGATTTGATTTGGAATCATTTATTTAAATTTTTATTACTTGATTATGTAATTAGTTTTGTGAGAAATTGATTTTATTAGAAATTACAGTGATAAATTAATAAATTAAAATTAAGTTTCGGGTCATTTCGGGTCGACCCGCCGCCCCGTAAACCTGAAATTTTCGGGTTCGGGTCAGCATACCTGACCCGTCACGGGTTGGCGGGTCGGGGTTCGGGTCAACAGATTTTCTGGCGGGTCTGTTGACCCGAACCCGACCCGCCAACCTGATTTGGACCCGAATTGCCACCCCTAACTGCAAGCGTGAAGGATTGATTTCATGATAATTTAGAGTTGCGGGATGAGGGAAAAAAACAGGGTGCAAATCAATAACAAAAAAAAATATAAAGTAAATAAATAAAAGGATAAGAGGAAAATGCTTGAATTGACGCTTAAAATGAATTTCGGTCTAGAAAAGCCACACTGCTTCGCAGGACGGGGTAGTTTAAAAGAATAAAGCGAAAGGAACATGGCGGGTGCGATCATACCAGCACTAATGCACCGGATCCCATCAGAACTCCGAAGTTAAGCGTGCTTGGGCGAGAGTAGTACTAGGATGGGTGACCCCCTGGGAAGTCCTCGTGTTGCACCCCTCTCTTTTTTGTTTCGAAATCCAAATTTCCTATTCGTTCTTTATCCTGTAGTAATTTAGCTCCGTCGGAACGATTGCTTAATATTTTGCTTCTTGTCGAAGCGTGAAGGAGGATCTGAAGGCGCGAGACAAATCAGGAACGGTACGGCTCGATCAAAGCCCGGATCGTCGCTCAAATTTGTCGGCGCAAATGTATCACCGCAACTAGGGGTGGCAATTTTCGACACGACCTGAAAACACAACACGAACCTAACACGAAATTAATGGGTTTGGGTTGAGGTTTCGGGAATTCGGGTCAGAATCGGGTTGGACCCGATGAACCCGAAAAGAAAACCGGTCGATTTCGGGTCAACCCGTGGTGACCTGATATGACCCGTTTACGAATTAAAAATAATTTAATAAACATAAAAATAATTTTATCTAACTAAACTAAGTTATTCTTTTTTTCAAAGGCATTAATTACTTAATCCTAAACGAATTTATTTAATTTGTGTGAAGTTGAAATTATTATACTTGGACAAATAATATATTATATTATTTTTCACTTTTGTATTGTTTTAATTTATTTTATATTTTGCTTGGGATAAAACACTTTTACGGTGTTTAATTTATTTTAGATTTGATTTGGAATCATTTATTTAAATTTTTATTACTTGATTATGTAATTAGTTTTGTGAGAAATTGATTTTATTAGAAATTACAGTGATAAATTAATAAATTAAAATTAAGTTTCGGGTCATTTCGGGTCGACCCGCCGCCCCGTAAACCTGAAATTTTCGGGTTCGGGTCAGCATACCTGACCCGTCACGGGTTGGCGGGTCGGGGTTCGGGTCAACAGATTTTCTGGCGGGTCTGTTGACCCGAACCCGACCCGCCAACCTGATTTGGACCCGAATTGCCACCCCTAACTGCAAGCGTGAAGGATTGATTTCATGATAATTTAGAGTTGCGGGATGAGGGAAAAAAACAGGGTGCAAATCAATAACAAAAAAAAATATAAAGTAAATAAATAAAAGGATAAGAGGAAAATGCTTGAATTGACGCTTAAAATGAATTTCGGTCTAGAAAAGCCACACTGCTTCGCAGGACGGGGTAGTTTAAAAGAATAAAGCGAAAGGAACATGGCGGGTGCGATCATACCAGCACTAATGCACCGGATCCCATCAGAACTCCGAAGTTAAGCGTGCTTGGGCGAGAGTAGTACTAGGATGGGTGACCCCCTGGGAAGTCCTCGTGTTGCACCCCTCTCTTTTTTGTTTCGAAATCCAAATTTCCTATTCGTTCTTTATCCTGTAGTAATTTAGCTCCGTCGGAACGATTGCTTAATATTTTGCTTCTTGTCGAAGCGTGAAGGAGGATCTGAAGGCGCGAGACAAATCAGGAACGGTACGGCTCGATCAAAGCCCGGATCGTCGCTCAAATTTGTCGGCGCAAATGTATCACCGCAACTAGGGGTGGCAATTTTCGACACGACCTGAAAACACGACACGAACCTAACACGAAATTAATGGGTTTGGGTTGAGGTTTCGGGAATTCGGGTCAGAATCGGGTTGGACCCGATGAACCCGAAAAGAAAACCGGTCGATTTCGGGTCAACCCGTGGTGACCTGATATGACCCGTTTACGAATTAAAAATAATTTAATAAACATAAAAATAATTTTATCTAACTAAACTAAGTTATTCTTTTTTTCAAAGGCATTAATTACTTAATCCTAAACGAATTTATTTAATTTGTGTGAAGTTGAAATTATTATACTTGGACAAATAATATATTATATTATTTTTCACTTTTGTATTGTTTTAATTTATTTTATATTTTGCTTGGGATAAAACACTTTTACGGTGTTTAATTTTTTAGATTTGATTTGGAATCATTTATTTAAATTTTTATTACTTGATTATGTAATTAGTTTTGTGAGAAATTGATTTTATTAGAAATTACAGTGATAAATTAATAAATTAAAATTAAGTTTCGGGTCATTTCGGGTCGACCCGCCGCCCCGTAAACCTGAAATTTTCGGGTTCGGGTCAGCATACCTGACCCGTCACGGGTTGGCGGGTCGGGGTTCGGGTCAACAGATTTTCTGGCGGGTCTGTTGACCCGAACCCGACCCGCCAACCTGATTTGGACCCGAATTGCCACCCCTAACTGCAAGCGTGAAGGATTGATTTCATGATAATTTAGAGTTGCGGGATGAGGGAAAAAAACAGGGTGCAAATCAATAACAAAAAAAAATATAAAGTAAATAAATAAAAGGATAAGAGGAAAATGCTTGAATTGACGCTTAAAATGAATTTCGGTCTAGAAAAGCCACACTGCTTCGCAGGACGGGGTAGTTTAAAAGAATAAAGCGAAAGGAACATGGCGGGTGCGATCATACCAGCACTAATGCACCGGATCCCATCAGAACTCCGAAGTTAAGCGTGCTTGGGCGAGAGTAGTACTAGGATGGGTGACCCCCTGGGAAGTCCTCGTGTTGCACCCCTCTCTTTTTTGTTTCGAAATCCAAATTTCCTATTCGTTCTTTATCCTGTAGTAATTTAGCTCCGTCGGAACGATTGCTTAATATTTTGCTTCTTGTCGAAGCGTGAAGGAGGATCTGAAGGCGCGAGACAAATCAGGAACGGTACGGCTCGATCAAAGCCCGGATCGTCGCTCAAATTTGTCGGCGCAAATGTATCACCGCAACTAGGGGTGGCAATTTTCGACACGACCTGAAAACACGACACGAACCTAACACGAAATTAATGGGTTTGGGTTGAGGTTTCGGGAATTCGGGTCAGAATCGGGTTGGACCCGATGAACCCGAAAAGAAAACCGGTCGATTTCGGGTCAACCCGTGGTGACCTGATATGACCCGTTTACGAATTAAAAATAATTTAATAAACATAAAAATAATTTTATCTAACTAAACTAAGTTATTCTTTTTTTCAAAGGCATTAATTACTTAATCCTAAACGAATTTATTTAATTTGTGTGAAGTTGAAATTATTATACTTGGACAAATAATATATTATATTATTTTTCACTTTTGTATTGTTTTAATTTATTTTATATTTTGCTTGGGATAAAACACTTTTACGGTGTTTAATTTTTTAGATTTGATTTGGAATCATTTATTTAAATTTTTATTACTTGATTATGTAATTAGTTTTGTGAGAAATTGATTTTATTAGAAATTACAGTGATAAATTAATAAATTAAAATTAAGTTTCGGGTCATTTCGGGTCGACCCGCCGCCCCGTAAACCTGAAATTTTCGGGTTCGGGTCAGCATACCTGACCCGTCACGGGTTGGCGGGTCGGGGTTCGGGTCAACAGATTTTCTGGCGGGTCTGTTGACCCGAACCCGACCCGCCAACCTGATTTGGACCCGAATTGCCACCCCTAACTGCAAGCGTGAAGGATTGATTTCATGATAATTTAGAGTTGCGGGATGAGGGAAAAAAACAGGGTGCAAATCAATAACAAAAAAAAATATAAAGTAAATAAATAAAAGGATAAGAGGAAAATGCTTGAATTGACGCTTAAAATGAATTTCGGTCTAGAAAAGCCACACTGCTTCGCAGGACGGGGTAGTTTAAAAGAATAAAGCGAAAGGAACATGGCGGGTGCGATCATACCAGCACTAATGCACCGGATCCCATCAGAACTCCGAAGTTAAGCGTGCTTGGGCGAGAGTAGTACTAGGATGGGTGACCCCCTGGGAAGTCCTCGTGTTGCACCCCTCTCTTTTTTGTTTCGAAATCCAAATTTCCTATTCGTTCTTTATCCTGTAGTAATTTAGCTCCGTCGGAACGATTGCTTAATATTTTGCTTCTTGTCGAAGCGTGAAGGAGGATCTGAAGGCGCGAGACAAATCAGGAACGGTACGGCTCGATCAAAGCCCGGATCGTCGCTCAAATTTGTCGGCGCAAATGTATCACCGCAACTAGGGGTGGCAATTTTCGACACGACCTGAAAACACAACACGAACCTAACACGAAATTAATGGGTTTGGGTTGAGGTTTCGGGAATTCGGGTCAGAATCGGGTTGGACCCGATGAACCCGAAAAGAAAACCGGTCGATTTCGGGTCAACCCGTGGTGACCTGATATGACCCGTTTACGAATTAAAAATAATTTAATAAACATAAAAATAATTTTATCTAACTAAACTAAGTTATTCTTTTTTTCAAAGGCATTAATTACTTAATCCTAAACGAATTTATTTAATTTGTGTGAAGTTGAAATTATTATACTTGGACAAATAATATATTATATTATTTTTCACTTTTGTATTGTTTTAATTTATTTTATATTTTGCTTGGGATAAAACACTTTTACGGTGTTTAATTTATTTTAGATTTGATTTGGAATCATTTATTTAAATTTTTATTACTTGATTATGTAATTAGTTTTGTGAGAAATTGATTTTATTAGAAATTACAGTGATAAATTAATAAATTAAAATTAAGTTTCGGGTCATTTCGGGTCGACCCGCCGCCCCGTAAACCTGAAATTTTCGGGTTCGGGTCAGCATACCTGACCCGTCACGGGTTGGCGGGTCGGGGTTCGGGTCAACAGATTTTCTGGCGGGTCTGTTGACCCGAACCCGACCCGCCAACCTGATTTGGACCCGAATTGCCACCCCTAACTGCAAGCGTGAAGGATTGATTTCATGATAATTTAGAGTTGCGGGATGAGGGAAAAAAACAGGGTGCAAATCAATAACAAAAAAAAATATAAAGTAAATAAATAAAAGGATAAGAGGAAAATGCTTGAATTGACGCTTAAAATGAATTTCGGTCTAGAAAAGCCACACTGCTTCGCAGGACGGGGTAGTTTAAAAGAATAAAGCGAAAGGAACATGGCGGGTGCGATCATACCAGCACTAATGCACCGGATCCCATCAGAACTCCGAAGTTAAGCGTGCTTGGGCGAGAGTAGTACTAGGATGGGTGACCCCCTGGGAAGTCCTCGTGTTGCACCCCTCTCTTTTTTGTTTCGAAATCCAAATTTCCTATTCGTTCTTTATCCTGTAGTAATTTAGCTCCGTCGGAACGATTGCTTAATATTTTGCTTCTTGTCGAAGCGTGAAGGAGGATCTGAAGGCGCGAGACAAATCAGGAACGGTACGGCTCGATCAAAGCCCGGATCGTCGCTCAAATTTGTCGGCGCAAATGTATCACCGCAACTAGGGGTGGCAATTTTCGACACGACCTGAAAACACGACACGAACCTAACACGAAATTAATGGGTTTGGGTTGAGGTTTCGGGAATTCGGGTCAGAATCGGGTTGGACCCGATGAACCCGAAAAGAAAACCGGTCGATTTCGGGTCAACCCGTGGTGACCTGATATGACCCGATATGACCCGTTTACGAATTAAAAATAATTTAATAAACATAAAAATAATTTTATCTAACTAAACTAAGTTATTCTTTTTTTCAAAGGCATTAATTACTTAATCCTAAACGAATTTATTTAATTTGTGTGAAGTTGAAATTATTATACTTGGACAAATAATATATTATATTATTTTTCACTTTTGTATTGTTTTAATTTATTTTATATTTTGCTTGGGATAAAACACTTTTACGGTGTTTAATTTATTTTAGATTTGATTTGGAATCATTTATTTAAATTTTTATTACTTGATTATGTAATTAGTTTTGTGAGAAATTGATTTTATTAGAAATTACAGTGATAAATTAATAAATTAAAATTAAGTTTCGGGTCATTTCTGGTCGACCCGCCGCCCCGTAAACCTGAAATTTTCGGGTTCGGGTCAGCATACCTGACCCGTCACGGGTTGGCGGGTCGGGGTTCGGGTCAACAGATTTTCTGGCGGGTCTGTTGACCCGAACCCGACCCGCCAACCTGATTTGGACCCGAATTGCCACCCCTAACTGCAAGCGTGAAGGATTGATTTCATGATAATTTAGAGTTGCGGGATGAGGGAAAAAAACAGGGTGCAAATCAATAACAAAAAAAAATATAAAGTAAATAAATAAAAGGATAAGAGGAAAATGCTTGAATTGACGCTTAAAATGAATTTCGGTCTAGAAAAGCCACACTGCTTCGCAGGACGGGGTAGTTTAAAAGAATAAAGCGAAAGGAACATGGCGGGTGCGATCATACCAGCACTAATGCACCGGATCCCATCAGAACTCCGAAGTTAAGCGTGCTTGGGCGAGAGTAGTACTAGGATGGGTGACCCCCTGGGAAGTCCTCGTGTTGCACCCCTCTCTTTTTTGTTTCGAAATCCAAATTTCCTATTCGTTCTTTATCCTGTAGTAATTTAGCTCCGTCGGAACGATTGCTTAATATTTTGCTTCTTGTCGAAGCGTGAAGGAGGATCTGAAGGCGCGAGACAAATCAGGAACGGTACGGCTCGATCAAAGCCCGGATCGTCGCTCAAATTTGTCGGCGCAAATGTATCACCGCAACTAGGGGTGGCAATTTTCGACACGACCTGAAAACACGACACGAACCTAACACGAAATTAATGGGTTTGGGTTGAGGTTTCGGGAATTCGGGTCAGAATCGGGTTGGACCCGATGAACCCGAAAAGAAAACCGGTCGATTTCGGGTCAACCCGTGGTGACCTGATATGACCCGATATGACCCGTTTACGAATTAAAAATAATTTAATAAACATAAAAATAATTTTATCTAACTAAACTAAGTTATTCTTTTTTTCAAAGGCATTAATTACTTAATCCTAAACGAATTTATTTAATTTGTGTGAAGTTGAAATTATTATACTTGGACAAATAATATATTATATTATTTTTCACTTTTGTATTGTTTTAATTTATTTTATATTTTGCTTGGGATAAAACACTTTTACGGTGTTTAATTTATTTTAGATTTGATTTGGAATCATTTATTTAAATTTTTATTACTTGATTATGTAATTAGTTTTGTGAGAAATTGATTTTATTAGAAATTACAGTGATAAATTAATAAATTAAAATTAAGTTTCGGGTCATTTCGGGTCGACCCGCCGCCCCGTAAACCTGAAATTTTCGGGTTCGGGTCAGCATACCTGACCCGTCACGGGTTGGCGGGTCGGGGTTCGGGTCAACAGATTTTCTGGCGGGTCTGTTGACCCGAACCCGACCCGCCAACCTGATTTGGACCCGAATTGCCACCCCTAACTGCAAGCGTGAAGGATTGATTTCATGATAATTTAGAGTTGCGGGATGAGGGAAAAAAACAGGGTGCAAATCAATAACAAAAAAATATATAAAGTAAATAAATAAAAGGATAAGAGGAAAATGCTTGAATTGACGCTTAAAATGAATTTCGGTCTAAAAAAGCCACACTGCTTCGCAGGACGGGGTAGTTTAAAAGAATAAAGCGAAAGGAACATGGCGGGTGCGATCATACCAGCACTAATGCACCGGATCCCATCAGAACTCCGAAGTTAAGCGTGCTTGGGCGAGAGTAGTACTAGGATGGGTGACCCCCTGGGAAGTCCTCGTGTTGCACCCCTCTCTTTTTTGTTTCGAAATCCAAATTTCCTATTCGTTCTTTATCCTGTAGTAATTTAGCTCCGTCGGAACGATTGCTTAATATTTTGCTTCTTGTCGAAGCGTGAAGGAGGATCTGAAGGCGCGAGACAAATCAGGAACGGTACGGCTCGATCAAAGCCCGGATCGTCGCTCAAATTTGTCGGCGCAAATGTATCACCGCAACTAGGGGTGGCAATTTTCGACACGACCTGAAAACACGACACGAACCTAACACGAAATTAATGGGTTTGGGTTGAGGTTTCGGGAATTCGGGTCAGAATCGGGTTGGACCCGATGAACCCGAAAAGAAAACCGGTCGATTTCGGGTCAACCCGTGGTGACCTGATATGACCCGATATGACCCGTTTACGAATTAAAAATAATTTAATAAACATAAAAATAATTTTATCTAACTAAACTAAGTTATTCTTTTTTTCAAAGGCATTAATTACTTAATCCTAAACGAATTTATTTAATTTGTGTGAAGTTGAAATTATTATACTTGGACAAATAACATATTATATTATTTTTCACTTTTGTATTGTTTTAATTTATTTTATATTTTGCTTGGGATAAAACACTTTTACGGTGTTTAATTTATTTTAGATTTGATTTGGAATCATTTATTTAAATTTTTATTACTTGATTATGTAATTAGTTTTGTGAGAAATTGATTTTATTAGAAATTACAGTGATAAATTAATAAATTAAAATTAAGTTTCGGGTCATTTCGGGTCGACCCGCCGCCCCGTAAACCTGAAATTTTCGGGTTCGGGTCAGCATACCTGACCCGTCACGGGTTGGCGGGTCGGGGTTCGGGTCAACAGATTTTCTGGCGGGTCTGTTGACCCGAACCCGACCCGCCAACCTGATTTGGACCCGAATTGCCACCCCTAACTGCAAGCGTGAAGGATTGATTTCATGATAATTTAGAGTTGCGGGATGAGGGAAAAAAACAGGGTGCAAATCAATAACAAAAAAAAATATAAAGTAAATAAATAAAAGGATAAGAGGAAAATGCTTGAATTGACGCTTAAAATGAATTTCGGTCTAGAAAAGCCACACTGCTTCGCAGGACGGGGTAGTTTAAAAGAATAAAGCGAAAGGAACATGGCGGGTGCGATCATACCAGCACTAATGCACCGGATCCCATCAGAACTCCGAAGTTAAGCGTGCTTGGGCGAGAGTAGTACTAGGATGGGTGACCCCCTGGGAAGTCCTCGTGTTGCACCCCTCTCTTTTTTGTTTCGAAATCCAAATTTCCTATTCGTTCTTTATCCTGTAGTAATTTAGCTCCGTCGGAACGATTGCTTAATATTTTGCTTCTTGTCGAAGCGTGAAGGAGGATCTGAAGGCGCGAGACAAATCAGGAACGGTACGGCTCGATCAAAGCCCGGATCGTCGCTCAAATTTGTCGGCGCAAATGTATCACCGCAACTAGGGGTGGCAATTTTCGACACGACCTGAAAACACGACACGAACCTAACACGAAATTAATGGGTTTGGGTTGAGGTTTCGGGAATTCGGGTCAGAATCGGGTTGGACCCGATGAACCCGAAAAGAAAACCGGTCGATTTCGGGTCAACCCGTGGTGACCTGATATGACCCGATATGACCCGTTTACGAATTAAAAATAATTTAATAAACATAAAAATAATTTTATCTAACTAAACTAAGTTATTCTTTTTTTCAAAGGCATTAATTACTTAATCCTAAACGAATTTATTTAATTTGTGTGAAGTTGAAATTATTATACTTGGACAAATAATATATTATATTATTTTTCACTTTTGTATTGTTTTAATTTATTTTATATTTTGCTTGGGATAAAACACTTTTACGGTGTTTAATTTATTTTAGATTTGATTTGGAATCATTTATTTAAATTTTTATTACTTGATTATGTAATTAGTTTTGTGAGAAATTGATTTTATTAGAAATTACAGTGATAAATTAATAAATTAAAATTAAGTTTCGGGTCATTTCGGGTCGACCCGCCGCCCCGTAAACCTGAAATTTTCGGGTTCGGGTCAGCATACCTGACCCGTCACGGGTTGGCGGGTCGGGGTTCGGGTCAACAGATTTTCTGGCGGGTCTGTTGACCCGAACCCGACCCGCCAACCTGATTTGGACCCGAATTGCCACCCCTAACTGCAAGCGTGAAGGATTGATTTCATGATAATTTAGAGTTGCGGGATGAGGGAAAAAAACAGGGTGCAAATCAATAACAAAAAAAAATATAAAGTAAATAAATAAAAGGATAAGAGGAAAATGCTTGAATTGACGCTTAAAATGAATTTCGGTCTAGAAAAGCCACACTGCTTCGCAGGACGGGGTAGTTTAAAAGAATAAAGCGAAAGGAACATGGCGGGTGCGATCATACCAGCACTAATGCACCGGATCCCATCAGAACTCCGAAGTTAAGCGTGCTTGGGCGAGAGTAGTACTAGGATGGGTGACCCCCTGGGAAGTCCTCGTGTTGCACCCCTCTCTTTTTTGTTTCGAAATCCAAATTTCCTATTCGTTCTTTATCCTGTAGTAATTTAGCTCCGTCGGAACGATTGCTTAATATTTTGCTTCTTGTCGAAGCGTGAAGGAGGATCTGAAGGCGCGAGACAAATCAGGAACGGTACGGCTCGATCAAAGCCCGGATCGTCGCTCAAATTTGTCGGCGCAAATGTATCACCGCAACTAGGGGTGGCAATTTTCGACACGACCTGAAAACACGACACGAACCTAACACGAAATTAATGGGTTTGGGTTGAGGTTTCGGGAATTCGGGTCAGAATCGGGTTGGACCCGATGAACCCGAAAAGAAAACCGGTCGATTTCGGGTCAACCCGTGGTGATCTGATATGACCCGATATGACCCGTTTACGAATTAAAAATAATTTAATAAACATAAAAATAATTTTATCTAACTAAACTAAGTTATTCTTTTTTTCAAAGGCATTAATTACTTAATCCTAAACGAATTTATTTAATTTGTGTGAATTTGAAATTATTATACTTGGACAAATAATATATTATATTATTTTTCACTTTTGTATTGTTTTAATTTATTTTATATTTTGCTTGGGATAAAACACTTTTACGGTGTTTAATTTATTTTAGATTTGATTTGGAATCATTTATTTAAATTTTTATTACTTGATTATGTAATTAGTTTTGTGAGAAATTGATTTTATTAGAAATTACAGTGATAAATTAATAAATTAAAATTAAGTTTCGGGTCATTTCGGGTCGACCCGCCGCCCCGTAAACCTGAAATTTTCGGGTTCGGGTCAGCATACCTGACCCGTCACGGGTTGGCGGGTCGGGGTTCGGGTCAACAGATTTTCTGGCGGGTCTGTTGACCCGAACCCGACCCGCCAACCTGATTTGGACCCGAATTGCCACCCCTAACTGCAAGCGTGAAGGATTGATTTCATGATAATTTAGAGTTGCGGGATGAGGGAAAAAAACAGGGTGCAAATCAATAACAAAAAAAAATATAAAGTAAATAAATAAAAGGATAAGAGGAAAATGCTTGAATTGACGCTTAAAATGAATTTCGGTCTAGAAAAGCCACACTGCTTCGCAGGACGGGGTAGTTTAAAAGAATAAAGCGAAAGGAACATGGCGGGTGCGATCATACCAGCACTAATGCACCGGATCCCATCAGAACTCCGAAGTTAAGCGTGCTTGGGCGAGAGTAGTACTAGGATGGGTGACCCCCTGGGAAGTCCTCGTGTTGCACCCCTCTCTTTTTTGTTTCGAAATCCAAATTTCCTATTCGTTCTTTATCCTGTAGTAATTTAGCTCCGTCGGAACGATTGCTTAATATTTTGCTTCTTGTCGAAGCGTGAAGGAGGATCTGAAGGCGCGAGACAAATCAGGAACGGTACGGCTCGATCAAAGCCCGGATCGTCGCTCAAATTTGTCGGCGCAAATGTATCACCGCAACTAGGGGTGGCAATTTTCGACACGACCTGAAAACACGACACGAACCTAACACGAAATTAATGGGTTTGGGTTGAGGTTTCGGGAATTCGGGTCAGAATCGGGTTGGACCCGATGAACCCGAAAAGAAAACCGGTCGATTTCGGGTCAACCAGTGGTGACCTGATATGACCCGATATGACCCGTTTACGAATTAAAAATAATTTAATAAACATAAAAATAATTTTATCTAACTAAACTAAGTTATTCTTTTTTTCAAAGGCATTAATTACTTAATCCTAAACGAATTTATTTAATTTGTGTGAAGTTGAAATTATTATACTTGGACAAATAATATATTATATTATTTTTCACTTTTGTATTGTTTTAATTTATTTTATATTTTGCTTGGGATAAAACACTTTTACGGTGTTTAATTTATTTTAGATTTGATTTGGAATCATTTATTTAAATTTTTATTACTTGATTATGTAATTAGTTTTGTGAGAAATTGATTTTATTAGAAATTACAGTGATAAATTAATAAATTAAAATTAAGTTTCGGGTCATTTCGGGTCGACCCGCCGCCCCGTAAACCTGAAATTTTCGGGTTCGGGTCAGCATACCTGACCCGTCACGGGTTGGCGGGTCGGGGTTCGGGTCAACAGATTTTCTGGCGGGTCTGTTGACCCGAACCCGACCCGCCAACCTGATTTGGACCCGAATTGCCACCCCTAACTGCAAGCGTGAAGGATTGATTTCATGATAATTTAGAGTTGCGGGATGAGGGAAAAAAACAGGGTGCAAATCAATAACAAAAAAAAATATAAAGTAAATAAATAAAAGGATAAGAGGAAAATGCTTGAATTGACGCTTAAAATGAATTTCGGTCTAGAAAAGCCACACTGCTTCGCAGGACGGGGTAGTTTAAAAGAATAAAGCGAAAGGAACATGGCGGGTGCGATCATACCAGCACTAATGCACCGGATCCCATCAGAACTCCGAAGTTAAGCGTGCTTGGGCGAGAGTAGTACTAGGATGGGTGACCCCCTGGGAAGTCCTCGTGTTGCACCCCTCTCTTTTTTGTTTCGAAATCCAAATTTCCTATTCGTTCTTTATCCTGTAGTAATTTAGCTCCGTCGGAACGATTGCTTAATATTTTGCTTCTTGTCGAAGCGTGAAGGAGGATCTGAAGGCGCGAGACAAATCAGGAACGGTACGGCTCGATCAAAGCCCGGATCGTCGCTCAAATTTGTCGGCGCAAATGTATCACCGCAACTAGGGGTGGCAATTTTCGACACGACCTGAAAACACGACACGAACCTAACACGAAATTAATGGGTTTGGGTTGAGGTTTCGGGAATTCGGGTCAGAATCGGGTTGGACCCGATGAACCCGAAAAGAAAACCGGTCGATTTCGGGTCAACCCGTGGTGACCTGATATGACCCGATATGACCCGTTTACGAATTAAAAATAATTTAATAAACATAAAAATAATTTTATCTAACTAAACTAAGTTATTCTTTTTTTCAAAGGCATTAATTACTTAATCCTAAACGAATTTATTTAATTTGTGTGAAGTTGAAATTATTATACTTGGACAAATAATATATTATATTATTTTTCACTTTTGTATTGTTTTAATTTATTTTATATTTTGCTTGGGATAAAACACTTTTACGGTGTTTAATTTATTTTAGATTTGATTTGGAATCATTTATTTAAATTTTTATTACTTGATTATGTAATTAGTTTTGTGAGAAATTGATTTTATTAGAAATTACAGTGATAAATTAATAAATTAAAATTAAGTTTCGGGTCATTTCGGGTCGACCCGCCGCCCCGTAAACCTGAAATTTTCGGGTTCGGGTCAGCATACCTGACCCGTCACGGGTTGGCGGGTCGGGGTTCGGGTCAACAGATTTTCTGGCGGGTCTGTTGACCCGAACCCGACCCGCCAACCTGATTTGGACCCGAATTGCCACCCCTAACTGCAAGCGTGAAGGATTGATTTCATGATAATTTAGAGTTGCGGGATGAGGGAAAAAAACAGGGTGCAAATCAATAACAAAAAAATATATAAAGTAAATAAATAAAAGGATAAGAGGAAAATGCTTGAATTGACGCTTAAAATGAATTTCGGTCTAGAAAAGCCACACTGCTTCGCAGGACGGGGTAGTTTAAAAGAATAAAGCGAAAGGAACATGGCGGGTGCGATCATACCAGCACTAATGCACCGGATCCCATCAGAACTCCGAAGTTAAGCGTGCTTGGGCGAGAGTAGTACTAGGATGGGTGACCCCCTGGGAAGTCCTCGTGTTGCACCCCTCTCTTTTTTGTTTCGAAATCCAAATTTCCTATTCGTTCTTTATCCTGTAGTAATTTAGCTCCGTCGGAACGATTGCTTAATATTTTGCTTCTTGTCGAAGCGTGAAGGAGGATCTGAAGGCGCGAGACAAATCAGGAACGGTACGGCTCGATCAAAGCCCGGATCGTCGCTCAAATTTGTCGGCGCAAATGTATCACCGCAACTAGGGGTGGCAATTTTCGACACGACCTGAAAACACGACACGAACCTAACACGAAATTAATGGGTTTGGGTTGAGGTTTCGGGAATTCGGGTCAGAATCGGGTTGGACCCGATGAACCCGAAAAGAAAACCGGTCGATTTCGGGTCAACCCGTGGTGACCTGATATGACCCGATATGACCCGTTTACGAATTAAAAATAATTTAATAAACATAAAAATAATTTTATCTAACTAAACTAAGTTATTCTTTTTTTCAAAGGCATTAATTACTTAATCCTAAACGAATTTATTTAATTTGTGTGAAGTTGAAATTATTATACTTGGACAAATAATATATTATATTATTTTTCACTTTTGTATTGTTTTAATTTATTTTATATTTTGCTTGGGATAAAACACTTTTACGGTGTTTAATTTATTTTAGATTTGATTTGGAATCATTTATTTAAATTTTTATTACTTGATTATGTAATTAGTTTTGTGAGAAATTGATTTTATTAGAAATTACAGTGATAAATTAATAAATTAAAATTAAGTTTCGGGTCATTTCGGGTCGACCCGCCGCCCCGTAAACCTGAAATTTTCGGGTTCGGGTCAGCATAC
Organism: Coffea arabica; assembly: GCF_036785885.1. NCBI lineage: Eukaryota > Viridiplantae > Streptophyta > Magnoliopsida > Gentianales > Rubiaceae > Coffea > Coffea arabica. The sequence goes on along the minus strand of NC_092331.1, from coordinate 46,383,688 downwards.
CTGACCCGTCACGGGTTGGCGGGTCGGGGTTCGGGTCAACAGATTTTCTGGCGGGTCTGTTGACCCGAACCCGACCCGCCAACCTGATTTGGACCCGAATTGCCACCCCTAACTGCAAGCGTGAAGGATTGATTTCATGATAATTTAGAGTTGCGGGATGAGGGAAAAAAACAGGGTGCAAATCAATAACAAAAAAAAATATAAAGTAAATAAATAAAAGGATAAGAGGAAAATGCTTGAATTGACGCTTAAAATGAATTTCGGTCTAGAAAAGCCACACTGCTTCGCAGGACGGGGTAGTTTAAAAGAATAAAGCGAAAGGAACATGGCGGGTGCGATCATACCAGCACTAATGCACCGGATCCCATCAGAACTCCGAAGTTAAGCGTGCTTGGGCGAGAGTAGTACTAGGATGGGTGACCCCCTGGGAAGTCCTCGTGTTGCACCCCTCTCTTTTTTGTTTCGAAATCCAAATTTCCTATTCGTTCTTTATCCTGTAGTAATTTAGCTCCGTCGGAACGATTGCTTAATATTTTGCTTCTTGTCGAAGCGTGAAGGAGGATCTGAAGGCGCGAGACAAATCAGGAACGGTACGGCTCGATCAAAGCCCGGATCGTCGCTCAAATTTGTCGGCGCAAATGTATCACCGCAACTAGGGGTGGCAATTTTCGACACGACCTGAAAACACGACACGAACCTAACACGAAATTAATGGGTTTGGGTTGAGGTTTCGGGAATTCGGGTCAGAATCGGGTTGGACCCGATGAACCCGAAAAGAAAACCGGTCGATTTCGGGTCAACCCGTGGTGACCTGATATGACCCGTTTACGAATTAAAAATAATTTAATAAACATAAAAATAATTTTATCTAACTAAACTAAGTTATTCTTTTTTTCAAAGGCATTAATTACTTAATCCTAAACGAATTTATTTAATTTGTGTGAAGTTGAAATTATTATACTTGGACAAATAATATATTATATTATTTTTCACTTTTGTATTGTTTTAATTTATTTTATATTTTGCTTGGGATAAAACACTTTTACGGTGTTTAATTTATTTTAGATTTGATTTGGAATCATTTATTTAAATTTTTATTACTTGATTATGTAATTAGTTTTGTGAGAAATTGATTTTATTAGAAATTACAGTGATAAATTAATAAATTAAAATTAAGTTTCGGGTCATTTCGGGTCGACCCGCCGCCCCGTAAACCTGAAATTTTCGGGTTCGGGTCAGCATACCTGACCCGTCACGGGTTGGCGGGTCGGGGTTCGGGTCAACAGATTTTCTGGCGGGTCTGTTGACCCGAACCCGACCCGCCAACCTGATTTGGACCCGAATTGCCACCCCTAACTGCAAGCGTGAAGGATTGATTTCATGATAATTTAGAGTTGCGGGATGAGGGAAAAAAACAGGGTGCAAATCAATAACAAAAAAAAATATAAAGTAAATAAATAAAAGGATAAGAGGAAAATGCTTGAATTGACGCTTAAAATGAATTTCGGTCTAGAAAAGCCACACTGCTTCGCAGGACGGGGTAGTTTAAAAGAATAAAGCGAAAGGAACATGGCGGGTGCGATCATACCAGCACTAATGCACCGGATCCCATCAGAACTCCGAAGTTAAGCGTGCTTGGGCGAGAGTAGTACTAGGATGGGTGACCCCCTGGGAAGTCCTCGTGTTGCACCCCTCTCTTTTTTGTTTCGAAATCCAAATTTCCTATTCGTTCTTTATCCTGTAGTAATTTAGCTCCGTCGGAACGATTGCTTAATATTTTGCTTCTTGTCGAAGCGTGAAGGAGGATCTGAAGGCGCGAGACAAATCAGGAACGGTACGGCTCGATCAAAGCCCGGATCGTCGCTCAAATTTGTCGGCGCAAATGTATCACCGCAACTAGGGGTGGCAATTTTCGACACGACCTGAAAACACGACACGAACCTAACACGAAATTAATGGGTTTGGGTTGAGGTTTCGGGAATTCGGGTCAGAATCGGGTTGGACCCGATGAACCCGAAAAGAAAACCGGTCGATTTCGGGTCAACCCGTGGTGACCTGATATGACCCGATATGACCCGTTTACGAATTAAAAATAATTTAATAAACATAAAAATAATTTTATCTAACTAAACTAAGTTATTCTTTTTTTCAAAGGCATTAATTACTTAATCCTAAACGAATTTATTTAATTTGTGTGAAGTTGAAATTATTATACTTGGACAAATAATATATTATATTATTTTTCACTTTTGTATTGTTTTAATTTATTTTATATTTTGCTTGGGATAAAACACTTTTACGGTGTTTAATTTATTTTAGATTTGATTTGGAATCATTTATTTAAATTTTTATTACTTGATTATGTAATTAGTTTTGTGAGAAATTGATTTTATTAGAAATTACAGTGATAAATTAATAAATTAAAATTAAGTTTCGGGTCATTTCGGGTCGACCCGCCGCCCCGTAAACCTGAAATTTTCGGGTTCGGGTCAGCATATCTGACCCGTCACGGGTTGGCGGGTCGGGGTTCGGGTCAACAGATTTTCTGGCGGGTCTGTTGACCCGAACCCGACCCGCCAACCTGATTTGGACCCGAATTGCCACCCCTAACTGCAAGCGTGAAGGATTGATTTCATGATAATTTAGAGTTGCGGGATGAGGGAAAAAAACAGGGTGCAAATCAATAACAAAAAAAAATATAAAGTAAATAAATAAAAGGATAAGAGGAAAATGCTTGAATTGACGCTTAAAATGAATTTCGGTCTAGAAAAGCCACACTGCTTCGCAGGACGGGGTAGTTTAAAAGAATAAAGCGAAAGGAACATGGCGGGTGCGATCATACCAGCACTAATGCACCGGATCCCATCAGAACTCCGAAGTTAAGCGTGCTTGGGCGAGAGTAGTACTAGGATGGGTGACCCCCTGGGAAGTCCTCGTGTTGCACCCCTCTCTTTTTTGTTTCGAAATCCAAATTTCCTATTCGTTCTTTATCCTGTAGTAATTTAGCTCCGTCGGAACGATTGCTTAATATTTTGCTTCTTGTCGAAGCGTGAAGGAGGATCTGAAGGCGCGAGACAAATCAGGAACGGTACGGCTCGATCAAAGCCCGGATCGTCGCTCAAATTTGTCGGCGCAAATGTATCACCGCAACTAGGGGTGGCAATTTTCGACACGACCTGAAAACACGACACGAACCTAACACGAAATTAATGGGTTTGGGTTGAGGTTTCGGGAATTCGGGTCAGAATCGGGTTGGACCCGATGAACCCGAAAAGAAAACCGGTCGATTTCGGGTCAACCCGTGGTGACCTGATATGACCCGATATGACCCGTTTACGAATTAAAAATAATTTAATAAACATAAAAATAAATTTATCTAACTAAACTAAGTTATTCTTTTTTTCAAAGGCATTAATTACTTAATCCTAAACGAATTTATTTAATTTGTGTGAAGTTGAAATTATTATACTTGGACAAATAATATATTATATTATTTTTCACTTTTGTATTGTTTTAATTTATTTTATATTTTGCTTGGGATAAAACACTTTTACGGTGTTTAATTTATTTTAGATTTGATTTGGAATCATTTATTTAAATTTTTATTACTTGATTATGTAATTAGTTTTGTGAGAAATTGATTTTATTAGAAATTACAGTGATAAATTAATAAATTAAAATTAAGTTTCGGGTCATTTCTGGTCGACCCGCCGCCCCGTAAACCTGAAATTTTCGGGTTCGGGTCAGCATACCTGACCCGTCACGGGTTGGCGGGTCGGGGTTCGGGTCAACAGATTTTCTGGCGGGTCTGTTGACCCGAACCCGACCCGCCAACCTGATTTGGACCCGAATTGCCACCCCTAACTGCAAGCGTGAAGGATTGATTTCATGATAATTTAGAGTTGCGGGATGAGGGAAAAAAACAGGGTGCAAATCAATAACAAAAAAATATATAAAGTAAATAAATAAAAGGATAAGAGGAAAATGCTTGAATTGACGCTTAAAATGAATTTCGGTCTAGAAAAGCCACACTGCTTCGCAGGACGGGGTAGTTTAAAAGAATAAAGCGAAAGGAACATGGCGGGTGCGATCATACCAGCACTAATGCACCGGATCCCATCAGAACTCCGAAGTTAAGCGTGCTTGGGCGAGAGTAGTACTAGGATGGGTGACCCCCTGGGAAGTCCTCGTGTTGCACCCCTCTCTTTTTTGTTTCGAAATCCAAATTTCCTATTCGTTCTTTATCCTGTAGTAATTTAGCTCCGTCGGAACGATTGCTTAATATTTTGCTTCTTGTCGAAGCGTGAAGGAGGATCTGAAGGCGCGAGACAAATCAGGAACGGTACGGCTCGATCAAAGCCCGGATCGTCGCTCAAATTTGTCGGCGCAAATGTATCACCGCAACTAGGGGTGGCAATTTTCGACACGACCTGAAAACACGACACGAACCTAACACGAAATTAATGGGTTTGGGTTGAGGTTTCGGGAATTCGGGTCAGAATCGGGTTGGACCCGATGAACCCGAAAAGAAAACCGGTCGATTTCGGGTCAACCCGTGGTGACCTGATATGACCCGTTTACGAATTAAAAATAATTTAATAAACATAAAAATAATTTTATCTAACTAAACTAAGTTATTCTTTTTTTCAAAGGCATTAATTACTTAATCCTAAACGAATTTATTTAATTTGTGTGAAGTTGAAATTATTATACTTGGACAAATAATATATTATATTATTTTTCACTTTTGTATTGTTTTAATTTATTTTATATTTTGCTTGGGATAAAACACTTTTACGGTGTTTAATTTATTTTAGATTTGATTTGGAATCATTTATTTAAATTTTTATTACTTGATTATGTAATTAGTTTTGTGAGAAATTGATTTTATTAGAAATTACAGTGATAAATTAATAAATTAAAATTAAGTTTCGGGTCATTTCGGGTCGACCCGCCGCCCCGTAAACCTGAAATTTTCGGGTTCGGGTCAGCATACCTGACCCGTCACGGGTTGGCGGGTCGGGGTTCGGGTCAACAGATTTTCTGGCGGGTCTGTTGACCCGAACCCGACCCGCCAACCTGATTTGGACCCGAATTGCCACCCCTAACTGCAAGCGTGAAGGATTGATTTCATGATAATTTAGAGTTGCGGGATGAGGGAAAAAAACAGGGTGCAAATCAATAACAAAAAAAAATATAAAGTAAATAAATAAAAGGATAAGAGGAAAATGCTTGAATTGACGCTTAAAATGAATTTCGGTCTAGAAAAGCCACACTGCTTCGCAGGACGGGGTAGTTTAAAAGAATAAAGCGAAAGGAACATGGCGGGTGCGATCATACCAGCACTAATGCACCGGATCCCATCAGAACTCCGAAGTTAAGCGTGCTTGGGCGAGAGTAGTACTAGGATGGGTGACCCCCTGGGAAGTCCTCGTGTTGCACCCCTCTCTTTTTTGTTTCGAAATCCAAATTTCCTATTCGTTCTTTATCCTGTAGTAATTTAGCTCCGTCGGAACGATTGCTTAATATTTTGCTTCTTGTCGAAGCGTGAAGGAGGATCTGAAGGCGCGAGACAAATCAGGAACGGTACGGCTCGATCAAAGCCCGGATCGTCGCTCAAATTTGTCGGCGCAAATGTATCACCGCAACTAGGGGTGGCAATTTTCGACACGACCTGAAAACACGACACGAACCTAACACGAAATTAATGGGTTTGGGTTGAGGTTTCGGGAATTCGGGTCAGAATCGGGTTGGACCCGATGAACCCGAAAAGAAAACCGGTCGATTTCGGGTCAACCCGTGGTGACCTGATATGACCCGATATGACCCGTTTACGAATTAAAAATAATTTAATAAACATAAAAATAATTTTATCTAACTAAACTAAGTTATTCTTTTTTTCAAAGGCATTAATTACTTAATCCTAAACGAATTTATTTAATTTGTGTGAAGTTGAAATTATTATACTTGGACAAATAATATATTATATTATTTTTCACTTTTGTATTGTTTTAATTTATTTTATATTTTGCTTGGGATAAAACACTTTTACGGTGTTTAATTTATTTTAGATTTGATTTGGAATCATTTATTTAAATTTTTATTACTTGATTATGTAATTAGTTTTGTGAGAAATTGATTTTATTAGAAATTACAGTGATAAATTAATAAATTAAAATTAAGTTTCGGGTCATTTCGGGTCGACCCGCCGCCCCGTAAACCTGAAATTTTCGGGTTCGGGTCAGCATACCTGACCCGTCACGGGTTGGCGGGTCGGGGTTCGGGTCAACAGATTTTCTGGCGGGTCTGTTGACCCGAACCCGACCCGCCAACCTGATTTGGACCCGAATTGCCACCCCTAACTGCAAGCGTGAAGGATTGATTTCATGATAATTTAGAGTTGCGGGATGAGGGAAAAAAACAGGGTGCAAATCAATAACAAAAAAAAATATAAAGTAAATAAATAAAAGGATAAGAGGAAAATGCTTGAATTGACGCTTAAAATGAATTTCGGTCTAGAAAAGCCACACTGCTTCGCAGGACGGGGTAGTTTAAAAGAATAAAGCGAAAGGAACATGGCGGGTGCGATCATACCAGCACTAATGCACCGGATCCCATCAGAACTCCGAAGTTAAGCGTGCTTGGGCGAGAGTAGTACTAGGATGGGTGACCCCCTGGGAAGTCCTCGTGTTGCACCCCTCTCTTTTTTGTTTCGAAATCCAAATTTCCTATTCGTTCTTTATCCTGTAGTAATTTAGCTCCGTCGGAACGATTGCTTAATATTTTGCTTCTTGTCGAAGCGTGAAGGAGGATCTGAAGGCGCGAGACAAATCAGGAACGGTACGGCTCGATCAAAGCCCGGATCGTCGCTCAAATTTGTCGGCGCAAATGTATCACCGCAACTAGGGGTGGCAATTTTCGACACGACCTGAAAACACGACACGAACCTAACACGAAATTAATGGGTTTGGGTTGAGGTTTCGGGAATTCGGGTCAGAATCGGGTTGGACCCGATGAACCCGAAAAGAAAACCGGTCGATTTCGGGTCAACCCGTGGTGACCTGATATGACCCGATATGACCCGTTTACGAATTAAAAATAATTTAATAAACATAAAAATAATTTTATCTAACTAAACTAAGTTATTCTTTTTTTCAAAGGCATTAATTACTTAATCCTAAACGAATTTATTTAATTTGTGTGAAGTTGAAATTATTATACTTGGACAAATAATATATTATATTATTTTTCACTTTTGTATTGTTTTAATTTATTTTATATTTTGCTTGGGATAAAACACTTTTACGGTGTTTAATTTATTTTAGATTTGATTTGGAATCATTTATTTAAATTTTTATTACTTGATTATGTAATTAGTTTTGTGAGAAATTGATTTTATTAGAAATTACAGTGATAAATTAATAAATTAAAATTAAGTTTCGGGTCATTTCGGGTCGACCCGCCGCCCCGTAAACCTGAAATTTTCGGGTTCGGGTCAGCATACCTGACCCGTCACGGGTTGGCGGGTCGGGGTTCGGGTCAACAGATTTTCTGGCGGGTCTGTTGACCCGAACCCGACCCGCCAACCTGATTTGGACCCGAATTGCCACCCCTAACTGCAAGCGTGAAGGATTGATTTCATGATAATTTAGAGTTGCGGGATGAGGGAAAAAAACAGGGTGCAAATCAATAACAAAAAAAAATATAAAGTAAATAAATAAAAGGATAAGAGGAAAATGCTTGAATTGACGCTTAAAATGAATTTCGGTCTAGAAAAGCCACACTGCTTCGCAGGACGGGGTAGTTTAAAAGAATAAAGCGAAAGGAACATGGCGGGTGCGATCATACCAGCACTAATGCACCGGATCCCATCAGAACTCCGAAGTTAAGCGTGCTTGGGCGAGAGTAGTACTAGGATGGGTGACCCCCTGGGAAGTCCTCGTGTTGCACCCCTCTCTTTTTTGTTTCGAAATCCAAATTTCCTATTCGTTCTTTATCCTGTAGTAATTTAGCTCCGTCGGAACGATTGCTTAATATTTTGCTTCTTGTCGAAGCGTGAAGGAGGATCTGAAGGCGCGAGACAAATCAGGAACGGTACGGCTCGATCAAAGCCCGGATCGTCGCTCAAATTTGTCGGCGCAAATGTATCACCGCAACTAGGGGTGGCAATTTTCGACACGACCTGAAAACACGACACGAACCTAACACGAAATTAATGGGTTTGGGTTGAGGTTTCGGGAATTCGGGTCAGAATCGGGTTGGACCCGATGAACCCGAAAAGAAAACCGGTCGATTTCGGGTCAACCCGTGGTGACCTGATATGACCCGTTTACGAATTAAAAATAATTTAATAAACATAAAAATAAATTTATCTAACTAAACTAAGTTATTCTTTTTTTCAAAGGCATTAATTACTTAATCCTAAACGAATTTATTTAATTTGTGTGAAGTTGAAATTATTATACTTGGACAAATAATATATTATATTATTTTTCACTTTTGTATTGTTTTAATTTATTTTATATTTTGCTTGGGATAAAACACTTTTACGGTGTTTAATTTATTTTAGATTTGATTTGGAATCATTTATTTAAATTTTTATTACTTGATTATGTAATTAGTTTTGTGAGAAATTGATTTTATTAGAAATTACAGTGATAAATTAATAAATTAAAATTAAGTTTCGGGTCATTTCGGGTCGACCCGCCGCCCCGTAAACCTGAAATTTTCGGGTTCGGGTCAGCATACCTGACCCGTCACGAGTTGGCGGGTCGGGGTTCGGGTCAACAGATTTTCTGGCGGGTCTGTTGACCCGAACCCGACCCGCCAACCTGATTTGGACCCGAATTGCCACCCCTAACTGCAAGCGTGAAGGATTGATTTCATGATAATTTAGAGTTGCGGGATGAGGGAAAAAAACAGGGTGCAAATCAATAACAAAAAAAAATATAAAGTAAATAAATAAAAGGATAAGAGGAAAATGCTTGAATTGACGCTTAAAATGAATTTCGGTCTAGAAAAGCCACACTGCTTCGCAGGACGGGGTAGTTTAAAAGAATAAAGCGAAAGGAACATGGCGGGTGCGATCATACCAGCACTAATGCACCGGATCCCATCAGAACTCCGAAGTTAAGCGTGCTTGGGCGAGAGTAGTACTAGGATGGGTGACCCCCTGGGAAGTCCTCGTGTTGCACCCCTCTCTTTTTTGTTTCGAAATCCAAATTTCCTATTCGTTCTTTATCCTGTAGTAATTTAGCTCCGTCGGAACGATTGCTTAATATTTTGCTTCTTGTCGAAGCGTGAAGGAGGATCTGAAGGCGCGAGACAAATCAGGAACGGTACGGCTCGATCAAAGCCCGGATCGTCGCTCAAATTTGTCGGCGCAAATGTATCACCGCAACTAGGGGTGGCAATTTTCGACACGACCTGAAAACACGACACGAACCTAACACGAAATTAATGGGTTTGGGTTGAGGTTTCGGGAATTCGGGTCAGAATCGGGTTGGACCCGATGAACCCGAAAAGAAAACCGGTCGATTTCGGGTCAACCCGTGGTGACCTGATATGACCCGATATGACCCGTTTACGAATTAAAAATAATTTAATAAACATAAAAATAATTTTATCTAACTAAACTAAGTTATTCTTTTTTTCAAAGGCATTAATTACTTAATCCTAAACGAATTTATTTAATTTGTGTGAAGTTGAAATTATTATACTTGGACAAATAATATATTATATTATTTTTCACTTTTGTATTGTTTTAATTTATTTTATATTTTGCTTGGGATAAAACACTTTTACGGTGTTTAATTTATTTTAGATTTGATTTGGAATCATTTATTTAAATTTTTATTACTTGATTATGTAATTAGTTTTGTGAGAAATTGATTTTATTAGAAATTACAGTGATAAATTAATAAATTAAAATTAAGTTTCGGGTCATTTCGGGTCGACCCGCCGCCCCGTAAACCTGAAATTTTCGGGTTCGGGTCAGCATACCTGACCCGTCACGGGTTGGCGGGTCGGGGTTCGGGTCAACAGATTTTCTGGCGGGTCTGTTGACCCGAACCCGACCCGCCAACCTGATTTGGACCCGAATTGCCACCCCTAACTGCAAGCGTGAAGGATTGATTTCATGATAATTTAGAGTTGCGGGATGAGGGAAAAAAACAGGGTGCAAATCAATAACAAAAAAAAATATAAAGTAAATAAATAAAAGGATAAGAGGAAAATGCTTGAATTGACGCTTAAAATGAATTTCGGTCTAGAAAAGCCACACTGCTTCGCAGGACGGGGTAGTTTAAAAGAATAAAGCGAAAGGAACATGGCGGGTGCGATCATACCAGCACTAATGCACCGGATCCCATCAGAACTCCGAAGTTAAGCGTGCTTGGGCGAGAGTAGTACTAGGATGGGTGACCCCCTGGGAAGTCCTCGTGTTGCACCCCTCTCTTTTTTGTTTCGAAATCCAAATTTCCTATTCGTTCTTTATCCTGTAGTAATTTAGCTCCGTCGGAACGATTGCTTAATATTTTGCTTCTTGTCGAAGCGTGAAGGAGGATCTGAAGGCGCGAGACAAATCAGGAACGGTACGGCTCGATCAAAGCCCGGATCGTCGCTCAAATTTGTCGGCGCAAATGTATCACCGCAACTAGGGGTGGCAATTTTCGACACGACCTGAAAACACGACACGAACCTAACACGAAATTAATGGGTTTGGGTTGAGGTTTCGGGAATTCGGGTCAGAATCGGGTTGGACCCGATGAACCCGAAAAGAAAACCGGTCGATTTCGGGTCAACCCGTGGTGACCTGATATGACCCGATATGACCCGTTTACGAATTAAAAATAATTTAATAAACATAAAAATAATTTTATCTAACTAAACTAAGTTATTCTTTTTTTCAAAGGCATTAATTACTTAATCCTAAACGAATTTATTTAATTTGTGTGAAGTTGAAATTATTATACTTGGACAAATAATATATTATATTATTTTTCACTTTTGTATTGTTTTAATTTATTTTATATTTTGCTTGGGATAAAACACTTTTACGGTGTTTAATTTATTTTAGATTTGATTTGGAATCATTTATTTAAATTTTTATTACTTGATTATGTAATTAGTTTTGTGAGAAATTGATTTTATTAGAAATTACAGTGATAAATTAATAAATTAAAATTAAGTTTCGGGTCATTTCGGGTCGACCCGCCGCCCCGTAAACCTGAAATTTTCGGGTTCGGGTCAGCATACCTGACCCGTCACGGGTTGGCGGGTCGGGGTTCGGGTCAACAGATTTTCTGGCGGGTCTGTTGACCCGAACCCGACCCGCCAACCTGATTTGGACCCGAATTGCCACCCCTAACTGCAAGCGTGAAGGATTGATTTCATGATAATTTAGAGTTGCGGGATGAGGGAAAAAAACAGGGTGCAAATCAATAACAAAAAAAAATATAAAGTAAATAAATAAAAGGATAAGAGGAAAATGCTTGAATTGACGCTTAAAATGAATTTCGGTCTAGAAAAGCCACACTGCTTCGCAGGACGGGGTAGTTTAAAAGAATAAAGCGAAAGGAACATGGCGGGTGCGATCATACCAGCACTAATGCACCGGATCCCATCAGAACTCCGAAGTTAAGCGTGCTTGGGCGAGAGTAGTACTAGGATGGGTGACCCCCTGGGAATTCCTCGTGTTGCACCCCTCTCTTTTTTGTTTCGAAATCCAAATTTCCTATTCGTTCTTTATCCTGTAGTAATTTAGCTCCGTCGGAACGATTGCTTAATATTTTGCTTCTTGTCGAAGCGTGAAGGAGGATCTGAAGGCGCGAGACAAATCAGGAACGGTACGACTCGATCAAAGCCCGGATCGTCGCTCAAATTTGTCGGCGCAAATGTATCACCGCAACTAGGGGTGGCAATTTTCGACACGACCTGAAAACACGACACGAACCTAACACGAAATTAATGGGTTTGGGTTGAGGTTTCGGGAATTCGGGTCAGAATCGGGTTGGACCCGATGAACCCGAAAAGAAAACCGGTCGATTTCGGGTCAACCCGTGGTGACCTGATATGACCCGATATGACCCGTTTACGAATTAAAAATAATTTAATAAACATAAAAATAAATTTATCTAACTAAACTAAGTTATTCTTTTTTTCAAAGGCATTAATTACTTAATCCTAAACGAATTTATTTAATTTGTGTGAAGTTGAAATTATTATACTTGGACAAATAATATATTATATTATTTTTCACTTTTGTATTGTTTTAATTTATTTTATATTTTGCTTGGGATAAAACACTTTTACGGTGTTTAATTTATTTTAGATTTGATTTGGAATCATTTATTTAAATTTTTATTACTTGATTATGTAATTAGTTTTGTGAGAAATTGATTTTATTAGAAATTACAGTGATAAATTAATAAATTAAAATTAAGTTTCGGGTCATTTCTGGTCGACCCGCCGCCCCGTAAACCTGAAATTTTCGGGTTCGGGTCAGCATACCTGACCCGTCACGGGTTGGCGGGTCGGGGTTCGGGTCAACAGATTTTCTGGCGGGTCTGTTGACCCGAACCCGACCCGCCAACCTGATTTGGACCCGAATTGCCACCCCTAACTGCAAGCGTGAAGGATTGATTTCATGATAATTTAGAGTTGCGGGATGAGGGAAAAAAACAGGGTGCAAATCAATAACAAAAAAATATATAAAGTAAATAAATAAAAGGATAAGAGGAAAATGCTTGAATTGACGCTTAAAATGAATTTCGGTCTAGAAAAGCCACACTGCTTCGCAGGACGGGGTAGTTTAAAAGAATAAAGCGAAAGGAACATGGCGGGTGCGATCATACCAGCACTAATGCACCGGATCCCATCAGAACTCCGAAGTTAAGCGTGCTTGGGCGAGAGTAGTACTAGGATGGGTGACCCCCTGGGAAGTCCTCGTGTTGCACCCCTCTCTTTTTTGTTTCGAAATCCAAATTTCCTATTCGTTCTTTATCCTGTAGTAATTTAGCTCCGTCGGAACGATTGCTTAATATTTTGCTTCTTGTCGAAGCGTGAAGGAGGATCTGAAGGCGCGAGACAAATCAGGAACGGTACGGCTCGATCAAAGCCCGGATCGTCGCTCAAATTTGTCGGCGCAAATGTATCACCGCAACTAGGGGTGGCAATTTTCGACACGACCTGAAAACACGACACGAACCTAACACGAAATTAATGGGTTTGGGTTGAGGTTTCGGGAATTCGGGTCAGAATCGGGTTGGACCCGATGAACCCGAAAAGAAAACCGGTCGATTTCGGGTCAACCCGTGGTGACCTGATATGACCCGTTTACGAATTAAAAATAATTTAATAAACATAAAAATAATTTTATCTAACTAAACTAAGTTATTCTTTTTTTCAAAGGCATTAATTACTTAATCCTAAACGAATTTATTTAATTTGTGTGAAGTTGAAATTATTATACTTGGACAAATAATATATTATATTATTTTTCACTTTTGTATTGTTTTAATTTATTTTATATTTTGCTTGGGATAAAACACTTTTACGGTGTTTAATTTATTTTAGATTTGATTTGGAATCATTTATTTAAATTTTTATTACTTGATTATGTAATTAGTTTTGTGAGAAATTGATTTTATTAGAAATTACAGTGATAAATTAATAAATTAAAATTAAGTTTCGGGTCATTTCGGGTCGACCCGCCGCCCCGTAAACCTGAAATTTTCGGGTTCGGGTCAGCATACCTGACCCGTCACGGGTTGGCGGGTCGGGGTTCGGGTCAACAGATTTTCTGGCGGGTCTGTTGACCCGAACCCGACCCGCCAACCTGATTTGGACCCGAATTGCCACCCCTAACTGCAAGCGTGAAGGATTGATTTCATGATAATTTAGAGTTGCGGGATGAGGGAAAAAAACAGGGTGCAAATCAATAACAAAAAAAAATATAAAGTAAATAAATAAAAGGATAAGAGGAAAATGCTTGAATTGACGCTTAAAATGAATTTCGGTCTAGAAAAGCCACACTGCTTCGCAGGACGGGGTAGTTTAAAAGAATAAAGCGAAAGGAACATGGCGGGTGCGATCATACCAGCACTAATGCACCGGATCCCATCAGAACTCCGAAGTTAAGCGTGCTTGGGCGAGAGTAGTACTAGGATGGGTGACCCCCTGGGAAGTCCTCGTGTTGCACCCCTCTCTTTTTTGTTTCGAAATCCAAATTTCCTATTCGTTCTTTATCCTGTAGTAATTTAGCTCCGTCGGAACGATTGCTTAATATTTTGCTTCTTGTCGAAGCGTGAAGGAGGATCTGAAGGCGCGAGACAAATCAGGAACGGTACGGCTCGATCAAAGCCCGGATCGTCGCTCAAATTTGTCGGCGCAAATGTATCACCGCAACTAGGGGTGGCAATTTTCGACACGACCTGAAAACACGACACGAACCTAACACGAAATTAATGGGTTTGGGTTGAGGTTTCGGGAATTCGGGTCAGAATCGGGTTGGACCCGATGAACCCGAAAAGAAAACCGGTCGATTTCGGGTCAACCCGTGGTGACCTGATATGACCCGTTTACGAATTAAAAATAATTTAATAAACATAAAAATAATTTTATCTAACTAAACTAAGTTATTCTTTTTTTCAAAGGCATTAATTACTTAATCCTAAACGAATTTATTTAATTTGTGTGAAGTTGAAATTATTATACTTGGACAAATAATATATTATATTATTTTTCACTTTTGTATTGTTTTAATTTATTTTATATTTTGCTTGGGATAAAACACTTTTACGGTGTTTAATTTTTTAGATTTGATTTGGAATCATTTATTTAAATTTTTATTACTTGATTATGTAATTAGTTTTGTGAGAAATTGATTTTATTAGAAATTACAGTGATAAATTAATAAATTAAAATTAAGTTTCGGGTCATTTCGGGTCGACCCGCCGCCCCGTAAACCTGAAATTTTCGGGTTCGGGTCAGCATACCTGACCCGTCACGGGTTGGCGGGTCGGGGTTCGGGTCAACAGATTTTCTGGCGGGTCTGTTGACCCGAACCCGACCCGCCAACCTGATTTGGACCCGAATTGCCACCCCTAACTGCAAGCGTGAAGGATTGATTTCATGATAATTTAGAGTTGCGGGATGAGGGAAAAAAACAGGGTGCAAATCAATAACAAAAAAATATATAAAGTAAATAAATAAAAGGATAAGAGGAAAATGCTTGAATTGACGCTTAAAATGAATTTCGGTCTAGAAAAGCCACACTGCTTCGCAGGACGGGGTAGTTTAAAAGAATAAAGCGAAAGGAACATGGCGGGTGCGATCATACCAGCACTAATGCACCGGATCCCATCAGAACTCCGAAGTTAAGCGTGCTTGGGCGAGAGTAGTACTAGGATGGGTGACCCCCTGGGAAGTCCTCGTGTTGCACCCCTCTCTTTTTTGTTTCGAAATCCAAATTTCCTATTCGTTCTTTATCCTGTAGTAATTTAGCTCCGTCGGAACGATTGCTTAATATTTTGCTTCTTGTCGAAGCGTGAAGGAGGATCTGAAGGCGCGAGACAAATCAGGAACGGTACGGCTCGATCAAAGCCCGGATCGTCGCTCAAATTTGTCGGCGCAAATGTATCACCGCAACTAGGGGTGGCAATTTTCGACACGACCTGAAAACACGACACGAACCTAACACGAAATTAATGGGTTTGGGTTGAGGTTTCGGGAATTCGGGTCAGAATCGGGTTGGACCCGATGAACCCGAAAAGAAAACCGGTCGATTTCGGGTCAACCCGTGGTGACCTGATATGACCCGTTTACGAATTAAAAATAATTTAATAAACATAAAAATAATTTTATCTAACTAAACTAAGTTATTCTTTTTTTCAAAGGCATTAATTACTTAATCCTAAACGAATTTATTTAATTTGTGTGAAGTTGAAATTATTATACTTGGACAAATAATATATTATATTATTTTTCACTTTTGTATTGTTTTAATTTATTTTATATTTTGCTTGGGATAAAACACTTTTACGGTGTTTAATTTATTTTAGATTTGATTTGGAATCATTTATTTAAATTTTTATTACTTGATTATGTAATTAGTTTTGTGAGAAATTGATTTTATTAGAAATTACAGTGATAAATTAATAAATTAAAATTAAGTTTCGGGTCATTTCGGGTCGACCCGCCGCCCCGTAAACCTGAAATTTTCGGGTTCGGGTCAGCATACCTGACCCGTCACGGGTTGGCGGGTCGGGGTTCGGGTCAACAGATTTTCTGGCGGGTCTGTTGACCCGAACCCGACCCGCCAACCTGATTTGGACCCGAATTGCCACCCCTAACTGCAAGCGTGAAGGATTGATTTCATGATAATTTAGAGTTGCGGGATGAGGGAAAAAAACAGGGTGCAAATCAATAACAAAAAAAAATATAAAGTAAATAAATAAAAGGATAAGAGGAAAATGCTTGAATTGACGCTTAAAATGAATTTCGGTCTAGAAAAGCCACACTGCTTCGCAGGACGGGGTAGTTTAAAAGAATAAAGCGAAAGGAACATGGCGGGTGCGATCATACCAGCACTAATGCACCGGATCCCATCAGAACTCCGAAGTTAAGCGTGCTTGGGCGAGAGTAGTACTAGGATGGGTGACCCCCTGGGAAGTCCTCGTGTTGCACCCCTCTCTTTTTTGTTTCGAAATCCAAATTTCCTATTCGTTCTTTATCCTGTAGTAATTTAGCTCCGTCGGAACGATTGCTTAATATTTTGCTTCTTGTCGAAGCGTGAAGGAGGATCTGAAGGCGCGAGACAAATCAGGAACGGTACGGCTCGATCAAAGCCCGGATCGTCGCTCAAATTTGTCGGCGCAAATGTATCACCGCAACTAGGGGTGGCAATTTTCGACACGACCTGAAAACACGACACGAACCTAAAACGAAATTAATGGGTTTGGGTTGAGGTTTCGGGAATTCGGGTCAGAATCGGGTTGGACCCGATGAACCCGAAAAGAAAACCGGTCGATTTCGGGTCAACCCGTGGTGACCTGATATGACCCGATATGACCCGTTTACGAATTAAAAATAATTTAATAAACATAAAAATAATTTTATCTAACTAAACTAAGTTATTCTTTTTTTCAAAGGCATTAATTACTTAATCCTAAACGAATTTATTTAATTTGTGTGAAGTTGAAATTATTATACTTGGACAAATAATATATTATATTATTTTTCACTTTTGTATTGTTTTAATTTATTTTATATTTTGCTTGGGATAAAACACTTTTACGGTGTTTAATTTATTTTAGATTTGATTTGGAATCATTTATTTAAATTTTTATTACTTGATTATGTAATTAGTTTTGTGAGAAATTGATTTTATTAGAAATTACAGTGATAAATTAATAAATTAAAATTAAGTTTCGGGTCATTTCGGGTCGACCCGCCGCCCCGTAAACCTGAAATTTTCGGGTTCGGGTCAGCATACCTGACCCGTCACGGGTTGGCGGGTCGGGGTTCGGGTCAACAGATTTTCTGGCGGGTCTGTTGACCCGAACCCGACCCGCCAACCTGATTTGGACCCGAATTGCCACCCCTAACTGCAAGCGTGAAGGATTGATTTCATGATAATTTAGAGTTGCGGGATGAGGGAAAAAAACAGGGTGCAAATCAATAACAAAAAAAAATATAAAGTAAATAAATAAAAGGATAAGAGGAAAATGCTTGAATTGACGCTTAAAATGAATTTCGGTCTAGAAAAGCCACACTGCTTCGCAGGACGGGGTAGTTTAAAAGAATAAAGCGAAAGGAACATGGCGGGTGCGATCATACCAGCACTAATGCACCGGATCCCATCAGAACTCCGAAGTTAAGCGTGCTTGGGCGAGAGTAGTACTAGGATGGGTGACCCCCTGGGAAGTCCTCGTGTTGCACCCCTCTCTTTTTTGTTTCGAAATCCAAATTTCCTATTCGTTCTTTATCCTGTAGTAATTTAGCTCCGTCGGAACGATTGCTTAATATTTTGCTTCTTGTCGAAGCGTGAAGGAGGATCTGAAGGCGCGAGACAAATCAGGAACGGTACGGCTCGATCAAAGCCCGGATCGTCGCTCAAATTTGTCGGCGCAAATGTATCACCGCAACTAGGGGTGGCAATTTTCGACACGACCTGAAAACACGACACGAACCTAACACGAAATTAATGGGTTTGGGTTGAGGTTTCGGGAATTCGGGTCAGAATCGGGTTGGACCCGATGAACCCGAAAAGAAAACCGGTCGATTTCGGGTCAACCCGTGGTGACCTGATATGACCCGTTTACGAATTAAAAATAATTTAATAAACATAAAAATAATTTTATCTAACTAAACTAAGTTATTCTTTTTTTCAAAGGCATTAATTACTTAATCCTAAACGAATTTATTTAATTTGTGTGAAGTTGAAATTATTATACTTGGACAAATAATATATTATATTATTTTTCACTTTTGTATTGTTTTAATTTATTTTATATTTTGCTTGGGATAAAACACTTTTACGGTGTTTAATTTTTTAGATTTGATTTGGAATCATTTATTTAAATTTTTATTACTTGATTATGTAATTAGTTTTGTGAGAAATTGATTTTATTAGAAATTACAGTGATAAATTAATAAATTAAAATTAAGTTTCGGGTCATTTCGGGTCGACCCGCCGCCCCGTAAACCTGAAATTTTCGGGTTCGGGTCAGCATACCTGACCCGTCACGGGTTGGCGGGTCGGGGTTCGGGTCAACAGATTTTCTGGCGGGTCTGTTGACCCGAACCCGACCCGCCAACCTGATTTGGACCCGAATTGCCACCCCTAACTGCAAGCGTGAAGGATTGATTTCATGATAATTTAGAGTTGCGGGATGAGGGAAAAAAACAGGGTGCAAATCAATAACAAAAAAATATATAAAGTAAATAAATAAAAGGATAAGAGGAAAATGCTTGAATTGACGCTTAAAATGAATTTCGGTCTAGAAAAGCCACACTGCTTCGCAGGACGGGGTAGTTTAAAAGAATAAAGCGAAAGGAACATGGCGGGTGCGATCATACCAGCACTAATGCACCGGATCCCATCAGAACTCCGAAGTTAAGCGTGCTTGGGCGAGAGTAGTACTAGGATGGGTGACCCCCTGGGAAGTCCTCGTGTTGCACCCCTCTCTTTTTTGTTTCGAAATCCAAATTTCCTATTCGTTCTTTATCCTGTAGTAATTTAGCTCCGTCGGAACGATTGCTTAATATTTTGCTTCTTGTCGAAGCGTGAAGGAGGATCTGAAGGCGCGAGACAAATCAGGAACGGTACGGCTCGATCAAAGCCCGGATCGTCGCTCAAATTTGTCGGCGCAAATGTATCACCGCAACTAGGGGTGGCAATTTTCGACACGACCTGAAAACACGACACGAACCTAACACGAAATTAATGGGTTTGGGTTGAGGTTTCGGGAATTCGGGTCAGAATCGGGTTGGACCCGATGAACCCGAAAAGAAAACCGGTCGATTTCGGGTCAACCCGTGGTGACCTGATATGACCCGTTTACGAATTAAAAATAATTTAATAAACATAAAAATAATTTTATCTAACTAAACTAAGTTATTCTTTTTTTCAAAGGCATTAATTACTTAATCCTAAACGAATTTATTTAATTTGTGTGAAGTTGAAATTATTATACTTGGACAAATAATATATTATATTATTTTTCACTTTTGTATTGTTTTAATTTATTTTATATTTTGCTTGGGATAAAACACTTTTACGGTGTTTAATTTATTTTAGATTTGATTTGGAATCATTTATTTAAATTTTTATTACTTGATTATGTAATTAGTTTTGTGAGAAATTGATTTTATTAGAAATTACAGTGATAAATTAATAAATTAAAATTAAGTTTCGGGTCATTTCGGGTCGACCCGCCGCCCCGTAAACCTGAAATTTTCGGGTTCGGGTCAGCATACCTGACCCGTCACGGGTTGGCGGGTCGGGGTTCGGGTCAACAGATTTTCTGGCGGGTCTGTTGACCCGAACCCGACCCGCCAACCTGATTTGGACCCGAATTGCCACCCCTAACTGCAAGCGTGAAGGATTGATTTCATGATAATTTAGAGTTGCGGGATGAGGGAAAAAAACAGGGTGCAAATCAATAACAAAAAAAAATATAAAGTAAATAAATAAAAGGATAAGAGGAAAATGCTTGAATTGACGCTTAAAATGAATTTCGGTCTAGAAAAGCCACACTGCTTCGCAGGACGGGGTAGTTTAAAAGAATAAAGCGAAAGGAACATGGCGGGTGCGATCATACCAGCACTAATGCACCGGATCCCATCAGAACTCCGAAGTTAAGCGTGCTTGGGCGAGAGTAGTACTAGGATGGGTGACCCCCTGGGAAGTCCTCGTGTTGCACCCCTCTCTTTTTTGTTTCGAAATCCAAATTTCCTATTCGTTCTTTATCCTGTAGTAATTTAGCTCCGTCGGAACGATTGCTTAATATTTTGCTTCTTGTCGAAGCGTGAAGGAGGATCTGAAGGCGCGAGACAAATCAGGAACGGTACGGCTCGATCAAAGCCCGGATCGTCGCTCAAATTTGTCGGCGCAAATGTATCACCGCAACTAGGGGTGGCAATTTTCGACACGACCTGAAAACACGACACGAACCTAACACGAAATTAATGGGTTTGGGTTGAGGTTTCGGGAATTCGGGTCAGAATCGGGTTGGACCCGATGAACCCGAAAAGAAAACCGGTCGATTTCGGGTCAACCCGTGGTGACCTGATATGACCCGATATGACCCGTTTACGAATTAAAAATAATTTAATAAACATAAAAATAATTTTATCTAACTAAACTAAGTTATTCTTTTTTTCAAAGGCATTAATTACTTAATCCTAAACGAATTTATTTAATTTGTGTGAAGTTGAAATTATTATACTTGGACAAATAATATATTATATTATTTTTCACTTTTGTATTGTTTTAATTTATTTTATATTTTGCTTGGGATAAAACACTTTTACGGTGTTTAATTTATTTTAGATTTGATTTGGAATCATTTATTTAAATTTTTATTACTTGATTATGTAATTAGTTTTGTGAGAAATTGATTTTATTAGAAATTACAGTGATAAATTAATAAATTAAAATTAAGTTTCGGGTCATTTCGGGTCGACCCGCCGCCCCGTAAACCTGAAATTTTCGGGTTCGGGTCAGCATACCTGACCCGTCACGGGTTGGCGGGTCGGGGTTCGGGTCAACAGATTTTCTGGCGGGTCTGTTGACCCGAACCCGACCCGCCAACCTGATTTGGACCCGAATTGCCACCCCTAACTGCAAGCGTGAAGGATTGATTTCATGATAATTTAGAGTTGCGGGATGAGGGAAAAAAACAGGGTGCAAATCAATAACAAAAAAAAATATAAAGTAAATAAATAAAAGGATAAGAGGAAAATGCTTGAATTGACGCTTAAAATGAATTTCGGTCTAGAAAAGCCACACTGCTTCGCAGGACGGGGTAGTTTAAAAGAATAAAGCGAAAGGAACATGGCGGGTGCGATCATACCAGCACTAATGCACCGGATCCCATCAGAACTCCGAAGTTAAGCGTGCTTGGGCGAGAGTAGTACTAGGATGGGTGACCCCCTGGGAAGTCCTCGTGTTGCACCCCTCTCTTTTTTGTTTCGAAATCCAAATTTCCTATTCGTTCTTTATCCTGTAGTAATTTAGCTCCGTCGGAACGATTGCTTAATATTTTGCTTCTTGTCGAAGCGTGAAGGAGGATCTGAAGGCGCGAGACAAATCAGGAACGGTACGGCTCGATCAAAGCCCGGATCGTCGCTCAAATTTGTCGGCGCAAATGTATCACCGCAACTAGGGGTGGCAATTTTCGACACGACCTGAAAACACGACACGAACCTAACACGAAATTAATGGGTTTGGGTTGAGGTTTCGGGAATTCGGGTCAGAATCGGGTTGGACCCGATGAACCCGAAAAGAAAACCGGTCGATTTCGGGTCAACCCGTGGTGACCTGATATGACCCGATATGACCCGTTTACGAATTAAAAATAATTTAATAAACATAAAAATAATTTTATCTAACTAAACTAAGTTATTCTTTTTTTCAAAGGCATTAATTACTTAATCCTAAACGAATTTATTTAATTTGTGTGAAGTTGAAATTATTATACTTGGACAAATAATATATTATATTATTTTTCACTTTTGTATTGTTTTAATTTATTTTATATTTTGCTTGGGATAAAACACTTTTACGGTGTTTAATTTATTTTAGATTTGATTTGGAATCATTTATTTAAATTTTTATTACTTGATTATGTAATTAGTTTTGTGAGAAATTGATTTTATTAGAAATTACAGTGATAAATTAATAAATTAAAATTAAGTTTCGGGTCATTTCTGGTCGACCCGCCGCCCCGTAAACCTGAAATTTTCGGGTTCGGGTCAGCATACCTGACCCGTCACGGGTTGGCGGGTCGGGGTTCGGGTCAACAGATTTTCTGGCGGGTCTGTTGACCCGAACCCGACCCGCCAACCTGATTTGGACCCGAATTGCCACCCCTAACTGCAAGCGTGAAGGATTGATTTCATGATAATTTAGAGTTGCGGGATGAGGGAAAAAAACAGGGTGCAAATCAATAACAAAAAAAAATATAAAGTAAATAAATAAAAGGATAAGAGGAAAATGCTTGAATTGACGCTTAAAATGAATTTCGGTCTAGAAAAGCCACACTGCTTCGCAGGACGGGGTAGTTTAAAAGAATAAAGCGAAAGGAACATGGCGGGTGCGATCATACCAGCACTAATGCACCGGATCCCATCAGAACTCCGAAGTTAAGCGTGCTTGGGCGAGAGTAGTACTAGGATGGGTGACCCCCTGGGAAGTCCTCGTGTTGCACCCCTCTCTTTTTTGTTTCGAAATCCAAATTTCCTATTCGTTCTTTATCCTGTAGTAATTTAGCTCCGTCGGAACGATTGCTTAATATTTTGCTTCTTGTCGAAGCGTGAAGGAGGATCTGAAGGCGCGAGACAAATCAGGAACGGTACGGCTCGATCAAAGCCCGGATCGTCGCTCAAATTTGTCGGCGCAAATGTATCACCGCAACTAGGGGTGGCAATTTTCGACACGACCTGAAAACACGACACGAACCTAACACGAAATTAATGGGTTTGGGTTGAGGTTTCGGGAATTCGGGTCAGAATCGGGTTGGACCCGATGAACCCGAAAAGAAAACCGGTCGATTTCGGGTCAACCCGTGGTGACCTGATATGACCCGATATGACCCGTTTACGAATTAAAAATAATTTAATAAACATAAAAATAATTTTATCTAACTAAACTAAGTTATTCTTTTTTTCAAAGGCATTAATTACTTAATCCTAAACGAATTTATTTAATTTGTGTGAATTTGAAATTATTATACTTGGACAAATAATATATTATATTATTTTTCACTTTTGTATTGTTTTAATTTATTTTATATTTTGCTTGGGATAAAACACTTTTACGGTGTTTAATTTATTTTAGATTTGATTTGGAATCATTTATTTAAATTTTTATTACTTGATTATGTAATTAGTTTTGTGAGAAATTGATTTTATTAGAAATTACAGTGATAAATTAATAAATTAAAATTAAGTTTCGGGTCATTTCGGGTCGACCCGCCGCCCCGTAAACCTGAAATTTTCGGGTTCGGGTCAGCATACCTGACCCGTCACGGGTTGGCGGGTCGGGGTTCGGGTCAACAGATTTTCTGGCGGGTCTGTTGACCCGAACCCGACCCGCCAACCTGATTTGGACCCGAATTGCCACCCCTAACTGCAAGCGTGAAGGATTGATTTCATGATAATTTAGAGTTGCGGGATGAGGGAAAAAAACAGGGTGCAAATCAATAACAAAAAAAAATATAAAGTAAATAAATAAAAGGATAAGAGGAAAATGCTTGAATTGACGCTTAAAATGAATTTCGGTCTAGAAAAGCCACACTGCTTCGCAGGACGGGGTAGTTTAAAAGAATAAAGCGAAAGGAACATGGCGGGTGCGATCATACCAGCACTAATGCACCGGATCCCATCAGAACTCCGAAGTTAAGCGTGCTTGGGCGAGAGTAGTACTAGGATGGGTGACCCCCTGGGAAGTCCTCGTGTTGCACCCCTCTCTTTTTTGTTTCGAAATCCAAATTTCCTATTCGTTCTTTATCCTGTAGTAATTTAGCTCCGTCGGAACGATTGCTTAATATTTTGCTTCTTGTCGAAGCGTGAAGGAGGATCTGAAGGCGCGAGACAAATCAGGAACGGTACGGCTCGATCAAAGCCCGGATCGTCGCTCAAATTTGTCGGCGCAAATGTATCACCGCAACTAGGGGTGGCAATTTTCGACACGACCTGAAAACACGACACGAACCTAACACGAAATTAATGGGTTTGGGTTGAGGTTTCGGGAATTCGGGTCAGAATCGGGTTGGACCCGATGAACCCGAAAAGAAAACCGGTCGATTTCGGGTCAACCCGTGGTGACCTGATATGACCCGATATGACCCGTTTACGAATTAAAAATAATTTAATAAACATAAAAATAATTTTATCTAACTAAACTAAGTTATTCTTTTTTTCAAAGGCATTAATTACTTAATCCTAAACGAATTTATTTAATTTGTGTGAAGTTGAAATTATTATACTTGGACAAATAATATATTATATTATTTTTCACTTTTGTATTGTTTTAATTTATTTTATATTTTGCTTGGGATAAAACACTTTTACGGTGTTTAATTTATTTTAGATTTGATTTGGAATCATTTATTTAAATTTTTATTACTTGATTATGTAATTAGTTTTGTGAGAAATTGATTTTATTAGAAATTACAGTGATAAATTAATAAATTAAAATTAAGTTTCGGGTCATTTCGGGTCGACCCGCCGCCCCGTAAACCTGAAATTTTCGGGTTCGGGTCAGCATATCTGACCCGTCACGGGTTGGCGGGTCGGGGTTCGGGTCAACAGATTTTCTGGCGGGTCTGTTGACCCGAACCCGACCCGCCAACCTGATTTGGACCCGAATTGCCACCCCTAACTGCAAGCGTGAAGGATTGATTTCATGATAATTTAGAGTTGCGGGATGAGGGAAAAAAACAGGGTGCAAATCAATAACAAAAAAAAATATAAAGTAAATAAATAAAAGGATAAGAGGAAAATGCTTGAATTGACGCTTAAAATGAATTTCGGTCTAGAAAAGCCACACTGCTTCGCAGGACGGGGTAGTTTAAAAGAATAAAGCGAAAGGAACATGGCGGGTGCGATCATACCAGCACTAATGCACCGGATCCCATCAGAACTCCGAAGTTAAGCGTGCTTGGGCGAGAGTAGTACTAGGATGGGTGACCCCCTGGGAAGTCCTCGTGTTGCACCCCTCTCTTTTTTGTTTCGAAATCCAAATTTCCTATTCGTTCTTTATCCTGTAGTAATTTAGCTCCGTCGGAACGATTGCTTAATATTTTGCTTCTTGTCGAAGCGTGAAGGAGGATCTGAAGGCGCGAGACAAATCAGGAACGGTACGGCTCGATCAAAGCCCGGATCGTCGCTCAAATTTGTCGGCGCAAATGTATCACCGCAACTAGGGGTGGCAATTTTCGACACGACCTGAAAACACGACACGAACCTAACACGAAATTAATGGGTTTGGGTTGAGGTTTCGGGAATTCGGGTCAGAATCGGGTTGGACCCGATGAACCCGAAAAGAAAACCGGTCGATTTCGGGTCAACCCGTGGTGACCCGATATGACCCGTTTACGAATTAAAAATAATTTAATAAACATAAAAATAATTTTATCTAACTAAACTAAGTTATTCTTTTTTTCAAAGGCATTAATTACTTAATCCTAAACGAATTTATTTAATTTGTGTGAAGTTGAAATTATTATACTTGGACAAATAATATATTATATTATTTTTCACTTTTGTATTGTTTTAATTTATTTTATATTTTGCTTGGGATAAAACACTTTTACGGTGTTTAATTTATTTTAGATTTGATTTGGAATCATTTATTTAAATTTTTATTACTTGATTATGTAATTAGTTTTGTGAGAAATTGATTTTATTAGAAATTACAGTGATAAATTAATAAATTAAAATTAAGTTTCGGGTCATTTCGGGTCGACCCGCCGCCCCGTAAACCTGAAATTTTCGGGTTCGGGTCAGCATACCTGACCCGTCACGGGTTGGCGGGTCGGGGTTCGGGTCAACAGATTTTCTGGCGGGTCTGTTGACCCGAACCCGACCCGCCAACCTGATTTGGACCCGAATTGCCACCCCTAACTGCAAGCGTGAAGGATTGATTTCATGATAATTTAGAGTTGCGGGATGAGGGAAAAAAACAGGGTGCAAATCAATAACAAAAAAAAATATAAAGTAAATAAATAAAAGGATAAGAGGAAAATGCTTGAATTGACGCTTAAAATGAATTTCGGTCTAGAAAAGCCACACTGCTTCGCAGGACGGGGTAGTTTAAAAGAATAAAGCGAAAGGAACATGGCGGGTGCGATCATACCAGCACTAATGCACCGGATCCCATCAGAACTCCGAAGTTAAGCGTGCTTGGGCGAGAGTAGTACTAGGATGGGTGACCCCCTGGGAAGTCCTCGTGTTGCACCCCTCTCTTTTTTGTTTCGAAATCCAAATTTCCTATTCGTTCTTTATCCTGTAGTAATTTAGCTCCGTCGGAACGATTGCTTAATATTTTGCTTCTTGTCGAAGCGTGAAGGAGGATCTGAAGGCGCGAGACAAATCAGGAACGGTACGGCTCGATCAAAGCCCGGATCGTCGCTCAAATTTGTCGGCGCAAATGTATCACCGCAACTAGGGGTGGCAATTTTCGACACGACCTGAAAACACAACACGAACCTAACACGAAATTAATGGGTTTGGGTTGAGGTTTCGGGAATTCGGGTCAGAATCGGGTTGGACCCGATGAACCCGAAAAGAAAACCGGTCGATTTCGGGTCAACCCGTGGTGACCTGATATGACCCGTTTACGAATTAAAAATAATTTAATAAACATAAAAATAATTTTATCTAACTAAACTAAGTTATTCTTTTTTTCAAAGGCATTAATTACTTAATCCTAAACGAATTTATTTAATTTGTGTGAAGTTGAAATTATTATACTTGGACAAATAATATATTATATTATTTTTCACTTTTGTATTGTTTTAATTTATTTTATATTTTGCTTGGGATAAAACACTTTTACGGTGTTTAATTTATTTTAGATTTGATTTGGAATCATTTATTTAAATTTTTATTACTTGATTATGTAATTAGTTTTGTGAGAAATTGATTTTATTAGAAATTACAGTGATAAATTAATAAATTAAAATTAAGTTTCGGGTCATTTCGGGTCGACCCGCCGCCCCGTAAACCTGAAATTTTCGGGTTCGGGTCAGCATACCTGACCCGTCACGGGTTGGCGGGTCGGGGTTCGGGTCAACAGATTTTCTGGCGGGTCTGTTGACCCGAACCCGACCCGCCAACCTGATTTGGACCCGAATTGCCACCCCTAACTGCAAGCGTGAAGGATTGATTTCATGATAATTTAGAGTTGCGGGATGAGGGAAAAAAACAGGGTGCAAATCAATAACAAAAAAAAATATAAAGTAAATAAATAAAAGGATAAGAGGAAAATGCTTGAATTGACGCTTAAAATGAATTTCGGTCTAGAAAAGCCACACTGCTTCGCAGGACGGGGTAGTTTAAAAGAATAAAGCGAAAGGAACATGGCGGGTGCGATCATACCAGCACTAATGCACCGGATCCCATCAGAACTCCGAAGTTAAGCGTGCTTGGGCGAGAGTAGTACTAGGATGGGTGACCCCCTGGGAAGTCCTCGTGTTGCACCCCTCTCTTTTTTGTTTCGAAATCCAAATTTCCTATTCGTTCTTTATCCTGTAGTAATTTAGCTCCGTCGGAACGATTGCTTAATATTTTGCTTCTTGTCGAAGCGTGAAGGAGGATCTGAAGGCGCGAGACAAATCAGGAACGGTACGGCTCGATCAAAGCCCGGATCGTCGCTCAAATTTGTCGGCGCAAATGTATCACCGCAACTAGGGGTGGCAATTTTCGACACGACCTGAAAACACGACACGAACCTAACACGAAATTAATGGGTTTGGGTTGAGGTTTCGGGAATTCGGGTCAGAATCGGGTTGGACCCGATGAACCCGAAAAGAAAACCGGTCGATTTCGGGTCAACCCGTGGTGACCTGATATGACCCGTTTACGAATTAAAAATAATTTAATAAACATAAAAATAATTTTATCTAACTAAACTAAGTTATTCTTTTTTTCAAAGGCATTAATTACTTAATCCTAAACGAATTTATTTAATTTGTGTGAAGTTGAAATTATTATACTTGGACAAATAATATATTATATTATTTTTCACTTTTGTATTGTTTTAATTTATTTTATATTTTGCTTGGGATAAAACACTTTTACGGTGTTTAATTTATTTTAGATTTGATTTGGAATCATTTATTTAAATTTTTATTACTTGATTATGTAATTAGTTTTGTGAGAAATTGATTTTATTAGAAATTACAGTGATAAATTAATAAATTAAAATTAAGTTTCGGGTCATTTCTGGTCGACCCGCCGCCCCGTAAACCTGAAATTTTCGGGTTCGGGTCAGCATACCTGACCCGTCACGGGTTGGCGGGTCGGGGTTCGGGTCAACAGATTTTCTGGCGGGTCTGTTGACCCGAACCCGACCCGCCAACCTGATTTGGACCCGAATTGCCACCCCTAACTGCAAGCGTGAAGGATTGATTTCATGATAATTTAGAGTTGCGGGATGAGGGAAAAAAACAGGGTGCAAATCAATAACAAAAAAAAATATAAAGTAAATAAATAAAAGGATAAGAGGAAAATGCTTGAATTGACGCTTAAAATGAATTTCGGTCTAGAAAAGCCACACTGCTTCGCAGGACGGGGTAGTTTAAAAGAATAAAGCGAAAGGAACATGGCGGGTGCGATCATACCAGCACTAATGCACCGGATCCCATCAGAACTCCGAAGTTAAGCGTGCTTGGGCGAGAGTAGTACTAGGATGGGTGACCCCCTGGGAAGTCCTCGTGTTGCACCCCTCTCTTTTTTGTTTCGAAATCCAAATTTCCTATTCGTTCTTTATCCTGTAGTAATTTAGCTCCGTCGGAACGATTGCTTAATATTTTGCTTCTTGTCGAAGCGTGAAGGAGGATCTGAAGGCGCGAGACAAATCAGGAACGGTACGGCTCGATCAAAGCCCGGATCGTCGCTCAAATTTGTCGGCGCAAATGTATCACCGCAACTAGGGGTGGCAATTTTCGACACGACCTGAAAACACGACACGAACCTAACACGAAATTAATGGGTTTGGGTTGAGGTTTCGGGAATTCGGGTCAGAATCGGGTTGGACCCGATGAACCCGAAAAGAAAACCGGTCGATTTCGGGTCAACCCGTGGTGACCTGATATGACCCGATATGACCCGTTTACGAATTAAAAATAATTTAATAAACATAAAAATAATTTTATCTAACTAAACTAAGTTATTCTTTTTTTCAAAGGCATTAATTACTTAATCCTAAACGAATTTATTTAATTTGTGTGAAGTTGAAATTATTATACTTGGACAAATAATATATTATATTATTTTTCACTTTTGTATTGTTTTAATTTATTTTATATTTTGCTTGGGATAAAACACTTTTACGGTGTTTAATTTATTTTAGATTTGATTTGGAATCATTTATTTAAATTTTTATTACTTGATTATGTAATTAGTTTTGTGAGAAATTGATTTTATTAGAAATTACAGTGATAAATTAATAAATTAAAATTAAGTTTCGGGTCATTTCGGGTCGACCCGCCGCCCCGTAAACCTGAAATTTTCGGGTTCGGGTCAGCATACCTGACCCGTCACGGGTTGGCGGGTCGGGGTTCGGGTCAACAGATTTTCTGGCGGGTCTGTTGACCCGAACCCGACCCGCCAACCTGATTTGGACCCGAATTGCCACCCCTAACTGCAAGCGTGAAGGATTGATTTCATGATAATTTAGAGTTGCGGGATGAGGGAAAAAAACAGGGTGCAAATCAATAACAAAAAAATATATAAAGTAAATAAATAAAAGGATAAGAGGAAAATGCTTGAATTGACGCTTAAAATGAATTTCGGTCTAAAAAAGCCACACTGCTTCGCAGGACGGGGTAGTTTAAAAGAATAAAGCGAAAGGAACATGGCGGGTGCGATCATACCAGCACTAATGCACCGGATCCCATCAGAACTCCGAAGTTAAGCGTGCTTGGGCGAGAGTAGTACTAGGATGGGTGACCCCCTGGGAAGTCCTCGTGTTGCACCCCTCTCTTTTTTGTTTCGAAATCCAAATTTCCTATTCGTTCTTTATCCTGTAGTAATTTAGCTCCGTCGGAACGATTGCTTAATATTTTGCTTCTTGTCGAAGCGTGAAGGAGGATCTGAAGGCGCGAGACAAATCAGGAACGGTACGGCTCGATCAAAGCCCGGATCGTCGCTCAAATTTGTCGGCGCAAATGTATCACCGCAACTAGGGGTGGCAATTTTCGACACGACCTGAAAACACGACACGAACCTAACACGAAATTAATGGGTTTGGGTTGAGGTTTCGGGAATTCGGGTCAGAATCGGGTTGGACCCGATGAACCCGAAAAGAAAACCGGTCGATTTCGGGTCAACCCGTGGTGACCTGATATGACCCGATATGACCCGTTTACGAATTAAAAATAATTTAATAAACATAAAAATAATTTTATCTAACTAAACTAAGTTATTCTTTTTTTCAAAGGCATTAATTACTTAATCCTAAACGAATTTATTTAATTTGTGTGAAGTTGAAATTATTATACTTGGACAAATAACATATTATATTATTTTTCACTTTTGTATTGTTTTAATTTATTTTATATTTTGCTTGGGATAAAACACTTTTACGGTGTTTAATTTATTTTAGATTTGATTTGGAATCATTTATTTAAATTTTTATTACTTGATTATGTAATTAGTTTTGTGAGAAATTGATTTTATTAGAAATTACAGTGATAAATTAATAAATTAAAATTAAGTTTCGGGTCATTTCGGGTCGACCCGCCGCCCCGTAAACCTGAAATTTTCGGGTTCGGGTCAGCATACCTGACCCGTCACGGGTTGGCGGGTCGGGGTTCGGGTCAACAGATTTTCTGGCGGGTCTGTTGACCCGAACCCGACCCGCCAACCTGATTTGGACCCGAATTGCCACCCCTAACTGCAAGCGTGAAGGATTGATTTCATGATAATTTAGAGTTGCGGGATGAGGGAAAAAAACAGGGTGCAAATCAATAACAAAAAAAAATATAAAGTAAATAAATAAAAGGATAAGAGGAAAATGCTTGAATTGACGCTTAAAATGAATTTCGGTCTAGAAAAGCCACACTGCTTCGCAGGACGGGGTAGTTTAAAAGAATAAAGCGAAAGGAACATGGCGGGTGCGATCATACCAGCACTAATGCACCGGATCCCATCAGAACTCCGAAGTTAAGCGTGCTTGGGCGAGAGTAGTACTAGGATGGGTGACCCCCTGGGAAGTCCTCGTGTTGCACCCCTCTCTTTTTTGTTTCGAAATCCAAATTTCCTATTCGTTCTTTATCCTGTAGTAATTTAGCTCCGTCGGAACGATTGCTTAATATTTTGCTTCTTGTCGAAGCGTGAAGGAGGATCTGAAGGCGCGAGACAAATCAGGAACGGTACGGCTCGATCAAAGCCCGGATCGTCGCTCAAATTTGTCGGCGCAAATGTATCACCGCAACTAGGGGTGGCAATTTTCGACACGACCTGAAAACACGACACGAACCTAACACGAAATTAATGGGTTTGGGTTGAGGTTTCGGGAATTCGGGTCAGAATCGGGTTGGACCCGATGAACCCGAAAAGAAAACCGGTCGATTTCGGGTCAACCCGTGGTGACCTGATATGACCCGATATGACCCGTTTACGAATTAAAAATAATTTAATAAACATAAAAATAATTTTATCTAACTAAACTAAGTTATTCTTTTTTTCAAAGGCATTAATTACTTAATCCTAAACGAATTTATTTAATTTGTGTGAAGTTGAAATTATTATACTTGGACAAATAATATATTATATTATTTTTCACTTTTGTATTGTTTTAATTTATTTTATATTTTGCTTGGGATAAAACACTTTTACGGTGTTTAATTTATTTTAGATTTGATTTGGAATCATTTATTTAAATTTTTATTACTTGATTATGTAATTAGTTTTGTGAGAAATTGATTTTATTAGAAATTACAGTGATAAATTAATAAATTAAAATTAAGTTTCGGGTCATTTCGGGTCGACCCGCCGCCCCGTAAACCTGAAATTTTCGGGTTCGGGTCAGCATACCTGACCCGTCACGGGTTGGCGGGTCGGGGTTCGGGTCAACAGATTTTCTGGCGGGTCTGTTGACCCGAACCCGACCCGCCAACCTGATTTGGACCCGAATTGCCACCCCTAACTGCAAGCGTGAAGGATTGATTTCATGATAATTTAGAGTTGCGGGATGAGGGAAAAAAACAGGGTGCAAATCAATAACAAAAAAAAATATAAAGTAAATAAATAAAAGGATAAGAGGAAAATGCTTGAATTGACGCTTAAAATGAATTTCGGTCTAGAAAAGCCACACTGCTTCGCAGGACGGGGTAGTTTAAAAGAATAAAGCGAAAGGAACATGGCGGGTGCGATCATACCAGCACTAATGCACCGGATCCCATCAGAACTCCGAAGTTAAGCGTGCTTGGGCGAGAGTAGTACTAGGATGGGTGACCCCCTGGGAAGTCCTCGTGTTGCACCCCTCTCTTTTTTGTTTCGAAATCCAAATTTCCTATTCGTTCTTTATCCTGTAGTAATTTAGCTCCGTCGGAACGATTGCTTAATATTTTGCTTCTTGTCGAAGCGTGAAGGAGGATCTGAAGGCGCGAGACAAATCAGGAACGGTACGGCTCGATCAAAGCCCGGATCGTCGCTCAAATTTGTCGGCGCAAATGTATCACCGCAACTAGGGGTGGCAATTTTCGACACGACCTGAAAACACGACACGAACCTAACACGAAATTAATGGGTTTGGGTTGAGGTTTCGGGAATTCGGGTCAGAATCGGGTTGGACCCGATGAACCCGAAAAGAAAACCGGTCGATTTCGGGTCAACCCGTGGTGATCTGATATGACCCGATATGACCCGTTTACGAATTAAAAATAATTTAATAAACATAAAAATAATTTTATCTAACTAAACTAAGTTATTCTTTTTTTCAAAGGCATTAATTACTTAATCCTAAACGAATTTATTTAATTTGTGTGAATTTGAAATTATTATACTTGGACAAATAATATATTATATTATTTTTCACTTTTGTATTGTTTTAATTTATTTTATATTTTGCTTGGGATAAAACACTTTTACGGTGTTTAATTTATTTTAGATTTGATTTGGAATCATTTATTTAAATTTTTATTACTTGATTATGTAATTAGTTTTGTGAGAAATTGATTTTATTAGAAATTACAGTGATAAATTAATAAATTAAAATTAAGTTTCGGGTCATTTCGGGTCGACCCGCCGCCCCGTAAACCTGAAATTTTCGGGTTCGGGTCAGCATACCTGACCCGTCACGGGTTGGCGGGTCGGGGTTCGGGTCAACAGATTTTCTGGCGGGTCTGTTGACCCGAACCCGACCCGCCAACCTGATTTGGACCCGAATTGCCACCCCTAACTGCAAGCGTGAAGGATTGATTTCATGATAATTTAGAGTTGCGGGATGAGGGAAAAAAACAGGGTGCAAATCAATAACAAAAAAAAATATAAAGTAAATAAATAAAAGGATAAGAGGAAAATGCTTGAATTGACGCTTAAAATGAATTTCGGTCTAGAAAAGCCACACTGCTTCGCAGGACGGGGTAGTTTAAAAGAATAAAGCGAAAGGAACATGGCGGGTGCGATCATACCAGCACTAATGCACCGGATCCCATCAGAACTCCGAAGTTAAGCGTGCTTGGGCGAGAGTAGTACTAGGATGGGTGACCCCCTGGGAAGTCCTCGTGTTGCACCCCTCTCTTTTTTGTTTCGAAATCCAAATTTCCTATTCGTTCTTTATCCTGTAGTAATTTAGCTCCGTCGGAACGATTGCTTAATATTTTGCTTCTTGTCGAAGCGTGAAGGAGGATCTGAAGGCGCGAGACAAATCAGGAACGGTACGGCTCGATCAAAGCCCGGATCGTCGCTCAAATTTGTCGGCGCAAATGTATCACCGCAACTAGGGGTGGCAATTTTCGACACGACCTGAAAACACGACACGAACCTAACACGAAATTAATGGGTTTGGGTTGAGGTTTCGGGAATTCGGGTCAGAATCGGGTTGGACCCGATGAACCCGAAAAGAAAACCGGTCGATTTCGGGTCAACCAGTGGTGACCTGATATGACCCGATATGACCCGTTTACGAATTAAAAATAATTTAATAAACATAAAAATAATTTTATCTAACTAAACTAAGTTATTCTTTTTTTCAAAGGCATTAATTACTTAATCCTAAACGAATTTATTTAATTTGTGTGAAGTTGAAATTATTATACTTGGACAAATAATATATTATATTATTTTTCACTTTTGTATTGTTTTAATTTATTTTATATTTTGCTTGGGATAAAACACTTTTACGGTGTTTAATTTATTTTAGATTTGATTTGGAATCATTTATTTAAATTTTTATTACTTGATTATGTAATTAGTTTTGTGAGAAATTGATTTTATTAGAAATTACAGTGATAAATTAATAAATTAAAATTAAGTTTCGGGTCATTTCGGGTCGACCCGCCGCCCCGTAAACCTGAAATTTTCGGGTTCGGGTCAGCATACCTGACCCGTCACGGGTTGGCGGGTCGGGGTTCGGGTCAACAGATTTTCTGGCGGGTCTGTTGACCCGAACCCGACCCGCCAACCTGATTTGGACCCGAATTGCCACCCCTAACTGCAAGCGTGAAGGATTGATTTCATGATAATTTAGAGTTGCGGGATGAGGGAAAAAAACAGGGTGCAAATCAATAACAAAAAAAAATATAAAGTAAATAAATAAAAGGATAAGAGGAAAATGCTTGAATTGACGCTTAAAATGAATTTCGGTCTAGAAAAGCCACACTGCTTCGCAGGACGGGGTAGTTTAAAAGAATAAAGCGAAAGGAACATGGCGGGTGCGATCATACCAGCACTAATGCACCGGATCCCATCAGAACTCCGAAGTTAAGCGTGCTTGGGCGAGAGTAGTACTAGGATGGGTGACCCCCTGGGAAGTCCTCGTGTTGCACCCCTCTCTTTTTTGTTTCGAAATCCAAATTTCCTATTCGTTCTTTATCCTGTAGTAATTTAGCTCCGTCGGAACGATTGCTTAATATTTTGCTTCTTGTCGAAGCGTGAAGGAGGATCTGAAGGCGCGAGACAAATCAGGAACGGTACGGCTCGATCAAAGCCCGGATCGTCGCTCAAATTTGTCGGCGCAAATGTATCACCGCAACTAGGGGTGGCAATTTTCGACACGACCTGAAAACACGACACGAACCTAACACGAAATTAATGGGTTTGGGTTGAGGTTTCGGGAATTCGGGTCAGAATCGGGTTGGACCCGATGAACCCGAAAAGAAAACCGGTCGATTTCGGGTCAACCCGTGGTGACCTGATATGACCCGATATGACCCGTTTACGAATTAAAAATAATTTAATAAACATAAAAATAATTTTATCTAACTAAACTAAGTTATTCTTTTTTTCAAAGGCATTAATTACTTAATCCTAAACGAATTTATTTAATTTGTGTGAAGTTGAAATTATTATACTTGGACAAATAATATATTATATTATTTTTCACTTTTGTATTGTTTTAATTTATTTTATATTTTGCTTGGGATAAAACACTTTTACGGTGTTTAATTTATTTTAGATTTGATTTGGAATCATTTATTTAAATTTTTATTACTTGATTATGTAATTAGTTTTGTGAGAAATTGATTTTATTAGAAATTACAGTGATAAATTAATAAATTAAAATTAAGTTTCGGGTCATTTCGGGTCGACCCGCCGCCCCGTAAACCTGAAATTTTCGGGTTCGGGTCAGCATACCTGACCCGTCACGGGTTGGCGGGTCGGGGTTCGGGTCAACAGATTTTCTGGCGGGTCTGTTGACCCGAACCCGACCCGCCAACCTGATTTGGACCCGAATTGCCACCCCTAACTGCAAGCGTGAAGGATTGATTTCATGATAATTTAGAGTTGCGGGATGAGGGAAAAAAACAGGGTGCAAATCAATAACAAAAAAATATATAAAGTAAATAAATAAAAGGATAAGAGGAAAATGCTTGAATTGACGCTTAAAATGAATTTCGGTCTAGAAAAGCCACACTGCTTCGCAGGACGGGGTAGTTTAAAAGAATAAAGCGAAAGGAACATGGCGGGTGCGATCATACCAGCACTAATGCACCGGATCCCATCAGAACTCCGAAGTTAAGCGTGCTTGGGCGAGAGTAGTACTAGGATGGGTGACCCCCTGGGAAGTCCTCGTGTTGCACCCCTCTCTTTTTTGTTTCGAAATCCAAATTTCCTATTCGTTCTTTATCCTGTAGTAATTTAGCTCCGTCGGAACGATTGCTTAATATTTTGCTTCTTGTCGAAGCGTGAAGGAGGATCTGAAGGCGCGAGACAAATCAGGAACGGTACGGCTCGATCAAAGCCCGGATCGTCGCTCAAATTTGTCGGCGCAAATGTATCACCGCAACTAGGGGTGGCAATTTTCGACACGACCTGAAAACACGACACGAACCTAACACGAAATTAATGGGTTTGGGTTGAGGTTTCGGGAATTCGGGTCAGAATCGGGTTGGACCCGATGAACCCGAAAAGAAAACCGGTCGATTTCGGGTCAACCCGTGGTGACCTGATATGACCCGATATGACCCGTTTACGAATTAAAAATAATTTAATAAACATAAAAATAATTTTATCTAACTAAACTAAGTTATTCTTTTTTTCAAAGGCATTAATTACTTAATCCTAAACGAATTTATTTAATTTGTGTGAAGTTGAAATTATTATACTTGGACAAATAATATATTATATTATTTTTCACTTTTGTATTGTTTTAATTTATTTTATATTTTGCTTGGGATAAAACACTTTTACGGTGTTTAATTTATTTTAGATTTGATTTGGAATCATTTATTTAAATTTTTATTACTTGATTATGTAATTAGTTTTGTGAGAAATTGATTTTATTAGAAATTACAGTGATAAATTAATAAATTAAAATTAAGTTTCGGGTCATTTCGGGTCGACCCGCCGCCCCGTAAACCTGAAATTTTCGGGTTCGGGTCAGCATACCTGACCCGTCACGGGTTGGCGGGTCGGGGTTCGGGTCAACAGATTTTCTGGCGGGTCTGTTGACCCGAACCCGACCCGCCAACCTGATTTGGACCCGAATTGCCACCCCTAACTGCAAGCGTGAAGGATTGATTTCATGATAATTTAGAGTTGCGGGATGAGGGAAAAAAACAGGGTGCAAATCAATAACAAAAAAAAATATAAAGTAAATAAATAAAAGGATAAGAGGAAAATGCTTGAATTGACGCTTAAAATGAATTTCGGTCTAGAAAAGCCACACTGCTTCGCAGGACGGGGTAGTTTAAAAGAATAAAGCGAAAGGAACATGGCGGGTGCGATCATACCAGCACTAATGCACCGGATCCCATCAGAACTCCGAAGTTAAGCGTGCTTGGGCGAGAGTAGTACTAGGATGGGTGACCCCCTGGGAAGTCCTCGTGTTGCACCCCTCTCTTTTTTGTTTCGAAATCCAAATTTCCTATTCGTTCTTTATCCTGTAGTAATTTAGCTCCGTCGGAACGATTGCTTAATATTTTGCTTCTTGTCGAAGCGTGAAGGAGGATCTGAAGGCGCGAGACAAATCAGGAACGGTACGGCTCGATCAAAGCCCGGATCGTCGCTCAAATTTGTCGGCGCAAATGTATCACCGCAACTAGGGGTGGCAATTTTCGACACGACCTGAAAACACGACACGAACCTAACACGAAATTAATGGGTTTGGGTTGAGGTTTCGGGAATTCGGGTCAGAATCGGGTTGGACCCGATGAACCCGAAAAGAAAACCGGTCGATTTCGGGTCAACCCGTGGTGACCTGATATGACCCGATATGACCCGTTTACGAATTAAAAATAATTTAATAAACATAAAAATAATTTTATCTAACTAAACTAAGTTATTCTTTTTTTCAAAGGCATTAATTACTTAATCCTAAACGAATTTATTTAATTTGTGTGAAGTTGAAATTATTATACTTGGACAAATAATATATTATATTATTTTTCACTTTTGTATTGTTTTAATTTATTTTATATTTTGCTTGGGATAAAACACTTTTACGGTGTTTAATTTATTTTAGATTTGATTTGGAATCATTTATTTAAATTTTTATTACTTGATTATGTAATTAGTTTTGTGAGAAATTGATTTTATTAGAAATTACAGTGATAAATTAATAAATTAAAATTAAGTTTCGGGTCATTTCGGGTCGACCCGCCGCCCCGTAAACCTGAAATTTTCGGGTTCGGGTCAGCATACCTGACCCGTCACGGGTTGGCGGGTCGGGGTTCGGGTCAACAGATTTTCTGGCGGGTCTGTTGACCCGAACCCGACCCGCCAACCTGATTTGGACCCGAATTGCCACCCCTAACTGCAAGCGTGAAGGATTGATTTCATGATAATTTAGAGTTGCGGGATGAGGGAAAAAAACAGGGTGCAAATCAATAACAAAAAAAAATATAAAGTAAATAAATAAAAGGATAAGAGGAAAATGCTTGAATTGACGCTTAAA
Organism: Coffea arabica; assembly: GCF_036785885.1. Classification (NCBI taxonomy): domain Eukaryota; kingdom Viridiplantae; phylum Streptophyta; class Magnoliopsida; order Gentianales; family Rubiaceae; genus Coffea; species Coffea arabica. Next base: position 46,344,675 of record NC_092331.1, on the reverse strand, counting down.
ATGAATTTCGGTCTAGAAAAGCCACACTGCTTCGCAGGACGGGGTAGTTTAAAAGAATAAAGCGAAAGGAACATGGCGGGTGCGATCATACCAGCACTAATGCACCGGATCCCATCAGAACTCCGAAGTTAAGCGTGCTTGGGCGAGAGTAGTACTAGGATGGGTGACCCCCTGGGAAGTCCTCGTGTTGCACCCCTCTCTTTTTTGTTTCGAAATCCAAATTTCCTATTCGTTCTTTATCCTGTAGTAATTTAGCTCCGTCGGAACGATTGCTTAATATTTTGCTTCTTGTCGAAGCGTGAAGGAGGATCTGAAGGCGCGAGACAAATCAGGAACGGTACGGCTCGATCAAAGCCCGGATCGTCGCTCAAATTTGTCGGCGCAAATGTATCACCGCAACTAGGGGTGGCAATTTTCGACACGACCTGAAAACACGACACGAACCTAACACGAAATTAATGGGTTTGGGTTGAGGTTTCGGGAATTCGGGTCAGAATCGGGTTGGACCCGATGAACCCGAAAAGAAAACCGGTCGATTTCGGGTCAACCCGTGGTGACCTGATATGACCCGATATGACCCGTTTACGAATTAAAAATAATTTAATAAACATAAAAATAATTTTATCTAACTAAACTAAGTTATTCTTTTTTTCAAAGGCATTAATTACTTAATCCTAAACGAATTTATTTAATTTGTGTGAAGTTGAAATTATTATACTTGGACAAATAATATATTATATTATTTTTCACTTTTGTATTGTTTTAATTTATTTTATATTTTGCTTGGGATAAAACACTTTTACGGTGTTTAATTTATTTTAGATTTGATTTGGAATCATTTATTTAAATTTTTATTACTTGATTATGTAATTAGTTTTGTGAGAAATTGATTTTATTAGAAATTACAGTGATAAATTAATAAATTAAAATTAAGTTTCGGGTCATTTCGGGTCGACCCGCCGCCCCGTAAACCTGAAATTTTCGGGTTCGGGTCAGCATACCTGACCCGTCACGGGTTGGCGGGTCGGGGTTCGGGTCAACAGATTTTCTGGCGGGTCTGTTGACCCGAACCCGACCCGCCAACCTGATTTGGACCCGAATTGCCACCCCTAACTGCAAGCGTGAAGGATTGATTTCATGATAATTTAGAGTTGCGGGATGAGGGAAAAAAACAGGGTGCAAATCAATAACAAAAAAAAATATAAAGTAAATAAATAAAAGGATAAGAGGAAAATGCTTGAATTGACGCTTAAAATGAATTTCGGTCTAGAAAAGCCACACTGCTTCGCAGGACGGGGTAGTTTAAAAGAATAAAGCGAAAGGAACATGGCGGGTGCGATCATACCAGCACTAATGCACCGGATCCCATCAGAACTCCGAAGTTAAGCGTGCTTGGGCGAGAGTAGTACTAGGATGGGTGACCCCCTGGGAAGTCCTCGTGTTGCACCCCTCTCTTTTTTGTTTCGAAATCCAAATTTCCTATTCGTTCTTTATCCTGTAGTAATTTAGCTCCGTCGGAACGATTGCTTAATATTTTGCTTCTTGTCGAAGCGTGAAGGAGGATCTGAAGGCGCGAGACAAATCAGGAACGGTACGGCTCGATCAAAGCCCGGATCGTCGCTCAAATTTGTCGGCGCAAATGTATCACCGCAACTAGGGGTGGCAATTTTCGACACGACCTGAAAACACGACACGAACCTAACACGAAATTAATGGGTTTGGGTTGAGGTTTCGGGAATTCGGGTCAGAATCGGGTTGGACCCGATGAACCCGAAAAGAAAACCGGTCGATTTCGGGTCAACCCGTGGTGACCTGATATGACCCGTTTACGAATTAAAAATAATTTAATAAACATAAAAATAATTTTATCTAACTAAACTAAGTTATTCTTTTTTTCAAAGGCATTAATTACTTAATCCTAAACGAATTTATTTAATTTGTGTGAAGTTGAAATTATTATACTTGGACAAATAATATATTATATTATTTTTCACTTTTGTATTGTTTTAATTTATTTTATATTTTGCTTGGGATAAAACACTTTTACGGTGTTTAATTTATTTTAGATTTGATTTGGAATCATTTATTTAAATTTTTATTACTTGATTATGTAATTAGTTTTGTGAGAAATTGATTTTATTAGAAATTACAGTGATAAATTAATAAATTAAAATTAAGTTTCGGGTCATTTCGGGTCGACCCGCCGCCCCGTAAACCTGAAATTTTCGGGTTCGGGTCAGCATACCTGACCCGTCACGGGTTGGCGGGTCGGGGTTCGGGTCAACAGATTTTCTGGCGGGTCTGTTGACCCGAACCCGACCCGCCAACCTGATTTGGACCCGAATTGCCACCCCTAACTGCAAGCGTGAAGGATTGATTTCATGATAATTTAGAGTTGCGGGATGAGGGAAAAAAACAGGGTGCAAATCAATAACAAAAAAAAATATAAAGTAAATAAATAAAAGGATAAGAGGAAAATGCTTGAATTGACGCTTAAAATGAATTTCGGTCTAGAAAAGCCACACTGCTTCGCAGGACGGGGTAGTTTAAAAGAATAAAGCGAAAGGAACATGGCGGGTGCGATCATACCAGCACTAATGCACCGGATCCCATCAGAACTCCGAAGTTAAGCGTGCTTGGGCGAGAGTAGTACTAGGATGGGTGACCCCCTGGGAAGTCCTCGTGTTGCACCCCTCTCTTTTTTGTTTCGAAATCCAAATTTCCTATTCGTTCTTTATCCTGTAGTAATTTAGCTCCGTCGGAACGATTGCTTAATATTTTGCTTCTTGTCGAAGCGTGAAGGAGGATCTGAAGGCGCGAGACAAATCAGGAACGGTACGGCTCGATCAAAGCCCGGATCGTCGCTCAAATTTGTCGGCGCAAATGTATCACCGCAACTAGGGGTGGCAATTTTCGACACGACCTGAAAACACGACACGAACCTAACACGAAATTAATGGGTTTGGGTTGAGGTTTCGGGAATTCGGGTCAGAATCGGGTTGGACCCGATGAACCCGAAAAGAAAACCGGTCGATTTCGGGTCAACCCGTGGTGACCTGATATGACCCGATATGACCCGTTTACGAATTAAAAATAATTTAATAAACATAAAAATAATTTTATCTAACTAAACTAAGTTATTCTTTTTTTCAAAGGCATTAATTACTTAATCCTAAACGAATTTATTTAATTTGTGTGAAGTTGAAATTATTATACTTGGACAAATAATATATTATATTATTTTTCACTTTTGTATTGTTTTAATTTATTTTATATTTTGCTTGGGATAAAACACTTTTACGGTGTTTAATTTATTTTAGATTTGATTTGGAATCATTTATTTAAATTTTTATTACTTGATTATGTAATTAGTTTTGTGAGAAATTGATTTTATTAGAAATTACAGTGATAAATTAATAAATTAAAATTAAGTTTCGGGTCATTTCGGGTCGACCCGCCGCCCCGTAAACCTGAAATTTTCGGGTTCGGGTCAGCATATCTGACCCGTCACGGGTTGGCGGGTCGGGGTTCGGGTCAACAGATTTTCTGGCGGGTCTGTTGACCCGAACCCGACCCGCCAACCTGATTTGGACCCGAATTGCCACCCCTAACTGCAAGCGTGAAGGATTGATTTCATGATAATTTAGAGTTGCGGGATGAGGGAAAAAAACAGGGTGCAAATCAATAACAAAAAAAAATATAAAGTAAATAAATAAAAGGATAAGAGGAAAATGCTTGAATTGACGCTTAAAATGAATTTCGGTCTAGAAAAGCCACACTGCTTCGCAGGACGGGGTAGTTTAAAAGAATAAAGCGAAAGGAACATGGCGGGTGCGATCATACCAGCACTAATGCACCGGATCCCATCAGAACTCCGAAGTTAAGCGTGCTTGGGCGAGAGTAGTACTAGGATGGGTGACCCCCTGGGAAGTCCTCGTGTTGCACCCCTCTCTTTTTTGTTTCGAAATCCAAATTTCCTATTCGTTCTTTATCCTGTAGTAATTTAGCTCCGTCGGAACGATTGCTTAATATTTTGCTTCTTGTCGAAGCGTGAAGGAGGATCTGAAGGCGCGAGACAAATCAGGAACGGTACGGCTCGATCAAAGCCCGGATCGTCGCTCAAATTTGTCGGCGCAAATGTATCACCGCAACTAGGGGTGGCAATTTTCGACACGACCTGAAAACACGACACGAACCTAACACGAAATTAATGGGTTTGGGTTGAGGTTTCGGGAATTCGGGTCAGAATCGGGTTGGACCCGATGAACCCGAAAAGAAAACCGGTCGATTTCGGGTCAACCCGTGGTGACCTGATATGACCCGATATGACCCGTTTACGAATTAAAAATAATTTAATAAACATAAAAATAAATTTATCTAACTAAACTAAGTTATTCTTTTTTTCAAAGGCATTAATTACTTAATCCTAAACGAATTTATTTAATTTGTGTGAAGTTGAAATTATTATACTTGGACAAATAATATATTATATTATTTTTCACTTTTGTATTGTTTTAATTTATTTTATATTTTGCTTGGGATAAAACACTTTTACGGTGTTTAATTTATTTTAGATTTGATTTGGAATCATTTATTTAAATTTTTATTACTTGATTATGTAATTAGTTTTGTGAGAAATTGATTTTATTAGAAATTACAGTGATAAATTAATAAATTAAAATTAAGTTTCGGGTCATTTCTGGTCGACCCGCCGCCCCGTAAACCTGAAATTTTCGGGTTCGGGTCAGCATACCTGACCCGTCACGGGTTGGCGGGTCGGGGTTCGGGTCAACAGATTTTCTGGCGGGTCTGTTGACCCGAACCCGACCCGCCAACCTGATTTGGACCCGAATTGCCACCCCTAACTGCAAGCGTGAAGGATTGATTTCATGATAATTTAGAGTTGCGGGATGAGGGAAAAAAACAGGGTGCAAATCAATAACAAAAAAATATATAAAGTAAATAAATAAAAGGATAAGAGGAAAATGCTTGAATTGACGCTTAAAATGAATTTCGGTCTAGAAAAGCCACACTGCTTCGCAGGACGGGGTAGTTTAAAAGAATAAAGCGAAAGGAACATGGCGGGTGCGATCATACCAGCACTAATGCACCGGATCCCATCAGAACTCCGAAGTTAAGCGTGCTTGGGCGAGAGTAGTACTAGGATGGGTGACCCCCTGGGAAGTCCTCGTGTTGCACCCCTCTCTTTTTTGTTTCGAAATCCAAATTTCCTATTCGTTCTTTATCCTGTAGTAATTTAGCTCCGTCGGAACGATTGCTTAATATTTTGCTTCTTGTCGAAGCGTGAAGGAGGATCTGAAGGCGCGAGACAAATCAGGAACGGTACGGCTCGATCAAAGCCCGGATCGTCGCTCAAATTTGTCGGCGCAAATGTATCACCGCAACTAGGGGTGGCAATTTTCGACACGACCTGAAAACACGACACGAACCTAACACGAAATTAATGGGTTTGGGTTGAGGTTTCGGGAATTCGGGTCAGAATCGGGTTGGACCCGATGAACCCGAAAAGAAAACCGGTCGATTTCGGGTCAACCCGTGGTGACCTGATATGACCCGTTTACGAATTAAAAATAATTTAATAAACATAAAAATAATTTTATCTAACTAAACTAAGTTATTCTTTTTTTCAAAGGCATTAATTACTTAATCCTAAACGAATTTATTTAATTTGTGTGAAGTTGAAATTATTATACTTGGACAAATAATATATTATATTATTTTTCACTTTTGTATTGTTTTAATTTATTTTATATTTTGCTTGGGATAAAACACTTTTACGGTGTTTAATTTATTTTAGATTTGATTTGGAATCATTTATTTAAATTTTTATTACTTGATTATGTAATTAGTTTTGTGAGAAATTGATTTTATTAGAAATTACAGTGATAAATTAATAAATTAAAATTAAGTTTCGGGTCATTTCGGGTCGACCCGCCGCCCCGTAAACCTGAAATTTTCGGGTTCGGGTCAGCATACCTGACCCGTCACGGGTTGGCGGGTCGGGGTTCGGGTCAACAGATTTTCTGGCGGGTCTGTTGACCCGAACCCGACCCGCCAACCTGATTTGGACCCGAATTGCCACCCCTAACTGCAAGCGTGAAGGATTGATTTCATGATAATTTAGAGTTGCGGGATGAGGGAAAAAAACAGGGTGCAAATCAATAACAAAAAAAAATATAAAGTAAATAAATAAAAGGATAAGAGGAAAATGCTTGAATTGACGCTTAAAATGAATTTCGGTCTAGAAAAGCCACACTGCTTCGCAGGACGGGGTAGTTTAAAAGAATAAAGCGAAAGGAACATGGCGGGTGCGATCATACCAGCACTAATGCACCGGATCCCATCAGAACTCCGAAGTTAAGCGTGCTTGGGCGAGAGTAGTACTAGGATGGGTGACCCCCTGGGAAGTCCTCGTGTTGCACCCCTCTCTTTTTTGTTTCGAAATCCAAATTTCCTATTCGTTCTTTATCCTGTAGTAATTTAGCTCCGTCGGAACGATTGCTTAATATTTTGCTTCTTGTCGAAGCGTGAAGGAGGATCTGAAGGCGCGAGACAAATCAGGAACGGTACGGCTCGATCAAAGCCCGGATCGTCGCTCAAATTTGTCGGCGCAAATGTATCACCGCAACTAGGGGTGGCAATTTTCGACACGACCTGAAAACACGACACGAACCTAACACGAAATTAATGGGTTTGGGTTGAGGTTTCGGGAATTCGGGTCAGAATCGGGTTGGACCCGATGAACCCGAAAAGAAAACCGGTCGATTTCGGGTCAACCCGTGGTGACCTGATATGACCCGATATGACCCGTTTACGAATTAAAAATAATTTAATAAACATAAAAATAATTTTATCTAACTAAACTAAGTTATTCTTTTTTTCAAAGGCATTAATTACTTAATCCTAAACGAATTTATTTAATTTGTGTGAAGTTGAAATTATTATACTTGGACAAATAATATATTATATTATTTTTCACTTTTGTATTGTTTTAATTTATTTTATATTTTGCTTGGGATAAAACACTTTTACGGTGTTTAATTTATTTTAGATTTGATTTGGAATCATTTATTTAAATTTTTATTACTTGATTATGTAATTAGTTTTGTGAGAAATTGATTTTATTAGAAATTACAGTGATAAATTAATAAATTAAAATTAAGTTTCGGGTCATTTCGGGTCGACCCGCCGCCCCGTAAACCTGAAATTTTCGGGTTCGGGTCAGCATACCTGACCCGTCACGGGTTGGCGGGTCGGGGTTCGGGTCAACAGATTTTCTGGCGGGTCTGTTGACCCGAACCCGACCCGCCAACCTGATTTGGACCCGAATTGCCACCCCTAACTGCAAGCGTGAAGGATTGATTTCATGATAATTTAGAGTTGCGGGATGAGGGAAAAAAACAGGGTGCAAATCAATAACAAAAAAAAATATAAAGTAAATAAATAAAAGGATAAGAGGAAAATGCTTGAATTGACGCTTAAAATGAATTTCGGTCTAGAAAAGCCACACTGCTTCGCAGGACGGGGTAGTTTAAAAGAATAAAGCGAAAGGAACATGGCGGGTGCGATCATACCAGCACTAATGCACCGGATCCCATCAGAACTCCGAAGTTAAGCGTGCTTGGGCGAGAGTAGTACTAGGATGGGTGACCCCCTGGGAAGTCCTCGTGTTGCACCCCTCTCTTTTTTGTTTCGAAATCCAAATTTCCTATTCGTTCTTTATCCTGTAGTAATTTAGCTCCGTCGGAACGATTGCTTAATATTTTGCTTCTTGTCGAAGCGTGAAGGAGGATCTGAAGGCGCGAGACAAATCAGGAACGGTACGGCTCGATCAAAGCCCGGATCGTCGCTCAAATTTGTCGGCGCAAATGTATCACCGCAACTAGGGGTGGCAATTTTCGACACGACCTGAAAACACGACACGAACCTAACACGAAATTAATGGGTTTGGGTTGAGGTTTCGGGAATTCGGGTCAGAATCGGGTTGGACCCGATGAACCCGAAAAGAAAACCGGTCGATTTCGGGTCAACCCGTGGTGACCTGATATGACCCGATATGACCCGTTTACGAATTAAAAATAATTTAATAAACATAAAAATAATTTTATCTAACTAAACTAAGTTATTCTTTTTTTCAAAGGCATTAATTACTTAATCCTAAACGAATTTATTTAATTTGTGTGAAGTTGAAATTATTATACTTGGACAAATAATATATTATATTATTTTTCACTTTTGTATTGTTTTAATTTATTTTATATTTTGCTTGGGATAAAACACTTTTACGGTGTTTAATTTATTTTAGATTTGATTTGGAATCATTTATTTAAATTTTTATTACTTGATTATGTAATTAGTTTTGTGAGAAATTGATTTTATTAGAAATTACAGTGATAAATTAATAAATTAAAATTAAGTTTCGGGTCATTTCGGGTCGACCCGCCGCCCCGTAAACCTGAAATTTTCGGGTTCGGGTCAGCATACCTGACCCGTCACGGGTTGGCGGGTCGGGGTTCGGGTCAACAGATTTTCTGGCGGGTCTGTTGACCCGAACCCGACCCGCCAACCTGATTTGGACCCGAATTGCCACCCCTAACTGCAAGCGTGAAGGATTGATTTCATGATAATTTAGAGTTGCGGGATGAGGGAAAAAAACAGGGTGCAAATCAATAACAAAAAAAAATATAAAGTAAATAAATAAAAGGATAAGAGGAAAATGCTTGAATTGACGCTTAAAATGAATTTCGGTCTAGAAAAGCCACACTGCTTCGCAGGACGGGGTAGTTTAAAAGAATAAAGCGAAAGGAACATGGCGGGTGCGATCATACCAGCACTAATGCACCGGATCCCATCAGAACTCCGAAGTTAAGCGTGCTTGGGCGAGAGTAGTACTAGGATGGGTGACCCCCTGGGAAGTCCTCGTGTTGCACCCCTCTCTTTTTTGTTTCGAAATCCAAATTTCCTATTCGTTCTTTATCCTGTAGTAATTTAGCTCCGTCGGAACGATTGCTTAATATTTTGCTTCTTGTCGAAGCGTGAAGGAGGATCTGAAGGCGCGAGACAAATCAGGAACGGTACGGCTCGATCAAAGCCCGGATCGTCGCTCAAATTTGTCGGCGCAAATGTATCACCGCAACTAGGGGTGGCAATTTTCGACACGACCTGAAAACACGACACGAACCTAACACGAAATTAATGGGTTTGGGTTGAGGTTTCGGGAATTCGGGTCAGAATCGGGTTGGACCCGATGAACCCGAAAAGAAAACCGGTCGATTTCGGGTCAACCCGTGGTGACCTGATATGACCCGTTTACGAATTAAAAATAATTTAATAAACATAAAAATAAATTTATCTAACTAAACTAAGTTATTCTTTTTTTCAAAGGCATTAATTACTTAATCCTAAACGAATTTATTTAATTTGTGTGAAGTTGAAATTATTATACTTGGACAAATAATATATTATATTATTTTTCACTTTTGTATTGTTTTAATTTATTTTATATTTTGCTTGGGATAAAACACTTTTACGGTGTTTAATTTATTTTAGATTTGATTTGGAATCATTTATTTAAATTTTTATTACTTGATTATGTAATTAGTTTTGTGAGAAATTGATTTTATTAGAAATTACAGTGATAAATTAATAAATTAAAATTAAGTTTCGGGTCATTTCGGGTCGACCCGCCGCCCCGTAAACCTGAAATTTTCGGGTTCGGGTCAGCATACCTGACCCGTCACGAGTTGGCGGGTCGGGGTTCGGGTCAACAGATTTTCTGGCGGGTCTGTTGACCCGAACCCGACCCGCCAACCTGATTTGGACCCGAATTGCCACCCCTAACTGCAAGCGTGAAGGATTGATTTCATGATAATTTAGAGTTGCGGGATGAGGGAAAAAAACAGGGTGCAAATCAATAACAAAAAAAAATATAAAGTAAATAAATAAAAGGATAAGAGGAAAATGCTTGAATTGACGCTTAAAATGAATTTCGGTCTAGAAAAGCCACACTGCTTCGCAGGACGGGGTAGTTTAAAAGAATAAAGCGAAAGGAACATGGCGGGTGCGATCATACCAGCACTAATGCACCGGATCCCATCAGAACTCCGAAGTTAAGCGTGCTTGGGCGAGAGTAGTACTAGGATGGGTGACCCCCTGGGAAGTCCTCGTGTTGCACCCCTCTCTTTTTTGTTTCGAAATCCAAATTTCCTATTCGTTCTTTATCCTGTAGTAATTTAGCTCCGTCGGAACGATTGCTTAATATTTTGCTTCTTGTCGAAGCGTGAAGGAGGATCTGAAGGCGCGAGACAAATCAGGAACGGTACGGCTCGATCAAAGCCCGGATCGTCGCTCAAATTTGTCGGCGCAAATGTATCACCGCAACTAGGGGTGGCAATTTTCGACACGACCTGAAAACACGACACGAACCTAACACGAAATTAATGGGTTTGGGTTGAGGTTTCGGGAATTCGGGTCAGAATCGGGTTGGACCCGATGAACCCGAAAAGAAAACCGGTCGATTTCGGGTCAACCCGTGGTGACCTGATATGACCCGATATGACCCGTTTACGAATTAAAAATAATTTAATAAACATAAAAATAATTTTATCTAACTAAACTAAGTTATTCTTTTTTTCAAAGGCATTAATTACTTAATCCTAAACGAATTTATTTAATTTGTGTGAAGTTGAAATTATTATACTTGGACAAATAATATATTATATTATTTTTCACTTTTGTATTGTTTTAATTTATTTTATATTTTGCTTGGGATAAAACACTTTTACGGTGTTTAATTTATTTTAGATTTGATTTGGAATCATTTATTTAAATTTTTATTACTTGATTATGTAATTAGTTTTGTGAGAAATTGATTTTATTAGAAATTACAGTGATAAATTAATAAATTAAAATTAAGTTTCGGGTCATTTCGGGTCGACCCGCCGCCCCGTAAACCTGAAATTTTCGGGTTCGGGTCAGCATACCTGACCCGTCACGGGTTGGCGGGTCGGGGTTCGGGTCAACAGATTTTCTGGCGGGTCTGTTGACCCGAACCCGACCCGCCAACCTGATTTGGACCCGAATTGCCACCCCTAACTGCAAGCGTGAAGGATTGATTTCATGATAATTTAGAGTTGCGGGATGAGGGAAAAAAACAGGGTGCAAATCAATAACAAAAAAAAATATAAAGTAAATAAATAAAAGGATAAGAGGAAAATGCTTGAATTGACGCTTAAAATGAATTTCGGTCTAGAAAAGCCACACTGCTTCGCAGGACGGGGTAGTTTAAAAGAATAAAGCGAAAGGAACATGGCGGGTGCGATCATACCAGCACTAATGCACCGGATCCCATCAGAACTCCGAAGTTAAGCGTGCTTGGGCGAGAGTAGTACTAGGATGGGTGACCCCCTGGGAAGTCCTCGTGTTGCACCCCTCTCTTTTTTGTTTCGAAATCCAAATTTCCTATTCGTTCTTTATCCTGTAGTAATTTAGCTCCGTCGGAACGATTGCTTAATATTTTGCTTCTTGTCGAAGCGTGAAGGAGGATCTGAAGGCGCGAGACAAATCAGGAACGGTACGGCTCGATCAAAGCCCGGATCGTCGCTCAAATTTGTCGGCGCAAATGTATCACCGCAACTAGGGGTGGCAATTTTCGACACGACCTGAAAACACGACACGAACCTAACACGAAATTAATGGGTTTGGGTTGAGGTTTCGGGAATTCGGGTCAGAATCGGGTTGGACCCGATGAACCCGAAAAGAAAACCGGTCGATTTCGGGTCAACCCGTGGTGACCTGATATGACCCGATATGACCCGTTTACGAATTAAAAATAATTTAATAAACATAAAAATAATTTTATCTAACTAAACTAAGTTATTCTTTTTTTCAAAGGCATTAATTACTTAATCCTAAACGAATTTATTTAATTTGTGTGAAGTTGAAATTATTATACTTGCACCCCTAACTGCAAGCGTGAAGGATTGATTTCATGATAATTTAGAGTTGCGGGATGAGGGAAAAAAACAGGGTGCAAATCAATAACAAAAAAAAATATAAAGTAAATAAATAAAAGGATAAGAGGAAAATGCTTGAATTGACGCTTAAAATGAATTTCGGTCTAGAAAAGCCACACTGCTTCGCAGGACGGGGTAGTTTAAAAGAATAACGCGAAAGGAACATGGCGGGTGCGATCATACCAGCACTAATGCACCGGATCCCATCAGAACTCCGAAGTTAAGCGTGCTTGGGCGAGAGTAGTACTAGGATGGGTGACCCCCTGGGACGTCCTCGTGTTGCACCCCTCTCTTTTTTGTTTCGAAATCCAAATTTCCTATTCGTTCTTTATCCTGTAGTAATTTAGCTCCGTCGGAACGATTGCTTAATATTTTGCTTCTTGTCGAAGCGTGAAGGAGGATCTGAAGGCGCGAGACAAATCAGGAACGGTACGGCTCGATCAAAGCCCGGATCGTCGCTCAAATTTGTCGGCGCAAATGTATCACCGCAACTAGGGGTGGCAATTTTCGACACGACACGAACCTAACACGAAATTAATGGGTTTGGGTTGAGGTTTCGGGAATTCGGGTCAGAATCGGGTTGGACCCGATGAACCCGAAAAGAAAACCGGTCGATTTCGGGTCAACCCGTGGTGACCTGATATGACCCGATATGACCCGTTTACGAATTAAAAATAATTTAATAAACATAAAAATAATTTTATCTAACTAAACTAAGTTATTCTTTTTTTCAAAGGCATTAATTACTTAATCCTAAACGAATTTATTTAATTTGTGTGAAGTTGAAATTATTATACTTGGACAAATAATATATTATATTATTTTTCACTTTTGTATTGTTTTAATTTATTTTATATTTTGCTTGGGATAAAACACTTTTACGGTGTTTAATTTATTTTAGATTTGATTTGGAATCATTTATTTAAATTTTTATTACTTGATTATGTAATTAGTTTTGTGAGAAATTGATTTTATTAGAAATTACAGTGATAAATTAATAAATTAAAATTAAGTTTCGGGTCATTTCGGGTCGACCCGCCGCCCCGTAAACCTGAAATTTTCGGGTTCGGGGAACGGTACGGCTCGATCAAAGCCCGGATCGTCGCTCAAATTTGTCGGCGCAAATGTATCACCGCAACTAGGGGTGGCAATTTTCGACACGACACGAACCTAACACGAAATTAATGGGTTTGGGTTGAGGTTTCGGGAATTCGGGTCAGAATCGGGTTGGACCCGATGAACCCGAAAAGAAAACCGGTCGATTTCGGGTCAACCCGTGGTGACCTGATATGACCCGATATGACCCGTTTACGAATTAAAAATAATTTAATAAACATAAAAATAATTTTATCTAACTAAACTAAGTTATTCTTTTTTTCAAAGGCATTAATTACTTAATCCTAAACGAATTTATTTAATTTGTGTGAAGTTGAAATTATTATACTTGGACAAATAATATATTATATTATTTTTCACTTTTGTATTGTTTTAATTTATTTTATATTTTGCTTGGGATAAAACACTTTTACGGTGTTTAATTTATTTTAGATTTGATTTGGAATCATTTATTTAAATTTTTATTACTTGATTATGTAATTAGTTTTGTGAGAAATTGATTTTATTAGAAATTACAGTGATAAATTAATAAATTAAAATTAAGTTTCGGGTCATTTCGGGTCGACCCGCCGCCCCGTAAACCTGAAATTTTCGGGTTCGGGTCAGCATACCTGACCCGTCACGGGTTGGCGGGTCGGGGTTCGGGTCAACAGATTTTCTGGCGGGTCTGTTGACCCGAACCCGACCCGCCAACCTGATTTGGACCCGAATTGCCACCCCTAACTGCAAGCGTGAAGGATTGATTTCATGATAATTTAGAGTTGCGGGATGAGGGAAAAAAACAGGGTGCAAATCAATAACAAAAAAAAATATAAAGTAAATAAATAAAAGGATAAGAGGAAAATGCTTGAATTGACGCTTAAAATGAATTTCGGTCTAGAAAAGCCACACTGCTTCGCAGGACGGGGTAGTTTAAAAGAATAACGCGAAAGGAACATGGCGGGTGCGATCATACCAGCACTAATGCACCGGATCCCATCAGAACTCCGAAGTTAAGCGTGCTTGGGCGAGAGTAGTACTAGGATGGGTGACCCCCTGGGACGTCCTCGTGTTGCACCCCTCTCTTTTTTGTTTCGAAATCCAAATTTCCTATTCGTTCTTTATCCTGTAGTAATTTAGCTCCGTCGGAACGATTGCTTAATATTTTGCTTCTTGTCGAAGCGTGAAGGAGGATCTGAAGGCGCGAGACAAATCAGGAACGGTACGGCTCGATCAAAGCCCGGATCGTCGCTCAAATTTGTCGGCGCAAATGTATCACCGCAACTAGGGGTGGCAATTTTCGACACGACACGAACCTAACACGAAATTAATGGGTTTGGGTTGAGGTTTCGGGAATTCGGGTCAGAATCGGGTTGGACCCGATGAACCCGAAAAGAAAACCGGTCGATTTCGGGTCAACCCGTGGTGACCTGATATGACCCGATATGACCCGTTTACGAATTAAAAATAATTTAATAAACATAAAAATAATTTTATCTAACTAAACTAAGTTATTCTTTTTTTCAAAGGCATTAATTACTTAATCCTAAACGAATTTATTTAATTTGTGTGAAGTTGAAATTATTATACTTGGACAAATAATATATTATATTATTTTTCACTTTTGTATTGTTTTAATTTATTTTATATTTTGCTTGGGATAAAACACTTTTACGGTGTTTAATTTATTTTAGATTTGATTTGGAATCATTTATTTAAATTTTTATTACTTGATTATGTAATTAGTTTTGTGAGAAATTGATTTTATTAGAAATTACAGTGATAAATTAATAAATTAAAATTAAGTTTCGGGTCATTTCGGGTCGACCCGCCGCCCCGTAAACCTGAAATTTTCGGGTTCGGGTCAGCATACCTGACCCGTCACGGGTTGGCGGGTCGGGGTTCGGGTCAACAGATTTTCTGGCGGGTCTGTTGACCCGAACCCGACCCGCCAACCTGATTTGGACCCGAATTGCCACCCCTAACTGCAAGCGTGAAGGATTGATTTCATGATAATTTAGAGTTGCGGGATGAGGGAAAAAAACAGCGTGCAAATCAATAACAAAAAAAAATATAAAGTAAATAAATAAAAGGATAAGAGGAAAATGCTTGAATTGACGCTTAAAATGAATTTCGGTCTAGAAAAGCCACACTGCTTCGCAGGACGGGGTAGTTTAAAAGAATAACGCGAAAGGAACATGGCGGGTGCGATCATACCAGCACTAATGCACCGGATCCCATCAGAACTCCGAAGTTAAGCGTGCTTGGGCGAGAGTAGTACTAGGATGGGTGACCCCCTGGGACGTCCTCGTGTTGCACCCCTCTCTTTTTTGTTTCGAAATCCAAATTTCCTATTCGTTCTTTATCCTGTAGTAATTTAGCTCCGTCGGAACGATTGCTTAATATTTTGCTTCTTGTCGAAGCGTGAAGGAGGATCTGAAGGCGCGAGACAAATCAGGAACGGTACGGCTCGATCAAAGCCCGGATCGTCGCTCAAATTTGTCGGCGCAAATGTATCACCGCAACTAGGGGTGGCAATTTTCGACACGACACGAACCTAACACGAAATTAATGGGTTTGGGTTGAGGTTTCGGGAATTCGGGTCAGAATCGGGTTGGACCCGATGAACCCGAAAAGAAAACCGGTCGATTTCGGGTCAACCCGTGGTGACCTGATATGACCCGATATGACCCGTTTACGAATTAAAAATAATTTAATAAACATAAAAATAATTTTATCTAACTAAACTAAGTTATTCTTTTTTTCAAAGGCATTAATTACTTAATCCTAAACGAATTTATTTAATTTGTGTGAAGTTGAAATTATTATACTTGGACAAATAATATATTATATTATTTTTCACTTTTGTATTGTTTTAATTTATTTTATATTTTGCTTGGGATAAAACACTTTTACGGTGTTTAATTTATTTTAGATTTGATTTGGAATCATTTATTTAAATTTTTATTACTTGATTATGTAATTAGTTTTGTGAGAAATTGATTTTATTAGAAATTACAGTGATAAATTAATAAATTAAAATTAAGTTTCGGGTCATTTCGGGTCGACCCGCCGCCCCGTAAACCTGAAATTTTCGGGTTCGGGTCAGCATACCTGACCCGTCACGGGTTGGCGGGTCGGGGTTCGGGTCAACAGATTTTCTGGCGGGTCTGTTGACCCGAACCCGACCCGCCAACCTGATTTGGACCCGAATTGCCACCCCTAACTGCAAGCGTGAAGGATTGATTTCATGATAATTTAGAGTTGCGGGATGAGGGAAAAAAACAGCGTGCAAATCAATAACAAAAAAAAATATAAAGTAAATAAATAAAAGGATAAGAGGAAAATGCTTGAATTGACGCTTAAAATGAATTTCGGTCTAGAAAAGCCACACTGCTTCGCAGGACGGGGTAGTTTAAAAGAATAACGCGAAAGGAACATGGCGGGTGCGATCATACCAGCACTAATGCACCGGATCCCATCAGAACTCCGAAGTTAAGCGTGCTTGGGCGAGAGTAGTACTAGGATGGGTGACCCCCTGGGACGTCCTCGTGTTGCACCCCTCTCTTTTTTGTTTCGAAATCCAAATTTCCTATTCGTTCTTTATCCTGTAGTAATTTAGCTCCGTCGGAACGATTGCTTAATATTTTGCTTCTTGTCGAAGCGTGAAGGAGGATCTGAAGGCGCGAGACAAATCAGGAACGGTACGGCTCGATCAAAGCCCGGATCGTCGCTCAAATTTGTCGGCGCAAATGTATCACCGCAACTAGGGGTGGCAATTTTCGACACGACACGAACCTAACACGAAATTAATGGGTTTGGGTTGAGGTTTCGGGAATTCGGGTCAGAATCGGGTTGGACCCGATGAACCCGAAAAGAAAACCGGTCGATTTCGGGTCAACCCGTGGTGACCTGATATGACCCGATATGACCCGTTTACGAATTAAAAATAATTTAATAAACATAAAAATAATTTTATCTAACTAAACTAAGTTATTCTTTTTTTCAAAGGCATTAATTACTTAATCCTAAACGAATTTATTTAATTTGTGTGAAGTTGAAATTATTATACTTGGACAAATAATATATTATATTATTTTTCACTTTTGTATTGTTTTAATTTATTTTATATTTTGCTTGGGATAAAACACTTTTACGGTGTTTAATTTATTTTAGATTTGATTTGGAATCATTTATTTAAATTTTTATTACTTGATTATGTAATTAGTTTTGTGAGAAATTGATTTTATTAGAAATTACAGTGATAAATTAATAAATTAAAATTAAGTTTCGGGTCATTTCGGGTCGACCCGCCGCCCCGTAAACCTGAAATTTTCGGGTTCGGGTCAGCATACCTGACCCGTCACGGGTTGGCGGGTCGGGGTTCGGGTCAACAGATTTTCTGGCGGGTCTGTTGACCCGAACCCGACCCGCCAACCTGATTTGGACCCGAATTGCCACCCCTAACTGCAAGCGTGAAGGATTGATTTCATGATAATTTAGAGTTGCGGGATGAGGGAAAAAAACAGGGTGCAAATCAATAACAAAAAAAAATATAAAGTAAATAAATAAAAGGATAAGAGGAAAATGCTTGAATTGACGCTTAAAATGAATTTCGGTCTAGAAAAGCCACACTGCTTCGCAGGACGGGGTAGTTTAAAAGAATAACGCGAAAGGAACATGGCGGGTGCGATCATACCAGCACTAATGCACCGGATCCCATCAGAACTCCGAAGTTAAGCGTGCTTGGGCGAGAGTAGTACTAGGATGGGTGACCCCCTGGGAAGTCCTCGTGTTGCACCCCTCTCTTTTTTGTTTCGAAATCCAAATTTCCTATTCGTTCTTTATCCTGTAGTAATTTAGCTCCGTCGGAACGATTGCTTAATATTTTGCTTCTTGTCGAAGCGTGAAGGAGGATCTGAAGGCGCGAGACAAATCAGGAACGGTACGGCTCGATCAAAGCCCGGATCGTCGCTCAAATTTGTCGGCGCAAATGTATCACCGCAACTAGGGGTGGCAATTTTCGACACGACACGAACCTAACACGAAATTAATGGGTTTGGGTTGAGGTTTCGGGAATTCGGGTCAGAATCGGGTTGGACCCGATGAACCCGAAAAGAAAACCGGTCGATTTCGGGTCAACCCGTGGTGACCTGATATGACCCGATATGACCCGTTTACGAATTAAAAATAATTTAATAAACATAAAAATAATTTTATCTAACTAAACTAAGTTATTCTTTTTTTCAAAGGCATTAATTACTTAATCCTAAACGAATTTATTTAATTTGTGTGAAGTTGAAATTATTATACTTGGACAAATAATATATTATATTATTTTTCACTTTTGTATTGTTTTAATTTATTTTATATTTTGCTTGGGATAAAACACTTTTACGGTGTTTAATTTATTTTAGATTTGATTTGGAATCATTTATTTAAATTTTTATTACTTGATTATGTAATTAGTTTTGTGAGAAATTGATTTTATTAGAAATTACAGTGATAAATTAATAAATTAAAATTAAGTTTCGGGTCATTTCGGGTCGACCCGCCGCCCCGTAAACCTGAAATTTTCGGGTTCGGGTCAGCATACCTGACCCGTCACGGGTTGGCGGGTCGGGGTTCGGGTCAACAGATTTTCTGGCGGGTCTGTTGACCCGAACCCGACCCGCCAACCTGATTTGGACCCGAATTGCCACCCCTAACTGCAAGCGTGAAGGATTGATTTCATGATAATTTAGAGTTGCGGGATGAGGGAAAAAAACAGGGTGCAAATCAATAACAAAAAAAAATATAAAGTAAATAAATAAAAGGATAAGAGGAAAATGCTTGAATTGACGCTTAAAATGAATTTCGGTCTAGAAAAGCCACACTGCTTCGCAGGACGGGGTAGTTTAAAAGAATAACGCGAAAGGAACATGGCGGGTGCGATCATACCAGCACTAATGCACCGGATCCCATCAGAACTCCGAAGTTAAGCGTGCTTGGGCGAGAGTAGTACTAGGATGGGTGACCCCCTGGGACGTCCTCGTGTTGCACCCCTCTCTTTTTTGTTTCGAAATCCAAATTTCCTATTCGTTCTTTATCCTGTAGTAATTTAGCTCCGTCGGAACGATTGCTTAATATTTTGCTTCTTGTCGAAGCGTGAAGGAGGATCTGAAGGCGCGAGACAAATCAGGAACGGTACGGCTCGATCAAAGCCCGGATCGTCGCTCAAATTTGTCGGCGCAAATGTATCACCGCAACTAGGGGTGGCAATTTTCGACACGACACGAACCTAACACGAAATTAATGGGTTTGGGTTGAGGTTTCGGGAATTCGGGTCAGAATCGGGTTGGACCCGATGAACCCGAAAAGAAAACCGGTCGATTTCGGGTCAACCCGTGGTGACCTGATATGACCCGATATGACCCGTTTACGAATTAAAAATAATTTAATAAACATAAAAATAATTTTATCTAACTAAACTAAGTTATTCTTTTTTTCAAAGGCATTAATTACTTAATCCTAAACGAATTTATTTAATTTGTGTGAAGTTGAAATTATTATACTTGGACAAATAATATATTATATTATTTTTCACTTTTGTATTGTTTTAATTTATTTTATATTTTGCTTGGGATAAAACACTTTTACGGTGTTTAATTTATTTTAGATTTGATTTGGAATCATTTATTTAAATTTTTATTACTTGATTATGTAATTAGTTTTGTGAGAAATTGATTTTATTAGAAATTACAGTGATAAATTAATAAATTAAAATTAAGTTTCGGGTCATTTCGGGTCGACCCGCCGCCCCGTAAACCTGAAATTTTCGGGTTCGGGTCAGCATACCTGACCCGTCACGGGTTGGCGGGTCGGGGTTCGGGTCAACAGATTTTCTGGCGGGTCTGTTGACCCGAACCCGACCCGCCAACCTGATTTGGACCCGAATTGCCACCCCTAACTGCAAGCGTGAAGGATTGATTTCATGATAATTTAGAGTTGCGGGATGAGGGAAAAAAACAGGGTGCAAATCAATAACAAAAAAAAATATAAAGTAAATAAATAAAAGGATAAGAGGAAAATGCTTGAATTGACGCTTAAAATGAATTTCGGTCTAGAAAAGCCACACTGCTTCGCAGGACGGGGTAGTTTAAAAGAATAACGCGAAAGGAACATGGCGGGTGCGATCATACCAGCACTAATGCACCGGATCCCATCAGAACTCCGAAGTTAAGCGTGCTTGGGCGAGAGTAGTACTAGGATGGGTGACCCCCTGGGACGTCCTCGTGTTGCACCCCTCTCTTTTTTGTTTCGAAATCCAAATTTCCTATTCGTTCTTTATCCTGTAGTAATTTAGCTCCGTCGGAACGATTGCTTAATATTTTGCTTCTTGTCGAAGCGTGAAGGAGGATCTGAAGGCGCGAGACAAATCAGGAACGGTACGGCTCGATCAAAGCCCGGATCGTCGCTCAAATTTGTCGGCGCAAATGTATCACCGCAACTAGGGGTGGCAATTTTCGACACGACACGAACCTAACACGAAATTAATGGGTTTGGGTTGAGGTTTCGGGAATTCGGGTCAGAATCGGGTTGGACCCGATGAACCCGAAAAGAAAACCGGTCGATTTCGGGTCAACCCGTGGTGACCTGATATGACCCGATATGACCCGTTTACGAATTAAAAATAATTTAATAAACATAAAAATAATTTTATCTAACTAAACTAAGTTATTCTTTTTTTCAAAGGCATTAATTACTTAATCCTAAACGAATTTATTTAATTTGTGTGAAGTTGAAATTATTATACTTGGACAAATAATATATTATATTATTTTTCACTTTTGTATTGTTTTAATTTATTTTATATTTTGCTTGGGATAAAACACTTTTACGGTGTTTAATTTATTTTAGATTTGATTTGGAATCATTTATTTAAATTTTTATTACTTGATTATGTAATTAGTTTTGTGAGAAATTGATTTTATTAGAAATTACAGTGATAAATTAATAAATTAAAATTAAGTTTCGGGTCATTTCGGGTCGACCCGCCGCCCCGTAAACCTGAAATTTTCGGGTTCGGGTCAGCATACCTGACCCGTCACGGGTTGGCGGGTCGGGGTTCGGGTCAACAGATTTTCTGGCGGGTCTGTTGACCCGAACCCGACCCGCCAACCTGATTTGGACCCGAATTGCCACCCCTAACTGCAAGCGTGAAGGATTGATTTCATGATAATTTAGAGTTGCGGGATGAGGGAAAAAAACAGCGTGCAAATCAATAACAAAAAAAAATATAAAGTAAATAAATAAAAGGATAAGAGGAAAATGCTTGAATTGACGCTTAAAATGAATTTCGGTCTAGAAAAGCCACACTGCTTCGCAGGACGGGGTAGTTTAAAAGAATAACGCGAAAGGAACATGGCGGGTGCGATCATACCAGCACTAATGCACCGGATCCCATCAGAACTCCGAAGTTAAGCGTGCTTGGGCGAGAGTAGTACTAGGATGGGTGACCCCCTGGGACGTCCTCGTGTTGCACCCCTCTCTTTTTTGTTTCGAAATCCAAATTTCCTATTCGTTCTTTATCCTGTAGTAATTTAGCTCCGTCGGAACGATTGCTTAATATTTTGCTTCTTGTCGAAGCGTGAAGGAGGATCTGAAGGCGCGAGACAAATCAGGAACGGTACGGCTCGATCAAAGCCCGGATCGTCGCTCAAATTTGTCGGCGCAAATGTATCACCGCAACTAGGGGTGGCAATTTTCGACACGACACGAACCTAACACGAAATTAATGGGTTTGGGTTGAGGTTTCGGGAATTCGGGTCAGAATCGGGTTGGACCCGATGAACCCGAAAAGAAAACCGGTCGATTTCGGGTCAACCCGTGGTGACCTGATATGACCCGATATGACCCGTTTACGAATTAAAAATAATTTAATAAACATAAAAATAATTTTATCTAACTAAACTAAGTTATTCTTTTTTTCAAAGGCATTAATTACTTAATCCTAAACGAATTTATTTAATTTGTGTGAAGTTGAAATTATTATACTTGGACAAATAATATATTATATTATTTTTCACTTTTGTATTGTTTTAATTTATTTTATATTTTGCTTGGGATAAAACACTTTTACGGTGTTTAATTTATTTTAGATTTGATTTGGAATCATTTATTTAAATTTTTATTACTTGATTATGTAATTAGTTTTGTGAGAAATTGATTTTATTAGAAATTACAGTGATAAATTAATAAATTAAAATTAAGTTTCGGGTCATTTCGGGTCGACCCGCCGCCCCGTAAACCTGAAATTTTCGGGTTCGGGTCAGCATACCTGACCCGTCACGGGTTGGCGGGTCGGGGTTCGGGTCAACAGATTTTCTGGCGGGTCTGTTGACCCGAACCCGACCCGCCAACCTGATTTGGACCCGAATTGCCACCCCTAACTGCAAGCGTGAAGGATTGATTTCATGATAATTTAGAGTTGCGGGATGAGGGAAAAAAACAGCGTGCAAATCAATAACAAAAAAAAATATAAAGTAAATAAATAAAAGGATAAGAGGAAAATGCTTGAATTGACGCTTAAAATGAATTTCGGTCTAGAAAAGCCACACTGCTTCGCAGGACGGGGTAGTTTAAAAGAATAACGCGAAAGGAACATGGCGGGTGCGATCATACCAGCACTAATGCACCGGATCCCATCAGAACTCCGAAGTTAAGCGTGCTTGGGCGAGAGTAGTACTAGGATGGGTGACCCCCTGGGAAGTCCTCGTGTTGCACCCCTCTCTTTTTTGTTTCGAAATCCAAATTTCCTATTCGTTCTTTATCCTGTAGTAATTTAGCTCCGTCGGAACGATTGCTTAATATTTTGCTTCTTGTCGAAGCGTGAAGGAGGATCTGAAGGCGCGAGACAAATCAGGAACGGTACGGCTCGATCAAAGCCCGGATCGTCGCTCAAATTTGTCGGCGCAAATGTATCACCGCAACTAGGGGTGGCAATTTTCGACACGACACGAACCTAACACGAAATTAATGGGTTTGGGTTGAGGTTTCGGGAATTCGGGTCAGAATCGGGTTGGACCCGATGAACCCGAAAAGAAAACCGGTCGATTTCGGGTCAACCCGTGGTGACCTGATATGACCCGATATGACCCGTTTACGAATTAAAAATAATTTAATAAACATAAAAATAATTTTATCTAACTAAACTAAGTTATTCTTTTTTTCAAAGGCATTAATTACTTAATCCTAAACGAATTTATTTAATTTGTGTGAAGTTGAAATTATTATACTTGGACAAATAATATATTATATTATTTTTCACTTTTGTATTGTTTTAATTTATTTTATATTTTGCTTGGGATAAAACACTTTTACGGTGTTTAATTTATTTTAGATTTGATTTGGAATCATTTATTTAAATTTTTATTACTTGATTATGTAATTAGTTTTGTGAGAAATTGATTTTATTAGAAATTACAGTGATAAATTAATAAATTAAAATTAAGTTTCGGGTCATTTCGGGTCGACCCGCCGCCCCGTAAACCTGAAATTTTCGGGTTCGGGTCAGCATACCTGACCCGTCACGGGTTGGCGGGTCGGGGTTCGGGTCAACAGATTTTCTGGCGGGTCTGTTGACCCGAACCCGACCCGCCAACCTGATTTGGACCCGAATTGCCACCCCTAACTGCAAGCGTGAAGGATTGATTTCATGATAATTTAGAGTTGCGGGATGAGGGAAAAAAACAGGGTGCAAATCAATAACAAAAAAAAATATAAAGTAAATAAATAAAAGGATAAGAGGAAAATGCTTGAATTGACGCTTAAAATGAATTTCGGTCTAGAAAAGCCACACTGCTTCGCAGGACGGGGTAGTTTAAAAGAATAACGCGAAAGGAACATGGCGGGTGCGATCATACCAGCACTAATGCACCGGATCCCATCAGAACTCCGAAGTTAAGCGTGCTTGGGCGAGAGTAGTACTAGGATGGGTGACCCCCTGGGAAGTCCTCGTGTTGCACCCCTCTCTTTTTTGTTTCGAAATCCAAATTTCCTATTCGTTCTTTATCCTGTAGTAATTTAGCTCCGTCGGAACGATTGCTTAATATTTTGCTTCTTGTCGAAGCGTGAAGGAGGATCTGAAGGCGCGAGACAAATCAGGAACGGTACGGCTCGATCAAAGCCCGGATCGTCGCTCAAATTTGTCGGCGCAAATGTATCACCGCAACTAGGGGTGGCAATTTTCGACACGACACGAACCTAACACGAAATTAATGGGTTTGGGTTGAGGTTTCGGGAATTCGGGTCAGAATCGGGTTGGACCCGATGAACCCGAAAAGAAAACCGGTCGATTTCGGGTCAACCCGTGGTGACCTGATATGACCCGATATGACCCGTTTACGAATTAAAAATAATTTAATAAACATAAAAATAATTTTATCTAACTAAACTAAGTTATTCTTTTTTTCAAAGGCATTAATTACTTAATCCTAAACGAATTTATTTAATTTGTGTGAAGTTGAAATTATTATACTTGGACAAATAATATATTATATTATTTTTCACTTTTGTATTGTTTTCATTTATTTTATATTTTGCTTGGGATAAAACACTTTTACGGTGTTTAATTTATTTTAGATTTGATTTGGAATCATTTATTTAAATTTTTATTACTTGATTATGTAATTAGTTTTGTGAGAAATTGATTTTATTAGAAATTACAGTGATAAATTAATAAATTAAAATTAAGTTTCGGGTCATTTCGGGTCGACCCGCCGCCCCGTAAACCTGAAATTTTCGGGTTCGGGTCAGCATACCTGACCCGTCACGGGTTGGCGGGTCGGGGTTCGGGTCAACAGATTTTCTGGCGGGTCTGTTGACCCGAACCCGACCCGCCAACCTGATTTGGACCCGAATTGCCACCCCTAACTGCAAGCGTGAAGGATTGATTTCATGATAATTTAGAGTTGCGGGATGAGGGAAAAAAACAGGGTGCAAATCAATAACAAAAAAAAATATAAAGTAAATAAATAAAAGGATAAGAGGAAAATGCTTGAATTGACGCTTAAAATGAATTTCGGTCTAGAAAAGCCACACTGCTTCGCAGGACGGGGTAGTTTAAAAGAATAACGCGAAAGGAACATGGCGGGTGCGATCATACCAGCACTAATGCACCGGATCCCATCAGAACTCCGAAGTTAAGCGTGCTTGGGCGAGAGTAGTACTAGGATGGGTGACCCCCTGGGACGTCCTCGTGTTGCACCCCTCTCTTTTTTGTTTCGAAATCCAAATTTCCTATTCGTTCTTTATCCTGTAGTAATTTAGCTCCGTCGGAACGATTGCTTAATATTTTGCTTCTTGTCGAAGCGTGAAGGAGGATCTGAAGGCGCGAGACAAATCAGGAACGGTACGGCTCGATCAAAGCCCGGATCGTCGCTCAAATTTGTCGGCGCAAATGTATCACCGCAACTAGGGGTGGCAATTTTCGACACGACACGAACCTAACACGAAATTAATGGGTTTGGGTTGAGGTTTCGGGAATTCGGGTCAGAATCGGGTTGGACCCGATGAACCCGAAAAGAAAACCGGTCGATTTCGGGTCAACCCGTGGTGACCTGATATGACCCGATATGACCCGTTTACGAATTAAAAATAATTTAATAAACATAAAAATAATTTTATCTAACTAAACTAAGTTATTCTTTTTTTCAAAGGCATTAATTACTTAATCCTAAACGAATTTATTTAATTTGTGTGAAGTTGAAATTATTATACTTGGACAAATAATATATTATATTATTTTTCACTTTTGTATTGTTTTAATTTATTTTATATTTTGCTTGGGATAAAACACTTTTACGGTGTTTAATTTATTTTAGATTTGATTTGGAATCATTTATTTAAATTTTTATTACTTGATTATGTAATTAGTTTTGTGAGAAATTGATTTTATTAGAAATTACAGTGATAAATTAATAAATTAAAATTAAGTTTCGGGTCATTTCGGGTCGACCCGCCGCCCCGTAAACCTGAAATTTTCGGGTTCGGGTCAGCATACCTGACCCGTCACGGGTTGGCGGGTCGGGGTTCGGGTCAACAGATTTTCTGGCGGGTCTGTTGACCCGAACCCGACCCGCCAACCTGATTTGGACCCGAATTGCCACCCCTAACTGCAAGCGTGAAGGATTGATTTCATGATAATTTAGAGTTGCGGGATGAGGGAAAAAAACAGCGTGCAAATCAATAACAAAAAAAAATATAAAGTAAATAAATAAAAGGATAAGAGGAAAATGCTTGAATTGACGCTTAAAATGAATTTCGGTCTAGAAAAGCCACACTGCTTCGCAGGACGGGGTAGTTTAAAAGAATAACGCGAAAGGAACATGGCGGGTGCGATCATACCAGCACTAATGCACCGGATCCCATCAGAACTCCGAAGTTAAGCGTGCTTGGGCGAGAGTAGTACTAGGATGGGTGACCCCCTGGGACGTCCTCGTGTTGCACCCCTCTCTTTTTTGTTTCGAAATCCAAATTTCCTATTCGTTCTTTATCCTGTAGTAATTTAGCTCCGTCGGAACGATTGCTTAATATTTTGCTTCTTGTCGAAGCGTGAAGGAGGATCTGAAGGCGCGAGACAAATCAGGAACGGTACGGCTCGATCAAAGCCCGGATCGTCGCTCAAATTTGTCGGCGCAAATGTATCACCGCAACTAGGGGTGGCAATTTTCGACACGACACGAACCTAACACGAAATTAATGGGTTTGGGTTGAGGTTTCGGGAATTCGGGTCAGAATCGGGTTGGACCCGATGAACCCGAAAAGAAAACCGGTCGATTTCGGGTCAACCCGTGGTGACCTGATATGACCCGATATGACCCGTTTACGAATTAAAAATAATTTAATAAACATAAAAATAATTTTATCTAACTAAACTAAGTTATTCTTTTTTTCAAAGGCATTAATTACTTAATCCTAAACGAATTTATTTAATTTGTGTGAAGTTGAAATTATTATACTTGGACAAATAATATATTATATTATTTTTCACTTTTGTATTGTTTTAATTTATTTTATATTTTGCTTGGGATAAAACACTTTTACGGTGTTTAATTTATTTTAGATTTGATTTGGAATCATTTATTTAAATTTTTATTACTTGATTATGTAATTAGTTTTGTGAGAAATTGATTTTATTAGAAATTACAGTGATAAATTAATAAATTAAAATTAAGTTTCGGGTCATTTCGGGTCGACCCGCCGCCCCGTAAACCTGAAATTTTCGGGTTCGGGTCAGCATACCTGACCCGTCACGGGTTGGCGGGTCGGGGTTCGGGTCAACAGATTTTCTGGCGGGTCTGTTGACCCGAACCCGACCCGCCAACCTGATTTGGACCCGAATTGCCACCCCTAACTGCAAGCGTGAAGGATTGATTTCATGATAATTTAGAGTTGCGGGATGAGGGAAAAAAACAGGGTGCAAATCAATAACAAAAAAAAATATAAAGTAAATAAATAAAAGGATAAGAGGAAAATGCTTGAATTGACGCTTAAAATGAATTTCGGTCTAGAAAAGCCACACTGCTTCGCAGGACGGGGTAGTTTAAAAGAATAACGCGAAAGGAACATGGCGGGTGCGATCATACCAGCACTAATGCACCGGATCCCATCAGAACTCCGAAGTTAAGCGTGCTTGGGCGAGAGTAGTACTAGGATGGGTGACCCCCTGGGAAGTCCTCGTGTTGCACCCCTCTCTTTTTTGTTTCGAAATCCAAATTTCCTATTCGTTCTTTATCCTGTAGTAATTTAGCTCCGTCGGAACGATTGCTTAATATTTTGCTTCTTGTCGAAGCGTGAAGGAGGATCTGAAGGCGCGAGACAAATCAGGAACGGTACGGCTCGATCAAAGCCCGGATCGTCGCTCAAATTTGTCGGCGCAAATGTATCACCGCAACTAGGGGTGGCAATTTTCGACACGACACGAACCTAACACGAAATTAATGGGTTTGGGTTGAGGTTTCGGGAATTCGGGTCAGAATCGGGTTGGACCCGATGAACCCGAAAAGAAAACCGGTCGATTTCGGGTCAACCCGTGGTGACCTGATATGACCCGATATGACCCGTTTACGAATTAAAAATAATTTAATAAACATAAAAATAATTTTATCTAACTAAACTAAGTTATTCTTTTTTTCAAAGGCATTAATTACTTAATCCTAAACGAATTTATTTAATTTGTGTGAAGTTGAAATTATTATACTTGGACAAATAATATATTATATTATTTTTCACTTTTGTATTGTTTTAATTTATTTTATATTTTGCTTGGGATAAAACACTTTTACGGTGTTTAATTTATTTTAGATTTGATTTGGAATCATTTATTTAAATTTTTATTACTTGATTATGTAATTAGTTTTGTGAGAAATTGATTTTATTAGAAATTACAGTGATAAATTAATAAATTAAAATTAAGTTTCGGGTCATTTCGGGTCGACCCGCCGCCCCGTAAACCTGAAATTTTCGGGTTCGGGTCAGCATACCTGACCCGTCACGGGTTGGCGGGTCGGGGTTCGGGTCAACAGATTTTCTGGCGGGTCTGTTGACCCGAACCCGACCCGCCAACCTGATTTGGACCCGAATTGCCACCCCTAACTGCAAGCGTGAAGGATTGATTTCATGATAATTTAGAGTTGCGGGATGAGGGAAAAAAACAGGGTGCAAATCAATAACAAAAAAAAATATAAAGTAAATAAATAAAAGGATAAGAGGAAAATGCTTGAATTGACGCTTAAAATGAATTTCGGTCTAGAAAAGCCACACTGCTTCGCAGGACGGGGTAGTTTAAAAGAATAACGCGAAAGGAACATGGCGGGTGCGATCATACCAGCACTAATGCACCGGATCCCATCAGAACTCCGAAGTTAAGCGTGCTTGGGCGAGAGTAGTACTAGGATGGGTGACCCCCTGGGAAGTCCTCGTGTTGCACCCCTCTCTTTTTTGTTTCGAAATCCAAATTTCCTATTCGTTCTTTATCCTGTAGTAATTTAGCTCCGTCGGAACGATTGCTTAATATTTTGCTTCTTGTCGAAGCGTGAAGGAGGATCTGAAGGCGCGAGACAAATCAGGAACGGTACGGCTCGATCAAAGCCCGGATCGTCGCTCAAATTTGTCGGCGCAAATGTATCACCGCAACTAGGGGTGGCAATTTTCGACACGACACGAACCTAACACGAAATTAATGGGTTTGGGTTGAGGTTTCGGGAATTCGGGTCAGAATCGGGTTGGACCCGATGAACCCGAAAAGAAAACCGGTCGATTTCGGGTCAACCCGTGGTGACCTGATATGACCCGATATGACCCGTTTACGAATTAAAAATAATTTAATAAACATAAAAATAATTTTATCTAACTAAACTAAGTTATTCTTTTTTTCAAAGGCATTAATTACTTAATCCTAAACGAATTTATTTAATTTGTGTGAAGTTGAAATTATTATACTTGGACAAATAATATATTATATTATTTTTCACTTTTGTATTGTTTTAATTTATTTTATATTTTGCTTGGGATAAAACACTTTTACGGTGTTTAATTTATTTTAGATTTGATTTGGAATCATTTATTTAAATTTTTATTACTTGATTATGTAATTAGTTTTGTGAGAAATTGATTTTATTAGAAATTACAGTGATAAATTAATAAATTAAAATTAAGTTTCGGGTCATTTCGGGTCGACCCGCCGCCCCGTAAACCTGAAATTTTCGGGTTCGGGTCAGCATACCTGACCCGTCACGGGTTGGCGGGTCGGGGTTCGGGTCAACAGATTTTCTGGCGGGTCTGTTGACCCGAACCCGACCCGCCAACCTGATTTGGACCCGAATTGCCACCCCTAACTGCAAGCGTGAAGGATTGATTTCATGATAATTTAGAGTTGCGGGATGAGGGAAAAAAACAGGGTGCAAATCAATAACAAAAAAAAATATAAAGTAAATAAATAAAAGGATAAGAGGAAAATGCTTGAATTGACGCTTAAAATGAATTTCGGTCTAGAAAAGCCACACTGCTTCGCAGGACGGGGTAGTTTAAAAGAATAACGCGAAAGGAACATGGCGGGTGCGATCATACCAGCACTAATGCACCGGATCCCATCAGAACTCCGAAGTTAAGCGTGCTTGGGCGAGAGTAGTACTAGGATGGGTGACCCCCTGGGACGTCCTCGTGTTGCACCCCTCTCTTTTTTGTTTCGAAATCCAAATTTCCTATTCGTTCTTTATCCTGTAGTAATTTAGCTCCGTCGGAACGATTGCTTAATATTTTGCTTCTTGTCGAAGCGTGAAGGAGGATCTGAAGGCGCGAGACAAATCAGGAACGGTACGGCTCGATCAAAGCCCGGATCGTCGCTCAAATTTGTCGGCGCAAATGTATCACCGCAACTAGGGGTGGCAATTTTCGACACGACACGAACCTAACACGAAATTAATGGGTTTGGGTTGAGGTTTCGGGAATTCGGGTCAGAATCGGGTTGGACCCGATGAACCCGAAAACAAAACCGGTCGATTTCGGGTCAACCCGTGGTGACCTGATATGACCCGATATGACCCGTTTACGAATTAAAAATAATTTAATAAACATAAAAATAATTTTATCTAACTAAACTAAGTTATTCTTTTTTTCAAAGGCATTAATTACTTAATCCTAAACGAATTTATTTAATTTGTGTGAAGTTGAAATTATTATACTTGGACAAATAATATATTATATTATTTTTCACTTTTGTATTGTTTTAATTTATTTTATATTTTGCTTGGGATAAAACACTTTTACGGTGTTTAATTTATTTTAGATTTGATTTGGAATCATTTATTTAAATTTTTATTACTTGATTATGTAATTAGTTTTGTGAGAAATTGATTTTATTAGAAATTACAGTGATAAATTAATAAATTAAAATTAAGTTTCGGGTCATTTCGGGTCGACCCGCCGCCCCGTAAACCTGAAATTTTCGGGTTCGGGTCAGCATACCTGACCCGTCACGGGTTGGCGGGTCGGGGTTCGGGTCAACAGATTTTCTGGCGGGTCTGTTGACCCGAACCCGACCCGCCAACCTGATTTGGACCCGAATTGCCACCCCTAACTGCAAGCGTGAAGGATTGATTTCATGATAATTTAGAGTTGCGGGATGAGGGAAAAAAACAGGGTGCAAATCAATAACAAAAAAAAATATAAAGTAAATAAATAAAAGGATAAGAGGAAAATGCTTGAATTGACGCTTAAAATGAATTTCGGTCTAGAAAAGCCACACTGCTTCGCAGGACGGGGTAGTTTAAAAGAATAACGCGAAAGGAACATGGCGGGTGCGATCATACCAGCACTAATGCGCCGGATCCCATCAGAACTCCGAAGTTAAGCGTGCTTGGGCGAGAGTAGTACTAGGATGGGTGACCCCCTGGGAAGTCCTCGTGTTGCACCCCTCTCTTTTTTGTTTCGAAATCCAAATTTCCTATTCGTTCTTTATCCTGTAGTAATTTAGCTCCGTCGGAACGATTGCTTAATATTTTGCTTCTTGTCGAAGCGTGAAGGAGGATCTGAAGGCGCGAGACAAATCAGGAACGGTACGGCTCGATCAAAGCCCGGATCGTCGCTCAAATTTGTCGGCGCAAATGTATCACCGCAACTAGGGGTGGCAATTTTCGACACGACACGAACCTAACACGAAATTAATGGGTTTGGGTTGAGGTTTCGGGAATTCGGGTCAGAATCGGGTTGGACCCGATGAACCCGAAAAGAAAACCGGTCGATTTCGGGTCAACCCGTGGTGACCTGATATGACCCGATATGACCCGTTTACGAATTAAAAATAATTTAATAAACATAAAAATAATTTTATCTAACTAAACTAAGTTATTCTTTTTTTCAAAGGCATTAATTACTTAATCCTAAACGAATTTATTTAATTTGAGTGAAGTTGAAATTATTATACTTGGACAAATAATATATTATATTATTTTTCACTTTTGTATTGTTTTAATTTATTTTATATTTTGCTTGGGATAAAACACTTTTACGGTGTTTAATTTATTTTAGATTTGATTTGGAATCATTTATTTAAATTTTTATTACTTGATTATGTAATTAGTTTTGTGAGAAATTGATTTTATTAGAAATTACAGTGATAAATTAATAAATTAAAATTAAGTTTCGGGTCATTTCGGGTCGACCCGCCGCCCCGTAAACCTGAAATTTTCGGGTTCGGGTCAGCATACCTGACCCGTCACGGGTTGGCGGGTCGGGGTTCGGGTCAACAGATTTTCTGGCGGGTCTGTTGACCCGAACCCGACCCGCCAACCTGATTTGGACCCGAATTGCCACCCCTAACTGCAAGCGTGAAGGATTGATTTCATGATAATTTAGAGTTGCGGGATGAGGGAAAAAAACAGGGTGCAAATCAATAACAAAAAAAAATATAAAGTAAATAAATAAAAGGATAAGAGGAAAATGCTTGAATTGACGCTTAAAATGAATTTCGGTCTAGAAAAGCCACACTGCTTCGCAGGACGGGGTAGTTTAAAAGAATAACGCGAAAGGAACATGGCGGGTGCGATCATACCAGCACTAATGCGCCGGATCCCATCAGAACTCCGAAGTTAAGCGTGCTTGGGCGAGAGTAGTACTAGGATGGGTCACCCCCTGGGAAGTCCTCGTGTTGCACCCCTCTCTTTTTTGTTTCGAAATCCAAATTTCCTATTCGTTCTTTATCCTGTAGTAATTTATCTCCGTCGGAACGATTGCTTAATATTTTGCTTCTTGTCGAAGCGTGAAGGAGGATCTGAAGGCGCGAGACAAATCAGGAACGGTACGGCTCGATCAAAGCCCGGATCGTCGCTCAAATTTGTCGGCGCAAATGTATCACCGCAACTAGGGGTGGCAATTTTCGACACGACACGAACCTAACACGAAATTAATGGGTTTGGGTTGAGGTTTCGGGAATTCGGGTCAGAATCGGGTTGGACCCGATGAACCCGAAAAGAAAACCGGTCGATTTCGGGTCAACCCGTGGTGACCTGATATGACCCGATATGACCCGTTTACGAATTAAAAATAATTTAATAAACATAAAAATAATTTTATCTAACTAAACTAAGTTATTCTTTTTTTCAAAGGCATTAATTACTTAATCCTAAACGAATTTATTTAATTTGTGTGAAGTTGAAATTATTATACTTGGACAAATAATATATTATATTATTTTTCACTTTTGTATTGTTTTAATTTATTTTATATTTTGCTTGGGATAAAACACTTTTACGGTGTTTAATTTATTTTAGATTTGATTTGGAATCATTTATTTAAATTTTTATTACTTGATTATGTAATTAGTTTTGTGAGAAATTGATTTTATTAGAAATTACAGTGATAAATTAATAAATTAAAATTAAGTTTCGGGTCATTTCGGGTCGACCCGCCGCCCCGTAAACCTGAAATTTTCGGGTTCGGGTCAGCATACCTGACCCGTCACGGGTTGGCGGGTCGGGGTTCGGGTCAACAGATTTTCTGGCGGGTCTGTTGACCCGAACCCGACCCGCCAACCTGATTTGGACCCGAATTGCCACCCCTAACTGCAAGCGTGAAGGATTGATTTCATGATAATTTAGAGTTGCGGGATGAGGGAAAAAAACAGGGTGCAAATCAATAACAAAAAAAAATATAAAGTAAATAAATAAAAGGATAAGAGGAAAATGCTTGAATTGACGCTTAAAATGAATTTCGGTCTAGAAAAGCCACACTGCTTCGCAGGACGGGGTAGTTTAAAAGAATAACGCGAAAGGAACATGGCGGGTGCGATCATACCAGCACTAATGCGCCGGATCCCATCAGAACTCCGAAGTTAAGCGTGCTTGGGCGAGAGTAGTACTAGGATGGGTGACCCCCTGGGAAGTCCTCGTGTTGCACCCCTCTCTTTTTTGTTTCGAAATCCAAATTTCCTATTCGTTCTTTATCCTGTAGTAATTTATCTCCGTCGGAACGATTGCTTAATATTTTGCTTCTTGTCGAAGCGTGAAGGAGGATCTGAAGGCGCGAGACAAATCAGGAACGGTACGGCTCGATCAAAGCCCGGATCGTCGCTCAAATTTGTCGGCGCAAATGTATCACCGCAACTAGGGGTGGCAATTTTCGACACGACACGAACCTAACACGAAATTAATGGGTTTGGGTTGAGGTTTCGGGAATTCGGGTCAGAATCGGGTTGGACCCGATGAACCCGAAAAGAAAACCGGTCGATTTCGGGTCAACCCGTGGTGACCTGATATGACCCGATATGACCCGTTTACGAATTAAAAATAATTTAATAAACATAAAAATAATTTTATCTAACTAAACTAAGTTATTCTTTTTTTCAAAGGCATTAATTACTTAATCCTAAACGAATTTATTTAATTTGAGTGAAGTTGAAATTATTATACTTGGACAAATAATATATTATATTATTTTTCACTTTTGTATTGTTTTAATTTATTTTATATTTTGCTTGGGATAAAACACTTTTACGGTGTTTAATTTATTTTAGATTTGATTTGGAATCATTTATTTAAATTTTTATTACTTGATTATGTAATTAGTTTTGTGAGAAATTGATTTTATTAGAAATTACAGTGATAAATTAATAAATTAAAATTAAGTTTCGGGTCATTTCGGGTCGACCCGCCGCCCCGTAAACCTGAAATTTTCGGGTTCGGGTCAGCATACCTGACCCGTCACGGGTTGGCGGGTCGGGGTTCGGGTCAACAGATTTTCTGGCGGGTCTGTTGACCCGAACCCGACCCGCCAACCTGATTTGGACCCGAATTGCCACCCCTAACTGCAAGCGTGAAGGATTGATTTCATGATAATTTAGAATTGCGGGATGAGGGAAAAAAACAGGGTGCAAATCAATAACAAAAAAAAATATAAAGTAAATAAATAAAAGGATAAGAGGAAAATGCTTGAATTGACGCTTAAAATGAATTTCGGTCTAGAAAAGCCACACTGCTTCGCAGGACGGGGTAGTTTAAAAGAATAACGCGAAAGGAACATGGCGGGTGCGATCATACCAGCACTAATGCGCCGGATCCCATCAGAACTCCGAAGTTAAGCGTGCTTGGGCGAGAGTAGTACTAGGATGGGTGACCCCCTGGGAAGTCCTCGTGTTGCACCCCTCTCTTTTTTGTTTCGAAATCCAAATTTCCTATTCGTTCTTTATCCTGTAGTAATTTAGCTCCGTCGGAACGATTGCTTAATATTTTGCTTCTTGTCGAAGCGTGAAGGAGGATCTGAAGGCGCGAGACAAATCAGGAACGGTACGGCTCGATCAAAGCCCGGATCGTCGCTCAAATTTGTCGGCGCAAATGTATCACCGCAACTAGGGGTGGCAATTTTCGACACGACACGAACCTAACACGAAATTAATGGGTTTGGGTTGAGGTTTCGGGAATTCGGGTCAGAATCGGGTTGGACCCGATGAACCCGAAAAGAAAACCGGTCGATTTCGGGTCAACCCGTGGTGACCTGATATGACCCGATATGACCCGTTTACGAATTAAAAATAATTTAATAAACATAAAAATAATTTTATCTAACTAAACTAAGTTATTCTTTTTTTCAAAGGCATTAATTACTTAATCCTAAACGAATTTATTTAATTTGAGTGAAGTTGAAATTATTATACTTGGACAAATAATATATTATATTATTTTTCACTTTTGTATTGTTTTAATTTATTTTATATTTTGCTTGGGATAAAACACTTTTACGGTGTTTAATTTATTTTAGATTTGATTTGGAATCATTTATTTAAATTTTTATTACTTGATTATGTAATTAGTTTTGTGAGAAATTGATTTTATTAGAAATTACAGTGATAAATTAATAAATTAAAATTAAGTTTCGGGTCATTTCGGGTCGACCCGCCGCCCCGTAAACCTGAAATTTTCGGGTTCGGGTCAGCATACCTGACCCGTCACGGGTTGGCGGGTCGGGGTTCGGGTCAACAGATTTTCTGGCGGGTCTGTTGACCCGAACCCGACCCGCCAACCTGATTTGGACCCGAATTGCCACCCCTGACTGCAAGCGTGAAGGATTGATTTCATGATAATTTAGAGTTGCGGGATGAGGGAAAAAAACAGGGTGCAAATCAATAACAAAAAAAAATATAAAGTAAATAAATAAAAGGATAAGAGGAAAATGCTTGAATTGACGCTTAAAATGAATTTCGGTCTAGAAAAGCCACACTGCTTCGCAGGACGGGGTAGTTTAAAAGAATAACGCGAAAGGAACATGGCGGGTGCGATCATACCAGCACTAATGCGCCGGATCCCATCAGAACTCCGAAGTTAAGCGTGCTTGGGCGAGAGTAGTACTAGGATGGGTGACCCCCTGGGAAGTCCTCGTGTTGCACCCCTCTCTTTTTTGTTTCGAAATCCAAATTTCCTATTCGTTCTTTATCCTGTAGTAATTTAGCTCCGTCGGAACGATTGCTTAATATTTTGCTTCTTGTCGAAGCGTGAAGGAGGATCTGAAGGCGCGAGACAAATCAGGAACGGTACGGCTCGATCAAAGCCCGGATCGTCGCTCAAATTTGTCGGCGCAAATGTATCACCGCAACTAGGGGTGGCAATTTTCGACACGACACGAACCTAACACGAAATTAATGGGTTTGGGTTGAGGTTTCGGGAATTCGGGTCAGAATCGGGTTGGACCCGATGAACCCGAAAAGAAAACCGGTCGATTTCGGGTCAACCCGTGGTGACCTGATATGACCCGATATGACCCGTTTACGAATTAAAAATAATTTAATAAACATAAAAATAATTTTATCTAACTAAACTAAGTTATTCTTTTTTTCAAAGGCATTAATTACTTAATCCTAAACGAATTTATTTAATTTGAGTGAAGTTGAAATTATTATACTTGGACAAATAATATATTATATTATTTTTCACTTTTGTATTGTTTTAATTTATTTTATATTTTGCTTGGGATAAAACACTTTTACGGTGTTTAATTTATTTTAGATTTGATTTGGAATCATTTATTTAAATTTTTATTACTTGATTATGTAATTAGTTTTGTGAGAAATTGATTTTATTAGAAATTACAGTGATAAATTAATAAATTAAAATTAAGTTTCGGGTCATTTCGGGTCGACCCGCCGCCCCGTAAACCTGAAATTTTCGGGTTCGGGTCAGCATACCTGACCCGTCACGGGTTGGCGGGTCGGGGTTCGGGTCAACAGATTTTCTGGCGGGTCTGTTGACCCGAACCCGACCCGCCAACCTGATTTGGACCCGAATTGCCACCCCTAACTGCAAGCGTGAAGGATTGATTTCATGATAATTTAGAGTTGCGGGATGAGGGAAAAAAACAGGGTGCAAATCAATAACAAAAAAAAATATAAAGTAAATAAATAAAAGGATAAGAGGAAAATGCTTGAATTGACGCTTAAAATGAATTTCGGTCTAGAAAAGCCACACTGCTTCGCAGGACGGGGTAGTTTAAAAGAATAACGCGAAAGGAACATGGCGGGTGCGATCATACCAGCACTAATGCGCCGGATCCCATCAGAACTCCGAAGTTAAGCGTGCTTGGGCGAGAGTAGTACTAGGATGGGTGACCCCCTGGGAAGTCCTCGTGTTGCACCCCTCTCTTTTTTGTTTCGAAATCCAAATTTCCTATTCGTTCTTTATCCTGTAGTAATTTAGCTCCGTCGGAACGATTGCTTAATATTTTGCTTCTTGTCGAAGCGTGAAGGAGGATCTGAAGGCGCGAGACAAATCAGGAACGGTACGGCTCGATCAAAGCCCGGATCGTCGCTCAAATTTGTCGGCGCAAATGTATCACCGCAACTAGGGGTGGCAATTTTCGACACGACACGAACCTAACACGAAATTAATGGGTTTGGGTTGAGGTTTCGGGAATTCGGGTCAGAATCGGGTTGGACCCGATGAACCCGAAAAGAAAACCGGTCGATTTCGGGTCAACCCGTGGTGACCTGATATGACCCGATATGACCCGTTTACGAATTAAAAATAATTTAATAAACATAAAAATAATTTTATCTAACTAAACTAAGTTATTCTTTTTTTCAAAGGCATTAATTACTTAATCCTAAACGAATTTATTTAATTTGAGTGAAGTTGAAATTATTATACTTGGACAAATAATATATTATATTATTTTTCACTTTTGTATTGTTTTAATTTATTTTATATTTTGCTTGGGATAAAACACTTTTACGGTGTTTAATTTATTTTAGATTTGATTTGGAATCATTTATTTAAATTTTTATTACTTGATTATGTAATTAGTTTTGTGAGAAATTGATTTTATTAGAAATTACAGTGATAAATTAATAAATTAAAATTAAGTTTCGGGTCATTTCGGGTCGACCCGCCGCCCCGTAAACCTGAAATTTTCGGGTTCGGGTCAGCATACCTGACCCGTCACGGGTTGGCGGGTCGGGGTTCGGGTCAACAGATTTTCTGGCGGGTCTGTTGACCCGAACCCGACCCGCCAACCTGATTTGGACCCGAATTGCCACCCCTAACTGCAAGCGTGAAGGATTGATTTCATGATAATTTAGAGTTGCGGGATGAGGGAAAAAAACAGGGTGCAAATCAATAACAAAAAAAAATATAAAGTAAATAAATAAAAGGATAAGAGGAAAATGCTTGAATTGACGCTTAAAATGAATTTCGGTCTAGAAAAGCCACACTGCTTCGCAGGACGGGGTAGTTTAAAAGAATAACGCGAAAGGAACATGGCGGGTGCGATCATACCAGCACTAATGCGCCGGATCCCATCAGAACTCCGAAGTTAAGCGTGCTTGGGCGAGAGTAGTACTAGGATGGGTCACCCCCTGGGAAGTCCTCGTGTTGCACCCCTCTCTTTTTTGTTTCGAAATCCAAATTTCCTATTCGTTCTTTATCCTGTAGTAATTTATCTCCGTCGGAACGATTGCTTAATATTTTGCTTCTTGTCGAAGCGTGAAGGAGGATTTGAAGGCGCGAGACAAATCAGGAACGGTACGGCTCGATCAAAGCCCGGATCGTCGCTCAAATTTGTCGGCGCAAATGTATCACCGCAACTAGGGGTGGCAATTTTCGACACGACACGAACCTAACACGAAATTAATGGGTTTGGGTTGAGGTTTCGGGAATTCGGGTCAGAATCGGGTTGGACCCGATGAACCCGAAAAGAAAACCGGTCGATTTCGGGTCAACCCGTGGTGACCTGATATGACCCGATATGACCCGTTTACGAATTAAAAATAATTTAATAAACATAAAAATAATTTTATCTCACTAAACTAAGTTATTCTTTTTTTCAAAGGCATTAATTACTTAATCCTAAACGAATTTATTTAATTTGTGTGAAGTTGAAATTATTATACTTGGACAAATAATATATTATATTATTTTTCACTTTTGTATTGTTTTAATTTATTTTATATTTTGCTTGGGATAAAACACTTTTACGGTGTTTAATTTATTTTAGATTTGATTTGGAATCATTTATTTAAATTTTTATTACTTGATTATGTAATTAGTTTTGTGAGAAATTGATTTTATTAGAAATTACAGTGATAAATTAATAAATTAAAATTAAGTTTCGGGTCATTTCGGGTCGACCCGCCGCCCCGTAAACCTGAAATTTTCGGGTTCGGGTCAGCATACCTGACCCGTCACGGGTTGGCGGGTCGGGGTTCGGGTCAACAGATTTTCTGGCGGGTCTGTTGACCCGAACCCGACCCGCCAACCTGATTTGGACCCGAATTGCCACCCCTAACTGCAAGCGTGAAGGATTGATTTCATGATAATTTAGAGTTGCGGGATGAGGGAAAAAAACAGGGTGCAAATCAATAACAAAAAAAAATATAAAGTAAATAAATAAAAGGATAAGAGGAAAATGCTTGAATTGACGCTTAAAATGAATTTCGGTCTAGAAAAGCCACACTGCTTCGCAGGACGGGGTAGTTTAAAAGAATAACGCGAAAGGAACATGGCGGGTGCGATCATACCAGCACTAATGCACCGGATCCCATCAGAACTCCGAAGTTAAGCGTGCTTGGGCGAGAGTAGTACTAGGATGGGTGACCCCCTGGGAAGTCCTCGTGTTGCACCCCTCTCTTTTTTGTTTCGAAATCCAAATTTCCTATTCGTTCTTTATCCTGTAGTAATTTAGCTCCGTCGGAACGATTGCTTAATATTTTGCTTCTTGTCGAAGCGTGAAGGAGGATCTGAAGGCGCGAGACAAATCAGGAACGGTACGGCTCGATCAAAGCCCGGATCGTCGCTCAAATTTGTCGGCGCAAATGTATCACCGCAACTAGGGGTGGCAATTTTCGACACGACACGAACCTAACACGAAATTAATGGGTTTGGGTTGAGGTTTCGGGAATTCGGGTCAGAATCGGGTTGGACCCGATGAACCCGAAAACAAAACCGGTCGATTTCGGGTCAACCCGTGGTGACCTGATATGACCCGATATGACCCGTTTACGAATTAAAAATAATTTAATAAACATAAAAATAATTTTATCTAACTAAACTAAGTTATTCTTTTTTTCAAAGGCATTAATTACTTAATCCTAAACGAATTTATTTAATTTGAGTGAAGTTGAAATTATTATACTTGGACAAATAATATATTATATTATTTTTCACTTTTGTATTGTTTTAATTTATTTTATATTTTGCTTGGGATAAAACACTTTTACGGTGTTTAATTTATTTTAGATTTGATTTGGAATCATTTATTTAAATTTTTATTACTTGATTATGTAATTAGTTTTGTGAGAAATTGATTTTATTAGAAATTACAGTGATAAATTAATAAATTAAAATTAAGTTTCGGGTCATTTCGGGTCGACCCGCCGCCCCGTAAACCTGAAATTTTCGGGTTCGGGTCAGCATACCTGACCCGTCACGGGTTGGCGGGTCGGGGTTCGGGTCAACAGATTTTCTGGCGGGTCTGTTGACCCGAACCCGACCCGCCAACCTGATTTGGACCCGAATTGCCACCCCTGACTGCAAGCGTGAAGGATTGATTTCATGATAATTTAGAGTTGCGGGATGAGGGAAAAAAACCGGGTGCAAATCAATAACAAAAAAAAATATAAAGTAAATAAATAAAAGGATAAGAGGAAAATGCTTGAATTGACGCTTAAAATGAATTTCGGTCTAGAAAAGCCACACTGCTTCGCAGGACGGGGTAGTTTAAAAGAATAACGCGAAAGGAACATGGCGGGTGCGATCATACCAGCACTAATGCGCCGGATCCCATCAGAACTCCGAAGTTAAGCGTGCTTGGGCGAGAGTAGTACTAGGATGGGTGACCCCCTGGGAAGTCCTCGTGTTGCACCCCTCTCTTTTTTGTTTCGAAATCCAAATTTCCTATTCGTTCTTTATCCTGTAGTAATTTAGCTCCGTCGGAACGATTGCTTAATATTTTGCTTCTTGTCGAAGCGTGAAGGAGGATCTGAAGGCGCGAGACAAATCAGGAACGGTACGGCTCGATCAAAGCCCGGATCGTCGCTCAAATTTGTCGGCGCAAATGTATCACCGCAACTAGGGGTGGCAATTTTCGACACGACACGAACCTAACACGAAATTAATGGGTTTGGGTTGAGGTTTCGGGAATTCGGGTCAGAATCGGGTTGGACCCGATGAACCCGAAAAGAAAACCGGTCGATTTCGGGTCAACCCGTGGTGACCTGATATGACCCGATATGACCCGTTTACGAATTAAAAATAATTTAATAAACATAAAAATAATTTTATCTAACTAAACTAAGTTATTCTTTTTTTCAAAGGCATTAATTACTTAATCCTAAACGAATTTATTTAATTTGAGTGAAGTTGAAATTATTATACTTGGACAAATAATATATTATATTATTTTTCACTTTTGTATTGTTTTAATTTATTTTATATTTTGCTTGGGATAAAACACTTTTACGGTGTTTAATTTATTTTAGATTTGATTTGGAATCATTTATTTAAATTTTTATTACTTGATTATGTAATTAGTTTTGTGAGAAATTGATTTTATTAGAAATTACAGTGATAAATTAATAAATTAAAATTAAGTTTCGGGTCATTTCGGGTCGACCCGCCGCCCCGTAAACCTGAAATTTTCGGGTTCGGGTCAGCATACCTGACCCGTCACGGGTTGGCGGGTCGGGGTTCGGGTCAACAGATTTTCTGGCGGGTCTGTTGACCCGAACCCGACCCGCCAACCTGATTTGGACCCGAATTGCCACCCCTGACTGCAAGCGTGAAGGATTGATTTCATGATAATTTAGAGTTGCGGGATGAGGGAAAAAAACAGGGTGCAAATCAATAACAAAAAAAAATATAAAGTAAATAAATAAAAGGATAAGAGGAAAATGCTTGAATTGACGCTTAAAATGAATTTCGGTCTAGAAAAGCCACACTGCTTCGCAGGACGGGGTAGTTTAAAAGAATAACGCGAAAGGAACATGGCGGGTGCGATCATACCAGCACTAATGCGCCGGATCCCATCAGAACTCCGAAGTTAAGCGTGCTTGGGCGAGAGTAGTACTAGGATGGGTGACCCCCTGGGAAGTCCTCGTGTTGCACCCCTCTCTTTTTTGTTTCGAAATCCAAATTTCCTATTCGTTCTTTATCCTGTAGTAATTTAGCTCCGTCGGAACGATTGCTTAATATTTTGCTTCTTGTCGAAGCGTGAAGGAGGATCTGAAGGCGCGAGACAAATCAGGAACGGTACGGCTCGATCAAAGCCCGGATCGTCGCTCAAATTTGTCGGCGCAAATGTATCACCGCAACTAGGGGTGGCAATTTTCGACACGACACGAACCTAACACGAAATTAATGGGTTTGGGTTGAGGTTTCGGGAATTCGGGTCAGAATCGGGTTGGACCCGATGAACCCGAAAAGAAAACCGGTCGATTTCGGGTCAACCCGTGGTGACCTGATATGACCCGATATGACCCGTTTACGAATTAAAAATAATTTAATAAACATAAAAATAATTTTATCTAACTAAACTAAGTTATTCTTTTTTTCAAAGGCATTAATTACTTAATCCTAAACGAATTTATTTAATTTGAGTGAAGTTGAAATTATTATACTTGGACAAATAATATATTATATTATTTTTCACTTTTGTATTGTTTTAATTTATTTTATATTTTGCTTGGGATAAAACACTTTTACGGTGTTTAATTTATTTTAGATTTGATTTGGAATCATTTATTTAAATTTTTATTACTTGATTATGTAATTAGTTTTGTGAGAAATTGATTTTATTAGAAATTACAGTGATAAATTAATAAATTAAAATTAAGTTTCGGGTCATTTCGGGTCGACCCGCCGCCCCGTAAACCTGAAATTTTCGGGTTCGGGTCAGCATACCTGACCCGTCACGGGTTGGCGGGTCGGGGTTCGGGTCAACAGATTTTCTGGCGGGTCTGTTGACCCGAACCCGACCCGCCAACCTGATTTGGACCCGAATTGCCACCCCTAACTGCAAGCGTGAAGGATTGATTTCATGATAATTTAGAGTTGCGGGATGAGGGAAAAAAACAGGGTGCAAATCAATAACAAAAAAAAATATAAAGTAAATAAATAAAAGGATAAGAGGAAAATGCTTGAATTGACGCTTAAAATGAATTTCGGTCTAGAAAAGCCACACTGCTTCGCAGGACGGGGTAGTTTAAAAGAATAACGCGAAAGGAACATGGCGGGTGCGATCATACCAGCACTAATGCGCCGGATCCCATCAGAACTCCGAAGTTAAGCGTGCTTGGGCGAGAGTAGTACTAGGATGGGTGACCCCCTGGGAAGTCCTCGTGTTGCACCCCTCTCTTTTTTGTTTCGAAATCCAAATTTCCTATTCGTTCTTTATCCTGTAGTAATTTAGCTCCGTCGGAACGATTGCTTAATATTTTGCTTCTTGTCGAAGCGTGAAGGAGGATCTGAAGGCGCGAGACAAATCAGGAACGGTACGGCTCGATCAAAGCCCGGATCGTCGCTCAAATTTGTCGGCGCAAATGTATCACCGCAACTAGGGGTGGCAATTTTCGACACGACACGAACCTAACACGAAATTAATGGGTTTGGGTTGAGGTTTCGGGAATTCGGGTCAGAATCGGGTTGGACCCGATGAACCCGAAAAGAAAACCGGTCGATTTCGG
Organism: Coffea arabica; assembly: GCF_036785885.1. NCBI lineage: Eukaryota > Viridiplantae > Streptophyta > Magnoliopsida > Gentianales > Rubiaceae > Coffea > Coffea arabica. Next base: position 46,300,347 of record NC_092331.1, on the reverse strand, counting down.
GTCAACCCGTGGTGACCTGATATGACCCGATATGACCCGTTTACGAATTAAAAATAATTTAATAAACATAAAAATAATTTTATCTAACTAAACTAAGTTATTCTTTTTTTCAAAGGCATTAATTACTTAATCCTAAACGAATTTATTTAATTTGAGTGAAGTTGAAATTATTATACTTGGACAAATAATATATTATATTATTTTTCACTTTTGTATTGTTTTAATTTATTTTATATTTTGCTTGGGATAAAACACTTTTACGGTGTTTAATTTATTTTAGATTTGATTTGGAATCATTTATTTAAATTTTTATTACTTGATTATGTAATTAGTTTTGTGAGAAATTGATTTTATTAGAAATTACAGTGATAAATTAATAAATTAAAATTAAGTTTCGGGTCATTTCGGGTCGACCCGCCGCCCCGTAAACCTGAAATTTTCGGGTTCGGGTCAGCATACCTGACCCGTCACGGGTTGGCGGGTCGGGGTTCGGGTCAACAGATTTTCTGGCGGGTCTGTTGACCCGAACCCGACCCGCCAACCTGATTTGGACCCGAATTGCCACCCCTAACTGCAAGCGTGAAGGATTGATTTCATGATAATTTAGAGTTGCGGGATGAGGGAAAAAAACAGGGTGCAAATCAATAACAAAAAAAAATATAAAGTAAATAAATAAAAGGATAAGAGGAAAATGCTTGAATTGACGCTTAAAATGAATTTCGGTCTAGAAAAGCCACACTGCTTCGCAGGACGGGGTAGTTTAAAAGAATAACGCGAAAGGAACATGGCGGGTGCGATCATACCAGCACTAATGCGCCGGATCCCATCAGAACTCCGAAGTTAAGCGTGCTTGGGCGAGAGTAGTACTAGGATGGGTCACCCCCTGGGAAGTCCTCGTGTTGCACCCCTCTCTTTTTTGTTTCGAAATCCAAATTTCCTATTCGTTCTTTATCCTGTAGTAATTTATCTCCGTCGGAACGATTGCTTAATATTTTGCTTCTTGTCGAAGCGTGAAGGAGGATTTGAAGGCGCGAGACAAATCAGGAACGGTACGGCTCGATCAAAGCCCGGATCGTCGCTCAAATTTGTCGGCGCAAATGTATCACCGCAACTAGGGGTGGCAATTTTCGACACGACACGAACCTAACACGAAATTAATGGGTTTGGGTTGAGGTTTCGGGAATTCGGGTCAGAATCGGGTTGGACCCGATGAACCCGAAAAGAAAACCGGTCGATTTCGGGTCAACCCGTGGTGACCTGATATGACCCGATATGACCCGTTTACGAATTAAAAATAATTTAATAAACATAAAAATAATTTTATCTCACTAAACTAAGTTATTCTTTTTTTCAAAGGCATTAATTACTTAATCCTAAACGAATTTATTTAATTTGTGTGAAGTTGAAATTATTATACTTGGACAAATAATATATTATATTATTTTTCACTTTTGTATTGTTTTAATTTATTTTATATTTTGCTTGGGATAAAACACTTTTACGGTGTTTAATTTATTTTAGATTTGATTTGGAATCATTTATTTAAATTTTTATTACTTGATTATGTAATTAGTTTTGTGAGAAATTGATTTTATTAGAAATTACAGTGATAAATTAATAAATTAAAATTAAGTTTCGGGTCATTTCGGGTCGACCCGCCGCCCCGTAAACCTGAAATTTTCGGGTTCGGGTCAGCATACCTGACCCGTCACGGGTTGGCGGGTCGGGGTTCGGGTCAACAGATTTTCTGGCGGGTCTGTTGACCCGAACCCGACCCGCCAACCTGATTTGGACCCGAATTGCCACCCCTAACTGCAAGCGTGAAGGATTGATTTCATGATAATTTAGAGTTGCGGGATGAGGGAAAAAAACAGGGTGCAAATCAATAACAAAAAAAAATATAAAGTAAATAAATAAAAGGATAAGAGGAAAATGCTTGAATTGACGCTTAAAATGAATTTCGGTCTAGAAAAGCCACACTGCTTCGCAGGACGGGGTAGTTTAAAAGAATAACGCGAAAGGAACATGGCGGGTGCGATCATACCAGCACTAATGCACCGGATCCCATCAGAACTCCGAAGTTAAGCGTGCTTGGGCGAGAGTAGTACTAGGATGGGTGACCCCCTGGGAAGTCCTCGTGTTGCACCCCTCTCTTTTTTGTTTCGAAATCCAAATTTCCTATTCGTTCTTTATCCTGTAGTAATTTAGCTCCGTCGGAACGATTGCTTAATATTTTGCTTCTTGTCGAAGCGTGAAGGAGGATCTGAAGGCGCGAGACAAATCAGGAACGGTACGGCTCGATCAAAGCCCGGATCGTCGCTCAAATTTGTCGGCGCAAATGTATCACCGCAACTAGGGGTGGCAATTTTCGACACGACACGAACCTAACACGAAATTAATGGGTTTGGGTTGAGGTTTCGGGAATTCGGGTCAGAATCGGGTTGGACCCGATGAACCCGAAAACAAAACCGGTCGATTTCGGGTCAACCCGTGGTGACCTGATATGACCCGATATGACCCGTTTACGAATTAAAAATAATTTAATAAACATAAAAATAATTTTATCTAACTAAACTAAGTTATTCTTTTTTTCAAAGGCATTAATTACTTAATCCTAAACGAATTTATTTAATTTGAGTGAAGTTGAAATTATTATACTTGGACAAATAATATATTATATTATTTTTCACTTTTGTATTGTTTTAATTTATTTTATATTTTGCTTGGGATAAAACACTTTTACGGTGTTTAATTTATTTTAGATTTGATTTGGAATCATTTATTTAAATTTTTATTACTTGATTATGTAATTAGTTTTGTGAGAAATTGATTTTATTAGAAATTACAGTGATAAATTAATAAATTAAAATTAAGTTTCGGGTCATTTCGGGTCGACCCGCCGCCCCGTAAACCTGAAATTTTCGGGTTCGGGTCAGCATACCTGACCCGTCACGGGTTGGCGGGTCGGGGTTCGGGTCAACAGATTTTCTGGCGGGTCTGTTGACCCGAACCCGACCCGCCAACCTGATTTGGACCCGAATTGCCACCCCTGACTGCAAGCGTGAAGGATTGATTTCATGATAATTTAGAGTTGCGGGATGAGGGAAAAAAACCGGGTGCAAATCAATAACAAAAAAAAATATAAAGTAAATAAATAAAAGGATAAGAGGAAAATGCTTGAATTGACGCTTAAAATGAATTTCGGTCTAGAAAAGCCACACTGCTTCGCAGGACGGGGTAGTTTAAAAGAATAACGCGAAAGGAACATGGCGGGTGCGATCATACCAGCACTAATGCGCCGGATCCCATCAGAACTCCGAAGTTAAGCGTGCTTGGGCGAGAGTAGTACTAGGATGGGTGACCCCCTGGGAAGTCCTCGTGTTGCACCCCTCTCTTTTTTGTTTCGAAATCCAAATTTCCTATTCGTTCTTTATCCTGTAGTAATTTAGCTCCGTCGGAACGATTGCTTAATATTTTGCTTCTTGTCGAAGCGTGAAGGAGGATCTGAAGGCGCGAGACAAATCAGGAACGGTACGGCTCGATCAAAGCCCGGATCGTCGCTCAAATTTGTCGGCGCAAATGTATCACCGCAACTAGGGGTGGCAATTTTCGACACGACACGAACCTAACACGAAATTAATGGGTTTGGGTTGAGGTTTCGGGAATTCGGGTCAGAATCGGGTTGGACCCGATGAACCCGAAAAGAAAACCGGTCGATTTCGGGTCAACCCGTGGTGACCTGATATGACCCGATATGACCCGTTTACGAATTAAAAATAATTTAATAAACATAAAAATAATTTTATCTAACTAAACTAAGTTATTCTTTTTTTCAAAGGCATTAATTACTTAATCCTAAACGAATTTATTTAATTTGAGTGAAGTTGAAATTATTATACTTGGACAAATAATATATTATATTATTTTTCACTTTTGTATTGTTTTAATTTATTTTATATTTTGCTTGGGATAAAACACTTTTACGGTGTTTAATTTATTTTAGATTTGATTTGGAATCATTTATTTAAATTTTTATTACTTGATTATGTAATTAGTTTTGTGAGAAATTGATTTTATTAGAAATTACAGTGATAAATTAATAAATTAAAATTAAGTTTCGGGTCATTTCGGGTCGACCCGCCGCCCCGTAAACCTGAAATTTTCGGGTTCGGGTCAGCATACCTGACCCGTCACGGGTTGGCGGGTCGGGGTTCGGGTCAACAGATTTTCTGGCGGGTCTGTTGACCCGAACCCGACCCGCCAACCTGATTTGGACCCGAATTGCCACCCCTGACTGCAAGCGTGAAGGATTGATTTCATGATAATTTAGAGTTGCGGGATGAGGGAAAAAAACAGGGTGCAAATCAATAACAAAAAAAAATATAAAGTAAATAAATAAAAGGATAAGAGGAAAATGCTTGAATTGACGCTTAAAATGAATTTCGGTCTAGAAAAGCCACACTGCTTCGCAGGACGGGGTAGTTTAAAAGAATAACGCGAAAGGAACATGGCGGGTGCGATCATACCAGCACTAATGCGCCGGATCCCATCAGAACTCCGAAGTTAAGCGTGCTTGGGCGAGAGTAGTACTAGGATGGGTGACCCCCTGGGAAGTCCTCGTGTTGCACCCCTCTCTTTTTTGTTTCGAAATCCAAATTTCCTATTCGTTCTTTATCCTGTAGTAATTTAGCTCCGTCGGAACGATTGCTTAATATTTTGCTTCTTGTCGAAGCGTGAAGGAGGATCTGAAGGCGCGAGACAAATCAGGAACGGTACGGCTCGATCAAAGCCCGGATCGTCGCTCAAATTTGTCGGCGCAAATGTATCACCGCAACTAGGGGTGGCAATTTTCGACACGACACGAACCTAACACGAAATTAATGGGTTTGGGTTGAGGTTTCGGGAATTCGGGTCAGAATCGGGTTGGACCCGATGAACCCGAAAAGAAAACCGGTCGATTTCGGGTCAACCCGTGGTGACCTGATATGACCCGATATGACCCGTTTACGAATTAAAAATAATTTAATAAACATAAAAATAATTTTATCTAACTAAACTAAGTTATTCTTTTTTTCAAAGGCATTAATTACTTAATCCTAAACGAATTTATTTAATTTGAGTGAAGTTGAAATTATTATACTTGGACAAATAATATATTATATTATTTTTCACTTTTGTATTGTTTTAATTTATTTTATATTTTGCTTGGGATAAAACACTTTTACGGTGTTTAATTTATTTTAGATTTGATTTGGAATCATTTATTTAAATTTTTATTACTTGATTATGTAATTAGTTTTGTGAGAAATTGATTTTATTAGAAATTACAGTGATAAATTAATAAATTAAAATTAAGTTTCGGGTCATTTCGGGTCGACCCGCCGCCCCGTAAACCTGAAATTTTCGGGTTCGGGTCAGCATACCTGACCCGTCACGGGTTGGCGGGTCGGGGTTCGGGTCAACAGATTTTCTGGCGGGTCTGTTGACCCGAACCCGACCCGCCAACCTGATTTGGACCCGAATTGCCACCCCTGACTGCAAGCGTGAAGGATTGATTTCATGATAATTTAGAGTTGCGGGATGAGGGAAAAAAACAGGGTGCAAATCAATAACAAAAAAAAATATAAAGTAAATAAATAAAAGGATAAGAGGAAAATGCTTGAATTGACGCTTAAAATGAATTTCGGTCTAGAAAAGCCACACTGCTTCGCAGGACGGGGTAGTTTAAAAGAATAACGCGAAAGGAACATGGCGGGTGCGATCATACCAGCACTAATGCGCCGGATCCCATCAGAACTCCGAAGTTAAGCGTGCTTGGGCGAGAGTAGTACTAGGATGGGTGACCCCCTGGGAAGTCCTCGTGTTGCACCCCTCTCTTTTTTGTTTCGAAATCCAAATTTCCTATTCGTTCTTTATCCTGTAGTAATTTAGCTCCGTCGGAACGATTGCTTAATATTTTGCTTCTTGTCGAAGCGTGAAGGAGGATCTGAAGGCGCGAGACAAATCAGGAACGGTACGGCTCGATCAAAGCCCGGATCGTCGCTCAAATTTGTCGGCGCAAATGTATCACCGCAACTAGGGGTGGCAATTTTCGACACGACACGAACCTAACACGAAATTAATGGGTTTGGGTTGAGGTTTCGGGAATTCGGGTCAGAATCGGGTTGGACCCGATGAACCCGAAAAGAAAACCGGTCGATTTCGGGTCAACCCGTGGTGACCTGATATGACCCGATATGACCCGTTTACGAATTAAAAATAATTTAATAAACATAAAAATAATTTTATCTAACTAAACTAAGTTATTCTTTTTTTCAAAGGCATTAATTACTTAATCCTAAACGAATTTATTTAATTTGAGTGAAGTTGAAATTATTATACTTGGACAAATAATATATTATATTATTTTTCACTTTTGTATTGTTTTAATTTATTTTATATTTTGCTTGGGATAAAACACTTTTACGGTGTTTAATTTATTTTAGATTTGATTTGGAATCATTTATTTAAATTTTTATTACTTGATTATGTAATTAGTTTTGTGAGAAATTGATTTTATTAGAAATTACAGTGATAAATTAATAAATTAAAATTAAGTTTCGGGTCATTTCGGGTCGACCCGCCGCCCCGTAAACCTGAAATTTTCGGGTTCGGGTCAGCATACCTGACCCGTCACGGGTTGGCGGGTCGGGGTTCGGGTCAACAGATTTTCTGGCGGGTCTGTTGACCCGAACCCGACCCGCCAACCTGATTTGGACCCGAATTGCCACCCCTGACTGCAAGCGTGAAGGATTGATTTCATGATAATTTAGAGTTGCGGGATGAGGGAAAAAAACAGGGTGCAAATCAATAACAAAAAAAAATATAAAGTAAATAAATAAAAGGATAAGAGGAAAATGCTTGAATTGACGCTTAAAATGAATTTCGGTCTAGAAAAGCCACACTGCTTCGCAGGACGGGGTAGTTTAAAAGAATAACGCGAAAGGAACATGGCGGGTGCGATCATACCAGCACTAATGCGCCGGATCCCATCAGAACTCCGAAGTTAAGCGTGCTTGGGCGAGAGTAGTACTAGGATGGGTGACCCCCTGGGAAGTCCTCGTGTTGCACCCCTCTCTTTTTTGTTTCGAAATCCAAATTTCCTATTCGTTCTTTATCCTGTAGTAATTTAGCTCCGTCGGAACGATTGCTTAATATTTTGCTTCTTGTCGAAGCGTGAAGGAGGATCTGAAGGCGCGAGACAAATCAGGAACGGTACGGCTCGATCAAAGCCCGGATCGTCGCTCAAATTTGTCGGCGCAAATGTATCACCGCAACTAGGGGTGGCAATTTTCGACACGACACGAACCTAACACGAAATTAATGGGTTTGGGTTGAGGTTTCGGGAATTCGGGTCAGAATCGGGTTGGACCCGATGAACCCGAAAAGAAAACCGGTCGATTTCGGGTCAACCCGTGGTGACCTGATATGACCCGATATGACCCGTTTACGAATTAAAAATAATTTAATAAACATAAAAATAATTTTATCTAACTAAACTAAGTTATTCTTTTTTTCAAAGGCATTAATTACTTAATCCTAAACGAATTTATTTAATTTGAGTGAAGTTGAAATTATTATACTTGGACAAATAATATATTATATTATTTTTCACTTTTGTATTGTTTTAATTTATTTTATATTTTGCTTGGGATAAAACACTTTTACGGTGTTTAATTTATTTTAGATTTGATTTGGAATCATTTATTTAAATTTTTATTACTTGATTATGTAATTAGTTTTGTGAGAAATTGATTTTATTAGAAATTACAGTGATAAATTAATAAATTAAAATTAAGTTTCGGGTCATTTCGGGTCGACCCGCCGCCCCGTAAACCTGAAATTTTCGGGTTCGGGTCAGCATACCTGACCCGTCACGGGTTGGCGGGTCGGGGTTCGGGTCAACAGATTTTCTGGCGGGTCTGTTGACCCGAACCCGACCCGCCAACCTGATTTGGACCCGAATTGCCACCCCTAACTGCAAGCGTGAAGGATTGATTTCATGATAATTTAGAGTTGCGGGATGAGGGAAAAAAACAGGGTGCAAATCAATAACAAAAAAAAATATAAAGTAAATAAATAAAAGGATAAGAGGAAAATGCTTGAATTGACGCTTAAAATGAATTTCGGTCTAGAAAAGCCACACTGCTTCGCAGGACGGGGTAGTTTAAAAGAATAACGCGAAAGGAACATGGCGGGTGCGATCATACCAGCACTAATGCGCCGGATCCCATCAGAACTCCGAAGTTAAGCGTGCTTGGGCGAGAGTAGTACTAGGATGGGTGACCCCCTGGGAAGTCCTCGTGTTGCACCCCTCTCTTTTTTGTTTCGAAATCCAAATTTCCTATTCGTTCTTTATCCTGTAGTAATTTAGCTCCGTCGGAACGATTGCTTAATATTTTGCTTCTTGTCGAAGCGTGAAGGAGGATCTGAAGGCGCGAGACAAATCAGGAACGGTACGGCTCGATCAAAGCCCGGATCGTCGCTCAAATTTGTCGGCGCAAATGTATCACCGCAACTAGGGGTGGCAATTTTCGACACGACACGAACCTAACACGAAATTAATGGGTTTGGGTTGAGGTTTCGGGAATTCGGGTCAGAATCGGGTTGGACCCGATGAACCCGAAAAGAAAACCGGTCGATTTCGGGTCAACCCGTGGTGACCTGATATGACCCGATATGACCCGTTTACGAATTAAAAATAATTTAATAAACATAAAAATAATTTTATCTAACTAAACTAAGTTATTCTTTTTTTCAAAGGCATTAATTACTTAATCCTAAACGAATTTATTTAATTTGAGTGAAGTTGAAATTATTATACTTGGACAAATAATATATTATATTATTTTTCACTTTTGTATTGTTTTAATTTATTTTATATTTTGCTTGGGATAAAACACTTTTACGGTGTTTAATTTATTTTAGATTTGATTTGGAATCATTTATTTAAATTTTTATTACTTGATTATGTAATTAGTTTTGTGAGAAATTGATTTTATTAGAAATTACAGTGATAAATTAATAAATTAAAATTAAGTTTCGGGTCATTTCGGGTCGACCCGCCGCCCCGTAAACCTGAAATTTTCGGGTTCGGGTCAGCATACCTGACCCGTCACGGGTTGGCGGGTCGGGGTTCGGGTCAACAGATTTTCTGGCGGGTCTGTTGACCCGAACCCGACCCGCCAACCTGATTTGGACCCGAATTGCCACCCCTAACTGCAAGCGTGAAGGATTGATTTCATGATAATTTAGAGTTGCGGGATGAGGGAAAAAAACAGGGTGCAAATCAATAACAAAAAAAAATATAAAGTAAATAAATAAAAGGATAAGAGGAAAATGCTTGAATTGACGCTTAAAATGAATTTCGGTCTAGAAAAGCCACACTGCTTCGCAGGACGGGGTAGTTTAAAAGAATAACGCGAAAGGAACATGGCGGGTGCGATCATACCAGCACTAATGCGCCGGATCCCATCAGAACTCCGAAGTTAAGCGTGCTTGGGCGAGAGTAGTACTAGGATGGGTCACCCCCTGGGAAGTCCTCGTGTTGCACCCCTCTCTTTTTTGTTTCGAAATCCAAATTTCCTATTCGTTCTTTATCCTGTAGTAATTTATCTCCGTCGGAACGATTGCTTAATATTTTGCTTCTTGTCGAAGCGTGAAGGAGGATTTGAAGGCGCGAGACAAATCAGGAACGGTACGGCTCGATCAAAGCCCGGATCGTCGCTCAAATTTGTCGGCGCAAATGTATCACCGCAACTAGGGGTGGCAATTTTCGACACGACACGAACCTAACACGAAATTAATGGGTTTGGGTTGAGGTTTCGGGAATTCGGGTCAGAATCGGGTTGGACCCGATGAACCCGAAAAGAAAACCGGTCGATTTCGGGTCAACCCGTGGTGACCTGATATGACCCGATATGACCCGTTTACGAATTAAAAATAATTTAATAAACATAAAAATAATTTTATCTCACTAAACTAAGTTATTCTTTTTTTCAAAGGCATTAATTACTTAATCCTAAACGAATTTATTTAATTTGTGTGAAGTTGAAATTATTATACTTGGACAAATAATATATTATATTATTTTTCACTTTTGTATTGTTTTAATTTATTTTATATTTTGCTTGGGATAAAACACTTTTACGGTGTTTAATTTATTTTAGATTTGATTTGGAATCATTTATTTAAATTTTTATTACTTGATTATGTAATTAGTTTTGTGAGAAATTGATTTTATTAGAAATTACAGTGATAAATTAATAAATTAAAATTAAGTTTCGGGTCATTTCGGGTCGACCCGCCGCCCCGTAAACCTGAAATTTTCGGGTTCGGGTCAGCATACCTGACCCGTCACGGGTTGGCGGGTCGGGGTTCGGGTCAACAGATTTTCTGGCGGGTCTGTTGACCCGAACCCGACCCGCCAACCTGATTTGGACCCGAATTGCCACCCCTAACTGCAAGCGTGAAGGATTGATTTCATGATAATTTAGAGTTGCGGGATGAGGGAAAAAAACAGGGTGCAAATCAATAACAAAAAAAAATATAAAGTAAATAAATAAAAGGATAAGAGGAAAATGCTTGAATTGACGCTTAAAATGAATTTCGGTCTAGAAAAGCCACACTGCTTCGCAGGACGGGGTAGTTTAAAAGAATAACGCGAAAGGAACATGGCGGGTGCGATCATACCAGCACTAATGCACCGGATCCCATCAGAACTCCGAAGTTAAGCGTGCTTGGGCGAGAGTAGTACTAGGATGGGTGACCCCCTGGGAAGTCCTCGTGTTGCACCCCTCTCTTTTTTGTTTCGAAATCCAAATTTCCTATTCGTTCTTTATCCTGTAGTAATTTAGCTCCGTCGGAACGATTGCTTAATATTTTGCTTCTTGTCGAAGCGTGAAGGAGGATCTGAAGGCGCGAGACAAATCAGGAACGGTACGGCTCGATCAAAGCCCGGATCGTCGCTCAAATTTGTCGGCGCAAATGTATCACCGCAACTAGGGGTGGCAATTTTCGACACGACACGAACCTAACACGAAATTAATGGGTTTGGGTTGAGGTTTCGGGAATTCGGGTCAGAATCGGGTTGGACCCGATGAACCCGAAAACAAAACCGGTCGATTTCGGGTCAACCCGTGGTGACCTGATATGACCCGATATGACCCGTTTACGAATTAAAAATAATTTAATAAACATAAAAATAATTTTATCTAACTAAACTAAGTTATTCTTTTTTTCAAAGGCATTAATTACTTAATCCTAAACGAATTTATTTAATTTGAGTGAAGTTGAAATTATTATACTTGGACAAATAATATATTATATTATTTTTCACTTTTGTATTGTTTTAATTTATTTTATATTTTGCTTGGGATAAAACACTTTTACGGTGTTTAATTTATTTTAGATTTGATTTGGAATCATTTATTTAAATTTTTATTACTTGATTATGTAATTAGTTTTGTGAGAAATTGATTTTATTAGAAATTACAGTGATAAATTAATAAATTAAAATTAAGTTTCGGGTCATTTCGGGTCGACCCGCCGCCCCGTAAACCTGAAATTTTCGGGTTCGGGTCAGCATACCTGACCCGTCACGGGTTGGCGGGTCGGGGTTCGGGTCAACAGATTTTCTGGCGGGTCTGTTGACCCGAACCCGACCCGCCAACCTGATTTGGACCCGAATTGCCACCCCTGACTGCAAGCGTGAAGGATTGATTTCATGATAATTTAGAGTTGCGGGATGAGGGAAAAAAACCGGGTGCAAATCAATAACAAAAAAAAATATAAAGTAAATAAATAAAAGGATAAGAGGAAAATGCTTGAATTGACGCTTAAAATGAATTTCGGTCTAGAAAAGCCACACTGCTTCGCAGGACGGGGTAGTTTAAAAGAATAACGCGAAAGGAACATGGCGGGTGCGATCATACCAGCACTAATGCGCCGGATCCCATCAGAACTCCGAAGTTAAGCGTGCTTGGGCGAGAGTAGTACTAGGATGGGTGACCCCCTGGGAAGTCCTCGTGTTGCACCCCTCTCTTTTTTGTTTCGAAATCCAAATTTCCTATTCGTTCTTTATCCTGTAGTAATTTAGCTCCGTCGGAACGATTGCTTAATATTTTGCTTCTTGTCGAAGCGTGAAGGAGGATCTGAAGGCGCGAGACAAATCAGGAACGGTACGGCTCGATCAAAGCCCGGATCGTCGCTCAAATTTGTCGGCGCAAATGTATCACCGCAACTAGGGGTGGCAATTTTCGACACGACACGAACCTAACACGAAATTAATGGGTTTGGGTTGAGGTTTCGGGAATTCGGGTCAGAATCGGGTTGGACCCGATGAACCCGAAAAGAAAACCGGTCGATTTCGGGTCAACCCGTGGTGACCTGATATGACCCGATATGACCCGTTTACGAATTAAAAATAATTTAATAAACATAAAAATAATTTTATCTAACTAAACTAAGTTATTCTTTTTTTCAAAGGCATTAATTACTTAATCCTAAACGAATTTATTTAATTTGAGTGAAGTTGAAATTATTATACTTGGACAAATAATATATTATATTATTTTTCACTTTTGTATTGTTTTAATTTATTTTATATTTTGCTTGGGATAAAACACTTTTACGGTGTTTAATTTATTTTAGATTTGATTTGGAATCATTTATTTAAATTTTTATTACTTGATTATGTAATTAGTTTTGTGAGAAATTGATTTTATTAGAAATTACAGTGATAAATTAATAAATTAAAATTAAGTTTCGGGTCATTTCGGGTCGACCCGCCGCCCCGTAAACCTGAAATTTTCGGGTTCGGGTCAGCATACCTGACCCGTCACGGGTTGGCGGGTCGGGGTTCGGGTCAACAGATTTTCTGGCGGGTCTGTTGACCCGAACCCGACCCGCCAACCTGATTTGGACCCGAATTGCCACCCCTGACTGCAAGCGTGAAGGATTGATTTCATGATAATTTAGAGTTGCGGGATGAGGGAAAAAAACAGGGTGCAAATCAATAACAAAAAAAAATATAAAGTAAATAAATAAAAGGATAAGAGGAAAATGCTTGAATTGACGCTTAAAATGAATTTCGGTCTAGAAAAGCCACACTGCTTCGCAGGACGGGGTAGTTTAAAAGAATAACGCGAAAGGAACATGGCGGGTGCGATCATACCAGCACTAATGCGCCGGATCCCATCAGAACTCCGAAGTTAAGCGTGCTTGGGCGAGAGTAGTACTAGGATGGGTGACCCCCTGGGAAGTCCTCGTGTTGCACCCCTCTCTTTTTTGTTTCGAAATCCAAATTTCCTATTCGTTCTTTATCCTGTAGTAATTTAGCTCCGTCGGAACGATTGCTTAATATTTTGCTTCTTGTCGAAGCGTGAAGGAGGATCTGAAGGCGCGAGACAAATCAGGAACGGTACGGCTCGATCAAAGCCCGGATCGTCGCTCAAATTTGTCGGCGCAAATGTATCACCGCAACTAGGGGTGGCAATTTTCGACACGACACGAACCTAACACGAAATTAATGGGTTTGGGTTGAGGTTTCGGGAATTCGGGTCAGAATCGGGTTGGACCCGATGAACCCGAAAAGAAAACCGGTCGATTTCGGGTCAACCCGTGGTGACCTGATATGACCCGATATGACCCGTTTACGAATTAAAAATAATTTAATAAACATAAAAATAATTTTATCTAACTAAACTAAGTTATTCTTTTTTTCAAAGGCATTAATTACTTAATCCTAAACGAATTTATTTAATTTGAGTGAAGTTGAAATTATTATACTTGGACAAATAATATATTATATTATTTTTCACTTTTGTATTGTTTTAATTTATTTTATATTTTGCTTGGGATAAAACACTTTTACGGTGTTTAATTTATTTTAGATTTGATTTGGAATCATTTATTTAAATTTTTATTACTTGATTATGTAATTAGTTTTGTGAGAAATTGATTTTATTAGAAATTACAGTGATAAATTAATAAATTAAAATTAAGTTTCGGGTCATTTCGGGTCGACCCGCCGCCCCGTAAACCTGAAATTTTCGGGTTCGGGTCAGCATACCTGACCCGTCACGGGTTGGCGGGTCGGGGTTCGGGTCAACAGATTTTCTGGCGGGTCTGTTGACCCGAACCCGACCCGCCAACCTGATTTGGACCCGAATTGCCACCCCTGACTGCAAGCGTGAAGGATTGATTTCATGATAATTTAGAGTTGCGGGATGAGGGAAAAAAACAGGGTGCAAATCAATAACAAAAAAAAATATAAAGTAAATAAATAAAAGGATAAGAGGAAAATGCTTGAATTGACGCTTAAAATGAATTTCGGTCTAGAAAAGCCACACTGCTTCGCAGGACGGGGTAGTTTAAAAGAATAACGCGAAAGGAACATGGCGGGTGCGATCATACCAGCACTAATGCGCCGGATCCCATCAGAACTCCGAAGTTAAGCGTGCTTGGGCGAGAGTAGTACTAGGATGGGTGACCCCCTGGGAAGTCCTCGTGTTGCACCCCTCTCTTTTTTGTTTCGAAATCCAAATTTCCTATTCGTTCTTTATCCTGTAGTAATTTAGCTCCGTCGGAACGATTGCTTAATATTTTGCTTCTTGTCGAAGCGTGAAGGAGGATCTGAAGGCGCGAGACAAATCAGGAACGGTACGGCTCGATCAAAGCCCGGATCGTCGCTCAAATTTGTCGGCGCAAATGTATCACCGCAACTAGGGGTGGCAATTTTCGACACGACACGAACCTAACACGAAATTAATGGGTTTGGGTTGAGGTTTCGGGAATTCGGGTCAGAATCGGGTTGGACCCGATGAACCCGAAAAGAAAACCGGTCGATTTCGGGTCAACCCGTGGTGACCTGATATGACCCGATATGACCCGTTTACGAATTAAAAATAATTTAATAAACATAAAAATAATTTTATCTAACTAAACTAAGTTATTCTTTTTTTCAAAGGCATTAATTACTTAATCCTAAACGAATTTATTTAATTTGAGTGAAGTTGAAATTATTATACTTGGACAAATAATATATTATATTATTTTTCACTTTTGTATTGTTTTAATTTATTTTATATTTTGCTTGGGATAAAACACTTTTACGGTGTTTAATTTATTTTAGATTTGATTTGGAATCATTTATTTAAATTTTTATTACTTGATTATGTAATTAGTTTTGTGAGAAATTGATTTTATTAGAAATTACAGTGATAAATTAATAAATTAAAATTAAGTTTCGGGTCATTTCGGGTCGACCCGCCGCCCCGTAAACCTGAAATTTTCGGGTTCGGGTCAGCATACCTGACCCGTCACGGGTTGGCGGGTCGGGGTTCGGGTCAACAGATTTTCTGGCGGGTCTGTTGACCCGAACCCGACCCGCCAACCTGATTTGGACCCGAATTGCCACCCCTAACTGCAAGCGTGAAGGATTGATTTCATGATAATTTAGAGTTGCGGGATGAGGGAAAAAAACAGGGTGCAAATCAATAACAAAAAAAAATATAAAGTAAATAAATAAAAGGATAAGAGGAAAATGCTTGAATTGACGCTTAAAATGAATTTCGGTCTAGAAAAGCCACACTGCTTCGCAGGACGGGGTAGTTTAAAAGAATAACGCGAAAGGAACATGGCGGGTGCGATCATACCAGCACTAATGCGCCGGATCCCATCAGAACTCCGAAGTTAAGCGTGCTTGGGCGAGAGTAGTACTAGGATGGGTCACCCCCTGGGAAGTCCTCGTGTTGCACCCCTCTCTTTTTTGTTTCGAAATCCAAATTTCCTATTCGTTCTTTATCCTGTAGTAATTTATCTCCGTCGGAACGATTGCTTAATATTTTGCTTCTTGTCGAAGCGTGAAGGAGGATTTGAAGGCGCGAGACAAATCAGGAACGGTACGGCTCGATCAAAGCCCGGATCGTCGCTCAAATTTGTCGGCGCAAATGTATCACCGCAACTAGGGGTGGCAATTTTCGACACGACACGAACCTAACACGAAATTAATGGGTTTGGGTTGAGGTTTCGGGAATTCGGGTCAGAATCGGGTTGGACCCGATGAACCCGAAAAGAAAACCGGTCGATTTCGGGTCAACCCGTGGTGACCTGATATGACCCGATATGACCCGTTTACGAATTAAAAATAATTTAATAAACATAAAAATAATTTTATCTCACTAAACTAAGTTATTCTTTTTTTCAAAGGCATTAATTACTTAATCCTAAACGAATTTATTTAATTTGTGTGAAGTTGAAATTATTATACTTGGACAAATAATATATTATATTATTTTTCACTTTTGTATTGTTTTAATTTATTTTATATTTTGCTTGGGATAAAACACTTTTACGGTGTTTAATTTATTTTAGATTTGATTTGGAATCATTTATTTAAATTTTTATTACTTGATTATGTAATTAGTTTTGTGAGAAATTGATTTTATTAGAAATTACAGTGATAAATTAATAAATTAAAATTAAGTTTCGGGTCATTTCGGGTCGACCCGCCGCCCCGTAAACCTGAAATTTTCGGGTTCGGGTCAGCATACCTGACCCGTCACGGGTTGGCGGGTCGGGGTTCGGGTCAACAGATTTTCTGGCGGGTCTGTTGACCCGAACCCGACCCGCCAACCTGATTTGGACCCGAATTGCCACCCCTAACTGCAAGCGTGAAGGATTGATTTCATGATAATTTAGAGTTGCGGGATGAGGGAAAAAAACAGGGTGCAAATCAATAACAAAAAAAAATATAAAGTAAATAAATAAAAGGATAAGAGGAAAATGCTTGAATTGACGCTTAAAATGAATTTCGGTCTAGAAAAGCCACACTGCTTCGCAGGACGGGGTAGTTTAAAAGAATAACGCGAAAGGAACATGGCGGGTGCGATCATACCAGCACTAATGCACCGGATCCCATCAGAACTCCGAAGTTAAGCGTGCTTGGGCGAGAGTAGTACTAGGATGGGTGACCCCCTGGGAAGTCCTCGTGTTGCACCCCTCTCTTTTTTGTTTCGAAATCCAAATTTCCTATTCGTTCTTTATCCTGTAGTAATTTAGCTCCGTCGGAACGATTGCTTAATATTTTGCTTCTTGTCGAAGCGTGAAGGAGGATCTGAAGGCGCGAGACAAATCAGGAACGGTACGGCTCGATCAAAGCCCGGATCGTCGCTCAAATTTGTCGGCGCAAATGTATCACCGCAACTAGGGGTGGCAATTTTCGACACGACACGAACCTAACACGAAATTAATGGGTTTGGGTTGAGGTTTCGGGAATTCGGGTCAGAATCGGGTTGGACCCGATGAACCCGAAAACAAAACCGGTCGATTTCGGGTCAACCCGTGGTGACCTGATATGACCCGATATGACCCGTTTACGAATTAAAAATAATTTAATAAACATAAAAATAATTTTATCTAACTAAACTAAGTTATTCTTTTTTTCAAAGGCATTAATTACTTAATCCTAAACGAATTTATTTAATTTGAGTGAAGTTGAAATTATTATACTTGGACAAATAATATATTATATTATTTTTCACTTTTGTATTGTTTTAATTTATTTTATATTTTGCTTGGGATAAAACACTTTTACGGTGTTTAATTTATTTTAGATTTGATTTGGAATCATTTATTTAAATTTTTATTACTTGATTATGTAATTAGTTTTGTGAGAAATTGATTTTATTAGAAATTACAGTGATAAATTAATAAATTAAAATTAAGTTTCGGGTCATTTCGGGTCGACCCGCCGCCCCGTAAACCTGAAATTTTCGGGTTCGGGTCAGCATACCTGACCCGTCACGGGTTGGCGGGTCGGGGTTCGGGTCAACAGATTTTCTGGCGGGTCTGTTGACCCGAACCCGACCCGCCAACCTGATTTGGACCCGAATTGCCACCCCTGACTGCAAGCGTGAAGGATTGATTTCATGATAATTTAGAGTTGCGGGATGAGGGAAAAAAACAGGGTGCAAATCAATAACAAAAAAAAATATAAAGTAAATAAATAAAAGGATAAGAGGAAAATGCTTGAATTGACGCTTAAAATGAATTTCGGTCTAGAAAAGCCACACTGCTTCGCAGGACGGGGTAGTTTAAAAGAATAACGCGAAAGGAACATGGCGGGTGCGATCATACCAGCACTAATGCGCCGGATCCCATCAGAACTCCGAAGTTAAGCGTGCTTGGGCGAGAGTAGTACTAGGATGGGTGACCCCCTGGGAAGTCCTCGTGTTGCACCCCTCTCTTTTTTGTTTCGAAATCCAAATTTCCTATTCGTTCTTTATCCTGTAGTAATTTAGCTCCGTCGGAACGATTGCTTAATATTTTGCTTCTTGTCGAAGCGTGAAGGAGGATCTGAAGGCGCGAGACAAATCAGGAACGGTACGGCTCGATCAAAGCCCGGATCGTCGCTCAAATTTGTCGGCGCAAATGTATCACCGCAACTAGGGGTGGCAATTTTCGACACGACACGAACCTAACACGAAATTAATGGGTTTGGGTTGAGGTTTCGGGAATTCGGGTCAGAATCGGGTTGGACCCGATGAACCCGAAAAGAAAACCGGTCGATTTCGGGTCAACCCGTGGTGACCTGATATGACCCGATATGACCCGTTTACGAATTAAAAATAATTTAATAAACATAAAAATAATTTTATCTAACTAAACTAAGTTATTCTTTTTTTCAAAGGCATTAATTACTTAATCCTAAACGAATTTATTTAATTTGAGTGAAGTTGAAATTATTATACTTGGACAAATAATATATTATATTATTTTTCACTTTTGTATTGTTTTAATTTATTTTATATTTTGCTTGGGATAAAACACTTTTACGGTGTTTAATTTATTTTAGATTTGATTTGGAATCATTTATTTAAATTTTTATTACTTGATTATGTAATTAGTTTTGTGAGAAATTGATTTTATTAGAAATTACAGTGATAAATTAATAAATTAAAATTAAGTTTCGGGTCATTTCGGGTCGACCCGCCGCCCCGTAAACCTGAAATTTTCGGGTTCGGGTCAGCATACCTGACCCGTCACGGGTTGGCGGGTCGGGGTTCGGGTCAACAGATTTTCTGGCGGGTCTGTTGACCCGAACCCGACCCGCCAACCTGATTTGGACCCGAATTGCCACCCCTGACTGCAAGCGTGAAGGATTGATTTCATGATAATTTAGAGTTGCGGGATGAGGGAAAAAAACAGGGTGCAAATCAATAACAAAAAAAAATATAAAGTAAATAAATAAAAGGATAAGAGGAAAATGCTTGAATTGACGCTTAAAATGAATTTCGGTCTAGAAAAGCCACACTGCTTCGCAGGACGGGGTAGTTTAAAAGAATAACGCGAAAGGAACATGGCGGGTGCGATCATACCAGCACTAATGCGCCGGATCCCATCAGAACTCCGAAGTTAAGCGTGCTTGGGCGAGAGTAGTACTAGGATGGGTGACCCCCTGGGAAGTCCTCGTGTTGCACCCCTCTCTTTTTTGTTTCGAAATCCAAATTTCCTATTCGTTCTTTATCCTGTAGTAATTTAGCTCCGTCGGAACGATTGCTTAATATTTTGCTTCTTGTCGAAGCGTGAAGGAGGATCTGAAGGCGCGAGACAAATCAGGAACGGTACGGCTCGATCAAAGCCCGGATCGTCGCTCAAATTTGTCGGCGCAAATGTATCACCGCAACTAGGGGTGGCAATTTTCGACACGACACGAACCTAACACGAAATTAATGGGTTTGGGTTGAGGTTTCGGGAATTCGGGTCAGAATCGGGTTGGACCCGATGAACCCGAAAAGAAAACCGGTCGATTTCGGGTCAACCCGTGGTGACCTGATATGACCCGATATGACCCGTTTACGAATTAAAAATAATTTAATAAACATAAAAATAATTTTATCTAACTAAACTAAGTTATTCTTTTTTTCAAAGGCATTAATTACTTAATCCTAAACGAATTTATTTAATTTGAGTGAAGTTGAAATTATTATACTTGGACAAATAATATATTATATTATTTTTCACTTTTGTATTGTTTTAATTTATTTTATATTTTGCTTGGGATAAAACACTTTTACGGTGTTTAATTTATTTTAGATTTGATTTGGAATCATTTATTTAAATTTTTATTACTTGATTATGTAATTAGTTTTGTGAGAAATTGATTTTATTAGAAATTACAGTGATAAATTAATAAATTAAAATTAAGTTTCGGGTCATTTCGGGTCGACCCGCCGCCCCGTAAACCTGAAATTTTCGGGTTCGGGTCAGCATACCTGACCCGTCACGGGTTGGCGGGTCGGGGTTCGGGTCAACAGATTTTCTGGCGGGTCTGTTGACCCGAACCCGACCCGCCAACCTGATTTGGACCCGAATTGCCACCCCTAACTGCAAGCGTGAAGGATTGATTTCATGATAATTTAGAGTTGCGGGATGAGGGAAAAAAACAGGGTGCAAATCAATAACAAAAAAAAATATAAAGTAAATAAATAAAAGGATAAGAGGAAAATGCTTGAATTGACGCTTAAAATGAATTTCGGTCTAGAAAAGCCACACTGCTTCGCAGGACGGGGTAGTTTAAAAGAATAACGCGAAAGGAACATGGCGGGTGCGATCATACCAGCACTAATGCGCCGGATCCCATCAGAACTCCGAAGTTAAGCGTGCTTGGGCGAGAGTAGTACTAGGATGGGTCACCCCCTGGGAAGTCCTCGTGTTGCACCCCTCTCTTTTTTGTTTCGAAATCCAAATTTCCTATTCGTTCTTTATCCTGTAGTAATTTATCTCCGTCGGAACGATTGCTTAATATTTTGCTTCTTGTCGAAGCGTGAAGGAGGATTTGAAGGCGCGAGACAAATCAGGAACGGTACGGCTCGATCAAAGCCCGGATCGTCGCTCAAATTTGTCGGCGCAAATGTATCACCGCAACTAGGGGTGGCAATTTTCGACACGACACGAACCTAACACGAAATTAATGGGTTTGGGTTGAGGTTTCGGGAATTCGGGTCAGAATCGGGTTGGACCCGATGAACCCGAAAAGAAAACCGGTCGATTTCGGGTCAACCCGTGGTGACCTGATATGACCCGATATGACCCGTTTACGAATTAAAAATAATTTAATAAACATAAAAATAATTTTATCTCACTAAACTAAGTTATTCTTTTTTTCAAAGGCATTAATTACTTAATCCTAAACGAATTTATTTAATTTGTGTGAAGTTGAAATTATTATACTTGGACAAATAATATATTATATTATTTTTCACTTTTGTATTGTTTTAATTTATTTTATATTTTGCTTGGGATAAAACACTTTTACGGTGTTTAATTTATTTTAGATTTGATTTGGAATCATTTATTTAAATTTTTATTACTTGATTATGTAATTAGTTTTGTGAGAAATTGATTTTATTAGAAATTACAGTGATAAATTAATAAATTAAAATTAAGTTTCGGGTCATTTCGGGTCGACCCGCCGCCCCGTAAACCTGAAATTTTCGGGTTCGGGTCAGCATACCTGACCCGTCACGGGTTGGCGGGTCGGGGTTCGGGTCAACAGATTTTCTGGCGGGTCTGTTGACCCGAACCCGACCCGCCAACCTGATTTGGACCCGAATTGCCACCCCTAACTGCAAGCGTGAAGGATTGATTTCATGATAATTTAGAGTTGCGGGATGAGGGAAAAAAACAGGGTGCAAATCAATAACAAAAAAAAATATAAAGTAAATAAATAAAAGGATAAGAGGAAAATGCTTGAATTGACGCTTAAAATGAATTTCGGTCTAGAAAAGCCACACTGCTTCGCAGGACGGGGTAGTTTAAAAGAATAACGCGAAAGGAACATGGCGGGTGCGATCATACCAGCACTAATGCACCGGATCCCATCAGAACTCCGAAGTTAAGCGTGCTTGGGCGAGAGTAGTACTAGGATGGGTGACCCCCTGGGAAGTCCTCGTGTTGCACCCCTCTCTTTTTTGTTTCGAAATCCAAATTTCCTATTCGTTCTTTATCCTGTAGTAATTTAGCTCCGTCGGAACGATTGCTTAATATTTTGCTTCTTGTCGAAGCGTGAAGGAGGATCTGAAGGCGCGAGACAAATCAGGAACGGTACGGCTCGATCAAAGCCCGGATCGTCGCTCAAATTTGTCGGCGCAAATGTATCACCGCAACTAGGGGTGGCAATTTTCGACACGACACGAACCTAACACGAAATTAATGGGTTTGGGTTGAGGTTTCGGGAATTCGGGTCAGAATCGGGTTGGACCCGATGAACCCGAAAACAAAACCGGTCGATTTCGGGTCAACCCGTGGTGACCTGATATGACCCGATATGACCCGTTTACGAATTAAAAATAATTTAATAAACATAAAAATAATTTTATCTAACTAAACTAAGTTATTCTTTTTTTCAAAGGCATTAATTACTTAATCCTAAACGAATTTATTTAATTTGAGTGAAGTTGAAATTATTATACTTGGACAAATAATATATTATATTATTTTTCACTTTTGTATTGTTTTAATTTATTTTATATTTTGCTTGGGATAAAACACTTTTACGGTGTTTAATTTATTTTAGATTTGATTTGGAATCATTTATTTAAATTTTTATTACTTGATTATGTAATTAGTTTTGTGAGAAATTGATTTTATTAGAAATTACAGTGATAAATTAATAAATTAAAATTAAGTTTCGGGTCATTTCGGGTCGACCCGCCGCCCCGTAAACCTGAAATTTTCGGGTTCGGGTCAGCATACCTGACCCGTCACGGGTTGGCGGGTCGGGGTTCGGGTCAACAGATTTTCTGGCGGGTCTGTTGACCCGAACCCGACCCGCCAACCTGATTTGGACCCGAATTGCCACCCCTAACTGCAAGCGTGAAGGATTGATTTCATGATAATTTAGAGTTGCGGGATGAGGGAAAAAAACAGGGTGCAAATCAATAACAAAAAAAAATATAAAGTAAATAAATAAAAGGATAAGAGGAAAATGCTTGAATTGACGCTTAAAATGAATTTCGGTCTAGAAAAGCCACACTGCTTCGCAGGACGGGGTAGTTTAAAAGAATAACGCGAAAGGAACATGGCGGGTGCGATCATACCAGCACTAATGCGCCGGATCCCATCAGAACTCCGAAGTTAAGCGTGCTTGGGCGAGAGTAGCACTAGGATGGGTGACCCTCTGGGAAGTCCTCGTGTTGCACCCCTCTCTTTTTTGTTTCGAAATCCAAATTTCCTATTCGTTCTTTATCCTGTAGTAATTTATCTCCGTCGGAACGATTGCTTAATATTTTGCTTCTTGTCGAAGCGTGAAGGAGGATCTGAAGGCGCGAGACAAATCAGGAACGGTACGGCTCGATCAAAGCCCGGATCGTCGCTCAAATTTGTCGGCGCAAATGTATCTCCGCAACTAGGGGTGGCAATTTTCGACACGACACGAACCTAACACGAAATTAATGGGTTTGGGTTGAGGTTTCGGGAATTCGGGTCAGAATCGGGTTGGACCCGATGAACCCGAAAAGAAAACCGGTCGATTTCGGGTCAACCCGTGGTGACCTGATATGACCCGATATGACCCGTTTACGAATTAAAAATAATTTAATAAACATAAAAATAATTTTATCTAACTAAACTAAGTTATTCTTTTTTTCAAAGGCATTAATTACTTAATCCTAAACGAATTTATTTAATTTGTGTGAAGTTGAAATTATTATACTTGGACAAATAATATATTATATTATTTTTCACTTTTGTATTGTTTTAATTTATTTTATATTTTGCTTGGGATAAAACACTTTTACGGTGTTTAATTTATTTTAGATTTGATTTGGAATCATTTATTTAAATTTTTATTACTTGATTATGTAATTAGTTTTGTGAGAAATTGATTTTATTAGAAATTACAGTGATAAATTAATAAATTAAAATTAAGTTTCGGGTCATTTCGGGTCGACCCGCCGCCCCGTAAACCTGAAATTTTCGGGTTCGGGTCAGCATACCTGACCCGTCACGGGTTGGCGGGTCGGGGTTCGGGTCAACAGATTTTCTGGCGGGTCTGTTGACCCGAACCCGACCCGCCAACCTGATTTGGACCCGAATTGCCACCCCTAACTGCAAGCGTGAAGGATTGATTTCATGATAATTTAGAGTTGCGGGATGAGGGAAAAAAACAGGGTGCAAATCAATAACAAAAAAAAATATAAAGTAAATAAATAAAAGGATAAGAGGAAAATGCTTGAATTGACGCTTAAAATGAATTTCGGTCTAGAAAAGCCACACTGCTTCGCAGGACGGGGTAGTTTAAAAGAATAACGCGAAAGGAACATGGCGGGTGCGATCATACCAGCACTAATGCGCCGGATCCCATCAGAACTCCGAAGTTAAGCGTGCTTGGGCGAGAGTAGTACTAGGATGGGTGACCCCCTGGGAAGTCCTCGTGTTGCACCCCTCTCTTTTTTGTTTCGAAATCCAAATTTCCTATTCGTTCTTTATCCTGTAGTAATTTAGCTCCGTCGGAACGATTGCTTAATATTTTGCTTCTTGTCGAAGCGTGAAGGAGGATCTGAAGGCGCGAGACAAATCAGGAACGGTACGGCTCGATCAAAGCCCGGATCGTCGCTCAAATTTGTCGGCGCAAATGTATCACCGCAACTAGGGGTGGCAATTTTCGACACGACACGAACCTAACACGAAATTAATGGGTTTGGGTTGAGGTTTCGGGAATTCGGGTCAGAATCGGGTTGGACCCGATGAACCCGAAAAGAAAACCGGTCGATTTCGGGTCAACCCGTGGTGACCTGATATGACCCGATATGACCCGTTTACGAATTAAAAATAATTTAATAAACATAAAAATAATTTTATCTAACTAAACTAAGTTATTCTTTTTTTCAAAGGCATTAATTACTTAATCCTAAACGAATTTATTTAATTTGAGTGAAGTTGAAATTATTATACTTGGACAAATAATATATTATATTATTTTTCACTTTTGTATTGTTTTAATTTATTTTATATTTTGCTTGGGATAAAACACTTTTACGGTGTTTAATTTATTTTAGATTTGATTTGGAATCATTTATTTAAATTTTTATTACTTGATTATGTAATTAGTTTTGTGAGAAATTGATTTTATTAGAAATTACAGTGATAAATTAATAAATTAAAATTAAGTTTCGGGTCATTTCGGGTCGACCCGCCGCCCCGTAAACCTGAAATTTTCGGGTTCGGGTCAGCATACCTGACCCGTCACGGGTTGGCGGGTCGGGGTTCGGGTCAACAGATTTTCTGGCGGGTCTGTTGACCCGAACCCGACCCGCCAACCTGATTTGGACCCGAATTGCCACCCCTGACTGCAAGCGTGAAGGATTGATTTCATGATAATTTAGAGTTGCGGGATGAGGGAAAAAAACAGGGTGCAAATCAATAACAAAAAAAAATATAAAGTAAATAAATAAAAGGATAAGAGGAAAATGCTTGAATTGACGCTTAAAATGAATTTCGGTCTAGAAAAGCCACACTGCTTCGCAGGACGGGGTAGTTTAAAAGAATAACGCGAAAGGAACATGGCGGGTGCGATCATACCAGCACTAATGCGCCGGATCCCATCAGAACTCCGAAGTTAAGCGTGCTTGGGCGAGAGTAGTACTAGGATGGGTGACCCCCTGGGAAGTCCTCGTGTTGCACCCCTCTCTTTTTTGTTTCGAAATCCAAATTTCCTATTCGTTCTTTATCCTGTAGTAATTTAGCTCCGTCGGAACGATTGCTTAATATTTTGCTTCTTGTCGAAGCGTGAAGGAGGATCTGAAGGCGCGAGACAAATCAGGAACGGTACGGCTCGATCAAAGCCCGGATCGTCGCTCAAATTTGTCGGCGCAAATGTATCACCGCAACTAGGGGTGGCAATTTTCGACACGACACGAACCTAACACGAAATTAATGGGTTTGGGTTGAGGTTTCGGGAATTCGGGTCAGAATCGGGTTGGACCCGATGAACCCGAAAAGAAAACCGGTCGATTTCGGGTCAACCCGTGGTGACCTGATATGACCCGATATGACCCGTTTACGAATTAAAAATAATTTAATAAACATAAAAATAATTTTATCTAACTAAACTAAGTTATTCTTTTTTTCAAAGGCATTAATTACTTAATCCTAAACGAATTTATTTAATTTGAGTGAAGTTGAAATTATTATACTTGGACAAATAATATATTATATTATTTTTCACTTTTGTATTGTTTTAATTTATTTTATATTTTGCTTGGGATAAAACACTTTTACGGTGTTTAATTTATTTTAGATTTGATTTGGAATCATTTATTTAAATTTTTATTACTTGATTATGTAATTAGTTTTGTGAGAAATTGATTTTATTAGAAATTACAGTGATAAATTAATAAATTAAAATTAAGTTTCGGGTCATTTCGGGTCGACCCGCCGCCCCGTAAACCTGAAATTTTCGGGTTCGGGTCAGCATACCTGACCCGTCACGGGTTGGCGGGTCGGGGTTCGGGTCAACAGATTTTCTGGCGGGTCTGTTGACCCGAACCCGACCCGCCAACCTGATTTGGACCCGAATTGCCACCCCTAACTGCAAGCGTGAAGGATTGATTTCATGATAATTTAGAGTTGCGGGATGAGGGAAAAAAACAGGGTGCAAATCAATAACAAAAAAAAATATAAAGTAAATAAATAAAAGGATAAGAGGAAAATGCTTGAATTGACGCTTAAAATGAATTTCGGTCTAGAAAAGCCACACTGCTTCGCAGGACGGGGTAGTTTAAAAGAATAACGCGAAAGGAACATGGCGGGTGCGATCATACCAGCACTAATGCGCCGGATCCCATCAGAACTCCGAAGTTAAGCGTGCTTGGGCGAGAGTAGTACTAGGATGGGTCACCCCCTGGGAAGTCCTCGTGTTGCACCCCTCTCTTTTTTGTTTCGAAATCCAAATTTCCTATTCGTTCTTTATCCTGTAGTAATTTATCTCCGTCGGAACGATTGCTTAATATTTTGCTTCTTGTCGAAGCGTGAAGGAGGATTTGAAGGCGCGAGACAAATCAGGAACGGTACGGCTCGATCAAAGCCCGGATCGTCGCTCAAATTTGTCGGCGCAAATGTATCACCGCAACTAGGGGTGGCAATTTTCGACACGACACGAACCTAACACGAAATTAATGGGTTTGGGTTGAGGTTTCGGGAATTCGGGTCAGAATCGGGTTGGACCCGATGAACCCGAAAAGAAAACCGGTCGATTTCGGGTCAACCCGTGGTGACCTGATATGACCCGATATGACCCGTTTACGAATTAAAAATAATTTAATAAACATAAAAATAATTTTATCTCACTAAACTAAGTTATTCTTTTTTTCAAAGGCATTAATTACTTAATCCTAAACGAATTTATTTAATTTGTGTGAAGTTGAAATTATTATACTTGGACAAATAATATATTATATTATTTTTCACTTTTGTATTGTTTTAATTTATTTTATATTTTGCTTGGGATAAAACACTTTTACGGTGTTTAATTTATTTTAGATTTGATTTGGAATCATTTATTTAAATTTTTATTACTTGATTATGTAATTAGTTTTGTGAGAAATTGATTTTATTAGAAATTACAGTGATAAATTAATAAATTAAAATTAAGTTTCGGGTCATTTCGGGTCGACCCGCCGCCCCGTAAACCTGAAATTTTCGGGTTCGGGTCAGCATACCTGACCCGTCACGGGTTGGCGGGTCGGGGTTCGGGTCAACAGATTTTCTGGCGGGTCTGTTGACCCGAACCCGACCCGCCAACCTGATTTGGACCCGAATTGCCA
The DNA here is from genome assembly GCF_036785885.1 of Coffea arabica. NCBI lineage: Eukaryota > Viridiplantae > Streptophyta > Magnoliopsida > Gentianales > Rubiaceae > Coffea > Coffea arabica. Next base: position 46,272,481 of record NC_092331.1, on the reverse strand, counting down.
CCCCTAACTGCAAGCGTGAAGGATTGATTTCATGATAATTTAGAGTTGCGGGATGAGGGAAAAAAACAGGGTGCAAATCAATAACAAAAAAAAATATAAAGTAAATAAATAAAAGGATAAGAGGAAAATGCTTGAATTGACGCTTAAAATGAATTTCGGTCTAGAAAAGCCACACTGCTTCGCAGGACGGGGTAGTTTAAAAGAATAACGCGAAAGGAACATGGCGGGTGCGATCATACCAGCACTAATGCACCGGATCCCATCAGAACTCCGAAGTTAAGCGTGCTTGGGCGAGAGTAGTACTAGGATGGGTGACCCCCTGGGAAGTCCTCGTGTTGCACCCCTCTCTTTTTTGTTTCGAAATCCAAATTTCCTATTCGTTCTTTATCCTGTAGTAATTTAGCTCCGTCGGAACGATTGCTTAATATTTTGCTTCTTGTCGAAGCGTGAAGGAGGATCTGAAGGCGCGAGACAAATCAGGAACGGTACGGCTCGATCAAAGCCCGGATCGTCGCTCAAATTTGTCGGCGCAAATGTATCACCGCAACTAGGGGTGGCAATTTTCGACACGACACGAACCTAACACGAAATTAATGGGTTTGGGTTGAGGTTTCGGGAATTCGGGTCAGAATCGGGTTGGACCCGATGAACCCGAAAACAAAACCGGTCGATTTCGGGTCAACCCGTGGTGACCTGATATGACCCGATATGACCCGTTTACGAATTAAAAATAATTTAATAAACATAAAAATAATTTTATCTAACTAAACTAAGTTATTCTTTTTTTCAAAGGCATTAATTACTTAATCCTAAACGAATTTATTTAATTTGAGTGAAGTTGAAATTATTATACTTGGACAAATAATATATTATATTATTTTTCACTTTTGTATTGTTTTAATTTATTTTATATTTTGCTTGGGATAAAACACTTTTACGGTGTTTAATTTATTTTAGATTTGATTTGGAATCATTTATTTAAATTTTTATTACTTGATTATGTAATTAGTTTTGTGAGAAATTGATTTTATTAGAAATTACAGTGATAAATTAATAAATTAAAATTAAGTTTCGGGTCATTTCGGGTCGACCCGCCGCCCCGTAAACCTGAAATTTTCGGGTTCGGGTCAGCATACCTGACCCGTCACGGGTTGGCGGGTCGGGGTTCGGGTCAACAGATTTTCTGGCGGGTCTGTTGACCCGAACCCGACCCGCCAACCTGATTTGGACCCGAATTGCCACCCCTAACTGCAAGCGTGAAGGATTGATTTCATGATAATTTAGAGTTGCGGGATGAGGGAAAAAAACAGGGTGCAAATCAATAACAAAAAAAAATATAAAGTAAATAAATAAAAGGATAAGAGGAAAATGCTTGAATTGACGCTTAAAATGAATTTCGGTCTAGAAAAGCCACACTGCTTCGCAGGACGGGGTAGTTTAAAAGAATAACGCGAAAGGAACATGGCGGGTGCGATCATACCAGCACTAATGCGCCGGATCCCATCAGAACTCCGAAGTTAAGCGTGCTTGGGCGAGAGTAGCACTAGGATGGGTGACCCCCTGGGAAGTCCTCGTGTTGCACCCCTCTCTTTTTTGTTTCGAAATCCAAATTTCCTATTCGTTCTTTATCCTGTAGTAATTTATCTCCGTCGGAACGATTGCTTAATATTTTGCTTCTTGTCGAAGCGTGAAGGAGGATCTGAAGGCGCGAGACAAATCAGGAACGGTACGGCTCGATCAAAGCCCGGATCGTCGCTCAAATTTGTCGGCGCAAATGTATCTCCGCAACTAGGGGTGGCAATTTTCGACACGACACGAACCTAACACGAAATTAATGGGTTTGGGTTGAGGTTTCGGGAATTCGGGTCAGAATCGGGTTGGACCCGATGAACCCGAAAAGAAAACCGGTCGATTTCGGGTCAACCCGTGGTGACCTGATATGACCCGATATGACCCGTTTACGAATTAAAAATAATTTAATAAACATAAAAATAATTTTATCTAACTAAACTAAGTTATTCTTTTTTTCAAAGGCATTAATTACTTAATCCTAAACGAATTTATTTAATTTGTGTGAAGTTGAAATTATTATACTTGGACAAATAATATATTATATTATTTTTCACTTTTGTATTGTTTTAATTTATTTTATATTTTGCTTGGGATAAAACACTTTTACGGTGTTTAATTTATTTTAGATTTGATTTGGAATCATTTATTTAAATTTTTATTACTTGATTATGTAATTAGTTTTGTGAGAAATTGATTTTATTAGAAATTACAGTGATAAATTAATAAATTAAAATTAAGTTTCGGGTCATTTCGGGTCGACCCGCCGCCCCGTAAACCTGAAATTTTCGGGTTCGGGTCAGCATACCTGACCCGTCACGGGTTGGCGGGTCGGGGTTCGGGTCAACAGATTTTCTGGCGGGTCTGTTGACCCGAACCCGACCCGCCAACCTGATTTGGACCCGAATTGCCACCCCTAACTGCAAGCGTGAAGGATTGATTTCATGATAATTTAGAGTTGCGGGATGAGGGAAAAAAACAGGGTGCAAATCAATAACAAAAAAAAATATAAAGTAAATAAATAAAAGGATAAGAGGAAAATGCTTGAATTGACGCTTAAAATGAATTTCGGTCTAGAAAAGCCACACTGCTTCGCAGGACGGGGTAGTTTAAAAGAATAACGCGAAAGGAACATGGCGGGTGCGATCATACCAGCACTAATGCGCCGGATCCCATCAGAACTCCGAAGTTAAGCGTGCTTGGGCGAGAGTAGTACTAGGATGGGTGACCCCCTGGGAAGTCCTCGTGTTGCACCCCTCTCTTTTTTGTTTCGAAATCCAAATTTCCTATTCGTTCTTTATCCTGTAGTAATTTAGCTCCGTCGGAACGATTGCTTAATATTTTGCTTCTTGTCGAAGCGTGAAGGAGGATCTGAAGGCGCGAGACAAATCAGGAACGGTACGGCTCGATCAAAGCCCGGATCGTCGCTCAAATTTGTCGGCGCAAATGTATCACCGCAACTAGGGGTGGCAATTTTCGACACGACACGAACCTAACACGAAATTAATGGGTTTGGGTTGAGGTTTCGGGAATTCGGGTCAGAATCGGGTTGGACCCGATGAACCCGAAAAGAAAACCGGTCGATTTCGGGTCAACCCGTGGTGACCTGATATGACCCGATATGACCCGTTTACGAATTAAAAATAATTTAATAAACATAAAAATAATTTTATCTAACTAAACTAAGTTATTCTTTTTTTCAAAGGCATTAATTACTTAATCCTAAACGAATTTATTTAATTTGAGTGAAGTTGAAATTATTATACTTGGACAAATAATATATTATATTATTTTTCACTTTTGTATTGTTTTAATTTATTTTATATTTTGCTTGGGATAAAACACTTTTACGGTGTTTAATTTATTTTAGATTTGATTTGGAATCATTTATTTAAATTTTTATTACTTGATTATGTAATTAGTTTTGTGAGAAATTGATTTTATTAGAAATTACAGTGATAAATTAATAAATTAAAATTAAGTTTCGGGTCATTTCGGGTCGACCCGCCGCCCCGTAAACCTGAAATTTTCGGGTTCGGGTCAGCATACCTGACCCGTCACGGGTTGGCGGGTCGGGGTTCGGGTCAACAGATTTTCTGGCGGGTCTGTTGACCCGAACCCGACCCGCCAACCTGATTTGGACCCGAATTGCCACCCCTGACTGCAAGCGTGAAGGATTGATTTCATGATAATTTAGAGTTGCGGGATGAGGGAAAAAAACAGGGTGCAAATCAATAACAAAAAAAAATATAAAGTAAATAAATAAAAGGATAAGAGGAAAATGCTTGAATTGACGCTTAAAATGAATTTCGGTCTAGAAAAGCCACACTGCTTCGCAGGACGGGGTAGTTTAAAAGAATAACGCGAAAGGAACATGGCGGGTGCGATCATACCAGCACTAATGCGCCGGATCCCATCAGAACTCCGAAGTTAAGCGTGCTTGGGCGAGAGTAGTACTAGGATGGGTGACCCCCTGGGAAGTCCTCGTGTTGCACCCCTCTCTTTTTTGTTTCGAAATCCAAATTTCCTATTCGTTCTTTATCCTGTAGTAATTTAGCTCCGTCGGAACGATTGCTTAATATTTTGCTTCTTGTCGAAGCGTGAAGGAGGATCTGAAGGCGCGAGACAAATCAGGAACGGTACGGCTCGATCAAAGCCCGGATCGTCGCTCAAATTTGTCGGCGCAAATGTATCACCGCAACTAGGGGTGGCAATTTTCGACACGACACGAACCTAACACGAAATTAATGGGTTTGGGTTGAGGTTTCGGGAATTCGGGTCAGAATCGGGTTGGACCCGATGAACCCGAAAAGAAAACCGGTCGATTTCGGGTCAACCCGTGGTGACCTGATATGACCCGATATGACCCGTTTACGAATTAAAAATAATTTAATAAACATAAAAATAATTTTATCTAACTAAACTAAGTTATTCTTTTTTTCAAAGGCATTAATTACTTAATCCTAAACGAATTTATTTAATTTGAGTGAAGTTGAAATTATTATACTTGGACAAATAATATATTATATTATTTTTCACTTTTGTATTGTTTTAATTTATTTTATATTTTGCTTGGGATAAAACACTTTTACGGTGTTTAATTTATTTTAGATTTGATTTGGAATCATTTATTTAAATTTTTATTACTTGATTATGTAATTAGTTTTGTGAGAAATTGATTTTATTAGAAATTACAGTGATAAATTAATAAATTAAAATTAAGTTTCGGGTCATTTCGGGTCGACCCGCCGCCCCGTAAACCTGAAATTTTCGGGTTCGGGTCAGCATACCTGACCCGTCACGGGTTGGCGGGTCGGGGTTCGGGTCAACAGATTTTCTGGCGGGTCTGTTGACCCGAACCCGACCCGCCAACCTGATTTGGACCCGAATTGCCACCCCTAACTGCAAGCGTGAAGGATTGATTTCATGATAATTTAGAGTTGCGGGATGAGGGAAAAAAACAGGGTGCAAATCAATAACAAAAAAAAATATAAAGTAAATAAATAAAAGGATAAGAGGAAAATGCTTGAATTGACGCTTAAAATGAATTTCGGTCTAGAAAAGCCACACTGCTTCGCAGGACGGGGTAGTTTAAAAGAATAACGCGAAAGGAACATGGCGGGTGCGATCATACCAGCACTAATGCGCCGGATCCCATCAGAACTCCGAAGTTAAGCGTGCTTGGGCGAGAGTAGTACTAGGATGGGTCACCCCCTGGGAAGTCCTCGTGTTGCACCCCTCTCTTTTTTGTTTCGAAATCCAAATTTCCTATTCGTTCTTTATCCTGTAGTAATTTATCTCCGTCGGAACGATTGCTTAATATTTTGCTTCTTGTCGAAGCGTGAAGGAGGATTTGAAGGCGCGAGACAAATCAGGAACGGTACGGCTCGATCAAAGCCCGGATCGTCGCTCAAATTTGTCGGCGCAAATGTATCACCGCAACTAGGGGTGGCAATTTTCGACACGACACGAACCTAACACGAAATTAATGGGTTTGGGTTGAGGTTTCGGGAATTCGGGTCAGAATCGGGTTGGACCCGATGAACCCGAAAAGAAAACCGGTCGATTTCGGGTCAACCCGTGGTGACCTGATATGACCCGATATGACCCGTTTACGAATTAAAAATAATTTAATAAACATAAAAATAATTTTATCTCACTAAACTAAGTTATTCTTTTTTTCAAAGGCATTAATTACTTAATCCTAAACGAATTTATTTAATTTGTGTGAAGTTGAAATTATTATACTTGGACAAATAATATATTATATTATTTTTCACTTTTGTATTGTTTTAATTTATTTTATATTTTGCTTGGGATAAAACACTTTTACGGTGTTTAATTTATTTTAGATTTGATTTGGAATCATTTATTTAAATTTTTATTACTTGATTATGTAATTAGTTTTGTGAGAAATTGATTTTATTAGAAATTACAGTGATAAATTAATAAATTAAAATTAAGTTTCGGGTCATTTCGGGTCGACCCGCCGCCCCGTAAACCTGAAATTTTCGGGTTCGGGTCAGCATACCTGACCCGTCACGGGTTGGCGGGTCGGGGTTCGGGTCAACAGATTTTCTGGCGGGTCTGTTGACCCGAACCCGACCCGCCAACCTGATTTGGACCCGAATTGCCACCCCTAACTGCAAGCGTGAAGGATTGATTTCATGATAATTTAGAGTTGCGGGATGAGGGAAAAAAACAGGGTGCAAATCAATAACAAAAAAAAATATAAAGTAAATAAATAAAAGGATAAGAGGAAAATGCTTGAATTGACGCTTAAAATGAATTTCGGTCTAGAAAAGCCACACTGCTTCGCAGGACGGGGTAGTTTAAAAGAATAACGCGAAAGGAACATGGCGGGTGCGATCATACCAGCACTAATGCGCCGGATCCCATCAGAACTCCGAAGTTAAGCGTGCTTGGGCGAGAGTAGTACTAGGATGGGTCACCCCCTGGGAAGTCCTCGTGTTGCACCCCTCTCTTTTTTGTTTCGAAATCCAAATTTCCTATTCGTTCTTTATCCTGTAGTAATTTATCTCCGTCGGAACGATTGCTTAATATTTTGCTTCTTGTCGAAGCGTGAAGGAGGATTTGAAGGCGCGAGACAAATCAGGAACGGTACGGCTCGATCAAAGCCCGGATCGTCGCTCAAATTTGTCGGCGCAAATGTATCACCGCAACTAGGGGTGGCAATTTTCGACACGACACGAACCTAACACGAAATTAATGGGTTTGGGTTGAGGTTTCGGGAATTCGGGTCAGAATCGGGTTGGACCCGATGAACCCGAAAAGAAAACCGGTCGATTTCGGGTCAACCCGTGGTGACCTGATATGACCCGATATGACCCGTTTACGAATTAAAAATAATTTAATAAACATAAAAATAATTTTATCTCACTAAACTAAGTTATTCTTTTTTTCAAAGGCATTAATTACTTAATCCTAAACGAATTTATTTAATTTGTGTGAAGTTGAAATTATTATACTTGGACAAATAATATATTATATTATTTTTCACTTTTGTATTGTTTTAATTTATTTTATATTTTGCTTGGGATAAAACACTTTTACGGTGTTTAATTTATTTTAGATTTGATTTGGAATCATTTATTTAAATTTTTATTACTTGATTATGTAATTAGTTTTGTGAGAAATTGATTTTATTAGAAATTACAGTGATAAATTAATAAATTAAAATTAAGTTTCGGGTCATTTCGGGTCGACCCGCCGCCCCGTAAACCTGAAATTTTCGGGTTCGGGTCAGCATACCTGACCCGTCACGGGTTGGCGGGTCGGGGTTCGGGTCAACAGATTTTCTGGCGGGTCTGTTGACCCGAACCCGACCCGCCAACCTGATTTGGACCCGAATTGCCACCCCTAACTGCAAGCGTGAAGGATTGATTTCATGATAATTTAGAGTTGCGGGATGAGGGAAAAAAACAGGGTGCAAATCAATAACAAAAAAAAATATAAAGTAAATAAATAAAAGGATAAGAGGAAAATGCTTGAATTGACGCTTAAAATGAATTTCGGTCTAGAAAAGCCACACTGCTTCGCAGGACGGGGTAGTTTAAAAGAATAACGCGAAAGGAACATGGCGGGTGCGATCATACCAGCACTAATGCGCCGGATCCCATCAGAACTCCGAAGTTAAGCGTGCTTGGGCGAGAGTAGTACTAGGATGGGTCACCCCCTGGGAAGTCCTCGTGTTGCACCCCTCTCTTTTTTGTTTCGAAATCTAAATTTCCTATTCGTTCTTTATCCTGTAGTAATTTATCTCCGTCGGAACGATTGCTTAATATTTTGCTTCTTGTCGAAGCGTGAAGGAGGATTTGAAGGCGCGAGACAAATCAGGAACGGTACGGCTCGATCAAAGCCCGGATCGTCGCTCAAATTTGTCGGCGCAAATGTATCACCGCAACTAGGGGTGGCAATTTTCGACACGACACGAACCTAACACGAAATTAATGGGTTTGGGTTGAGGTTTCGGGAATTCGGGTCAGAATCGGGTTGGACCCGATGAACCCGAAAAGAAAACCGGTCGATTTCGGGTCAACCCGTGGTGACCTGATATGACCCGATATGACCCGTTTACGAATTAAAAATAATTTAATAAACATAAAAATAATTTTATCTCACTAAACTAAGTTATTCTTTTTTTCAAAGGCATTAATTACTTAATCCTAAACGAATTTATTTAATTTGTGTGAAGTTGAAATTATTATACTTGGACAAATAATATATTATATTATTTTTCACTTTTGTATTGTTTTAATTTATTTTATATTTTGCTTGGGATAAAACACTTTTACGGTGTTTAATTTATTTTAGATTTGATTTGGAATCATTTATTTAAATTTTTATTACTTGATTATGTAATTAGTTTTGTGAGAAATTGATTTTATTAGAAATTACAGTGATAAATTAATAAATTAAAATTAAGTTTCGGGTCATTTCGGGTCGACCCGCCGCCCCGTAAACCTGAAATTTTCGGGTTCGGGTCAGCATACCTGACCCGTCACGGGTTGGCGGGTCGGGGTTCGGGTCAACAGATTTTCTGGCGGGTCTGTTGACCCGAACCCGACCCGCCAACCTGATTTGGACCCGAATTGCCACCCCTAACTGCAAGCGTGAAGGATTGATTTCATGATAATTTAGAGTTGCGGGATGAGGGAAAAAAACAGGGTGCAAATCAATAACAAAAAAAAATATAAAGTAAATAAATAAAAGGATAAGAGGAAAATGCTTGAATTGACGCTTAAAATGAATTTCGGTCTAGAAAAGCCACACTGCTTCGCAGGACGGGGTAGTTTAAAAGAATAACGCGAAAGGAACATGGCGGGTGCGATCATACCAGCACTAATGCACCGGATCCCATCAGAACTCCGAAGTTAAGCGTGCTTGGGCGAGAGTAGTACTAGGATGGGTGACCCCCTGGGAAGTCCTCGTGTTGCACCCCTCTCTTTTTTGTTTCGAAATCCAAATTTCCTATTCGTTCTTTATCCTGTAGTAATTTAGCTCCGTCGGAACGATTGCTTAATATTTTGCTTCTTGTCGAAGCGTGAAGGAGGATCTGAAGGCGCGAGACAAATCAGGAACGGTACGGCTCGATCAAAGCCCGGATCGTCGCTCAAATTTGTCGGCGCAAATGTATCACCGCAACTAGGGGTGGCAATTTTCGACACGACACGAACCTAACACGAAATTAATGGGTTTGGGTTGAGGTTTCGGGAATTCGGGTCAGAATCGGGTTGGACCCGATGAACCCGAAAAGAAAACCGGTCGATTTCGGGTCAACCCGTGGTGACCTGATATGACCCGATATGACCCGTTTACGAATTAAAAATAATTTAATAAACATAAAAATAATTTTATCTAACTAAACTAAGTTATTCTTTTTTTCAAAGGCATTAATTACTTAATCCTAAACGAATTTATTTAATTTGAGTGAAGTTGAAATTATTATACTTGGACAAATAATATATTATATTATTTTTCACTTTTGTATTGTTTTAATTTATTTTATATTTTGCTTGGGATAAAACACTTTTACGGTGTTTAATTTATTTTAGATTTGATTTGGAATCATTTATTTAAATTTTTATTACTTGATTATGTAATTAGTTTTGTGAGAAATTGATTTTATTAGAAATTACAGTGATAAATTAATAAATTAAAATTAAGTTTCGGGTCATTTCGGGTCGACCCGCCGCCCCGTAAACCTGAAATTTTCGGGTTCGGGTCAGCATACCTGACCCGTCACGGGTTGGCGGGTCGGGGTTCGGGTCAACAGATTTTCTGGCGGGTCTGTTGACCCGAACCCGACCCGCCAACCTGATTTGGACCCGAATTGCCACCCCTAACTGCAAGCGTGAAGGATTGATTTCATGATAATTTAGAGTTGCGGGATGAGGGAAAAAAACAGGGTGCAAATCAATAACAAAAAAAAATATAAAGTAAATAAATAAAAGGATAAGAGGAAAATGCTTGAATTGACGCTTAAAATGAATTTCGGTCTAGAAAAGCCACACTGCTTCGCAGGACGGGGTAGTTTAAAAGAATAACGCGAAAGGAACATGGCGGGTGCGATCATACCAGCACTAATGCGCCGGATCCCATCAGAACTCCGAAGTTAAGCGTGCTTGGGCGAGAGTAGCACTAGGATGGGTGACCCCCTGGGAAGTCCTCGTGTTGCACCCCTCTCTTTTTTGTTTCGAAATCCAAATTTCCTATTCGTTCTTTATCCTGTAGTAATTTATCTCCGTCGGAACGATTGCTTAATATTTTGCTTCTTGTCGAAGCGTGAAGGAGGATCTGAAGGCGCGAGACAAATCAGGAACGGTACGGCTCGATCAAAGCCCGGATCGTCGCTCAAATTTGTCGGCGCAAATGTATCTCCGCAACTAGGGGTGGCAATTTTCGACACGACACGAACCTAACACGAAATTAATGGGTTTGGGTTGAGGTTTCGGGAATTCGGGTCAGAATCGGGTTGGACCCGATGAACCCGAAAAGAAAACCGGTCGATTTCGGGTCAACCCGTGGTGACCTGATATGACCCGATATGACCCGTTTACGAATTAAAAATAATTTAATAAACATAAAAATAATTTTATCTAACTAAACTAAGTTATTCTTTTTTTCAAAGGCATTAATTACTTAATCCTAAACGAATTTATTTAATTTGTGTGAAGTTGAAATTATTATACTTGGACAAATAATATATTATATTATTTTTCACTTTTGTATTGTTTTAATTTATTTTATATTTTGCTTGGGATAAAACACTTTTACGGTGTTTAATTTATTTTAGATTTGATTTGGAATCATTTATTTAAATTTTTATTACTTGATTATGTAATTAGTTTTGTGAGAAATTGATTTTATTAGAAATTACAGTGATAAATTAATAAATTAAAATTAAGTTTCGGGTCATTTCGGGTCGACCCGCCGCCCCGTAAACCTGAAATTTTCGGGTTCGGGTCAGCATACCTGACCCGTCACGGGTTGGCGGGTCGGGGTTCGGGTCAACAGATTTTCTGGCGGGTCTGTTGACCCGAACCCGACCCGCCAACCTGATTTGGACCCGAATTGCCACCCCTAACTGCAAGCGTGAAGGATTGATTTCATGATAATTTAGAGTTGCGGGATGAGGGAAAAAAACAGGGTGCAAATCAATAACAAAAAAAAATATAAAGTAAATAAATAAAAGGATAAGAGGAAAATGCTTGAATTGACGCTTAAAATGAATTTCGGTCTAGAAAAGCCACACTGCTTCGCAGGACGGGGTAGTTTAAAAGAATAACGCGAAAGGAACATGGCGGGTGCGATCATACCAGCACTAATGCGCCGGATCCCATCAGAACTCCGAAGTTAAGCGTGCTTGGGCGAGAGTAGTACTAGGATGGGTGACCCCCTGGGAAGTCCTCGTGTTGCACCCCTCTCTTTTTTGTTTCGAAATCCAAATTTCCTATTCGTTCTTTATCCTGTAGTAATTTAGCTCCGTCGGAACGATTGCTTAATATTTTGCTTCTTGTCGAAGCGTGAAGGAGGATCTGAAGGCGCGAGACAAATCAGGAACGGTACGGCTCGATCAAAGCCCGGATCGTCGCTCAAATTTGTCGGCGCAAATGTATCACCGCAACTAGGGGTGGCAATTTTCGACACGACACGAACCTAACACGAAATTAATGGGTTTGGGTTGAGGTTTCGGGAATTCGGGTCAGAATCGGGTTGGACCCGATGAACCCGAAAAGAAAACCGGTCGATTTCGGGTCAACCCGTGGTGACCTGATATGACCCGATATGACCCGTTTACGAATTAAAAATAATTTAATAAACATAAAAATAATTTTATCTAACTAAACTAAGTTATTCTTTTTTTCAAAGGCATTAATTACTTAATCCTAAACGAATTTATTTAATTTGAGTGAAGTTGAAATTATTATACTTGGACAAATAATATATTATATTATTTTTCACTTTTGTATTGTTTTAATTTATTTTATATTTTGCTTGGGATAAAACACTTTTACGGTGTTTAATTTATTTTAGATTTGATTTGGAATCATTTATTTAAATTTTTATTACTTGATTATGTAATTAGTTTTGTGAGAAATTGATTTTATTAGAAATTACAGTGATAAATTAATAAATTAAAATTAAGTTTCGGGTCATTTCGGGTCGACCCGCCGCCCCGTAAACCTGAAATTTTCGGGTTCGGGTCAGCATACCTGACCCGTCACGGGTTGGCGGGTCGGGGTTCGGGTCAACAGATTTTCTGGCGGGTCTGTTGACCCGAACCCGACCCGCCAACCTGATTTGGACCCGAATTGCCACCCCTGACTGCAAGCGTGAAGGATTGATTTCATGATAATTTAGAGTTGCGGGATGAGGGAAAAAAACAGGGTGCAAATCAATAACAAAAAAAAATATAAAGTAAATAAATAAAAGGATAAGAGGAAAATGCTTGAATTGACGCTTAAAATGAATTTCGGTCTAGAAAAGCCACACTGCTTCGCAGGACGGGGTAGTTTAAAAGAATAACGCGAAAGGAACATGGCGGGTGCGATCATACCAGCACTAATGCGCCGGATCCCATCAGAACTCCGAAGTTAAGCGTGCTTGGGCGAGAGTAGTACTAGGATGGGTGACCCCCTGGGAAGTCCTCGTGTTGCACCCCTCTCTTTTTTGTTTCGAAATCCAAATTTCCTATTCGTTCTTTATCCTGTAGTAATTTAGCTCCGTCGGAACGATTGCTTAATATTTTGCTTCTTGTCGAAGCGTGAAGGAGGATCTGAAGGCGCGAGACAAATCAGGAACGGTACGGCTCGATCAAAGCCCGGATCGTCGCTCAAATTTGTCGGCGCAAATGTATCACCGCAACTAGGGGTGGCAATTTTCGACACGACACGAACCTAACACGAAATTAATGGGTTTGGGTTGAGGTTTCGGGAATTCGGGTCAGAATCGGGTTGGACCCGATGAACCCGAAAAGAAAACCGGTCGATTTCGGGTCAACCCGTGGTGACCTGATATGACCCGATATGACCCGTTTACGAATTAAAAATAATTTAATAAACATAAAAATAATTTTATCTAACTAAACTAAGTTATTCTTTTTTTCAAAGGCATTAATTACTTAATCCTAAACGAATTTATTTAATTTGAGTGAAGTTGAAATTATTATACTTGGACAAATAATATATTATATTATTTTTCACTTTTGTATTGTTTTAATTTATTTTATATTTTGCTTGGGATAAAACACTTTTACGGTGTTTAATTTATTTTAGATTTGATTTGGAATCATTTATTTAAATTTTTATTACTTGATTATGTAATTAGTTTTGTGAGAAATTGATTTTATTAGAAATTACAGTGATAAATTAATAAATTAAAATTAAGTTTCGGGTCATTTCGGGTCGACCCGCCGCCCCGTAAACCTGAAATTTTCGGGTTCGGGTCAGCATACCTGACCCGTCACGGGTTGGCGGGTCGGGGTTCGGGTCAACAGATTTTCTGGCGGGTCTGTTGACCCGAACCCGACCCGCCAACCTGATTTGGACCCGAATTGCCACCCCTAACTGCAAGCGTGAAGGATTGATTTCATGATAATTTAGAGTTGCGGGATGAGGGAAAAAAACAGGGTGCAAATCAATAACAAAAAAAAATATAAAGTAAATAAATAAAAGGATAAGAGGAAAATGCTTGAATTGACGCTTAAAATGAATTTCGGTCTAGAAAAGCCACACTGCTTCGCAGGACGGGGTAGTTTAAAAGAATAACGCGAAAGGAACATGGCGGGTGCGATCATACCAGCACTAATGCGCCGGATCCCATCAGAACTCCGAAGTTAAGCGTGCTTGGGCGAGAGTAGTACTAGGATGGGTCACCCCCTGGGAAGTCCTCGTGTTGCACCCCTCTCTTTTTTGTTTCGAAATCCAAATTTCCTATTCGTTCTTTATCCTGTAGTAATTTATCTCCGTCGGAACGATTGCTTAATATTTTGCTTCTTGTCGAAGCGTGAAGGAGGATTTGAAGGCGCGAGACAAATCAGGAACGGTACGGCTCGATCAAAGCCCGGATCGTCGCTCAAATTTGTCGGCGCAAATGTATCACCGCAACTAGGGGTGGCAATTTTCGACACGACACGAACCTAACACGAAATTAATGGGTTTGGGTTGAGGTTTCGGGAATTCGGGTCAGAATCGGGTTGGACCCGATGAACCCGAAAAGAAAACCGGTCGATTTCGGGTCAACCCGTGGTGACCTGATATGACCCGATATGACCCGTTTACGAATTAAAAATAATTTAATAAACATAAAAATAATTTTATCTCACTAAACTAAGTTATTCTTTTTTTCAAAGGCATTAATTACTTAATCCTAAACGAATTTATTTAATTTGTGTGAAGTTGAAATTATTATACTTGGACAAATAATATATTATATTATTTTTCACTTTTGTATTGTTTTAATTTATTTTATATTTTGCTTGGGATAAAACACTTTTACGGTGTTTAATTTATTTTAGATTTGATTTGGAATCATTTATTTAAATTTTTATTACTTGATTATGTAATTAGTTTTGTGAGAAATTGATTTTATTAGAAATTACAGTGATAAATTAATAAATTAAAATTAAGTTTCGGGTCATTTCGGGTCGACCCGCCGCCCCGTAAACCTGAAATTTTCGGGTTCGGGTCAGCATACCTGACCCGTCACGGGTTGGCGGGTCGGGGTTCGGGTCAACAGATTTTCTGGCGGGTCTGTTGACCCGAACCCGACCCGCCAACCTGATTTGGACCCGAATTGCCACCCCTAACTGCAAGCGTGAAGGATTGATTTCATGATAATTTAGAGTTGCGGGATGAGGGAAAAAAACAGGGTGCAAATCAATAACAAAAAAAAATATAAAGTAAATAAATAAAAGGATAAGAGGAAAATGCTTGAATTGACGCTTAAAATGAATTTCGGTCTAGAAAAGCCACACTGCTTCGCAGGACGGGGTAGTTTAAAAGAATAACGCGAAAGGAACATGGCGGGTGCGATCATACCAGCACTAATGCGCCGGATCCCATCAGAACTCCGAAGTTAAGCGTGCTTGGGCGAGAGTAGTACTAGGATGGGTCACCCCCTGGGAAGTCCTCGTGTTGCACCCCTCTCTTTTTTGTTTCGAAATCCAAATTTCCTATTCGTTCTTTATCCTGTAGTAATTTATCTCCGTCGGAACGATTGCTTAATATTTTGCTTCTTGTCGAAGCGTGAAGGAGGATTTGAAGGCGCGAGACAAATCAGGAACGGTACGGCTCGATCAAAGCCCGGATCGTCGCTCAAATTTGTCGGCGCAAATGTATCACCGCAACTAGGGGTGGCAATTTTCGACACGACACGAACCTAACACGAAATTAATGGGTTTGGGTTGAGGTTTCGGGAATTCGGGTCAGAATCGGGTTGGACCCGATGAACCCGAAAAGAAAACCGGTCGATTTCGGGTCAACCCGTGGTGACCTGATATGACCCGATATGACCCGTTTACGAATTAAAAATAATTTAATAAACATAAAAATAATTTTATCTCACTAAACTAAGTTATTCTTTTTTTCAAAGGCATTAATTACTTAATCCTAAACGAATTTATTTAATTTGTGTGAAGTTGAAATTATTATACTTGGACAAATAATATATTATATTATTTTTCACTTTTGTATTGTTTTAATTTATTTTATATTTTGCTTGGGATAAAACACTTTTACGGTGTTTAATTTATTTTAGATTTGATTTGGAATCATTTATTTAAATTTTTATTACTTGATTATGTAATTAGTTTTGTGAGAAATTGATTTTATTAGAAATTACAGTGATAAATTAATAAATTAAAATTAAGTTTCGGGTCATTTCGGGTCGACCCGCCGCCCCGTAAACCTGAAATTTTCGGGTTCGGGTCAGCATACCTGACCCGTCACGGGTTGGCGGGTCGGGGTTCGGGTCAACAGATTTTCTGGCGGGTCTGTTGACCCGAACCCGACCCGCCAACCTGATTTGGACCCGAATTGCCACCCCTAACTGCAAGCGTGAAGGATTGATTTCATGATAATTTAGAGTTGCGGGATGAGGGAAAAAAACAGGGTGCAAATCAATAACAAAAAAAAATATAAAGTAAATAAATAAAAGGATAAGAGGAAAATGCTTGAATTGACGCTTAAAATGAATTTCGGTCTAGAAAAGCCACACTGCTTCGCAGGACGGGGTAGTTTAAAAGAATAACGCGAAAGGAACATGGCGGGTGCGATCATACCAGCACTAATGCGCCGGATCCCATCAGAACTCCGAAGTTAAGCGTGCTTGGGCGAGAGTAGTACTAGGATGGGTCACCCCCTGGGAAGTCCTCGTGTTGCACCCCTCTCTTTTTTGTTTCGAAATCTAAATTTCCTATTCGTTCTTTATCCTGTAGTAATTTATCTCCGTCGGAACGATTGCTTAATATTTTGCTTCTTGTCGAAGCGTGAAGGAGGATTTGAAGGCGCGAGACAAATCAGGAACGGTACGGCTCGATCAAAGCCCGGATCGTCGCTCAAATTTGTCGGCGCAAATGTATCACCGCAACTAGGGGTGGCAATTTTCGACACGACACGAACCTAACACGAAATTAATGGGTTTGGGTTGAGGTTTCGGGAATTCGGGTCAGAATCGGGTTGGACCCGATGAACCCGAAAAGAAAACCGGTCGATTTCGGGTCAACCCGTGGTGACCTGATATGACCCGATATGACCCGTTTACGAATTAAAAATAATTTAATAAACATAAAAATAATTTTATCTCACTAAACTAAGTTATTCTTTTTTTCAAAGGCATTAATTACTTAATCCTAAACGAATTTATTTAATTTGTGTGAAGTTGAAATTATTATACTTGGACAAATAATATATTATATTATTTTTCACTTTTGTATTGTTTTAATTTATTTTATATTTTGCTTGGGATAAAACACTTTTACGGTGTTTAATTTATTTTAGATTTGATTTGGAATCATTTATTTAAATTTTTATTACTTGATTATGTAATTAGTTTTGTGAGAAATTGATTTTATTAGAAATTACAGTGATAAATTAATAAATTAAAATTAAGTTTCGGGTCATTTCGGGTCGACCCGCCGCCCCGTAAACCTGAAATTTTCGGGTTCGGGTCAGCATACCTGACCCGTCACGGGTTGGCGGGTCGGGGTTCGGGTCAACAGATTTTCTGGCGGGTCTGTTGACCCGAACCCGACCCGCCAACCTGATTTGGACCCGAATTGCCACCCCTAACTGCAAGCGTGAAGGATTGATTTCATGATAATTTAGAGTTGCGGGATGAGGGAAAAAAACAGGGTGCAAATCAATAACAAAAAAAAATATAAAGTAAATAAATAAAAGGATAAGAGGAAAATGCTTGAATTGACGCTTAAAATGAATTTCGGTCTAGAAAAGCCACACTGCTTCGCAGGACGGGGTAGTTTAAAAGAATAACGCGAAAGGAACATGGCGGGTGCGATCATACCAGCACTAATGCACCGGATCCCATCAGAACTCCGAAGTTAAGCGTGCTTGGGCGAGAGTAGTACTAGGATGGGTGACCCCCTGGGAAGTCCTCGTGTTGCACCCCTCTCTTTTTTGTTTCGAAATCCAAATTTCCTATTCGTTCTTTATCCTGTAGTAATTTAGCTCCGTCGGAACGATTGCTTAATATTTTGCTTCTTGTCGAAGCGTGAAGGAGGATCTGAAGGCGCGAGACAAATCAGGAACGGTACGGCTCGATCAAAGCCCGGATCGTCGCTCAAATTTGTCGGCGCAAATGTATCACCGCAACTAGGGGTGGCAATTTTCGACACGACACGAACCTAACACGAAATTAATGGGTTTGGGTTGAGGTTTCGGGAATTCGGGTCAGAATCGGGTTGGACCCGATGAACCCGAAAACAAAACCGGTCGATTTCGGGTCAACCCGTGGTGACCTGATATGACCCGATATGACCCGTTTACGAATTAAAAATAATTTAATAAACATAAAAATAATTTTATCTAACTAAACTAAGTTATTCTTTTTTTCAAAGGCATTAATTACTTAATCCTAAACGAATTTATTTAATTTGAGTGAAGTTGAAATTATTATACTTGGACAAATAATATATTATATTATTTTTCACTTTTGTATTGTTTTAATTTATTTTATATTTTGCTTGGGATAAAACACTTTTACGGTGTTTAATTTATTTTAGATTTGATTTGGAATCATTTATTTAAATTTTTATTACTTGATTATGTAATTAGTTTTGTGAGAAATTGATTTTATTAGAAATTACAGTGATAAATTAATAAATTAAAATTAAGTTTCGGGTCATTTCGGGTCGACCCGCCGCCCCGTAAACCTGAAATTTTCGGGTTCGGGTCAGCATACCTGACCCGTCACGGGTTGGCGGGTCGGGGTTCGGGTCAACAGATTTTCTGGCGGGTCTGTTGACCCGAACCCGACCCGCCAACCTGATTTGGACCCGAATTGCCACCCCTGACTGCAAGCGTGAAGGATTGATTTCATGATAATTTAGAGTTGCGGGATGAGGGAAAAAAACAGGGTGCAAATCAATAACAAAAAAAAATATAAAGTAAATAAATAAAAGGATAAGAGGAAAATGCTTGAATTGACGCTTAAAATGAATTTCGGTCTAGAAAAGCCACACTGCTTCGCAGGACGGGGTAGTTTAAAAGAATAACGCGAAAGGAACATGGCGGGTGCGATCATACCAGCACTAATGCGCCGGATCCCATCAGAACTCCGAAGTTAAGCGTGCTTGGGCGAGAGTAGTACTAGGATGGGTGACCCCCTGGGAAGTCCTCGTGTTGCACCCCTCTCTTTTTTGTTTCGAAATCCAAATTTCCTATTCGTTCTTTATCCTGTAGTAATTTAGCTCCGTCGGAACGATTGCTTAATATTTTGCTTCTTGTCGAAGCGTGAAGGAGGATCTGAAGGCGCGAGACAAATCAGGAACGGTACGGCTCGATCAAAGCCCGGATCGTCGCTCAAATTTGTCGGCGCAAATGTATCACCGCAACTAGGGGTGGCAATTTTCGACACGACACGAACCTAACACGAAATTAATGGGTTTGGGTTGAGGTTTCGGGAATTCGGGTCAGAATCGGGTTGGACCCGATGAACCCGAAAAGAAAACCGGTCGATTTCGGGTCAACCCGTGGTGACCTGATATGACCCGATATGACCCGTTTACGAATTAAAAATAATTTAATAAACATAAAAATAATTTTATCTAACTAAACTAAGTTATTCTTTTTTTCAAAGGCATTAATTACTTAATCCTAAACGAATTTATTTAATTTGAGTGAAGTTGAAATTATTATACTTGGACAAATAATATATTATATTATTTTTCACTTTTGTATTGTTTTAATTTATTTTATATTTTGCTTGGGATAAAACACTTTTACGGTGTTTAATTTATTTTAGATTTGATTTGGAATCATTTATTTAAATTTTTATTACTTGATTATGTAATTAGTTTTGTGAGAAATTGATTTTATTAGAAATTACAGTGATAAATTAATAAATTAAAATTAAGTTTCGGGTCATTTCGGGTCGACCCGCCGCCCCGTAAACCTGAAATTTTCGGGTTCGGGTCAGCATACCTGACCCGTCACGGGTTGGCGGGTCGGGGTTCGGGTCAACAGATTTTCTGGCGGGTCTGTTGACCCGAACCCGACCCGCCAACCTGATTTGGACCCGAATTGCCACCCCTGACTGCAAGCGTGAAGGATTGATTTCATGATAATTTAGAGTTGCGGGATGAGGGAAAAAAACAGGGTGCAAATCAATAACAAAAAAAAATATAAAGTAAATAAATAAAAGGATAAGAGGAAAATGCTTGAATTGACGCTTAAAATGAATTTCGGTCTAGAAAAGCCACACTGCTTCGCAGGACGGGGTAGTTTAAAAGAATAACGCGAAAGGAACATGGCGGGTGCGATCATACCAGCACTAATGCGCCGGATCCCATCAGAACTCCGAAGTTAAGCGTGCTTGGGCGAGAGTAGTACTAGGATGGGTGACCCCCTGGGAAGTCCTCGTGTTGCACCCCTCTCTTTTTTGTTTCGAAATCCAAATTTCCTATTCGTTCTTTATCCTGTAGTAATTTATCTCCGTCGGAACGATTGCTTAATATTTTGCTTCTTGTCGAAGCGTGAAGGAGGATCTGAAGGCGCGAGACAAATCAGGAACGGTACGGCTCGATCAAAGCCCGGATCGTCGCTCAAATTTGTCGGCGCAAATGTATCACCGCAACTAGGGGTGGCAATTTTCGACACGACACGAACCTAACACGAAATTAATGGGTTTGGGTTGAGGTTTCGGGAATTCGGGTCAGAATCGGGTTGGACCCGATGAACCCGAAAAGAAAACCGGTCGATTTCGGGTCAACCCGTGGTGACCTGATATGACCCGATATGACCCGTTTACGAATTAAAAATAATTTAATAAACATAAAAATAATTTTATCTAACTAAACTAAGTTATTCTTTTTTTCAAAGGCATTAATTACTTAATCCTAAACGAATTTATTTAATTTGTGTGAAGTTGAAATTATTATACTTGGACAAATAATATATTATATTATTTTTCACTTTTGTATTGTTTTAATTTATTTTATATTTTGCTTGGGATAAAACACTTTTACGGTGTTTAATTTATTTTAGATTTGATTTGGAATCATTTATTTAAATTTTTATTACTTGATTATGTAATTAGTTTTGTGAGAAATTGATTTTATTAGAAATTACAGTGATAAATTAATAAATTAAAATTAAGTTTCGGGTCATTTCGGGTCGACCCGCCGCCCCGTAAACCTGAAATTTTCGGGTTCGGGTCAGCATACCTGACCCGTCACGGGTTGGCGGGTCGGGGTTCGGGTCAACAGATTTTCTGGCGGGTCTGTTGACCCGAACCCGACCCGCCAACCTGATTTGGACCCGAATTGCCACCCCTGACTGCAAGCGTGAAGGATTGATTTCATGATAATTTAGAGTTGCGGGATGAGGGAAAAAAACAGGGTGCAAATCAATAACAAAAAAAAATATAAAGTAAATAAATAAAAGGATAAGAGGAAAATGCTTGAATTGACGCTTAAAATGAATTTCGGTCTAGAAAAGCCACACTGCTTCGCAGGACGGGGTAGTTTAAAAGAATAACGCGAAAGGAACATGGCGGGTGCGATCATACCAGCACTAATGCGCCGGATCCCATCAGAACTCCGAAGTTAAGCGTGCTTGGGCGAGAGTAGTACTAGGATGGGTGACCCCCTGGGAAGTCCTCGTGTTGCACCCCTCTCTTTTTTGTTTCGAAATCCAAATTTCCTATTCGTTCTTTATCCTGTAGTAATTTAGCTCCGTCGGAACGATTGCTTAATATTTTGCTTCTTGTCGAAGCGTGAAGGAGGATCTGAAGGCGCGAGACAAATCAGGAACGGTACGGCTCGATCAAAGCCCGGATCGTCGCTCAAATTTGTCGGCGCAAATGTATCACCGCAACTAGGGGTGGCAATTTTCGACACGACACGAACCTAACACGAAATTAATGGGTTTGGGTTGAGGTTTCGGGAATTCGGGTCAGAATCGGGTTGGACCCGATGAACCCGAAAAGAAAACCGGTCGATTTCGGGTCAACCCGTGGTGACCTGATATGACCCGATATGACCCGTTTACGAATTAAAAATAATTTAATAAACATAAAAATAATTTTATCTAACTAAACTAAGTTATTCTTTTTTTCAAAGGCATTAATTACTTAATCCTAAACGAATTTATTTAATTTGAGTGAAGTTGAAATTATTATACTTGGACAAATAATATATTATATTATTTTTCACTTTTGTATTGTTTTAATTTATTTTATATTTTGCTTGGGATAAAACACTTTTACGGTGTTTAATTTATTTTAGATTTGATTTGGAATCATTTATTTAAATTTTTATTACTTGATTATGTAATTAGTTTTGTGAGAAATTGATTTTATTAGAAATTACAGTGATAAATTAATAAATTAAAATTAAGTTTCGGGTCATTTCGGGTCGACCCGCCGCCCCGTAAACCTGAAATTTTCGGGTTCGGGTCAGCATACCTGACCCGTCACGGGTTGGCGGGTCGGGGTTCGGGTCAACAGATTTTCTGGCGGGTCTGTTGACCCGAACCCGACCCGCCAACCTGATTTGGACCCGAATTGCCACCCCTGACTGCAAGCGTGAAGGATTGATTTCATGATAATTTAGAGTTGCGGGATGAGGGAAAAAAACAGGGTGCAAATCAATAACAAAAAAAAATATAAAGTAAATAAATAAAAGGATAAGAGGAAAATGCTTGAATTGACGCTTAAAATGAATTTCGGTCTAGAAAAGCCACACTGCTTCGCAGGACGGGGTAGTTTAAAAGAATAACGCGAAAGGAACATGGCGGGTGCGATCATACCAGCACTAATGCGCCGGATCCCATCAGAACTCCGAAGTTAAGCGTGCTTGGGCGAGAGTAGTACTAGGATGGGTCACCCCCTGGGAAGTCCTCGTGTTGCACCCCTCTCTTTTTTGTTTCGAAATCCAAATTTCCTATTCGTTCTTTATCCTGTAGTAATTTATCTCCGTCGGAACGATTGCTTAATATTTTGCTTCTTGTCGAAGCGTGAAGGAGGATTTGAAGGCGCGAGACAAATCAGGAACGGTACGGCTCGATCAAAGCCCGGATCGTCGCTCAAATTTGTCGGCGCAAATGTATCACCGCAACTAGGGGTGGCAATTTTCGACACGACACGAACCTAACACGAAATTAATGGGTTTGGGTTGAGGTTTCGGGAATTCGGGTCAGAATCGGGTTGGACCCGATGAACCCGAAAAGAAAACCGGTCGATTTCGGGTCAACCCGTGGTGACCTGATATGACCCGATATGACCCGTTTACGAATTAAAAATAATTTAATAAACATAAAAATAATTTTATCTCACTAAACTAAGTTATTCTTTTTTTCAAAGGCATTAATTACTTAATCCTAAACGAATTTATTTAATTTGTGTGAAGTTGAAATTATTATACTTGGACAAATAATATATTATATTATTTTTCACTTTTGTATTGTTTTAATTTATTTTATATTTTGCTTGGGATAAAACACTTTTACGGTGTTTAATTTATTTTAGATTTGATTTGGAATCATTTATTTAAATTTTTATTACTTGATTATGTAATTAGTTTTGTGAGAAATTGATTTTATTAGAAATTACAGTGATAAATTAATAAATTAAAATTAAGTTTCGGGTCATTTCGGGTCGACCCGCCGCCCCGTAAACCTGAAATTTTCGGGTTCGGGTCAGCATACCTGACCCGTCACGGGTTGGCGGGTCGGGGTTCGGGTCAACAGATTTTCTGGCGGGTCTGTTGACCCGAACCCGACCCGCCAACCTGATTTGGACCCGAATTGCCACCCCTGACTGCAAGCGTGAAGGATTGATTTCATGATAATTTAGAGTTGCGGGATGAGGGAAAAAAACAGGGTGCAAATCAATAACAAAAAAAAATATAAAGTAAATAAATAAAAGGATAAGAGGAAAATGCTTGAATTGACGCTTAAAATGAATTTCGGTCTAGAAAAGCCACACTGCTTCGCAGGACGGGGTAGTTTAAAAGAATAACGCGAAAGGAACATGGCGGGTGCGATCATACCAGCACTAATGCGCCGGATCCCATCAGAACTCCGAAGTTAAGCGTGCTTGGGCGAGAGTAGTACTAGGATGGGTGACCCCCTGGGAAGTCCTCGTGTTGCACCCCTCTCTTTTTTGTTTCGAAATCCAAATTTCCTATTCGTTCTTTATCCTGTAGTAATTTAGCTCCGTCGGAACGATTGCTTAATATTTTGCTTCTTGTCGAAGCGTGAAGGAGGATCTGAAGGCGCGAGACAAATCAGGAACGGTACGGCTCGATCAAAGCCCGGATCGTCGCTCAAATTTGTCGGCGCAAATGTATCACCGCAACTAGGGGTGGCAATTTTCGACACGACACGAACCTAACACGAAATTAATGGGTTTGGGTTGAGGTTTCGGGAATTCGGGTCAGAATCGGGTTGGACCCGATGAACCCGAAAAGAAAACCGGTCGATTTCGGGTCAACCCGTGGTGACCTGATATGACCCGATATGACCCGTTTACGAATTAAAAATAATTTAATAAACATAAAAATAATTTTATCTAACTAAACTAAGTTATTCTTTTTTTCAAAGGCATTAATTACTTAATCCTAAACGAATTTATTTAATTTGAGTGAAGTTGAAATTATTATACTTGGACAAATAATATATTATATTATTTTTCACTTTTGTATTGTTTTAATTTATTTTATATTTTGCTTGGGATAAAACACTTTTACGGTGTTTAATTTATTTTAGATTTGATTTGGAATCATTTATTTAAATTTTTATTACTTGATTATGTAATTAGTTTTGTGAGAAATTGATTTTATTAGAAATTACAGTGATAAATTAATAAATTAAAATTAAGTTTCGGGTCATTTCGGGTCGACCCGCCGCCCCGTAAACCTGAAATTTTCGGGTTCGGGTCAGCATACCTGACCCGTCACGGGTTGGCGGGTCGGGGTTCGGGTCAACAGATTTTCTGGCGGGTCTGTTGACCCGAACCCGACCCGCCAACCTGATTTGGACCCGAATTGCCACCCCTGACTGCAAGCGTGAAGGATTGATTTCATGATAATTTAGAGTTGCGGGATGAGGGAAAAAAACAGGGTGCAAATCAATAACAAAAAAAAATATAAAGTAAATAAATAAAAGGATAAGAGGAAAATGCTTGAATTGACGCTTAAAATGAATTTCGGTCTAGAAAAGCCACACTGCTTCGCAGGACGGGGTAGTTTAAAAGAATAACGCGAAAGGAACATGGCGGGTGCGATCATACCAGCACTAATGCACCGGATCCCATCAGAACTCCGAAGTTAAGCGTGCTTGGGCGAGAGTAGTACTAGGATGGGTGACCCCCTGGGAAGTCCTCGTGTTGCACCCCTCTCTTTTTTGTTTCGAAATCCAAATTTCCTATTCGTTCTTTATCCTGTAGTAATTTAGCTCCGTCGGAACGATTGCTTAATATTTTGCTTCTTGTCGAAGCGTGAAGGAGGATCTGAAGGCGCGAGACAAATCAGGAACGGTACGGCTCGATCAAAGCCCGGATCGTCGCTCAAATTTGTCGGCGCAAATGTATCACCGCAACTAGGGGTGGCAATTTTCGACACGACACGAACCTAACACGAAATTAATGGGTTTGGGTTGAGGTTTCGGGAATTCGGGTCAGAATCGGGTTGGACCCGATGAACCCGAAAAGAAAACCGGTCGATTTCGGGTCAACCCGTGGTGACCTGATATGACCCGATATGACCCGTTTACGAATTAAAAATAATTTAATAAACATAAAAATAATTTTATCTAACTAAACTAAGTTATTCTTTTTTTCAAAGGCATTAATTACTTAATCCTAAACGAATTTATTTAATTTGAGTGAAGTTGAAATTATTATACTTGGACAAATAATATATTATATTATTTTTCACTTTTGTATTGTTTTAATTTATTTTATATTTTGCTTGGGATAAAACACTTTTACGGTGTTTAATTTATTTTAGATTTGATTTGGAATCATTTATTTAAATTTTTATTACTTGATTATGTAATTAGTTTTGTGAGAAATTGATTTTATTAGAAATTACAGTGATAAATTAATAAATTAAAATTAAGTTTCGGGTCATTTCGGGTCGACCCGCCGCCCCGTAAACCTGAAATTTTCGGGTTCGGGTCAGCATACCTGACCCGTCACGGGTTGGCGGGTCGGGGTTCGGGTCAACAGATTTTCTGGCGGGTCTGTTGACCCGAACCCGACCCGCCAACCTGATTTGGACCCGAATTGCCACCCCTGACTGCAAGCGTGAAGGATTGATTTCATGATAATTTAGAGTTGCGGGATGAGGGAAAAAAACAGGGTGCAAATCAATAACAAAAAAAAATATAAAGTAAATAAATAAAAGGATAAGAGGAAAATGCTTGAATTGACGCTTAAAATGAATTTCGGTCTACAAAAGCCACACTGCTTCGCAGGACGGGGTAGTTTAAAAGAATAACGCGAAAGGAACATGGCGGGTGCGATCATACCAGCACTAATGCGCCGGATCCCATCAGAACTCCGAAGTTAAGCGTGCTTGGGCGAGAGTAGTACTAGGATGGGTGACCCCCTGGGAAGTCCTCGTGTTGCACCCCTCTCTTTTTTGTTTCGAAATCCAAATTTCCTATTCGTTCTTTATCCTGTAGTAATTTAGCTCCGTCGGAACGATTGCTTAATATTTTGCTTCTTGTCGAAGCGTGAAGGAGGATCTGAAGGCGCGAGACAAATCAGGAACGGTACGGCTCGATCAAAGCCCGGATCGTCGCTCAAATTTGTCGGCGCAAATGTATCACCGCAACTAGGGGTGGCAATTTTCGACACGACACGAACCTAACACGAAATTAATGGGTTTGGGTTGAGGTTTCGGGAATTCGGGTCAGAATCGGGTTGGACCCGATGAACCCGAAAAGAAAACCGGTCGATTTCGGGTCAACCCGTGGTGACCTGATATGACCCGATATGACCCGTTTACGAATTAAAAATAATTTAATAAACATAAAAATAATTTTATCTAACTAAACTAAGTTATTCTTTTTTTCAAAGGCATTAATTACTTAATCCTAAACGAATTTATTTAATTTGAGTGAAGTTGAAATTATTATACTTGGACAAATAATATATTATATTATTTTTCACTTTTGTATTGTTTTAATTTATTTTATATTTTGCTTGGGATAAAACACTTTTACGGTGTTTAATTTATTTTAGATTTGATTTGGAATCATTTATTTAAATTTTTATTACTTGATTATGTAATTAGTTTTGTGAGAAATTGATTTTATTAGAAATTACAGTGATAAATTAATAAATTAAAATTAAGTTTCGGGTCATTTCGGGTCGACCCGCCGCCCCGTAAACCTGAAATTTTCGGGTTCGGGTCAGCATACCTGACCCGTCACGGGTTGGCGGGTCGGGGTTCGGGTCAACAGATTTTCTGGCGGGTCTGTTGACCCGAACCCGACCCGCCAACCTGATTTGGACCCGAATTGCCACCCCTGACTGCAAGCGTGAAGGATTGATTTCATGATAATTTAGAGTTGCGGGATGAGGGAAAAAAACAGGGTGCAAATCAATAACAAAAAAAAATATAAAGTAAATAAATAAAAGGATAAGAGGAAAATGCTTGAATTGACGCTTAAAATGAATTTCGGTCTAGAAAAGCCACACTGCTTCGCAGGACGGGGTAGTTTAAAAGAATAACGCGAAAGGAACATGGCGGGTGCGATCATACCAGCACTAATGCGCCGGATCCCATCAGAACTCCGAAGTTAAGCGTGCTTGGGCGAGAGTAGTACTAGGATGGGTCACCCCCTGGGAAGTCCTCGTGTTGCACCCCTCTCTTTTTTGTTTCGAAATCCAAATTTCCTATTCGTTCTTTATCCTGTAGTAATTTAGCTCCGTCGGAACGATTGCTTAATATTTTGCTTCTTGTCGAAGCGTGAAGGAGGATCTGAAGGCGCGAGACAAATCAGGAACGGTACGGCTCGATCAAAGCCCGGATCGTCGCTCAAATTTGTCGGCGCAAATGTATCACCGCAACTAGGGGTGGCAATTTTCGACACGACACGAACCTAACACGAAATTAATGGGTTTGGGTTGAGGTTTCGGGAATTCGGGTCAGAATCGGGTTGGACCCGATGAACCCGAAAAGAAAACCGGTCGATTTCGGGTCAACCCGTGGTGACCTGATATGACCCGATATGACCCGTTTACGAATTAAAAATAATTTAATAAACATAAAAATAATTTTATCTAACTAAACTAAGTTATTCTTTTTTTCAAAGGCATTAATTACTTAATCCTAAACGAATTTATTTAATTTGAGTGAAGTTGAAATTATTATACTTGGACAAATAATATATTATATTATTTTTCACTTTTGTATTGTTTTAATTTATTTTATATTTTGCTTGGGATAAAACACTTTTACGGTGTTTAATTTATTTTAGATTTGATTTGGAATCATTTATTTAAATTTTTATTACTTGATTATGTAATTAGTTTTGTGAGAAATTGATTTTATTAGAAATTACAGTGATAAATTAATAAATTAAAATTAAGTTTCGGGTCATTTCGGGTCGACCCGCCGCCCCGTAAACCTGAAATTTTCGGGTTCGGGTCAGCATACCTGACCCGTCACGGGTTGGCGGGTCGGGGTTCGGGTCAACAGATTTTCTGGCGGGTCTGTTGACCCGAACCCGACCCGCCAACCTGATTTGGACCCGAATTGCCACCCCTGACTGCAAGCGTGAAGGATTGATTTCATGATAATTTAGAGTTGCGGGATGAGGGAAAAAAACAGGGTGCAAATCAATAACAAAAAAAAATATAAAGTAAATAAATAAAAGGATAAGAGGAAAATGCTTGAATTGACGCTTAAAATGAATTTCGGTCTACAAAAGCCACACTGCTTCGCAGGACGGGGTAGTTTAAAAGAATAACGCGAAAGGAACATGGCGGGTGCGATCATACCAGCACTAATGCGCCGGATCCCATCAGAACTCCGAAGTTAAGCGTGCTTGGGCGAGAGTAGTACTAGGATGGGTGACCCCCTGGGAAGTCCTCGTGTTGCACCCCTCTCTTTTTTGTTTCGAAATCCAAATTTCCTATTCGTTCTTTATCCTGTAGTAATTTAGCTCCGTCGGAACGATTGCTTAATATTTTGCTTCTTGTCGAAGCGTGAAGGAGGATCTGAAGGCGCGAGACAAATCAGGAACGGTACGGCTCGATCAAAGCCCGGATCGTCGCTCAAATTTGTCGGCGCAAATGTATCACCGCAACTAGGGGTGGCAATTTTCGACACGACACGAACCTAACACGAAATTAATGGGTTTGGGTTGAGGTTTCGGGAATTCGGGTCAGAATCGGGTTGGACCCGATGAACCCGAAAAGAAAACCGGTCGATTTCGGGTCAACCCGTGGTGACCTGATATGACCCGATATGACCCGTTTACGAATTAAAAATAATTTAATAAACATAAAAATAATTTTATCTAACTAAACTAAGTTATTCTTTTTTTCAAAGGCATTAATTACTTAATCCTAAACGAATTTATTTAATTTGAGTGAAGTTGAAATTATTATACTTGGACAAATAATATATTATATTATTTTTCACTTTTGTATTGTTTTAATTTATTTTATATTTTGCTTGGGATAAAACACTTTTACGGTGTTTAATTTATTTTAGATTTGATTTGGAATCATTTATTTAAATTTTTATTACTTGATTATGTAATTAGTTTTGTGAGAAATTGATTTTATTAGAAATTACAGTGATAAATTAATAAATTAAAATTAAGTTTCGGGTCATTTCGGGTCGACCCGCCGCCCCGTAAACCTGAAATTTTCGGGTTCGGGTCAGCATACCTGACCCGTCACGGGTTGGCGGGTCGGGGTTCGGGTCAACAGATTTTCTGGCGGGTCTGTTGACCCGAACCCGACCCGCCAACCTGATTTGGACCCGAATTGCCACCCCTAACTGCAAGCGTGAAGGATTGATTTCATGATAATTTAGAGTTGCGGGATGAGGGAAAAAAACAGGGTGCAAATCAATAACAAAAAAAAATATAAAGTAAATAAATAAAAGGATAAGAGGAAAATGCTTGAATTGACGCTTAAAATGAATTTCGGTCTAGAAAAGCCACACTGCTTCGCAGGACGGGGTAGTTTAAAAGAATAACGCGAAAGGAACATGGCGGGTGCGATCATACCAGCACTAATGCGCCGGATCCCATCAGAACTCCGAAGTTAAGCGTGCTTGGGCGAGAGTAGTACTAGGATGGGTCACCCCCTGGGAAGTCCTCGTGTTGCACCCCTCTCTTTTTTGTTTCGAAATCCAAATTTCCTATTCGTTCTTTATCCTGTAGTAATTTAGCTCCGTCGGAACGATTGCTTAATATTTTGCTTCTTGTCGAAGCGTGAAGGAGGATCTGAAGGCGCGAGACAAATCAGGAACGGTACGGCTCGATCAAAGCCCGGATCGTCGCTCAAATTTGTCGGCGCAAATGTATCACCGCAACTAGGGGTGGCAATTTTCGACACGACACGAACCTAACACGAAATTAATGGGTTTGGGTTGAGGTTTCGGGAATTCGGGTCAGAATCGGGTTGGACCCGATGAACCCGAAAAGAAAACCGGTCGATTTCGGGTCAACCCGTGGTGACCTGATATGACCCGATATGACCCGTTTACGAATTAAAAATAATTTAATAAACATAAAAATAATTTTATCTCACTAAACTAAGTTATTCTTTTTTTCAAAGGCATTAATTACTTAATCCTAAACGAATTTATTTAATTTGTGTGAAGTTGAAATTATTATACTTGGACAAATAATATATTATATTATTTTTCACTTTTGTATTGTTTTAATTTATTTTATATTTTGCTTGGGATAAAACACTTTTACGGTGTTTAATTTATTTTAGATTTGATTTGGAATCATTTATTTAAATTTTTATTACTTGATTATGTAATTAGTTTTGTGAGAAATTGATTTTATTAGAAATTACAGTGATAAATTAATAAATTAAAATTAAGTTTCGGGTCATTTCGGGTCGACCCGCCGCCCCGTAAACCTGAAATTTTCGGGTTCGGGTCAGCATACCTGACCCGTCACGGGTTGGCGGGTCGGGGTTCGGGTCAACAGATTTTCTGGCGGGTCTGTTGACCCGAACCCGACCCGCCAACCTGATTTGGACCCGAATTGCCACCCCTAACTGCAAGCGTGAAGGATTGATTTCATGATAATTTAGAGTTGCGGGATGAGGGAAAAAAACAGGGTGCAAATCAATAACAAAAAAAAATATAAAGTAAATAAATAAAAGGATAAGAGGAAAATGCTTGAATTGACGCTTAAAATGAATTTCGGTCTAGAAAAGCCACACTGCTTCGCAGGACGGGGTAGTTTAAAAGAATAACGCGAAAGGAACATGGCGGGTGCGATCATACCAGCACTAATGCACCGGATCCCATCAGAACTCCGAAGTTAAGCGTGCTTGGGCGAGAGTAGTACTAGGATGGGTGACCCCCTGGGAAGTCCTCGTGTTGCACCCCTCTCTTTTTTGTTTCGAAATCCAAATTTCCTATTCGTTCTTTATCCTGTAGTAATTTAGCTCCGTCGGAACGATTGCTTAATATTTTGCTTCTTGTCGAAGCGTGAAGGAGGATCTGAAGGCGCGAGACAAATCAGGAACGGTACGGCTCGATCAAAGCCCGGATCGTCGCTCAAATTTGTCGGCGCAAATGTATCACCGCAACTAGGGGTGGCAATTTTCGACACGACACGAACCTAACACGAAATTAATGGGTTTGGGTTGAGGTTTCGGGAATTCGGGTCAGAATCGGGTTGGACCCGATGAACCCGAAAACAAAACCGGTCGATTTCGGGTCAACCCGTGGTGACCTGATATGACCCGATATGACCCGTTTACGAATTAAAAATAATTTAATAAACATAAAAATAATTTTATCTAACTAAACTAAGTTATTCTTTTTTTCAAAGGCATTAATTACTTAATCCTAAACGAATTTATTTAATTTGAGTGAAGTTGAAATTATTATACTTGGACAAATAATATATTATATTATTTTTCACTTTTGTATTGTTTTAATTTATTTTATATTTTGCTTGGGATAAAACACTTTTACGGTGTTTAATTTATTTTAGATTTGATTTGGAATCATTTATTTAAATTTTTATTACTTGATTATGTAATTAGTTTTGTGAGAAATTGATTTTATTAGAAATTACAGTGATAAATTAATAAATTAAAATTAAGTTTCGGGTCATTTCGGGTCGACCCGCCGCCCCGTAAACCTGAAATTTTCGGGTTCGGGTCAGCATACCTGACCCGTCACGGGTTGGCGGGTCGGGGTTCGGGTCAACAGATTTTCTGGCGGGTCTGTTGACCCGAACCCGACCCGCCAACCTGATTTGGACCCGAATTGCCACCCCTAACTGCAAGCGTGGAGGATTGATTTCATGATAATTTAGAGTTGCGGGATGAGGGAAAAAAACAGGGTGCAAATCAATAACAAAAAAAAATATAAAGTAAATAAATAAAAGAATAAGAGGAAAATGCTTGAATTGACGCTTAAAATGAATTTCGGTCTAGAAAAGCCACACTGCTTCGCAGGACGGGGTAGTTTAAAAGAATAACGCGAAAGGAACATGGCGGGTGTGATCATACCAGCACTAATGCACCGGATCCCATCAGAACTCCGAAGTTAAGCGTGCTTGGGCGAGAGTAGTACTAGGATGGGTGACCCCCTGGGAAGTCCTCGTGTTGCACCCCTCTCTTTTTTGTTTCGAAATCCAAATTTCCTATTCGTTCTTTATCCTGTAGTAATTTAGCTCCGTCGGAACGATTGCTTAATATTTTGCTTCTTGTCGAAGCGTGAAGGAGGATTTGAAGGCGCGAGACAAATCAGGAACGGTACGGCTCGATCAAAGCCCGGATCGTCGCTCAAATTTGTCGGCGCAAATGTATCACCGCAACTAGGGGTGGCAATTTTCGACACGACATGAACCTAACACGAAATTAATGGGTTTGGGTTGAGGTTTCGGGAATTCGGGTCAGAATCGGGTTGGACCCGATGAACCCGAAAAGAAAACCGGTCGATTTCGGGTCAACCCGTGGTGACCTGATATGACCCGATATGACCCGTTTACGAATTAAAAATAATTTAATAAACATAAAAATAATTTTATCTCACTAAACTAAGTTATTCTTTTTTTCAAAGGCATTAATTACTTAATCCTAAACGAATTTATTTAATTTGTGTGAAGTTGAAATTATTATACTTGGACAAATAATATATTATATTATTTTTCACTTTTGTATTGTTTTAATTTATTTTATATTTTGCTTGGGATAAAACACTTTTACGGTGTTTAATTTATTTTAGATTTGATTTGGAATCATTTATTTAAATTTTTATTACTTGATTATGTAATTAGTTTTGTGAGAAATTGATTTTATTAGAAATTACAGTGATAAATTAATAAATTAAAATTAAGTTTCGGGTCATTTCGGGTCGACCCGCCGCCCCGTAAACCTGAAATTTTCGGGTTCGGGTCAGCATACCTGACCCGTCACGGGTTGGCGGGTCGGGGTTCGGGTCAACAGATTTTCTGGCGGGTCTGTTGACCCGAACCCGACCCGCCAACCTGATTTGGACCCGAATTGCCACCCCTGACTGCAAGCGTGAAGGATTGATTTCATGATAATTTAGAGTTGCGGGATGAGGGAAAAAAACAGGGTGCAAATCAATAACAAAAAAATATATAAAGTAAATAAATAAAAGGATAAGAGGAAAATGCTTGAATTGACGCTTAAAATGAATTTCGGTCTAGAAAAGCCACACTGCTTCGCAGGACGGGGTAGTTTAAAAGAATAACGCGAAAGGAACATGGCGGGTGCGATCATACCAGCACTAATGCACCGGATCCCATCAGAACTCCGAAGTTAAGCGTGCTTGGGCGAGAGTAGTACTAGGATGGGTGACCCCCTGGGAAGTCCTCGTGTTGCACCCCTCTCTTTTTTGTTTCGAAATCCAAATTTCCTATTCGTTCTTTATCCTGTAGTAATTTAGCTCCGTCGGAACGATTGCTTAATATTTTGCTTCTTGTCGAAGCGTGAAGGAGGATCTGAAGGCGCGAGACAAATCAGGAACGGTACGGCTCGATCAAAGCCCGGATCGTCGCTCAAATTTGTCGGCGCAAATGTATCACCGCAACTAGGGGTGGCAATTTTCGACACGACACGAACCTAACACGAAATTAATGGGTTTGGGTTGAGGTTTCGGGAATTCGGGTCAGAATCGGGTTGGACCCGATGAACCCGAAAAGAAAACCGGTCGATTTCGGGTCAACCCGTGGTGACCTGATATGACCCGATATGACCCGTTTACGAATTAAAAATAATTTAATAAACATAAAAATAATTTTATCTAACTAAACTAAGTTATTCTTTTTTTCAAAGGCATTAATTACTTAATCCTAAACGAATTTATTTAATTTGAGTGAAGTTGAAATTATTATACTTGGACAAATAATATATTATATTATTTTTCACTTTTGTATTGTTTTAATTTATTTTATATTTTGCTTGGGATAAAACACTTTTACGGTGTTTAATTTATTTTAGATTTGATTTGGAATCATTTATTTAAATTTTTATTACTTGATTATGTAATTAGTTTTGTGAGAAATTGATTTTATTAGAAATTACAGTGATAAATTAATAAATTAAAATTAAGTTTCGGGTCATTTCGGGTCGACCCGCCGCCCCGTAAACCTGAAATTTTCGGGTTCGGGTCAGCATACCTGACCCGTCACGGGTTGGCGGGTCGGGGTTCGGGTCAACAGATTTTCTGGCGGGTCTGTTGACCCGAACCCGACCCGCCAACCTGATTTGGACCCGAATTGCCACCCCTAACTGCAAGCGTGAAGGATTGATTTCATGATAATTTAGAGTTGCGGGATGAGGGAAAAAAACAGGGTGCAAATCAATAACAAAAAAAAATATAAAGTAAATAAATAAAAGGATAAGAGGAAAATGCTTGAATTGACGCTTAAAATGAATTTCGGTCTAGAAAAGCCACACTGCTTCGCAGGACGGGGTAGTTTAAAAGAATAACGCGAAAGGAACATGGCGGGTGCGATCATACCAGCACTAATGCGCCGGATCCCATCAGAACTCCGAAGTTAAGCGTGCTTGGGCGAGAGTAGTACTAGGATGGGTGACCCCCTGGGAAGTCCTCGTGTTGCACCCCTCTCTTTTTTGTTTCGAAATCCAAATTTCCTATTCGTTCTTTATCCTGTAGTAATTTATCTCCGTCGGAACGATTGCTTAATATTTTGCTTCTTGTCGAAGCGTGAAGGAGGATCTGAAGGCGCGAGACAAATCAGGAACGGTACGGCTCGATCAAAGCCCGGATCGTCGCTCAAATTTGTCGGCGCAAATGTATCACCGCAACTAGGGGTGGCAATTTTCGACACGACACGAACCTAACACGAAATTAATGGGTTTGGGTTGAGGTTTCGGGAATTCGGGTCAGAATCGGGTTGGACCCGATGAACCCGAAAAGAAAACCGGTCGATTTCGGGTCAACCCGTGGTGACCTGATATGACCCGATATGACCCGTTTACGAATTAAAAATAATTTAATAAACATAAAAATAATTTTATCTAACTAAACTAAGTTATTCTTTTTTTCAAAGGCATTAATTACTTAATCCTAAACGAATTTATTTAATTTGTGTGAAGTTGAAATTATTATACTTGGACAAATAATATATTATATTATTTTTCACTTTTGTATTGTTTTAATTTATTTTATATTTTGCTTGGGATAAAACACTTTTACGGTGTTTAATTTATTTTAGATTTGATTTGGAATCATTTATTTAAATTTTTATTACTTGATTATGTAATTAGTTTTGTGAGAAATTGATTTTATTAGAAATTACAGTGATAAATTAATAAATTAAAATTAAGTTTCGGGTCATTTCGGGTCGACCCGCCGCCCCGTAAACCTGAAATTTTCGGGTTCGGGTCAGCATACCTGACCCGTCACGGGTTGGCGGGTCGGGGTTCGGGTCAACAGATTTTCTGGCGGGTCTGTTGACCCGAACCCGACCCGCCAACCTGATTTGGACCCGAATTGCCACCCCTAACTGCAAGCGTGAAGGATTGATTTCATGATAATTTAGAGTTGCGGGATGAGGGAAAAAAACAGGGTGCAAATCAATAACAAAAAAAAATATAAAGTAAATAAATAAAAGGATAAGAGGAAAATGCTTGAATTGACGCTTAAAATGAATTTCGGTCTAGAAAAGCCACACTGCTTCGCAGGACGGGGTAGTTTAAAAGAATAACGCGAAAGGAACATGGCGGGTGCGATCATACCAGCACTAATGCACCGGATCCCATCAGAACTCCGAAGTTAAGCGTGCTTGGGCGAGAGTAGTACTAGGATGGGTGACCCCCTGGGAAGTCCTCGTGTTGCACCCCTCTCTTTTTTGTTTCGAAATCCAAATTTCCTATTCGTTCTTTATCCTGTAGTAATTTAGCTCCGTCGGAACGATTGCTTAATATTTTGCTTCTTGTCGAAGCGTGAAGGAGGATCTGAAGGCGCGAGACAAATCAGGAACGGTACGGCTCGATCAAAGCCCGGATCGTCGCTCAAATTTGTCGGCGCAAATGTATCACCGCAACTAGGGGTGGCAATTTTCGACACGACACGAACCTAACACGAAATTAATGGGTTTGGGTTGAGGTTTCGGGAATTCGGGTCAGAATCGGGTTGGACCCGATGAACCCGAAAAGAAAACCGGTCGATTTCGGGTCAACCCGTGGTGACCTGATATGACCCGATATGACCCGTTTACGAATTAAAAATAATTTAATAAACATAAAAATAATTTTATCTAACTAAACTAAGTTATTCTTTTTTTCAAAGGCATTAATTACTTAATCCTAAACGAATTTATTTAATTTGAGTGAAGTTGAAATTATTATACTTGGACAAATAATATATTATATTATTTTTCACTTTTGTATTGTTTTAATTTATTTTATATTTTGCTTGGGATAAAACACTTTTACGGTGTTTAATTTATTTTAGATTTGATTTGGAATCATTTATTTAAATTTTTATTACTTGATTATGTAATTAGTTTTGTGAGAAATTGATTTTATTAGAAATTACAGTGATAAATTAATAAATTAAAATTAAGTTTCGGGTCATTTCGGGTCGACCCGCCGCCCCGTAAACCTGAAATTTTCGGGTTCGGGTCAGCATACCTGACCCGTCACGGGTTGGCGGGTCGGGGTTCGGGTCAACAGATTTTCTGGCGGGTCTGTTGACCCGAACCCGACCCGCCAACCTGATTTGGACCCGAATTGCCACCCCTAACTGCAAGCGTGAAGGATTGATTTCATGATAATTTAGAGTTGCGGGATGAGGGAAAAAAACAGGGTGCAAATCAATAACAAAAAAAAATATAAAGTAAATAAATAAAAGGATAAGAGGAAAATGCTTGAATTGACGCTTAAAATGAATTTCGGTCTAGAAAAGCCACACTGCTTCGCAGGACGGGGTAGTTTAAAAGAATAACGCGAAAGGAACATGGCGGGTGCGATCATACCAGCACTAATGCGCCGGATCCCATCAGAACTCCGAAGTTAAGCGTGCTTGGGCGAGAGTAGCACTAGGATGGGTGACCCCCTGGGAAGTCCTCGTGTTGCACCCCTCTCTTTTTTGTTTCGAAATCCAAATTTCCTATTCGTTCTTTATCCTGTAGTAATTTATCTCCGTCGGAACGATTGCTTAATATTTTGCTTCTTGTCGAAGCGTGAAGGAGGATCTGAAGGCGCGAGACAAATCAGGAACGGTACGGCTCGATCAAAGCCCGGATCGTCGCTCAAATTTGTCGGCGCAAATGTATCTCCGCAACTAGGGGTGGCAATTTTCGACACGACACGAACCTAACACGAAATTAATGGGTTTGGGTTGAGGTTTCGGGAATTCGGGTCAGAATCGGGTTGGACCCGATGAACCCGAAAAGAAAACCGGTCGATTTCGGGTCAACCCGTGGTGACCTGATATGACCCGATATGACCCGTTTACGAATTAAAAATAATTTAATAAACATAAAAATAATTTTATCTAACTAAACTAAGTTATTCTTTTTTTCAAAGGCATTAATTACTTAATCCTAAACGAATTTATTTAATTTGTGTGAAGTTGAAATTATTATACTTGGACAAATAATATATTATATTATTTTTCACTTTTGTATTGTTTTAATTTATTTTATATTTTGCTTGGGATAAAACACTTTTACGGTGTTTAATTTATTTTAGATTTGATTTGGAATCATTTATTTAAATTTTTATTACTTGATTATGTAATTAGTTTTGTGAGAAATTGATTTTATTAGAAATTACAGTGATAAATTAATAAATTAAAATTAAGTTTCGGGTCATTTCGGGTCGACCCGCCGCCCCGTAAACCTGAAATTTTCGGGTTCGGGTCAGCATACCTGACCCGTCACGGGTTGGCGGGTCGGGGTTCGGGTCAACAGATTTTCTGGCGGGTCTGTTGACCCGAACCCGACCCGCCAACCTGATTTGGACCCGAATTGCCACCCCTAACTGCAAGCGTGAAGGATTGATTTCATGATAATTTAGAGTTGCGGGATGAGGGAAAAAAACAGGGTGCAAATCAATAACAAAAAAAAATATAAAGTAAATAAATAAAAGGATAAGAGGAAAATGCTTGAATTGACGCTTAAAATGAATTTCGGTCTAGAAAAGCCACACTGCTTCGCAGGACGGGGTAGTTTAAAAGAATAACGCGAAAGGAACATGGCGGGTGCGATCATACCAGCACTAATGCGCCGGATCCCATCAGAACTCCGAAGTTAAGCGTGCTTGGGCGAGAGTAGTACTAGGATGGGTGACCCCCTGGGAAGTCCTCGTGTTGCACCCCTCTCTTTTTTGTTTCGAAATCCAAATTTCCTATTCGTTCTTTATCCTGTAGTAATTTAGCTCCGTCGGAACGATTGCTTAATATTTTGCTTCTTGTCGAAGCGTGAAGGAGGATCTGAAGGCGCGAGACAAATCAGGAACGGTACGGCTCGATCAAAGCCCGGATCGTCGCTCAAATTTGTCGGCGCAAATGTATCACCGCAACTAGGGGTGGCAATTTTCGACACGACACGAACCTAACACGAAATTAATGGGTTTGGGTTGAGGTTTCGGGAATTCGGGTCAGAATCGGGTTGGACCCGATGAACCCGAAAAGAAAACCGGTCGATTTCGGGTCAACCCGTGGTGACCTGATATGACCCGATATGACCCGTTTACGAATTAAAAATAATTTAATAAACATAAAAATAATTTTATCTAACTAAACTAAGTTATTCTTTTTTTCAAAGGCATTAATTACTTAATCCTAAACGAATTTATTTAATTTGAGTGAAGTTGAAATTATTATACTTGGACAAATAATATATTATATTATTTTTCACTTTTGTATTGTTTTAATTTATTTTATATTTTGCTTGGGATAAAACACTTTTACGGTGTTTAATTTATTTTAGATTTGATTTGGAATCATTTATTTAAATTTTTATTACTTGATTATGTAATTAGTTTTGTGAGAAATTGATTTTATTAGAAATTACAGTGATAAATTAATAAATTAAAATTAAGTTTCGGGTCATTTCGGGTCGACCCGCCGCCCCGTAAACCTGAAATTTTCGGGTTCGGGTCAGCATACCTGACCCGTCACGGGTTGGCGGGTCGGGGTTCGGGTCAACAGATTTTCTGGCGGGTCTGTTGACCCGAACCCGACCCGCCAACCTGATTTGGACCCGAATTGCCACCCCTGACTGCAAGCGTGAAGGATTGATTTCATGATAATTTAGAGTTGCGGGATGAGGGAAAAAAACAGGGTGCAAATCAATAACAAAAAAATATATAAAGTAAATAAATAAAAGGATAAGAGGAAAATGCTTGAATTGACGCTTAAAATGAATTTCGGTCTAGAAAAGCCACACTGCTTCGCAGGACGGGGTAGTTTAAAAGAATAACGCGAAAGGAACATGGCGGGTGCGATCATACCAGCACTAATGCACCGGATCCCATCAGAACTCCGAAGTTAAGCGTGCTTGGGCGAGAGTAGTACTAGGATGGGTGACCCCCTGGGAAGTCCTCGTGTTGCACCCCTCTCTTTTTTGTTTCGAAATCCAAATTTCCTATTCGTTCTTTATCCTGTAGTAATTTAGCTCCGTCGGAACGATTGCTTAATATTTTGCTTCTTGTCGAAGCGTGAAGGAGGATCTGAAGGCGCGAGACAAATCAGGAACGGTACGGCTCGATCAAAGCCCGGATCGTCGCTCAAATTTGTCGGCGCAAATGTATCACCGCAACTAGGGGTGGCAATTTTCGACACGACACGAACCTAACACGAAATTAATGGGTTTGGGTTGAGGTTTCGGGAATTCGGGTCAGAATCGGGTTGGACCCGATGAACCCGAAAAGAAAACCGGTCGATTTCGGGTCAACCCGTGGTGACCTGATATGACCCGATATGACCCGTTTACGAATTAAAAATAATTTAATAAACATAAAAATAATTTTATCTAACTAAACTAAGTTATTCTTTTTTTCAAAGGCATTAATTACTTAATCCTAAACGAATTTATTTAATTTGAGTGAAGTTGAAATTATTATACTTGGACAAATAATATATTATATTATTTTTCACTTTTGTATTGTTTTAATTTATTTTATATTTTGCTTGGGATAAAACACTTTTACGGTGTTTAATTTATTTTAGATTTGATTTGGAATCATTTATTTAAATTTTTATTACTTGATTATGTAATTAGTTTTGTGAGAAATTGATTTTATTAGAAATTACAGTGATAAATTAATAAATTAAAATTAAGTTTCGGGTCATTTCGGGTCGACCCGCCGCCCCGTAAACCTGAAATTTTCGGGTTCGGGTCAGCATACCTGACCCGTCACGGGTTGGCGGGTCGGGGTTCGGGTCAACAGATTTTCTGGCGGGTCTGTTGACCCGAACCCGACCCGCCAACCTGATTTGGACCCGAATTGCCACCCCTAACTGCAAGCGTGGAGGATTGATTTCATGATAATTTAGAGTTGCGGGATGAGGGAAAAAAACAGGGTGCAAATCAATAACAAAAAAAAATATAAAGTAAATAAATAAAAGGATAAGAGGAAAATGCTTGAATTGACGCTTAAAATGAATTTCGGTCTAGAAAAGCCACACTGCTTCGCAGGACGGGGTAGTTTAAAAGAATAACGCGAAAGGAACATGGCGGGTGCGATCATACCAGCACTAATGCACCGGATCCCATCAGAACTCCGAAGTTAAGCGTGCTTGGGCGAGAGTAGTACTAGGATGGGTGACCCCTTGGGAAGTCCTCGTGTTGCACCCCTCTCTTTTTTGTTTCGAAATCCAAATTTCCTATTCGTTCTTTATCCTGTAGTAATTTAGCTCCGTCGGAACGATTGCTTAATATTTTGCTTCTTGTCGAAGCGTGAAGGAGGATCTGAAGGCGCGAGACAAATCAGGAACGGTACGGCTCGATCAAAGCCCGGATCGTCGCTCAAATTTGTCGGCGCAAATGTATCACCGCAACTAGGGGTGGCAATTTTCGACACGACACGAACCTAACACGAAATTAATGGGTTTGGGTTGAGGTTTCGGGAATTCGGGTCAGAATCGGGTTGGACCCGATGAACCCGAAAAGAAAACCGGTCAATTTCGGGTCAACCCGTGGTGACCTGATATGACCCGATATGACCCGTTTACGAATTAAAAATAATTTAATAAACATAAAAATAATTTTATCTAACTAAACTAAGTTATTCTTTTTTTCAAAGGCATTAATTACTTAATCCTAAACGAATTTATTTAATTTGTGTGAAGTTGAAATTATTATACTTGGACAAATAATATATTATATTATTTTTCACTTT
The DNA here is from genome assembly GCF_036785885.1 of Coffea arabica. Lineage (NCBI taxonomy): Eukaryota > Viridiplantae > Streptophyta > Magnoliopsida > Gentianales > Rubiaceae > Coffea > Coffea arabica. Next base: position 46,230,640 of record NC_092331.1, on the reverse strand, counting down.
TGTATTGTTTTAATTTATTTTATATTTTGCTTGGGATAAAACACTTTTACGGTGTTTAATTTATTTTAGATTTGATTTGGAATCATTTATTTAAATTTTTATTACTTGATTATGTAATTAGTTTTGTGAGAAATTGATTTTATTAGAAATTACAGTGATAAATTAATAAATTAAAATTAAGTTTCGGGTCATTTCGGGTCGACCCGCCGCCCCGTAAACCTGAAATTTTCGGGTTCGGGTCAGCATACCTGACCCGTCACGGGTTGGCGGGTCGGGGTTCGGGTCAACAGATTTTCTGGCGGGTCTGTTGACCCGAACCCGACCCGCCAACCTGATTTGGACCCGAATTGCCACCCCTGACTGCAAGCGTGAAGGATTGATTTCATGATAATTTAGAGTTGCGGGATGAGGGAAAAAAACAGGGTGCAAATCAATAACAAAAAAATATATAAAGTAAATAAATAAAAGGATAAGAGGAAAATGCTTGAATTGACGCTTAAAATGAATTTCGGTCTAGAAAAGCCACACTGCTTCGCAGGACGGGGTAGTTTAAAAGAATAACGCGAAAGGAACATGGCGGGTGCGATCATACCAGCACTAATGCACCGGATCCCATCAGAACTCCGAAGTTAAGCGTGCTTGGGCGAGAGTAGTACTAGGATGGGTGACCCCCTGGGAAGTCCTCGTGTTGCACCCCTCTCTTTTTTGTTTCGAAATCCAAATTTCCTATTCGTTCTTTATCCTGTAGTAATTTAGCTCCGTCGGAACGATTGCTTAATATTTTGCTTCTTGTCGAAGCGTGAAGGAGGATCTGAAGGCGCGAGACAAATCAGGAACGGTACGGCTCGATCAAAGCCCGGATCGTCGCTCAAATTTGTCGGCGCAAATGTATCACCGCAACTAGGGGTGGCAATTTTCGACACGACACGAACCTAACACGAAATTAATGGGTTTGGGTTGAGGTTTCGGGAATTCGGGTCAGAATCGGGTTGGACCCGATGAACCCGAAAAGAAAACCGGTCGATTTCGGGTCAACCCGTGGTGACCTGATATGACCCGATATGACCCGTTTACGAATTAAAAATAATTTAATAAACATAAAAATAATTTTATCTAACTAAACTAAGTTATTCTTTTTTTCAAAGGCATTAATTACTTAATCCTAAACGAATTTATTTAATTTGAGTGAAGTTGAAATTATTATACTTGGACAAATAATATATTATATTATTTTTCACTTTTGTATTGTTTTAATTTATTTTATATTTTGCTTGGGATAAAACACTTTTACGGTGTTTAATTTATTTTAGATTTGATTTGGAATCATTTATTTAAATTTTTATTACTTGATTATGTAATTAGTTTTGTGAGAAATTGATTTTATTAGAAATTACAGTGATAAATTAATAAATTAAAATTAAGTTTCGGGTCATTTCGGGTCGACCCGCCGCCCCGTAAACCTGAAATTTTCGGGTTCGGGTCAGCATACCTGACCCGTCACGGGTTGGCGGGTCGGGGTTCGGGTCAACAGATTTTCTGGCGGGTCTGTTGACCCGAACCCGACCCGCCAACCTGATTTGGACCCGAATTGCCACCCCTAACTGCAAGCGTGGAGGATTGATTTCATGATAATTTAGAGTTGCGGGATGAGGGAAAAAAACAGGGTGCAAATCAATAACAAAAAAAAATATAAAGTAAATAAATAAAAGGATAAGAGGAAAATGCTTGAATTGACGCTTAAAATGAATTTCGGTCTAGAAAAGCCACACTGCTTCGCAGGACGGGGTAGTTTAAAAGAATAACGCGAAAGGAACATGGCGGGTGCGATCATACCAGCACTAATGCACCGGATCCCATCAGAACTCCGAAGTTAAGCGTGCTTGGGCGAGAGTAGTACTAGGATGGGTGACCCCCTGGGAAGTCCTCGTGTTGCACCCCTCTCTTTTTTGTTTCGAAATCCAAATTTCCTATTCGTTCTTTATCCTGTAGTAATTTAGCTCCGTCGGAACGATTGCTTAATATTTTGCTTCTTGTCGAAGCGTGAAGGAGGATCTGAAGGCGCGAGACAAATCAGGAACGGTACGGCTCGATCAAAGCCCGGATCGTCGCTCAAATTTGTCGGCGCAAATGTATCACCGCAACTAGGGGTGGCAATTTTCGACACGACACGAACCTAACACGAAATTAATGGGTTTGGGTTGAGGTTTCGGGAATTCGGGTCAGAATCGGGTTGGACCCGATGAACCCGAAAAGAAAACCGGTCGATTTCGGGTCAACCCGTGGTGACCTGATATGACCCGATATGACCCGTTTACGAATTAAAAATAATTTAATAAACATAAAAATAATTTTATCTAACTAAACTAAGTTATTCTTTTTTTCAAAGGCATTAATTACTTAATCCTAAACGAATTTATTTAATTTGTGTGAAGTTGAAATTATTATACTTGGACAAATAATATATTATATTATTTTTCACTTTTGTATTGTTTTAATTTATTTTATATTTTGCTTGGGATAAAACACTTTTACGGTGTTTAATTTATTTTAGATTTGATTTGGAATCATTTATTTAAATTTTTATTACTTGATTATGTAATTAGTTTTGTGAGAAATTGATTTTATTAGAAATTACAGTGATAAATTAATAAATTAAAATTAAGTTTCGGGTCATTTCGGGTCGACCCGCCGCCCCGTAAACCTGAAATTTTCGGGTTCGGGTCAGCATACCTGACCCGTCACGGGTTGGCGGGTCGGGGTTCGGGTCAACAGATTTTCTGGCGGGTCTGTTGACCCGAACCCGACCCGCCAACCTGATTTGGACCCGAATTGCCACCCCTGACTGCAAGCGTGAAGGATTGATTTCATGATAATTTAGAGTTGCGGGATGAGGGAAAAAAACAGGGTGCAAATCAATAACAAAAAAATATATAAAGTAAATAAATAAAAGGATAAGAGGAAAATGCTTGAATTGACGCTTAAAATGAATTTCGGTCTAGAAAAGCCACACTGCTTCGCAGGACGGGGTAGTTTAAAAGAATAACGCGAAAGGAACATGGCGGGTGCGATCATACCAGCACTAATGCACCGGATCCCATCAGAACTCCGAAGTTAAGCGTGCTTGGGCGAGAGTAGTACTAGGATGGGTGACCCCCTGGGAAGTCCTCGTGTTGCACCCCTCTCTTTTTTGTTTCGAAATCCAAATTTCCTATTCGTTCTTTATCCTGTAGTAATTTAGCTCCGTCGGAACGATTGCTTAATATTTTGCTTCTTGTCGAAGCGTGAAGGAGGATCTGAAGGCGCGAGACAAATCAGGAACGGTACGGCTCGATCAAAGCCCGGATCGTCGCTCAAATTTGTCGGCGCAAATGTATCACCGCAACTAGGGGTGGCAATTTTCGACACGACACGAACCTAACACGAAATTAATGGGTTTGGGTTGAGGTTTCGGGAATTCGGGTCAGAATCGGGTTGGACCCGATGAACCCGAAAAGAAAACCGGTCGATTTCGGGTCAACCCGTGGTGACCTGATATGACCCGATATGACCCGTTTACGAATTAAAAATAATTTAATAAACATAAAAATAATTTTATCTAACTAAACTAAGTTATTCTTTTTTTCAAAGGCATTAATTACTTAATCCTAAACGAATTTATTTAATTTGAGTGAAGTTGAAATTATTATACTTGGACAAATAATATATTATATTATTTTTCACTTTTGTATTGTTTTAATTTATTTTATATTTTGCTTGGGATAAAACACTTTTACGGTGTTTAATTTATTTTAGATTTGATTTGGAATCATTTATTTAAATTTTTATTACTTGATTATGTAATTAGTTTTGTGAGAAATTGATTTTATTAGAAATTACAGTGATAAATTAATAAATTAAAATTAAGTTTCGGGTCATTTCGGGTCGACCCGCCGCCCCGTAAACCTGAAATTTTCGGGTTCGGGTCAGCATACCTGACCCGTCACGGGTTGGCGGGTCGGGGTTCGGGTCAACAGATTTTCTGGCGGGTCTGTTGACCCGAACCCGACCCGCCAACCTGATTTGGACCCGAATTGCCACCCCTAACTGCAAGCGTGAAGGATTGATTTCATGATAATTTAGAGTTGCGGGATGAGGGAAAAAAACAGGGTGCAAATCAATAACAAAAAAAAATATAAAGTAAATAAATAAAAGGATAAGAGGAAAATGCTTGAATTGACGCTTAAAATGAATTTCGGTCTAGAAAAGCCACACTGCTTCGCAGGACGGGGTAGTTTAAAAGAATAACGCGAAAGGAACATGGCGGGTGCGATCATACCAGCACTAATGCGCCGGATCCCATCAGAACTCCGAAGTTAAGCGTGCTTGGGCGAGAGTAGTACTAGGATGGGTGACCCCCTGGGAAGTCCTCGTGTTGCACCCCTCTCTTTTTTGTTTCGAAATCCAAATTTCCTATTCGTTCTTTATCCTGTAGTAATTTATCTCCGTCGGAACGATTGCTTAATATTTTGCTTCTTGTCGAAGCGTGAAGGAGGATCTGAAGGCGCGAGACAAATCAGGAACGGTACGGCTCGATCAAAGCCCGGATCGTCGCTCAAATTTGTCGGCGCAAATGTATCACCGCAACTAGGGGTGGCAATTTTCGACACGACACGAACCTAACACGAAATTAATGGGTTTGGGTTGAGGTTTCGGGAATTCGGGTCAGAATCGGGTTGGACCCGATGAACCCGAAAAGAAAACCGGTCGATTTCGGGTCAACCCGTGGTGACCTGATATGACCCGATATGACCCGTTTACGAATTAAAAATAATTTAATAAACATAAAAATAATTTTATCTAACTAAACTAAGTTATTCTTTTTTTCAAAGGCATTAATTACTTAATCCTAAACGAATTTATTTAATTTGTGTGAAGTTGAAATTATTATACTTGGACAAATAATATATTATATTATTTTTCACTTTTGTATTGTTTTAATTTATTTTATATTTTGCTTGGGATAAAACACTTTTACGGTGTTTAATTTATTTTAGATTTGATTTGGAATCATTTATTTAAATTTTTATTACTTGATTATGTAATTAGTTTTGTGAGAAATTGATTTTATTAGAAATTACAGTGATAAATTAATAAATTAAAATTAAGTTTCGGGTCATTTCGGGTCGACCCGCCGCCCCGTAAACCTGAAATTTTCGGGTTCGGGTCAGCATACCTGACCCGTCACGGGTTGGCGGGTCGGGGTTCGGGTCAATAGATTTTCTGGCGGGTCTGTTGACCCGAACCCGACCCGCCAACCTGATTTGGACCCGAATTGCCACCCCTAACTGCAAGCGTGAAGGATTGATTTCATGATAATTTAGAGTTGCGGGATGAGGGAAAAAAACAGGGTGCAAATCAATAACAAAAAAAAATATAAAGTAAATAAATAAAAGGATAAGAGGAAAATGCTTGAATTGACGCTTAAAATGAATTTCGGTCTAGAAAAGCCACACTGCTTCGCAGGACGGGGTAGTTTAAAAGAATAACGCGAAAGGAACATGGCGGGTGCGATCATACCAGCACTAATGCACCGGATCCCATCAGAACTCCGAAGTTAAGCGTGCTTGGGCGAGAGTAGTACTAGGATGGGTGACCCCCTGGGAAGTCCTCGTGTTGCACCCCTCTCTTTTTTGTTTCGAAATCCAAATTTCCTATTCGTTCTTTATCCTGTAGTAATTTAGCTCCGTCGGAACGATTGCTTAATATTTTGCTTCTTGTCGAAGCGTGAAGGAGGATCTGAAGGCGCGAGACAAATCAGGAACGGTACGGCTCGATCAAAGCCCGGATCGTCGCTCAAATTTGTCGGCGCAAATGTATCACCGCAACTAGGGGTGGCAATTTTCGACACGACACGAACCTAACACGAAATTAATGGGTTTGGGTTGAGGTTTCGGGAATTCGGGTCAGAATCGGGTTGGACCCGATGAACCCGAAAAGAAAACCGGTCGATTTCGGGTCAACCCGTGGTGACCTGATATGACCCGATATGACCCGTTTACGAATTAAAAATAATTTAATAAACATAAAAATAATTTTATCTAACTAAACTAAGTTATTCTTTTTTTCAAAGGCATTAATTACTTAATCCTAAACGAATTTATTTAATTTGAGTGAAGTTGAAATTATTATACTTGGACAAATAATATATTATATTATTTTTCACTTTTGTATTGTTTTAATTTATTTTATATTTTGCTTGGGATAAAACACTTTTACGGTGTTTAATTTATTTTAGATTTGATTTGGAATCATTTATTTAAATTTTTATTACTTGATTATGTAATTAGTTTTGTGAGAAATTGATTTTATTAGAAATTACAGTGATAAATTAATAAATTAAAATTAAGTTTCGGGTCATTTCGGGTCGACCCGCCGCCCCGTAAACCTGAAATTTTCGGGTTCGGGTCAGCATACCTGACCCGTCACGGGTTGGCGGGTCGGGGTTCGGGTCAACAGATTTTCTGGCGGGTCTGTTGACCCGAACCCGACCCGCCAACCTGATTTGGACCCGAATTGCCACCCCTAACTGCAAGCGTGGAGGATTGATTTCATGATAATTTAGAGTTGCGGGATGAGGGAAAAAAACAGGGTGCAAATCAATAACAAAAAAAAATATAAAGTAAATAAATAAAAGGATAAGAGGAAAATGCTTGAATTGACGCTTAAAATGAATTTCGGTCTAGAAAAGCCACACTGCTTCGCAGGACGGGGTAGTTTAAAAGAATAACGCGAAAGGAACATGGCGGGTGCGATCATACCAGCACTAATGCACCGGATCCCATCAGAACTCCGAAGTTAAGCGTGCTTGGGCGAGAGTAGTACTAGGATGGGTGACCCCCTGGGAAGTCCTCGTGTTGCACCCCTCTCTTTTTTGTTTCGAAATCCAAATTTCCTATTCGTTCTTTATCCTGTAGTAATTTAGCTCCGTCGGAACGATTGCTTAATATTTTGCTTCTTGTCGAAGCGTGAAGGAGGATCTGAAGGCGCGAGACAAATCAGGAACGGTACGGCTCGATCAAAGCCCGGATCGTCGCTCAAATTTGTCGGCGCAAATGTATCACCGCAACTAGGGGTGGCAATTTTCGACACGACACGAACCTAACACGAAATTAATGGGTTTGGGTTGAGGTTTCGGGAATTCGGGTCAGAATCGGGTTGGACCCGATGAACCCGAAAAGAAAACCGGTCGATTTCGGGTCAACCCGTGGTGACCTGATATGACCCGATATGACCCGTTTACGAATTAAAAATAATTTAATAAACATAAAAATAATTTTATCTAACTAAACTAAGTTATTCTTTTTTTCAAAGGCATTAATTACTTAATCCTAAACGAATTTATTTAATTTGTGTGAAGTTGAAATTATTATACTTGGACAAATAATATATTATATTATTTTTCACTTTTGTATTGTTTTAATTTATTTTATATTTTGCTTGGGATAAAACACTTTTACGGTGTTTAATTTATTTTAGATTTGATTTGGAATCATTTATTTAAATTTTTATTACTTGATTATGTAATTAGTTTTGTGAGAAATTGATTTTATTAGAAATTACAGTGATAAATTAATAAATTAAAATTAAGTTTCGGGTCATTTCGGGTCGACCCGCCGCCCCGTAAACCTGAAATTTTCGGGTTCGGGTCAGCATACCTGACCCGTCACGGGTTGGCGGGTCGGGGTTCGGGTCAACAGATTTTCTGGCGGGTCTGTTGACCCGAACCCGACCCGCCAACCTGATTTGGACCCGAATTGCCACCCCTAACTGCAAGCGTGAAGGATTGATTTCATGATAATTTAGAGTTGCGGGATGAGGGAAAAAAACAGGGTGCAAATCAATAACAAAAAAAAATATAAAGTAAATAAATAAAAGGATAAGAGGAAAATGCTTGAATTGACGCTTAAAATGAATTTCGGTCTAGAAAAGCCACACTGCTTCGCAGGACGGGGTAGTTTAAAAGAATAACGCGAAAGGAACATGGCGGGTGCGATCATACCAGCACTAATGCACCGGATCCCATCAGAACTCCGAAGTTAAGCGTGCTTGGGCGAGAGTAGTACTAGGATGGGTGACCCCTTGGGAAGTCCTCGTGTTGCACCCCTCTCTTTTTTGTTTCGAAATCCAAATTTCCTATTCGTTCTTTATCCTGTAGTAATTTAGCTCCGTCGGAACGATTGCTTAATATTTTGCTTCTTGTCGAAGCGTGAAGGAGGATCTGAAGGCGCGAGACAAATCAGGAACGGTACGGCTCGATCAAAGCCCGGATCGTCGCTCAAATTTGTCGGCGCAAATGTATCACCGCAACTAGGGGTGGCAATTTTCGACACGACACGAACCTAACACGAAATTAATGGGTTTGGGTTGAGGTTTCGGGAATTCGGGTCAGAATCGGGTTGGACCCGATGAACCCGAAAAGAAAACCGGTCAATTTCGGGTCAACCCGTGGTGACCTGATATGACCCGATATGACCCGTTTACGAATTAAAAATAATTTAATAAACATAAAAATAATTTTATCTAACTAAACTAAGTTATTCTTTTTTTCAAAGGCATTAATTACTTAATCCTAAACGAATTTATTTAATTTGTGTGAAGTTGAAATTATTATACTTGGACAAATAATATATTATATTATTTTTCACTTTTGTATTGTTTTAATTTATTTTATATTTTGCTTGGGATAAAACACTTTTACGGTGTTTAATTTATTTTAGATTTGATTTGGAATCATTTATTTAAATTTTTATTACTTGATTATGTAATTAGTTTTGTGAGAAATTGATTTTATTAGAAATTACAGTGATAAATTAATAAATTAAAATTAAGTTTCGGGTCATTTCGGGTCGACCCGCCGCCCCGTAAACCTGAAATTTTCGGGTTCGGGTCAGCATACCTGACCCGTCACGGGTTGGCGGGTCGGGGTTCGGGTCAACAGATTTTCTGGCGGGTCTGTTGACCCGAACCCGACCCGCCAACCTGATTTGGACCCGAATTGCCACCCCTGACTGCAAGCGTGAAGGATTGATTTCATGATAATTTAGAGTTGCGGGATGAGGGAAAAAAACAGGGTGCAAATCAATAACAAAAAAATATATAAAGTAAATAAATAAAAGGATAAGAGGAAAATGCTTGAATTGACGCTTAAAATGAATTTCGGTCTAGAAAAGCCACACTGCTTCGCAGGACGGGGTAGTTTAAAAGAATAACGCGAAAGGAACATGGCGGGTGCGATCATACCAGCACTAATGCACCGGATCCCATCAGAACTCCGAAGTTAAGCGTGCTTGGGCGAGAGTAGTACTAGGATGGGTGACCCCCTGGGAAGTCCTCGTGTTGCACCCCTCTCTTTTTTGTTTCGAAATCCAAATTTCCTATTCGTTCTTTATCCTGTAGTAATTTAGCTCCGTCGGAACGATTGCTTAATATTTTGCTTCTTGTCGAAGCGTGAAGGAGGATCTGAAGGCGCGAGACAAATCAGGAACGGTACGGCTCGATCAAAGCCCGGATCGTCGCTCAAATTTGTCGGCGCAAATGTATCACCGCAACTAGGGGTGGCAATTTTCGACACGACACGAACCTAACACGAAATTAATGGGTTTGGGTTGAGGTTTCGGGAATTCGGGTCAGAATCGGGTTGGACCCGATGAACCCGAAAAGAAAACCGGTCGATTTCGGGTCAACCCGTGGTGACCTGATATGACCCGATATGACCCGTTTACGAATTAAAAATAATTTAATAAACATAAAAATAATTTTATCTAACTAAACTAAGTTATTCTTTTTTTCAAAGGCATTAATTACTTAATCCTAAACGAATTTATTTAATTTGAGTGAAGTTGAAATTATTATACTTGGACAAATAATATATTATATTATTTTTCACTTTTGTATTGTTTTAATTTATTTTATATTTTGCTTGGGATAAAACACTTTTACGGTGTTTAATTTATTTTAGATTTGATTTGGAATCATTTATTTAAATTTTTATTACTTGATTATGTAATTAGTTTTGTGAGAAATTGATTTTATTAGAAATTACAGTGATAAATTAATAAATTAAAATTAAGTTTCGGGTCATTTCGGGTCGACCCGCCGCCCCGTAAACCTGAAATTTTCGGGTTCGGGTCAGCATACCTGACCCGTCACGGGTTGGCGGGTCGGGGTTCGGGTCAACAGATTTTCTGGCGGGTCTGTTGACCCGAACCCGACCCGCCAACCTGATTTGGACCCGAATTGCCACCCCTAACTGCAAGCGTGGAGGATTGATTTCATGATAATTTAGAGTTGCGGGATGAGGGAAAAAAACAGGGTGCAAATCAATAACAAAAAAAAATATAAAGTAAATAAATAAAAGGATAAGAGGAAAATGCTTGAATTGACGCTTAAAATGAATTTCGGTCTAGAAAAGCCACACTGCTTCGCAGGACGGGGTAGTTTAAAAGAATAACGCGAAAGGAACATGGCGGGTGCGATCATACCAGCACTAATGCACCGGATCCCATCAGAACTCCGAAGTTAAGCGTGCTTGGGCGAGAGTAGTACTAGGATGGGTGACCCCCTGGGAAGTCCTCGTGTTGCACCCCTCTCTTTTTTGTTTCGAAATCCAAATTTCCTATTCGTTCTTTATCCTGTAGTAATTTAGCTCCGTCGGAACGATTGCTTAATATTTTGCTTCTTGTCGAAGCGTGAAGGAGGATCTGAAGGCGCGAGACAAATCAGGAACGGTACGGCTCGATCAAAGCCCGGATCGTCGCTCAAATTTGTCGGCGCAAATGTATCACCGCAACTAGGGGTGGCAATTTTCGACACGACACGAACCTAACACGAAATTAATGGGTTTGGGTTGAGGTTTCGGGAATTCGGGTCAGAATCGGGTTGGACCCGATGAACCCGAAAAGAAAACCGGTCGATTTCGGGTCAACCCGTGGTGACCTGATATGACCCGATATGACCCGTTTACGAATTAAAAATAATTTAATAAACATAAAAATAATTTTATCTAACTAAACTAAGTTATTCTTTTTTTCAAAGGCATTAATTACTTAATCCTAAACGAATTTATTTAATTTGTGTGAAGTTGAAATTATTATACTTGGACAAATAATATATTATATTATTTTTCACTTTTGTATTGTTTTAATTTATTTTATATTTTGCTTGGGATAAAACACTTTTACGGTGTTTAATTTATTTTAGATTTGATTTGGAATCATTTATTTAAATTTTTATTACTTGATTATGTAATTAGTTTTGTGAGAAATTGATTTTATTAGAAATTACAGTGATAAATTAATAAATTAAAATTAAGTTTCGGGTCATTTCGGGTCGACCCGCCGCCCCGTAAACCTGAAATTTTCGGGTTCGGGTCAGCATACCTGACCCGTCACGGGTTGGCGGGTCGGGGTTCGGGTCAACAGATTTTCTGGCGGGTCTGTTGACCCGAACCCGACCCGCCAACCTGATTTGGACCCGAATTGCCACCCCTGACTGCAAGCGTGAAGGATTGATTTCATGATAATTTAGAGTTGCGGGATGAGGGAAAAAAACAGGGTGCAAATCAATAACAAAAAAATATATAAAGTAAATAAATAAAAGGATAAGAGGAAAATGCTTGAATTGACGCTTAAAATGAATTTCGGTCTAGAAAAGCCACACTGCTTCGCAGGACGGGGTAGTTTAAAAGAATAACGCGAAAGGAACATGGCGGGTGCGATCATACCAGCACTAATGCACCGGATCCCATCAGAACTCCGAAGTTAAGCGTGCTTGGGCGAGAGTAGTACTAGGATGGGTGACCCCCTGGGAAGTCCTCGTGTTGCACCCCTCTCTTTTTTGTTTCGAAATCCAAATTTCCTATTCGTTCTTTATCCTGTAGTAATTTAGCTCCGTCGGAACGATTGCTTAATATTTTGCTTCTTGTCGAAGCGTGAAGGAGGATCTGAAGGCGCGAGACAAATCAGGAACGGTACGGCTCGATCAAAGCCCGGATCGTCGCTCAAATTTGTCGGCGCAAATGTATCACCGCAACTAGGGGTGGCAATTTTCGACACGACACGAACCTAACACGAAATTAATGGGTTTGGGTTGAGGTTTCGGGAATTCGGGTCAGAATCGGGTTGGACCCGATGAACCCGAAAAGAAAACCGGTCGATTTCGGGTCAACCCGTGGTGACCTGATATGACCCGATATGACCCGTTTACGAATTAAAAATAATTTAATAAACATAAAAATAATTTTATCTAACTAAACTAAGTTATTCTTTTTTTCAAAGGCATTAATTACTTAATCCTAAACGAATTTATTTAATTTGAGTGAAGTTGAAATTATTATACTTGGACAAATAATATATTATATTATTTTTCACTTTTGTATTGTTTTAATTTATTTTATATTTTGCTTGGGATAAAACACTTTTACGGTGTTTAATTTATTTTAGATTTGATTTGGAATCATTTATTTAAATTTTTATTACTTGATTATGTAATTAGTTTTGTGAGAAATTGATTTTATTAGAAATTACAGTGATAAATTAATAAATTAAAATTAAGTTTCGGGTCATTTCGGGTCGACCCGCCGCCCCGTAAACCTGAAATTTTCGGGTTCGGGTCAGCATACCTGACCCGTCACGGGTTGGCGGGTCGGGGTTCGGGTCAACAGATTTTCTGGCGGGTCTGTTGACCCGAACCCGACCCGCCAACCTGATTTGGACCCGAATTGCCACCCCTAACTGCAAGCGTGAAGGATTGATTTCATGATAATTTAGAGTTGCGGGATGAGGGAAAAAAACAGGGTGCAAATCAATAACAAAAAAAAATATAAAGTAAATAAATAAAAGGATAAGAGGAAAATGCTTGAATTGACGCTTAAAATGAATTTCGGTCTAGAAAAGCCACACTGCTTCGCAGGACGGGGTAGTTTAAAAGAATAACGCGAAAGGAACATGGCGGGTGCGATCATACCAGCACTAATGCGCCGGATCCCATCAGAACTCCGAAGTTAAGCGTGCTTGGGCGAGAGTAGTACTAGGATGGGTGACCCCCTGGGAAGTCCTCGTGTTGCACCCCTCTCTTTTTTGTTTCGAAATCCAAATTTCCTATTCGTTCTTTATCCTGTAGTAATTTATCTCCGTCGGAACGATTGCTTAATATTTTGCTTCTTGTCGAAGCGTGAAGGAGGATCTGAAGGCGCGAGACAAATCAGGAACGGTACGGCTCGATCAAAGCCCGGATCGTCGCTCAAATTTGTCGGCGCAAATGTATCACCGCAACTAGGGGTGGCAATTTTCGACACGACACGAACCTAACACGAAATTAATGGGTTTGGGTTGAGGTTTCGGGAATTCGGGTCAGAATCGGGTTGGACCCGATGAACCCGAAAAGAAAACCGGTCGATTTCGGGTCAACCCGTGGTGACCTGATATGACCCGATATGACCCGTTTACGAATTAAAAATAATTTAATAAACATAAAAATAATTTTATCTAACTAAACTAAGTTATTCTTTTTTTCAAAGGCATTAATTACTTAATCCTAAACGAATTTATTTAATTTGTGTGAAGTTGAAATTATTATACTTGGACAAATAATATATTATATTATTTTTCACTTTTGTATTGTTTTAATTTATTTTATATTTTGCTTGGGATAAAACACTTTTACGGTGTTTAATTTATTTTAGATTTGATTTGGAATCATTTATTTAAATTTTTATTACTTGATTATGTAATTAGTTTTGTGAGAAATTGATTTTATTAGAAATTACAGTGATAAATTAATAAATTAAAATTAAGTTTCGGGTCATTTCGGGTCGACCCGCCGCCCCGTAAACCTGAAATTTTCGGGTTCGGGTCAGCATACCTGACCCGTCACGGGTTGGCGGGTCGGGGTTCGGGTCAATAGATTTTCTGGCGGGTCTGTTGACCCGAACCCGACCCGCCAACCTGATTTGGACCCGAATTGCCACCCCTAACTGCAAGCGTGAAGGATTGATTTCATGATAATTTAGAGTTGCGGGATGAGGGAAAAAAACAGGGTGCAAATCAATAACAAAAAAAAATATAAAGTAAATAAATAAAAGGATAAGAGGAAAATGCTTGAATTGACGCTTAAAATGAATTTCGGTCTAGAAAAGCCACACTGCTTCGCAGGACGGGGTAGTTTAAAAGAATAACGCGAAAGGAACATGGCGGGTGCGATCATACCAGCACTAATGCACCGGATCCCATCAGAACTCCGAAGTTAAGCGTGCTTGGGCGAGAGTAGTACTAGGATGGGTGACCCCCTGGGAAGTCCTCGTGTTGCACCCCTCTCTTTTTTGTTTCGAAATCCAAATTTCCTATTCGTTCTTTATCCTGTAGTAATTTAGCTCCGTCGGAACGATTGCTTAATATTTTGCTTCTTGTCGAAGCGTGAAGGAGGATCTGAAGGCGCGAGACAAATCAGGAACGGTACGGCTCGATCAAAGCCCGGATCGTCGCTCAAATTTGTCGGCGCAAATGTATCACCGCAACTAGGGGTGGCAATTTTCGACACGACACGAACCTAACACGAAATTAATGGGTTTGGGTTGAGGTTTCGGGAATTCGGGTCAGAATCGGGTTGGACCCGATGAACCCGAAAAGAAAACCGGTCGATTTCGGGTCAACCCGTGGTGACCTGATATGACCCGATATGACCCGTTTACGAATTAAAAATAATTTAATAAACATAAAAATAATTTTATCTAACTAAACTAAGTTATTCTTTTTTTCAAAGGCATTAATTACTTAATCCTAAACGAATTTATTTAATTTGAGTGAAGTTGAAATTATTATACTTGGACAAATAATATATTATATTATTTTTCACTTTTGTATTGTTTTAATTTATTTTATATTTTGCTTGGGATAAAACACTTTTACGGTGTTTAATTTATTTTAGATTTGATTTGGAATCATTTATTTAAATTTTTATTACTTGATTATGTAATTAGTTTTGTGAGAAATTGATTTTATTAGAAATTACAGTGATAAATTAATAAATTAAAATTAAGTTTCGGGTCATTTCGGGTCGACCCGCCGCCCCGTAAACCTGAAATTTTCGGGTTCGGGTCAGCATACCTGACCCGTCACGGGTTGGCGGGTCGGGGTTCGGGTCAACAGATTTTCTGGCGGGTCTGTTGACCCGAACCCGACCCGCCAACCTGATTTGGACCCGAATTGCCACCCCTAACTGCAAGCGTGGAGGATTGATTTCATGATAATTTAGAGTTGCGGGATGAGGGAAAAAAACAGGGTGCAAATCAATAACAAAAAAAAATATAAAGTAAATAAATAAAAGGATAAGAGGAAAATGCTTGAATTGACGCTTAAAATGAATTTCGGTCTAGAAAAGCCACACTGCTTCGCAGGACGGGGTAGTTTAAAAGAATAACGCGAAAGGAACATGGCGGGTGCGATCATACCAGCACTAATGCACCGGATCCCATCAGAACTCCGAAGTTAAGCGTGCTTGGGCGAGAGTAGTACTAGGATGGGTGACCCCCTGGGAAGTCCTCGTGTTGCACCCCTCTCTTTTTTGTTTCGAAATCCAAATTTCCTATTCGTTCTTTATCCTGTAGTAATTTAGCTCCGTCGGAACGATTGCTTAATATTTTGCTTCTTGTCGAAGCGTGAAGGAGGATCTGAAGGCGCGAGACAAATCAGGAACGGTACGGCTCGATCAAAGCCCGGATCGTCGCTCAAATTTGTCGGCGCAAATGTATCACCGCAACTAGGGGTGGCAATTTTCGACACGACACGAACCTAACACGAAATTAATGGGTTTGGGTTGAGGTTTCGGGAATTCGGGTCAGAATCGGGTTGGACCCGATGAACCCGAAAAGAAAACCGGTCGATTTCGGGTCAACCCGTGGTGACCTGATATGACCCGATATGACCCGTTTACGAATTAAAAATAATTTAATAAACATAAAAATAATTTTATCTAACTAAACTAAGTTATTCTTTTTTTCAAAGGCATTAATTACTTAATCCTAAACGAATTTATTTAATTTGTGTGAAGTTGAAATTATTATACTTGGACAAATAATATATTATATTATTTTTCACTTTTGTATTGTTTTAATTTATTTTATATTTTGCTTGGGATAAAACACTTTTACGGTGTTTAATTTATTTTAGATTTGATTTGGAATCATTTATTTAAATTTTTATTACTTGATTATGTAATTAGTTTTGTGAGAAATTGATTTTATTAGAAATTACAGTGATAAATTAATAAATTAAAATTAAGTTTCGGGTCATTTCGGGTCGACCCGCCGCCCCGTAAACCTGAAATTTTCGGGTTCGGGTCAGCATACCTGACCCGTCACGGGTTGGCGGGTCGGGGTTCGGGTCAACAGATTTTCTGGCGGGTCTGTTGACCCGAACCCGACCCGCCAACCTGATTTGGACCCGAATTGCCACCCCTAACTGCAAGCGTGAAGGATTGATTTCATGATAATTTAGAGTTGCGGGATGAGGGAAAAAAACAGGGTGCAAATCAATAACAAAAAAAAATATAAAGTAAATAAATAAAAGGATAAGAGGAAAATGCTTGAATTGACGCTTAAAATGAATTTCGGTCTAGAAAAGCCACACTGCTTCGCAGGACGGGGTAGTTTAAAAGAATAACGCGAAAGGAACATGGCGGGTGCGATCATACCAGCACTAATGCACCGGATCCCATCAGAACTACGAAGTTAAGCGTGCTTGGGCGAGAGTAGTACTAGGATGGGTGACCCCCTGGGAAGTCCTCGTGTTGCACCCCTCTCTTTTTTGTTTCGAAATCCAAATTTCCTATTCGTTCTTTATCCTGTAGTAATTTAGCTCCGTCGGAACGATTGCTTAATATTTTGCTTCTTGTCGAAGCGTGAAGGAAGATCTGAAGGCGCGAGACAAATCAGGAACGGTACGGCTCGATCAAAGCCCGGATCGTCGCTCAAATTTGTCGGCGCAAATGTATCACCGCAACTAGGGGTGGCAATTTTCGACACGACACGAACCTAACACGAAATTAATGGGTTTGGGTTGAGGTTTCGGGAATTCGGGTCAGAATCGGGTTGGACCCGATGAACCCGAAAAGAAAACCGGTCGATTTCGGGTCAACCCGTGGTGACCTGATATGACCCGATATGACCCGTTTACGAATTAAAAATAATTTAATAAACATAAAAATAATTTTATCTAACTAAACTAAGTTATTCTTTTTTTCAAAGGCATTAATTACTTAATCCTAAACGAATTTATTTAATTTGTGTGAAGTTGAAATTATTATACTTGGACAAATAATATATTATATTATTTTTCACTTTTGTATTGTTTTAATTTATTTTATATTTTGCTTGGGATAAAACACTTTTACGGTGTTTAATTTATTTTAGATTTGATTTGGAATCATTTATTTAAATTTTTATTACTTGATTATGTAATTAGTTTTGTGAGAAATTGATTTTATTAGAAATTACAGTGATAAATTAATAAATTAAAATTAAGTTTCGGGTCATTTCGGGTCGACCCGCCGCCCCGTAAACCTGAAATTTTCGGGTTCGGGTCAGCATACCTGACCCGTCACGGGTTGGCGGGTCGGGGTTCGGGTCAACAGATTTTCTGGCGGGTCTGTTGACCCGAACCCGACCCGCCAACCTGATTTGGACCCGAATTGCCACCCCTGACTGCAAGCGTGAAGGATTGATTTCATGATAATTTAGAGTTGCGGGATGAGGGAAAAAAACAGGGTGCAAATCAATAACAAAAAAAAATATAAAGTAAATAAATAAAAGGATAAGAGGAAAATGCTTGAATTGACGCTTAAAATGAATTTCGGTCTAGAAAAGCCACACTGCTTCGCAGGACGGGGTAGTTTAAAAGAATAACGCGAAAGGAACATGGCGGGTGCGATCATACCAGCACTAATGCACCGGATCCCATCAGAACTCCGAAGTTAAGCGTGCTTGGGCGAGAGTAGTACTAGGATGGGTGACCCCCTGGGAAGTCCTCGTGTTGCACCCCTCTCTTTTTTGTTTCGAAATCCAAATTTCCTATTCGTTCTTTATCCTGTAGTAATTTAGCTCCGTCGGAACGATTGCTTAATATTTTGCTTCTTGTCGAAGCGTGAAGGAGGATCTGAAGGCGCGAGACAAATCAGGAACGGTACGGCTCGATCAAAGCCCGGATCGTCGCTCAAATTTGTCGGCGCAAATGTATCACCGCAACTAGGGGTGGCAATTTTCGACACGACACGAACCTAACACGAAATTAATGGGTTTGGGTTGAGGTTTCGGGAATTCGGGTCAGAATCGGGTTGGACCCGATGAACCCGAAAAGAAAACCGGTCGATTTCGGGTCAACCCGTGGTGACCTGATATGACCCGATATGACCCGTTTACGAATTAAAAATAATTTAATAAACATAAAAATAATTTTATCTAACTAAACTAAGTTATTCTTTTTTTCAAAGGCATTAATTACTTAATCCTAAACGAATTTATTTAATTTGTGTGAAGTTGAAATTATTATACTTGGACAAATAATATATTATATTATTTTTCACTTTTGTATTGTTTTAATTTATTTTATATTTTGCTTGGGATAAAACACTTTTACGGTGTTTAATTTATTTTAGATTTGATTTGGAATCATTTATTTAAATTTTTATTACTTGATTATGTAATTAGTTTTGTGAGAAATTGATTTTATTAGAAATTACAGTGATAAATTAATAAATTAAAATTAAGTTTCGGG
This sequence comes from Coffea arabica, assembly GCF_036785885.1. Classification (NCBI taxonomy): domain Eukaryota; kingdom Viridiplantae; phylum Streptophyta; class Magnoliopsida; order Gentianales; family Rubiaceae; genus Coffea; species Coffea arabica. The sequence goes on along the minus strand of NC_092331.1, from coordinate 46,211,837 downwards.
TCATTTCGGGTCGACCCGCCGCCCCGTAAACCTGAAATTTTCGGGTTCGGGTCAGCATACCTGACCCGTCACGGGTTGGCGGGTCGGGGTTCGGGTCAACAGATTTTCTGGCGGGTCTGTTGACCCGAACCCGACCCGCCAACCTGATTTGGACCCGAATTGCCACCCCTAACTGCAAGCGTGAAGGATTGATTTCATGATAATTTAGAGTTGCGGGATGAGGGAAAAAAACAGGGTGCAAATCAATAACAAAAAAAAATATAAAGTAAATAAATAAAAGGATAAGAGGAAAATGCTTGAATTGACGCTTAAAATGAATTTCGGTCTAGAAAAGCCACACTGCTTCGCAGGACGGGGTAGTTTAAAAGAATAACGCGAAAGGAACATGGCGGGTGCGATCATACCAGCACTAATGCACCGGATCCCATCAGAACTCCGAAGTTAAGCGTGCTTGGGCGAGAGTAGTACTAGGATGGGTGACCCCCTGGGAAGTCCTCGTGTTGCACCCCTCTCTTTTTTGTTTCGAAATCCAAATTTCCTATTCGTTCTTTATCCTGTAGTAATTTAGCTCCGTCGGAACGATTGCTTAATATTTTGCTTCTTGTCGAAGCGTGAAGGAGGATCTGAAGGCGCGAGACAAATCAGGAACGGTACGGCTCGATCAAAGCCCGGATCGTCGCTCAAATTTGTCGGCGCAAATGTATCACCGCAACTAGGGGTGGCAATTTTCGACACGACACGAACCTAACACGAAATTAATGGGTTTGGGTTGAGGTTTCGGGAATTCGGGTCAGAATCGGGTTGGACCCGATGAACCCGAAAAGAAAACCGGTCGATTTCGGGTCAACCCGTGGTGACCTGATATGACCCGATATGACCCGTTTACGAATTAAAAATAATTTAATAAACATAAAAATAATTTTATCTAACTAAACTAAGTTATTCTTTTTTTCAAAGGCATTAATTACTTAATCCTAAACGAATTTATTTAATTTGTGTGAAGTTGAAATTATTATACTTGGACAAATAATATATTATATTATTTTTCACTTTTGTATTGTTTTAATTTATTTTATATTTTGCTTGGGATAAAACACTTTTACGGTGTTTAATTTATTTTAGATTTGATTTGGAATCATTTATTTAAATTTTTATTACTTGATTATGTAATTAGTTTTGTGAGAAATTGATTTTATTAGAAATTACAGTGATAAATTAATAAATTAAAATTAAGTTTCGGGTCATTTCGGGTCGACCCGCCGCCCCGTAAACCTGAAATTTTCGGGTTCGGGTCAGCATACCTGACCCGTCACGGGTTGGCGGGTCGGGGTTCGGGTCAACAGATTTTCTGGCGGGTCTGTTGACCCGAACCCGACCCGCCAACCTGATTTGGACCCGAATTGCCACCCCTGACTGCAAGCGTGAAGGATTGATTTCATGATAATTTAGAGTTGCGGGATGAGGGAAAAAAACAGGGTGCAAATCAATAACAAAAAAATATATAAAGTAAATAAATAAAAGGATAAGAGGAAAATGCTTGAATTGACGCTTAAAATGAATTTCGGTCTAGAAAAGCCACACTGCTTCGCAGGACGGGGTAGTTTAAAAGAATAACGCAAAAGGAACATGGCGGGTGCGATCATACCAGCACTAATGCACCGGATCCCATCAGAACTCCGAAGTTAAGCGTGCTTGGGCGAGAGTAGTACTAGGATGGGTGACCCCCTGGGAAGTCCTCGTGTTGCACCCCTCTCTTTTTTGTTTCGAAATCCAAATTTCCTATTCGTTCTTTATCCTGTAGTAATTTAGCTCCGTCGGAACGATTGCTTAATATTTTGCTTCTTGTCGAAGCGTGAAGGAGGATCTGAAGGCGCGAGACAAATCAGGAACGGTACGGCTCGATCAAAGCCCGGATCGTCGCTCAAATTTGTCGGCGCAAATGTATCACCGCAACTAGGGGTGGCAATTTTCGACACGACACGAACCTAACACGAAATTAATGGGTTTGGGTTGAGGTTTCGGGAATTCGGGTCAGAATCGGGTTGGACCCGATGAACCCGAAAAGAAAACCGGTCGATTTCGGGTCAACCCGTGGTGACCTGATATGACCCGATATGACCCGTTTACGAATTAAAAATAATTTAATAAACATAAAAATAATTTTATCTAACTAAACTAAGTTATTCTTTTTTTCAAAGGCATTAATTACTTAATCCTAAACGAATTTATTTAATTTGTGTGAAGTTGAAATTATTATACTTGGACAAATAATATATTATATTATTTTTCACTTTTGTATTGTTTTAATTTATTTTATATTTTGCTTGGGATAAAACACTTTTACGGTGTTTAATTTATTTTAGATTTGATTTGGAATCATTTATTTAAATTTTTATTACTTGATTATGTAATTAGTTTTGTGAGAAATTGATTTTATTAGAAATTACAGTGATAAATTAATAAATTAAAATTAAGTTTCGGGTCATTTCGGGTCGACCCGCCGCCCCGTAAACCTGAAATTTTCGGGTTCGGGTCAGCATACCTGACCCGTCACGGGTTGGCGGGTCGGGGTTCGGGTCAACAGATTTTCTGGCGGGTCTGTTGACCCGAACCCGACCCGCCAACCTGATTTGGACCCGAATTGCCACCCCTGACTGCAAGCGTGAAGGATTGATTTCATGATAATTTAGAGTTGCGGGATGAGGGAAAAAAACAGGGTGCAAATCAATAACAAAAAAAAATATAAAGTAAATAAATAAAAGGATAAGAGGAAAATGCTTGAATTGACGCTTAAAATGAATTTCGGTCTAGAAAAGCCACACTGCTTCGCAGGACGGGGTAGTTTAAAAGAATAACGCGAAAGGAACATGGCGGGTGCGATCATACCAGCACTAATGCACCGGATCCCATCAGAACTCCGAAGTTAAGCGTGCTTGGGCGAGAGTAGTACTAGGATGGGTGACCCCCTGGGAAGTCCTCGTGTTGCACCCCTCTCTTTTTTGTTTCGAAATCCAAATTTCCTATTCGTTCTTTATCCTGTAGTAATTTAGCTCCGTCGGAACGATTGCTTAATATTTTGCTTCTTGTCGAAGCGTGAAGGAGGATCTGAAGGCGCGAGACAAATCAGGAACGGTACGGCTCGATCAAAGCCCGGATCGTCGCTCAAATTTGTCGGCGCAAATGTATCACCGCAACTAGGGGTGGCAATTTTCGACACGACACGAACCTAACACGAAATTAATGGGTTTGGGTTGAGGTTTCGGGAATTCGGGTCAGAATCGGGTTGGACCCGATGAACCCGAAAAGAAAACCGGTCGATTTCGGGTCAACCCGTGGTGACCTGATATGACCCGATATGACCCGTTTACGAATTAAAAATAATTTAATAAACATAAAAATAATTTTATCTAACTAAACTAAGTTATTCTTTTTTTCAAAGGCATTAATTACTTAATCCTAAACGAATTTATTTAATTTGTGTGAAGTTGAAATTATTATACTTGGACAAATAATATATTATATTATTTTTCACTTTTGTATTGTTTTAATTTATTTTATATTTTGCTTGGGATAAAACACTTTTACGGTGTTTAATTTATTTTAGATTTGATTTGGAATCATTGATTTAAATTTTTATTACTTGATTATGTAATTAGTTTTGTGAGAAATTGATTTTATTAGAAATTACAGTGATAAATTAATAAATTAAAATTAAGTTTCGGGTCATTTCGGGTCGACCCGCCGCCCCGTAAACCTGAAATTTTCGGGTTCGGGTCAGCATACCTGACCCGTCACGGGTTGGCGGGTCGGGGTTCGGGTCAACAGATTTTCTGGCGGGTCTGTTGACCCGAACCCGACCCGCCAACCTGATTTGGACCCGAATTGCCACCCCTAACTGCAAGCGTGAAGGATTGATTTCATGATAATTTAGAGTTGCGGGATGAGGGAAAAAAACAGGGTGCAAATCAATAACAAAAAAAAATATAAAGTAAATAAATAAAAGGATAAGAGGAAAATGCTTGAATTGACGCTTAAAATGAATTTCGGTCTAGAAAAGCCACACTGCTTCGCAGGACGGGGTAGTTTAAAAGAATAACGCGAAAGGAACATGGCGGGTGCGATCATACCAGCACTAATGCACCGGATCCCATCAGAACTACGAAGTTAAGCGTGCTTGGGCGAGAGTAGTACTAGGATGGGTGACCCCCTGGGAAGTCCTCGTGTTGCACCCCTCTCTTTTTTGTTTCGAAATCCAAATTTCCTATTCGTTCTTTATCCTGTAGTAATTTAGCTCCGTCGGAACGATTGCTTAATATTTTGCTTCTTGTCGAAGCGTGAAGGAAGATCTGAAGGCGCGAGACAAATCAGGAACGGTACGGCTCGATCAAAGCCCGGATCGTCGCTCAAATTTGTCGGCGCAAATGTATCACCGCAACTAGGGGTGGCAATTTTCGACACGACACGAACCTAACACGAAATTAATGGGTTTGGGTTGAGGTTTCGGGAATTCGGGTCAGAATCGGGTTGGACCCGATGAACCCGAAAAGAAAACCGGTCGATTTCGGGTCAACCCGTGGTGACCTGATATGACCCGATATGACCCGTTTACGAATTAAAAATAATTTAATAAACATAAAAATAATTTTATCTAACTAAACTAAGTTATTCTTTTTTTCAAAGGCATTAATTACTTAATCCTAAACGAATTTATTTAATTTGAGTGAAGTTGAAATTATTATACTTGGACAAATAATATATTATATTATTTTTCACTTTTGTATTGTTTTAATTTATTTTATATTTTGCTTGGGATAAAACACTTTTACGGTGTTTAATTTATTTTAGATTTGATTTGGAATCATTGATTTAAATTTTTATTACTTGATTATGTAATTAGTTTTGTGAGAAATTGATTTTATTAGAAATTACAGTGATAAATTAATAAATTAAAATTAAGTTTCGGGTCATTTCGGGTCGACCCGCCGCCCCGTAAACCTGAAATTTTCGGGTTCGGGTCAGCATACCTGACCCGTCACGGGTTGGCGGGTCGGGGTTCGGGTCAACAGATTTTCTGGCGGGTCTGTTGACCCGAACCCGACCCGCCAACCTGATTTGGACCCGAATTGCCACCCCTAACTGCAAGCGTGAAGGATTGATTTCATGATAATTTAGAGTTGCGGGATGAGGGAAAAAAACAGGGTGCAAATCAATAACAAAAAAAAATATAAAGTAAATAAATAAAAGGATAAGAGGAAAATGCTTGAATTGACGCTTAAAATGAATTTCGGTCTAGAAAAGCCACACTGCTTCGCAGGACGGGGTAGTTTAAAAGAATAACGCGAAAGGAACATGGCGGGTGCGATCATACCAGCACTAATGCACCGGATCCCATCAGAACTACGAAGTTAAGCGTGCTTGGGCGAGAGTAGTACTAGGATGGGTGACCCCCTGGGAAGTCCTCGTGTTGCACCCCTCTCTTTTTTGTTTCGAAATCCAAATTTCCTATTCGTTCTTTATCCTGTAGTAATTTAGCTCCGTCGGAACGATTGCTTAATATTTTGCTTCTTGTCGAAGCGTGAAGGAAGATCTGAAGGCGCGAGACAAATCAGGAACGGTACGGCTCGATCAAAGCCCGGATCGTCGCTCAAATTTGTCGGCGCAAATGTATCACCGCAACTAGGGGTGGCAATTTTCGACACGACACGAACCTAACACGAAATTAATGGGTTTGGGTTGAGGTTTCGGGAATTCGGGTCAGAATCGGGTTGGACCCGATGAACCCGAAAAGAAAACCGGTCGATTTCGGGTCAACCCGTGGTGACCTGATATGACCCGATATGACCCGTTTACGAATTAAAAATAATTTAATAAACATAAAAATAATTTTATCTAACTAAACTAAGTTATTCTTTTTTTCAAAGGCATTAATTACTTAATCCTAAACGAATTTATTTAATTTGTGTGAAGTTGAAATTATTATACTTGGACAAATAATATATTATATTATTTTTCACTTTTGTATTGTTTTAATTTATTTTATATTTTGCTTGGGATAAAACACTTTTACGGTGTTTAATTTATTTTAGATTTGATTTGGAATCATTTATTTAAATTTTTATTACTTGATTATGTAATTAGTTTTGTGAGAAATTGATTTTATTAGAAATTACAGTGATAAATTAATAAATTAAAATTAAGTTTCGGGTCATTTCGGGTCGACCCGCCGCCCCGTAAACCTGAAATTTTCGGGTTCGGGTCAGCATACCTGACCCGTCACGGGTTGGCGGGTCGGGGTTCGGGTCAACAGATTTTCTGGCGGGTCTGTTGACCCGAACCCGACCCGCCAACCTGATTTGGACCCGAATTGCCACCCCTGACTGCAAGCGTGAAGGATTGATTTCATGATAATTTAGAGTTGCGGGATGAGGGAAAAAAACAGGGTGCAAATCAATAACAAAAAAATATATAAAGTAAATAAATAAAAGGATAAGAGGAAAATGCTTGAATTGACGCTTAAAATGAATTTCGGTCTAGAAAAGCCACACTGCTTCGCAGGACGGGGTAGTTTAAAAGAATAACGCGAAAGGAACATGGCGGGTGCGATCATACCAGCACTAATGCACCGGATCCCATCAGAACTCCGAAGTTAAGCGTGCTTGGGCGAGAGTAGTACTAGGATGGGTGACCCCCTGGGAAGTCCTCGTGTTGCACCCCTCTCTTTTTTGTTTCGAAATCCAAATTTCCTATTCGTTCTTTATCCTGTAGTAATTTAGCTCCGTCGGAACGATTGCTTAATATTTTGCTTCTTGTCGAAGCGTGAAGGAGGATCTGAAGGCGCGAGACAAATCAGGAACGGTACGGCTCGATCAAAGCCCGGATCGTCGCTCAAATTTGTCGGCGCAAATGTATCACCGCAACTAGGGGTGGCAATTTTCGACACGACACGAACCTAACACGAAATTAATGGGTTTGGGTTGAGGTTTCGGGAATTCGGGTCAGAATCGGGTTGGACCCGATGAACCCGAAAAGAAAACCGGTCGATTTCGGGTCAACCCGTGGTGACCTGATATGACCCGATATGACCCGTTTACGAATTAAAAATAATTTAATAAACATAAAAATAATTTTATCTAACTAAACTAAGTTATTCTTTTTTTCAAAGGCATTAATTACTTAATCCTAAACGAATTTATTTAATTTGTGTGAAGTTGAAATTATTATACTTGGACAAATAATATATTATATTATTTTTCACTTTTGTATTGTTTTAATTTATTTTATATTTTGCTTGGGATAAAACACTTTTACGGTGTTTAATTTATTTTAGATTTGATTTGGAATCATTTATTTAAATTTTTATTACTTGATTATGTAATTAGTTTTGTGAGAAATTGATTTTATTAGAAATTACAGTGATAAATTAATAAATTAAAATTAAGTTTCGGGTCATTTCGGGTCGACCCGCCGCCCCGTAAACCTGAAATTTTCGGGTTCGGGTCAGCATACCTGACCCGTCACGGGTTGGCGGGTCGGGGTTCGGGTCAACAGATTTTCTGGCGGGTCTGTTGACCCGAACCCGACCCGCCAACCTGATTTGGACCCCAATTGCCACCCCTGACTGCAAGCGTGAAGGATTGATTTCATGATAATTTAGAGTTGCGGGATGAGGGAAAAAAACAGGGTGCAAATCAATAACAAAAAAAAATATAAAGTAAATAAATAAAAGGATAAGAGGAAAATGCTTGAATTGACGCTTAAAATGAATTTCGGTCTAGAAAAGCCACACTGCTTCGCAGGACGGGGTAGTTTAAAAGAATAACGCGAAAGGAACATGGCGGGTGCGATCATACCAGCACTAATGCACCGGATCCCATCAGAACTCCGAAGTTAAGCGTGCTTGGGCGAGAGTAGTACTAGGATGGGTGACCCCCTGGGAAGTCCTCGTGTTGCACCCCTCTCTTTTTTGTTTCGAAATCCAAATTTCCTATTCGTTCTTTATCCTGTAGTAATTTAGCTCCGTCGGAACGATTGCTTAATATTTTGCTTCTTGTCGAAGCGTGAAGGAGGATCTGAAGGCGCGAGACAAATCAGGAACGGTACGGCTCGATCAAAGCCCGGATCGTCGCTCAAATTTGTCGGCGCAAATGTATCACCGCAACTAGGGGTGGCAATTTTCGACACGACACGAACCTAACACGAAATTAATGGGTTTGGGTTGAGGTTTCGGGAATTCGGGTCAGAATCGGGTTGGACCCGATGAACCCGAAAAGAAAACCGGTCGATTTCGGGTCAACCCGTGGTGACCTGATATGACCCGATATGACCCGTTTACGAATTAAAAATAATTTAATAAACATAAAAATAATTTTATCTAACTAAACTAAGTTATTCTTTTTTTCAAAGGCATTAATTACTTAATCCTAAACGAATTTATTTAATTTGTGTGAAGTTGAAATTATTATACTTGGACAAATAATATATTATATTATTTTTCACTTTTGTATTGTTTTAATTTATTTTATATTTTGCTTGGGATAAAACACTTTTACGGTGTTTAATTTATTTTAGATTTGATTTGGAATCATTTATTTAAATTTTTATTACTTGATTATGTAATTAGTTTTGTGAGAAATTGATTTTATTAGAAATTACAGTGATAAATTAATAAATTAAAATTAAGTTTCGGGTCATTTCGGGTCGACCCGCCGCCCCGTAAACCTGAAATTTTCGGGTTCGGGTCAGCATACCTGACCCGTCACGGGTTGGCGGGTCGGGGTTCGGGTCAACAGATTTTCTGGCGGGTCTGTTGACCCGAACCCGACCCGCCAACCTGATTTGGACCCGAATTGCCACCCCTGACTGCAAGCGTGAAGGATTGATTTCATGATAATTTAGAGTTGCGGGATGAGGGAAAAAAACAGGGTGCAAATCAATAACAAAAAAATATATAAAGTAAATAAATAAAAGGATAAGAGGAAAATGCTTGAATTGACGCTTAAAATGAATTTCGGTCTAGAAAAGCCACACTGCTTCGCAGGACGGGGTAGTTTAAAAGAATAACGCGAAAGGAACATGGCGGGTGCGATCATACCAGCACTAATGCACCGGATCCCATCAGAACTCCGAAGTTAAGCGTGCTTGGGCGAGAGTAGTACTAGGATGGGTGACCCCCTGGGAAGTCCTCGTGTTGCACCCCTCTCTTTTTTGTTTCGAAATCCAAATTTCCTATTCGTTCTTTATCCTGTAGTAATTTAGCTCCGTCGGAACGATTGCTTAATATTTTGCTTCTTGTCGAAGCGTGAAGGAGGATCTGAAGGCGCGAGACAAATCAGGAACGGTACGGCTCGATCAAAGCCCGGATCGTCGCTCAAATTTGTCGGCGCAAATGTATCACCGCAACTAGGGGTGGCAATTTTCGACACGACACGAACCTAACACGAAATTAATGGGTTTGGGTTGAGGTTTCGGGAATTCGGGTCAGAATCGGGTTGGACCCGATGAACCCGAAAAGAAAACCGGTCGATTTCGGGTCAACCCGTGGTGACCTGATATGACCCGATATGACCCGTTTACGAATTAAAAATAATTTAATAAACATAAAAATAATTTTATCTAACTAAACTAAGTTATTCTTTTTTTCAAAGGCATTAATTACTTAATCCTAAACGAATTTATTTAATTTGTGTGAAGTTGAAATTATTATACTTGGACAAATAATATATTATATTATTTTTCACTTTTGTATTGTTTTAATTTATTTTATATTTTGCTTGGGATAAAACACTTTTACGGTGTTTAATTTATTTTAGATTTGATTTGGAATCATTTATTTAAATTTTTATTACTTGATTATGTAATTAGTTTTGTGAGAAATTGATTTTATTAGAAATTACAGTGATAAATTAATAAATTAAAATTAAGTTTCGGGTCATTTCGGGTCGACCCGCCGCCCCGTAAACCTGAAATTTTCGGGTTCGGGTCAGCATACCTGACCCGTCACGGGTTGGCGGGTCGGGGTTCGGGTCAACAGATTTTCTGGCGGGTCTGTTGACCCGAACCCGACCCGCCAACCTGATTTGGACCCCAATTGCCACCCCTGACTGCAAGCGTGAAGGATTGATTTCATGATAATTTAGAGTTGCGGGATGAGGGAAAAAAACAGGGTGCAAATCAATAACAAAAAAAAATATAAAGTAAATAAATAAAAGGATAAGAGGAAAATGCTTGAATTGACGCTTAAAATGAATTTCGGTCTAGAAAAGCCACACTGCTTCGCAGGACGGGGTAGTTTAAAAGAATAACGCGAAAGGAACATGGCGGGTGCGATCATACCAGCACTAATGCACCGGATCCCATCAGAACTCCGAAGTTAAGCGTGCTTGGGCGAGAGTAGTACTAGGATGGGTGACCCCCTGGGAAGTCCTCGTGTTGCACCCCTCTCTTTTTTGTTTCGAAATCCAAATTTCCTATTCGTTCTTTATCCTGTAGTAATTTAGCTCCGTCGGAACGATTGCTTAATATTTTGCTTCTTGTCGAAGCGTGAAGGAGGATCTGAAGGCGCGAGACAAATCAGGAACGGTACGGCTCGATCAAAGCCCGGATCGTCGCTCAAATTTGTCGGCGCAAATGTATCACCGCAACTAGGGGTGGCAATTTTCGACACGACACGAACCTAACACGAAATTAATGGGTTTGGGTTGAGGTTTCGGGAATTCGGGTCAGAATCGGGTTGGACCCGATGAACCCGAAAAGAAAACCGGTCGATTTCGGGTCAACCCGTGGTGACCTGATATGACCCGATATGACCCGTTTACGAATTAAAAATAATTTAATAAACATAAAAATAATTTTATCTAACTAAACTAAGTTATTCTTTTTTTCAAAGGCATTAATTACTTAATCCTAAACGAATTTATTTAATTTGTGTGAAGTTGAAATTATTATACTTGGACAAATAATATATTATATTATTTTTCACTTTTGTATTGTTTTAATTTATTTTATATTTTGCTTGGGATAAAACACTTTTACGGTGTTTAATTTATTTTAGATTTGATTTGGAATCATTTATTTAAATTTTTATTACTTGATTATGTAATTAGTTTTGTGAGAAATTGATTTTATTAGAAATTACAGTGATAAATTAATAAATTAAAATTAAGTTTCGGGTCATTTCGGGTCGACCCGCCGCCCCGTAAACCTGAAATTTTCGGGTTCGGGTCAGCATACCTGACCCGTCACGGGTTGGCGGGTCGGGGTTCGGGTCAACAGATTTTCTGGCGGGTCTGTTGACCCGAACCCGACCCGCCAACCTGATTTGGACCCGAATTGCCACCCCTGACTGCAAGCGTGAAGGATTGATTTCATGATAATTTAGAGTTGCGGGATGAGGGAAAAAAACAGGGTGCAAATCAATAACAAAAAAATATATAAAGTAAATAAATAAAAGGATAAGAGGAAAATGCTTGAATTGACGCTTAAAATGAATTTCGGTCTAGAAAAGCCACACTGCTTCGCAGGACGGGGTAGTTTAAAAGAATAACGCGAAAGGAACATGGCGGGTGCGATCATACCAGCACTAATGCACCGGATCCCATCAGAACTCCGAAGTTAAGCGTGCTTGGGCGAGAGTAGTACTAGGATGGGTGACCCCCTGGGAAGTCCTCGTGTTGCACCCCTCTCTTTTTTGTTTCGAAATCCAAATTTCCTATTCGTTCTTTATCCTGTAGTAATTTAGCTCCGTCGGAACGATTGCTTAATATTTTGCTTCTTGTCGAAGCGTGAAGGAGGATCTGAAGGCGCGAGACAAATCAGGAACGGTACGGCTCGATCAAAGCCCGGATCGTCGCTCAAATTTGTCGGCGCAAATGTATCACCGCAACTAGGGGTGGCAATTTTCGACACGACACGAACCTAACACGAAATTAATGGGTTTGGGTTGAGGTTTCGGGAATTCGGGTCAGAATCGGGTTGGACCCGATGAACCCGAAAAGAAAACCGGTCGATTTCGGGTCAACCCGTGGTGACCTGATATGACCCGATATGACCCGTTTACGAATTAAAAATAATTTAATAAACATAAAAATAATTTTATCTAACTAAACTAAGTTATTCTTTTTTTCAAAGGCATTAATTACTTAATCCTAAACGAATTTATTTAATTTGTGTGAAGTTGAAATTATTATACTTGGACAAATAATATATTATATTATTTTTCACTTTTGTATTGTTTTAATTTATTTTATATTTTGCTTGGGATAAAACACTTTTACGGTGTTTAATTTATTTTAGATTTGATTTGGAATCATTTATTTAAATTTTTATTACTTGATTATGTAATTAGTTTTGTGAGAAATTGATTTTATTAGAAATTACAGTGATAAATTAATAAATTAAAATTAAGTTTCGGGTCATTTCGGGTCGACCCGCCGCCCCGTAAACCTGAAATTTTCGGGTTCGGGTCAGCATACCTGACCCGTCACGGGTTGGCGGGTCGGGGTTCGGGTCAACAGATTTTCTGGCGGGTCTGTTGACCCGAACCCGACCCGCCAACCTGATTTGGACCCGAATTGCCACCCCTGACTGCAAGCGTGAAGGATTGATTTCATGATAATTTAGAGTTGCGGGATGAGGGAAAAAAACAGGGTGCAAATCAATAACAAAAAAATATATAAAGTAAATAAATAAAAGGATAAGAGGAAAATGCTTGAATTGACGCTTAAAATGAATTTCGGTCTAGAAAAGCCACACTGCTTCGCAGGACGGGGTAGTTTAAAAGAATAACGCGAAAGGAACATGGCGGGTGCGATCATACCAGCACTAATGCACCGGATCCCATCAGAACTCCGAAGTTAAGCGTGCTTGGGCGAGAGTAGTACTAGGATGGGTGACCCCCTGGGAAGTCCTCGTGTTGCACCCCTCTCTTTTTTGTTTCGAAATCCAAATTTCCTATTCGTTCTTTATCCTGTAGTAATTTAGCTCCGTCGGAACGATTGCTTAATATTTTGCTTCTTGTCGAAGCGTGAAGGAGGATCTGAAGGCGCGAGACAAATCAGGAACGGTACGGCTCGATCAAAGCCCGGATCGTCGCTCAAATTTGTCGGCGCAAATGTATCACCGCAACTAGGGGTGGCAATTTTCGACACGACACGAACCTAACACGAAATTAATGGGTTTGGGTTGAGGTTTCGGGAATTCGGGTCAGAATCGGGTTGGACCCGATGAACCCGAAAAGAAAACCGGTCGATTTCGGGTCAACCCGTGGTGACCTGATATGACCCGATATGACCCGTTTACGAATTAAAAATAATTTAATAAACATAAAAATAATTTTATCTAACTAAACTAAGTTATTCTTTTTTTCAAAGGCATTAATTACTTAATCCTAAACGAATTTATTTAATTTGAGTGAAGTTGAAATTATTATACTTGGACAAATAATATATTATATTATTTTTCACTTTTGTATTGTTTTAATTTATTTTATATTTTGCTTGGGATAAAACACTTTTACGGTGTTTAATTTATTTTAGATTTGATTTGGAATCATTGATTTAAATTTTTATTACTTGATTATGTAATTAGTTTTGTGAGAAATTGATTTTATTAGAAATTACAGTGATAAATTAATAAATTAAAATTAAGTTTCGGGTCATTTCGGGTCGACCCGCCGCCCCGTAAACCTGAAATTTTCGGGTTCGGGTCAGCATACCTGACCCGTCACGGGTTGGCGGGTCGGGGTTCGGGTCAACAGATTTTCTGGCGGGTCTGTTGACCCGAACCCGACCCGCCAACCTGATTTGGACCCGAATTGCCACCCCTGACTGCAAGCGTGAAGGATTGATTTCATGATAATTTAGAGTTGCGGGATGAGGGAAAAAAACAGGGTGCAAATCAATAACAAAAAAAAATATAAAGTAAATAAATAAAAGGATAAGAGGAAAATGCTTGAATTGACGCTTAAAATGAATTTCGGTCTAGAAAAGCCACACTGCTTCGCAGGACGGGGTAGTTTAAAAGAATAACGCGAAAGGAACATGGCGGGTGCGATCATACCAGCACTAATGCACCGGATCCCATCAGAACTCCGAAGTTAAGCGTGCTTGGGCGAGAGTAGTACTAGGATGGGTGACCCCCTGGGAAGTCCTCGTGTTGCACCCCTCTCTTTTTTGTTTCGAAATCCAAATTTCCTATTCGTTCTTTATCCTGTAGTAATTTAGCTCCGTCGGAACGATTGCTTAATATTTTGCTTCTTGTCGAAGCGTGAAGGAGGATCTGAAGGCGCGAGACAAATCAGGAACGGTACGGCTCGATCAAAGCCCGGATCGTCGCTCAAATTTGTCGGCGCAAATGTATCACCGCAACTAGGGGTGGCAATTTTCGACACGACACGAACCTAACACGAAATTAATGGGTTTGGGTTGAGGTTTCGGGAATTCGGGTCAGAATCGGGTTGGACCCGATGAACCCGAAAAGAAAACCGGTCGATTTCGGGTCAACACGTGGTGACCTGATATGACCCGATATGACCCGTTTACGAATTAAAAATAATTTAATAAACCTAAAAATAATTTTATCTAACTAAACTAAGTTATTCTTTTTTTCAAAGGCATTAATTACTTAATCCTAAACGAATTTATTTAATTTGTGTGAAGTTGAAATTATTATACTTGGACAAATAATATATTATATTATTTTTCACTTTTGTATTGTTTTAATTTATTTTATATTTTGCTTGGGATAAAACACTTTTACGGTGTTTAATTTATTTTAGATTTGATTTGGAATCATTTATTTAAATTTTTATTACTTGATTATGTAATTAGTTTTGTGAGAAATTGATTTTATTAGAAATTACAGTGATAAATTAATAAATTAAAATTAAGTTTCGGGTCATTTCGGGTCGACCCGCCGCCCCGTAAACCTGAAATTTTCGGGTTCGGGTCAGCATACCTGACCCGTCACGGGTTGGCGGGTCGGGGTTCGGGTCAACAGATTTTCTGGCGGGTCTGTTGACCCGAACCCGACCCGCCAACCTGATTTGGACCCGAATTGCCACCCCTGACTGCAAGCGTGAAGGATTGATTTCATGATAATTTAGAGTTGCGGGATGAGGGAAAAAAACAGGGTGCAAATCAATAACAAAAAAATATATAAAGTAAATAAATAAAAGGATAAGAGGAAAATGCTTGAATTGACGCTTAAAATGAATTTCGGTCTAGAAAAGCCACACTGCTTCGCAGGACGGGGTAGTTTAAAAGAATAACGCGAAAGGAACATGGCGGGTGCGATCATACCAGCACTAATGCACCGGATCCCATCAGAACTCCGAAGTTAAGCGTGCTTGGGCGAGAGTAGTACTAGGATGGGTGACCCCCTGGGAAGTCCTCGTGTTGCACCCCTCTCTTTTTTGTTTCGAAATCCAAATTTCCTATTCGTTCTTTATCCTGTAGTAATTTAGCTCCGTCGGAACGATTGCTTAATATTTTGCTTCTTGTCGAAGCGTGAAGGAGGATCTGAAGGCGCGAGACAAATCAGGAACGGTACGGCTCGATCAAAGCCCGGATCGTCGCTCAAATTTGTCGGCGCAAATGTATCACCGCAACTAGGGGTGGCAATTTTCGACACGACACGAACCTAACACGAAATTAATGGGTTTGGGTTGAGGTTTCGGGAATTCGGGTCAGAATCGGGTTGGACCCGATGAACCCGAAAAGAAAACCGGTCGATTTCGGGTCAACCCGTGGTGACCTGATATGACCCGATATGACCCGTTTACGAATTAAAAATAATTTAATAAACATAAAAATAATTTTATCTAACTAAACTAAGTTATTCTTTTTTTCAAAGGCATTAATTACTTAATCCTAAACGAATTTATTTAATTTGTGTGAAGTTGAAATTATTATACTTGGACAAATAATATATTATATTATTTTTCACTTTTGTATTGTTTTAATTTATTTTATATTTTGCTTGGGATAAAACACTTTTACGGTGTTTAATTTATTTTAGATTTGATTTGGAATCATTTATTTAAATTTTTATTACTTGATTATGTAATTAGTTTTGTGAGAAATTGATTTTATTAGAAATTACAGTGATAAATTAATAAATTAAAATTAAGTTTCGGGTCATTTCGGGTCGACCCGCCGCCCCGTAAACCTGAAATTTTCGGGTTCGGGTCAGCATACCTGACCCGTCACGGGTTGGCGGGTCGGGGTTCGGGTCAACAGATTTTCTGGCGGGTCTGTTGACCCGAACCCGACCCGCCAACCTGATTTGGACCCGAATTGCCACCCCTGACTGCAAGCGTGAAGGATTGATTTCATGATAATTTAGAGTTGCGGGATGAGGGAAAAAAACAGGGTGCAAATCAATAACAAAAAAAAATATAAAGTAAATAAATAAAAGGATAAGAGGAAAATGCCTGAATTGACGCTTAAAATGAATTTCGGTCTAGAAAAGCCACACTGCTTCGCAGGACGGGGTAGTTTAAAAGAATAACGCGAAAGGAACATGGCGGGTGCGATCATACCAGCACTAATGCACCGGATCCCATCAGAACTCCGAAGTTAAGCGTGCTTGGGCGAGAGTAGTACTAGGATGGGTGACCCCCTGGGAAGTCCTCGTGTTGCACCCCTCTCTTTTTTGTTTCGAAATCCAAATTTCCTATTCGTTCTTTATCCTGTAGTAATTTAGCTCCGTCGGAACGATTGCTTAATATTTTGCTTCTTGTCGAAGCGTGAAGGAGGATCTGAAGGCGCGAGACAAATCAGGAACGGTACGGCTCGATCAAAGCCCGGATCGTCGCTCAAATTTGTCGGCGCAAATGTATCACCGCAACTAGGGGTTGCAATTTTCGACACGACACGAACCTAACACGAAATTAATGGGTTTGGGTTGAGGTTTCGGGAATTCGGGTCAGAATCGGGTTGGACCCGATGAACCCGAAAAGAAAACCGGTCGATTTCGGGTCAACCCGTGGTGACCTGATATGACCCGATATGACCCGTTTACGAATTAAAAATAATTTAATAAACATAAAAATAATTTTATCTAACTAAACTAAGTTATTCTTTTTTTCAAAGGCATTAATTACTTAATCCTAAACGAATTTATTTAATTTGTGTGAAGTTGAAATTATTATACTTGGACAAATAATATATTATATTATTTTTCACTTTTGTATTGTTTTAATTTATTTTATATTTTGCTTGGGATAAAACACTTTTACGGTGTTTAATTTATTTTAGATTTGATTTGGAATCATTTATTTAAATTTTTATTACTTGATTATGTAATTAGTTTTGTGAGAAATTGATTTTATTAGAAATTACAGTGATAAATTAATAAATTAAAATTAAGTTTCGGGTCATTTCGGGTCGACCCGCCGCCCCGTAAACCTGAAATTTTCGGGTTCGGGTCAGCATACCTGACCCGTCACGGGTTGGCGGGTCGGGGTTCGGGTCAACAGATTTTCTGGCGGGTCTGTTGACCCGAACCCGACCCGCCAACCTGATTTGGACCCGAATTGCCACCCCTAACTGCAAGCGTGAACGATTGATTTCATGATAATTTAGAGTTGCGGGATGAGGGAAAAAAACAGGGTGCAAATCAATAACAAAAAAAAATATAAAGTAAATAAATAAAAGGATAAGAGGAAAATGCTTGAATTGACGCTTAAAATGAATTTCGGTCTAGAAAAGCCACACTGCTTCGCAGGACGGGGTAGTTTAAAAGAATAACGCGAAAGGAACATGGCGGGTGCGATCATACCAGCACTAATGCACCGGATCCCATCAGAACTCCGAAGTTAAGCGTGCTTGGGCGAGAGTAGTACTAGGATGGGTGACCCCCTGGGAAGTCCTCGTGTTGCACCCCTCTCTTTTTTGTTTCGAAATCCAAATTTCCTATTCGTTCTTTATCATGTAGTAATTTAGCTCCGTCGGAACGATTGCTTAATATTTTGCTTCTTGTCGAAGCGTGAAGGAGGATCTGAAGGCGCGAGACAAATCAGGAACGGTACGGCTCGATCAAAGCCCGGATCGTCGCTCAAATTTGTCGGCGCAAATGTATCACCGCAACTAGGGGTGGCAATTTTCGACACGACACGAACCTAACACGAAATTAATGGGTTTGGGTTGAGGTTTCGGGAATTCGGGTCAGAATCGGGTTGGACCCGATGAACCCGAAAAGAAAACCGGTCGATTTCGGGTCAACCCGTGGTGACCTGATATGACCCGATATGACCCGTTTACGAATTAAAAATAATTTAATAAACATAAAAATAATTTTATCTAACTAAACTAAGTTATTCTTTTTTTCAAAGGCATTAATTACTTAATCCTAAACGAATTTATTTAATTTGTGTGAAGTTGAAATTATTATACTTGGACAAATAATATATTATATTATTTTTCACTTTTGTATTGTTTTAATTTATTTTATATTTTGCTTGGGATAAAACACTTTTACGGTGTTTAATTTATTTTAGATTTGATTTGGAATCATTTATTTAAATTTTTATTACTTGATTATGTAATTAGTTTTGTGAGAAATTGATTTTATTAGAAATTACAGTGATAAATTAATAAATTAAAATTAAGTTTCGGGTCATTTCGGGTCGACCCGCCGCCCCGTAAACCTGAAATTTTCGGGTTCGGGTCAGCATACCTGACCCGTCACGGGTTGGCGGGTCGGGGTTCGGGTCAACAGATTTTCTGGCGGGTCTGTTGACCCGAACCCGACCCGCCAACCTGATTTGGACCCGAATTGCCACCCCTGACTGCAAGCGTGAAGGATTGATTTCATGATAATTTAGAGTTGCGGGATGAGGGAAAAAAACAGGGTGCAAATCAATAACAAAAAAATATATAAAGTAAATAAATAAAAGGATAAGAGGAAAATGCTTGAATTGACGCTTAAAATGAATTTCGGTCTAGAAAAGCCACACTGCTTCGCAGGACGGGGTAGTTTAAAAGAATAACGCGAAAGGAACATGGCGGGTGCGATCATACCAGCACTAATGCACCGGATCCCATCAGAACTCCGAAGTTAAGCGTGCTTGGGCGAGAGTAGTACTAGGATGGGTGACCCCCTGGGAAGTCCTCGTGTTGCACCCCTCTCTTTTTTGTTTCGAAATCCAAATTTCCTATTCGTTCTTTATCCTGTAGTAATTTAGCTCCGTCGGAACGATTGCTTAATATTTTGCTTCTTGTCGAAGCGTGAAGGAGGATCTGAAGGCGCGAGACAAATCAGGAACGGTACGGCTCGATCAAAGCCCGGATCGTCGCTCAAATTTGTCGGCGCAAATGTATCACCGCAACTAGGGGTGGCAATTTTCGACACGACACGAACCTAACACGAAATTAATGGGTTTGGGTTGAGGTTTCGGGAATTCGGGTCAGAATCGGGTTGGACCCGATGAACCCGAAAAGAAAACCGGTCGATTTCGGGTCAACCCGTGGTGACCTGATATGACCCGATATGACCCGTTTACGAATTAAAAATAATTTAATAAACATAAAAATAATTTTATCTAACTAAACTAAGTTATTCTTTTTTTCAAAGGCATTAATTACTTAATCCTAAACGAATTTATTTAATTTGTGTGAAGTTGAAATTATTATACTTGGACAAATAATATATTATATTATTTTTCACTTTTGTATTGTTTTAATTTATTTTATATTTTGCTTGGGATAAAACACTTTTACGGTGTTTAATTTATTTTAGATTTGATTTGGAATCATTTATTTAAATTTTTATTACTTGATTATGTAATTAGTTTTGTGAGAAATTGATTTTATTAGAAATTACAGTGATAAATTAATAAATTAAAATTAAGTTTCGGGTCATTTCGGGTCGACCCGCCGCCCCGTAAACCTGAAATTTTCGGGTTCGGGTCAGCATACCTGACCCGTCACGGGTTGGCGGGTCGGGGTTCGGGTCAACAGATTTTCTGGCGGGTCTGTTGACCCGAACCCGACCCGCCAACCTGATTTGGACCCGAATTGCCACCCCTGACTGCAAGCGTGAAGGATTGATTTCATGATAATTTAGAGTTGCGGGATGAGGGAAAAAAACAGGGTGCAAATCAATAACAAAAAAAAATATAAAGTAAATAAATAAAAGGATAAGAGGAAAATGCTTGAATTGACGCTTAAAATGAATTTCGGTCTAGAAAAGCCACACTGCTTCGCAGGACGGGGTAGTTTAAAAGAATAACGCGAAAGGAACATGGCGGGTGCGATCATACCAGCACTAATGCACCGGATCCCATCAGAACTCCGAAGTTAAGCGTGCTTGGGCGAGAGTAGTACTAGGATGGGTGACCCCCTGGGAAGTCCTCGTGTTGCACCCCTCTCTTTTTTGTTTCGAAATCCAAATTTCCTATTCGTTCTTTATCCTGTAGTAATTTAGCTCCGTCGGAACGATTGCTTAATATTTTGCTTCTTGTCGAAGCGTGAAGGAGGATCTGAAGGCGCGAGACAAATCAGGAACGGTACGGCTCGATCAAAGCCCGGATCGTCGCTCAAATTTGTCGGCGCAAATGTATCACCGCAACTAGGGGTGGCAATTTTCGACACGACACGAACCTAACACGAAATTAATGGGTTTGGGTTGAGGTTTCGGGAATTCGGGTCAGAATCGGGTTGGACCCGATGAACCCGAAAAGAAAACCGGTCGATTTCGGGTCAACCCGTGGTGACCTGATATGACCCGATATGACCCGTTTACGAATTAAAAATAATTTAATAAACATAAAAATAATTTTATCTAACTAAACTAAGTTATTCTTTTTTTCAAAGGCATTAATTACTTAATCCTAAACGAATTTATTTAATTTGAGTGAAGTTGAAATTATTATACTTGGACAAATAATATATTATATTATTTTTCACTTTTGTATTGTTTTAATTTATTTTATATTTTGCTTGGGATAAAACACTTTTACGGTGTTTAATTTATTTTAGATTTGATTTGGAATCATTGATTTAAATTTTTATTACTTGATTATGTAATTAGTTTTGTGAGAAATTGATTTTATTAGAAATTACAGTGATAAATTAATAAATTAAAATTAAGTTTCGGGTCATTTCGGGTCGACCCGCCGCCCCGTAAACCTGAAATTTTCGGGTTCGGGTCAGCATACCTGACCCGTCACGGGTTGGCGGGTCGGGGTTCGGGTCAACAGATTTTCTGGCGGGTCTGTTGACCCGAACCCGACCCGCCAACCTGATTTGGACCCGAATTGCCACCCCTAACTGCAAGCGTGAAGGATTGATTTCATGATAATTTAGAGTTGCGGGATGAGGGAAAAAAACAGGGTGCAAATCAATAACAAAAAAAAATATAAAGTAAATAAATAAAAGGATAAGAGGAAAATGCTTGAATTGACGCTTAAAATGAATTTCGGTCTAGAAAAGCCACACTGCTTCGCAGGACGGGGTAGTTTAAAAGAATAACGCGAAAGGAACATGGCGGGTGCGATCATACCAGCACTAATGCACCGGATCCCATCAGAACTCCGAAGTTAAGCGTGCTTGGGCGAGAGTAGTACTAGGATGGGTGACCCCCTGGGAAGTCCTCGTGTTGCACCCCTCTCTTTTTTGTTTCGAAATCCAAATTTCCTATTCGTTCTTTATCCTGTAGTAATTTAGCTCCGTCGGAACGATTGCTTAATATTTTGCTTCTTGTCGAAGCGTGAAGGAGGATCTGAAGGCGCGAGACAAATCAGGAACGGTACGGCTCGATCAAAGCCCGGATCGTCGCTCAAATTTGTCGGCGCAAATGTATCACCGCAACTAGGGGTGGCAATTTTCGACACGACACGAACCTAACACGAAATTAATGGGTTTGGGTTGAGGTTTCGGGAATTCGGGTCAGAATCGGGTTGGACCCGATGAACCCGAAAAGAAAACCGGTCGATTTCGGGTCAACCCGTGGTGACCTGATATGACCCGATATGACCCGTTTACGAATTAAAAATAATTTAATAAACCTAAAAATAATTTTATCTAACTAAACTAAGTTATTCTTTTTTTCAAAGGCATTAATTACTTAATCCTAAACGAATTTATTTAATTTGTGTGAAGTTGAAATTATTATACTTGGACAAATAATATATTATATTATTTTTCACTTTTGTATTGTTTTAATTTATTTTATATTTTGCTTGGGATAAAACACTTTTACGGTGTTTAATTTATTTTAGATTTGATTTGGAATCATTTATTTAAATTTTTATTACTTGATTATGTAATTAGTTTTGTGAGAAATTGATTTTATTAGAAATTACAGTGATAAATTAATAAATTAAAATTAAGTTTCGGGTCATTTCGGGTCGACCCGCCGCCCCGTAAACCTGAAATTTTCGGGTTCGGGTCAGCATACCTGACCCGTCACGGGTTGGCGGGTCGGGGTTCGGGTCAACAGATTTTCTGGCGGGTCTGTTGACCCGAACCCGACCCGCCAACCTGATTTGGACCCGAATTGCCACCCCTGACTGCAAGCGTGAAGGATTGATTTCATGATAATTTAGAGTTGCGGGATGAGGGAAAAAAACAGGGTGCAAATCAATAACAAAAAAATATATAAAGTAAATAAATAAAAGGATAAGAGGAAAATGCTTGAATTGACGCTTAAAATGAATTTCGGTCTAGAAAAGCCACACTGCTTCGCAGGACGGGGTAGTTTAAAAGAATAACGCGAAAGGAACATGGCGGGTGCGATCATACCAGCACTAATGCACCGGATCCCATCAGAACTCCGAAGTTAAGCGTGCTTGGGCGAGAGTAGTACTAGGATGGGTGACCCCCTGGGAAGTCCTCGTGTTGCACCCCTCTCTTTTTTGTTTCGAAATCCAAATTTCCTATTCGTTCTTTATCCT
Source organism: Coffea arabica (assembly GCF_036785885.1). Classification (NCBI taxonomy): domain Eukaryota; kingdom Viridiplantae; phylum Streptophyta; class Magnoliopsida; order Gentianales; family Rubiaceae; genus Coffea; species Coffea arabica. The sequence goes on along the minus strand of NC_092331.1, from coordinate 46,188,943 downwards.
GTAGTAATTTAGCTCCGTCGGAACGATTGCTTAATATTTTGCTTCTTGTCGAAGCGTGAAGGAGGATCTGAAGGCGCGAGACAAATCAGGAACGGTACGGCTCGATCAAAGCCCGGATCGTCGCTCAAATTTGTCGGCGCAAATGTATCACCGCAACTAGGGGTGGCAATTTTCGACACGACACGAACCTAACACGAAATTAATGGGTTTGGGTTGAGGTTTCGGGAATTCGGGTCAGAATCGGGTTGGACCCGATGAACCCGAAAAGAAAACCGGTCGATTTCGGGTCAACCCGTGGTGACCTGATATGACCCGATATGACCCGTTTACGAATTAAAAATAATTTAATAAACATAAAAATAATTTTATCTAACTAAACTAAGTTATTCTTTTTTTCAAAGGCATTAATTACTTAATCCTAAACGAATTTATTTAATTTGAGTGAAGTTGAAATTATTATACTTGGACAAATAATATATTATATTATTTTTCACTTTTGTATTGTTTTAATTTATTTTATATTTTGCTTGGGATAAAACACTTTTACGGTGTTTAATTTATTTTAGATTTGATTTGGAATCATTGATTTAAATTTTTATTACTTGATTATGTAATTAGTTTTGTGAGAAATTGATTTTATTAGAAATTACAGTGATAAATTAATAAATTAAAATTAAGTTTCGGGTCATTTCGGGTCGACCCGCCGCCCCGTAAACCTGAAATTTTCGGGTTCGGGTCAGCATACCTGACCCGTCACGGGTTGGCGGGTCGGGGTTCGGGTCAACAGATTTTCTGGCGGGTCTGTTGACCCGAACCCGACCCGCCAACCTGATTTGGACCCGAATTGCCACCCCTGACTGCAAGCGTGAAGGATTGATTTCATGATAATTTAGAGTTGCGGGATGAGGGAAAAAAACAGGGTGCAAATCAATAACAAAAAAAAATATAAAGTAAATAAATAAAAGGATAAGAGGAAAATGCCTGAATTGACGCTTAAAATGAATTTCGGTCTAGAAAAGCCACACTGCTTCGCAGGACGGGGTAGTTTAAAAGAATAACGCGAAAGGAACATGGCGGGTGCGATCATACCAGCACTAATGCACCGGATCCCATCAGAACTCCGAAGTTAAGCGTGCTTGGGCGAGAGTAGTACTAGGATGGGTGACCCCCTGGGAAGTCCTCGTGTTGCACCCCTCTCTTTTTTGTTTCGAAATCCAAATTTCCTATTCGTTCTTTATCCTGTAGTAATTTAGCTCCGTCGGAACGATTGCTTAATATTTTGCTTCTTGTCGAAGCGTGAAGGAGGATCTGAAGGCGCGAGACAAATCAGGAACGGTACGGCTCGATCAAAGCCCGGATCGTCGCTCAAATTTGTCGGCGCAAATGTATCACCGCAACTAGGGGTGGCAATTTTCGACACGACACGAACCTAACACGAAATTAATGGGTTTGGGTTGAGGTTTCGGGAATTCGGGTCAGAATCGGGTTGGACCCGATGAACCCGAAAAGAAAACCGGTCGATTTCGGGTCAACCCGTGGTGACCTGATATGACCCGATATGACCCGTTTACGAATTAAAAATAATTTAATAAACATAAAAATAATTTTATCTAACTAAACTAAGTTATTCTTTTTTTCAAAGGCATTAATTACTTAATCCTAAACGAATTTATTTAATTTGTGTGAAGTTGAAATTATTATACTTGGACAAATAATATATTATATTATTTTTCACTTTTGTATTGTTTTAATTTATTTTATATTTTGCTTGGGATAAAACACTTTTACGGTGTTTAATTTATTTTAGATTTGATTTGGAATCATTTATTTAAATTTTTATTACTTGATTATGTAATTAGTTTTGTGAGAAATTGATTTTATTAGAAATTACAGTGATAAATTAATAAATTAAAATTAAGTTTCGGGTCATTTCGGGTCGACCCGCCGCCCCGTAAACCTGAAATTTTCGGGTTCGGGTCAGCATACCTGACCCGTCACGGGTTGGCGGGTCGGGGTTCGGGTCAACAGATTTTCTGGCGGGTCTGTTGACCCGAACCCGACCCGCCAACCTGATTTGGACCCGAATTGCCACCCCTGACTGCAAGCGTGAAGGATTGATTTCATGATAATTTAGAGTTGCGGGATGAGGGAAAAAAACAGGGTGCAAATCAATAACAAAAAAAAATATAAAGTAAATAAATAAAAGGATAAGAGGAAAATGCCTGAATTGACGCTTAAAATGAATTTCGGTCTAGAAAAGCCACACTGCTTCGCAGGACGGGGTAGTTTAAAAGAATAACGCGAAAGGAACATGGCGGGTGCGATCATACCAGCACTAATGCACCGGATCCCATCACAACTCCGAAGTTAAGCGTGCTTGGGCGAGAGTAGTACTAGGATGGGTGACCCCCTGGGAAGTCCTCGTGTTGCACCCCTCTCTTTTTTGTTTCGAAATCCAAATTTCCTATTCGTTCTTTATCCTGTAGTAATTTAGCTCCGTCGGAACGATTGCTTAATATTTTGCTTCTTGTCGAAGCGTGAAGGAGGATCTGAAGGCGCGAGACAAATCAGGAACGGTACGGCTCGATCAAAGCCCGGATCGTCGCTCAAATTTGTCGGCGCAAATGTATCACCGCAACTAGGGGTGGCAATTTTCGACACGACACGAACCTAACACGAAATTAATGGGTTTGGGTTGAGGTTTCGGGAATTCGGGTCAGAATCGGGTTGGACCCGATGAACCCGAAAAGAAAACCGGTCGATTTCGGGTCAACCCGTGGTGACCTGATATGACCCGATATGACCCGTTTACGAATTAAAAATAATTTAATAAACATAAAAATAATTTTATCTAACTAAACTAAGTTATTCTTTTTTTCAAAGGCATTAATTACTTAATCCTAAACGAATTTATTTAATTTGTGTGAAGTTGAAATTATTATACTTGGACAAATAATATATTATATTATTTTTCACTTTTGTATTGTTTTAATTTATTTTATATTTTGCTTGGGATAAAACACTTTTACGGTGTTTAATTTATTTTAGATTTGATTTGGAATCATTTATTTAAATTTTTATTACTTGATTATGTAATTAGTTTTGTGAGAAATTGATTTTATTAGAAATTACAGTGATAAATTAATAAATTAAAATTAAGTTTCGGGTCATTTCGGGTCGACCCGCCGCCCCGTAAACCTGAAATTTTCGGGTTCGGGTCAGCATACCTGACCCGTCACGGGTTGGCGGGTCGGGGTTCGGGTCAACAGATTTTCTGGCGGGTCTGTTGACCCGAACCCGACCCGCCAACCTGATTTGGACCCGAATTGCCACCCCTGACTGCAAGCGTGAAGGATTGATTTCATGATAATTTAGAGTTGCGGGATGAGGGAAAAAAACAGGGTGCAAATCAATAACAAAAAAAAATATAAAGTAAATAAATAAAAGGATAAGAGGAAAATGCCTGAATTGACGCTTAAAATGAATTTCGGTCTAGAAAAGCCACACTGCTTCGCAGGACGGGGTAGTTTAAAAGAATAACGCGAAAGGAACATGGCGGGTGCGATCATACCAGCACTAATGCACCGGATCCCATCACAACTCCGAAGTTAAGCGTGCTTGGGCGAGAGTAGTACTAGGATGGGTGACCCCCTGGGACGTCCTCGTGTTGCACCCCTCTCTTTTTTGTTTCGAAATCCAAATTTCCTATTCGTTCTTTATCCTGTAGTAATTTAGCTCCGTCGGAACGATTGCTTAATATTTTGCTTCTTGTCGAAGCGTGAAGGAGGATCTGAAGGCGCGAGACAAATCAGGAACGGTACGGCTCGATCAAAGCCCGGATCGTCGCTCAAATTTGTCGGCGCAAATGTATCACCGCAACTAGGGGTGGCAATTTTCGACACGACACGAACCTAACACGAAATTAATGGGTTTGGGTTGAGGTTTCGGGAATTCGGGTCAGAATCGGGTTGGACCCGATGAACCCGAAAAGAAAACCGGTCGATTTCGGGTCAACCCGTGGTGACCTGATATGACCCGATATGACCCGTTTACGAATTAAAAATAATTTAATAAACATAAAAATAATTTTATCTAACTAAACTAAGTTATTCTTTTTTTCAAAGGCATTAATTACTTAATCCTAAACGAATTTATTTAATTTGTGTGAAGTTGAAATTATTATACTTGGACAAATAATATATTATATTATTTTTCACTTTTGTATTGTTTTAATTTATTTTATATTTTGCTTGGGATAAAACACTTTTACGGTGTTTAATTTATTTTAGATTTGATTTGGAATCATTTATTTAAATTTTTATTACTTGATTATGTAATTAGTTTTGTGAGAAATTGATTTTATTAGAAATTACAGTGATAAATTAATAAATTAAAATTAAGTTTCGGGTCATTTCGGGTCGACCCGCCGCCCCGTAAACCTGAAATTTTCGGGTTCGGGTCAGCATACCTGACCCGTCACGGGTTGGCGGGTCGGGGTTCGGGTCAACAGATTTTCTGGCGGGTCTGTTGACCCGAACCCGACCCGCCAACCTGATTTGGACCCGAATTGCCACCCCTGACTGCAAGCGTGAAGGATTGATTTCATGATAATTTAGAGTTGCGGGATGAGGGAAAAAAACAGGGTGCAAATCAATAACAAAAAAAAATATAAAGTAAATAAATAAAAGGATAAGAGGAAAATGCCTGAATTGACGCTTAAAATGAATTTCGGTCTAGAAAAGCCACACTGCTTCGCAGGACGGGGTAGTTTAAAAGAATAACGCGAAAGGAACATGGCGGGTGCGATCATACCAGCACTAATGCACCGGATCCCATCACAACTCCGAAGTTAAGCGTGCTTGGGCGAGAGTAGTACTAGGATGGGTGACCCCCTGGGACGTCCTCGTGTTGCACCCCTCTCTTTTTTGTTTCGAAATCCAAATTTCCTATTCGTTCTTTATCCTGTAGTAATTTAGCTCCGTCGGAACGATTGCTTAATATTTTGCTTCTTGTCGAAGCGTGAAGGAGGATCTGAAGGCGCGAGACAAATCAGGAACGGTACGGCTCGATCAAAGCCCGGATCGTCGCTCAAATTTGTCGGCGCAAATGTATCACCGCAACTAGGGGTGGCAATTTTCGACACGACACGAACCTAACACGAAATTAATGGGTTTGGGTTGAGGTTTCGGGAATTCGGGTCAGAATCGGGTTGGACCCGATGAACCCGAAAAGAAAACCGGTCGATTTCGGGTCAACCCGTGGTGACCTGATATGACCCGATATGACCCGTTTACGAATTAAAAATAATTTAATAAACATAAAAATAATTTTATCTAACTAAACTAAGTTATTCTTTTTTTCAAAGGCATTAATTACTTAATCCTAAACGAATTTATTTAATTTGTGTGAAGTTGAAATTATTATACTTGGACAAATAATATATTATATTATTTTTCACTTTTGTATTGTTTTAATTTATTTTATATTTTGCTTGGGATAAAACACTTTTACGGTGTTTAATTTATTTTAGATTTGATTTGGAATCATTTATTTAAATTTTTATTACTTGATTATGTAATTAGTTTTGTGAGAAATTGATTTTATTAGAAATTACAGTGATAAATTAATAAATTAAAATTAAGTTTCGGGTCATTTCGGGTCGACCCGCCGCCCCGTAAACCTGAAATTTTCGGGTTCGGGTCAGCATACCTGACCCGTCACGGGTTGGCGGGTCGGGGTTCGGGTCAACAGATTTTCTGGCGGGTCTGTTGACCCGAACCCGACCCGCCAACCTGATTTGGACCCGAATTGCCACCCCTGACTGCAAGCGTGAAGGATTGATTTCATGATAATTTAGAGTTGCGGGATGAGGGAAAAAAACAGGGTGCAAATCAATAACAAAAAAATATATAAAGTAAATAAATAAAAGGATAAGAGGAAAATGCTTGAATTGACGCTTAAAATGAATTTCGGTCTAGAAAAGCCACACTGCTTCGCAGGACGGGGTAGTTTAAAAGAATAACGCGAAAGGAACATGGCGGGTGCGATCATACCAGCACTAATGCACCGGATCCCATCACAACTCCGAAGTTAAGCGTGCTTGGGCGAGAGTAGTACTAGGATGGGTGACCCCCTGGGACGTCCTCGTGTTGCACCCCTCTCTTTTTTGTTTCGAAATCCAAATTTCCTATTCGTTCTTTATCCTGTAGTAATTTAGCTCCGTCGGAACGATTGCTTAATATTTTGCTTCTTGTCGAAGCGTGAAGGAGGATCTGAAGGCGCGAGACAAATCAGGAACGGTACGGCTCGATCAAAGCCCGGATCGTCGCTCAAATTTGTCGGCGCAAATGTATCACCGCAACTAGGGGTGGCAATTTTCGACACGACACGAACCTAACACGAAATTAATGGGTTTGGGTTGAGGTTTCGGGAATTCGGGTCAGAATCGGGTTGGACCCGATGAACCCGAAAAGAAAACCGGTCGATTTCGGGTCAACCCGTGGTGACCTGATATGACCCGATATGACCCGTTTACGAATTAAAAATAATTTAATAAACATAAAAATAATTTTATCTAACTAAACTAAGTTATTCTTTTTTTCAAAGGCATTAATTACTTAATCCTAAACGAATTTATTTAATTTGTGTGAAGTTGAAATTATTATACTTGGACAAATAATATATTATATTATTTTTCACTTTTGTATTGTTTTAATTTATTTTATATTTTGCTTGGGATAAAACACTTTTACGGTGTTTAATTTATTTTAGATTTGATTTGGAATCATTTATTTAAATTTTTATTACTTGATTATGTAATTAGTTTTGTGAGAAATTGATTTTATTAGAAATTACAGTGATAAATTAATAAATTAAAATTAAGTTTCGGGTCATTTCGGGTCGACCCGCCGCCCCGTAAACCTGAAATTTTCGGGTTCGGGTCAGCATACCTGACCCGTCACGGGTTGGCGGGTCGGGGTTCGGGTCAACAGATTTTCTGGCGGGTCTGTTGACCCGAACCCGACCCGCCAACCTGATTTGGACCCGAATTGCCACCCCTGACTGCAAGCGTGAAGGATTGATTTCATGATAATTTAGAGTTGCGGGATGAGGGAAAAAAACAGGGTGCAAATCAATAACAAAAAAATATATAAAGTAAATAAATAAAAGGATAAGAGGAAAATGCTTGAATTGACGCTTAAAATGAATTTCGGTCTAGAAAAGCCACACTGCTTCGCAGGACGGGGTAGTTTAAAAGAATAACGCGAAAGGAACATGGCGGGTGCGATCATACCAGCACTAATGCACCGGATCCCATCACAACTCCGAAGTTAAGCGTGCTTGGGCGAGAGTAGTACTAGGATGGGTGACCCCCTGGGACGTCCTCGTGTTGCACCCCTCTCTTTTTTGTTTCGAAATCCAAATTTCCTATTCGTTCTTTATCCTGTAGTAATTTAGCTCCGTCGGAACGATTGCTTAATATTTTGCTTCTTGTCGAAGCGTGAAGGAGGATCTGAAGGCGCGAGACAAATCAGGAACGGTACGGCTCGATCAAAGCCCGGATCGTCGCTCAAATTTGTCGGCGCAAATGTATCACCGCAACTAGGGGTGGCAATTTTCGACACGACACGAACCTAACACGAAATTAATGGGTTTGGGTTGAGGTTTCGGGAATTCGGGTCAGAATCGGGTTGGACCCGATGAACCCGAAAAGAAAACCGGTCGATTTCGGGTCAACCCGTGGTGACCTGATATGACCCGATATGACCCGTTTACGAATTAAAAATAATTTAATAAACATAAAAATAATTTTATCTAACTAAACTAAGTTATTCTTTTTTTCAAAGGCATTAATTACTTAATCCTAAACGAATTTATTTAATTTGTGTGAAGTTGAAATTATTATACTTGGACAAATAATATATTATATTATTTTTCACTTTTGTATTGTTTTAATTTATTTTATATTTTGCTTGGGATAAAACACTTTTACGGTGTTTAATTTATTTTAGATTTGATTTGGAATCATTTATTTAAATTTTTATTACTTGATTATGTAATTAGTTTTGTGAGAAATTGATTTTATTAGAAATTACAGTGATAAATTAATAAATTAAAATTAAGTTTCGGGTCATTTCGGGTCGACCCGCCGCCCCGTAAACCTGAAATTTTCGGGTTCGGGTCAGCATACCTGACCCGTCACGGGTTGGCGGGTCGGGGTTCGGGTCAACAGATTTTCTGGCGGGTCTGTTGACCCGAACCCGACCCGCCAACCTGATTTGGACCCGAATTGCCACCCCTGACTGCAAGCGTGAAGGATTGATTTCATGATAATTTAGAGTTGCGGGATGAGGGAAAAAAACAGGGTGCAAATCAATAACAAAAAAATATATAAAGTAAATAAATAAAAGGATAAGAGGAAAATGCTTGAATTGACGCTTAAAATGAATTTCGGTCTAGAAAAGCCACACTGCTTCGCAGGACGGGGTAGTTTAAAAGAATAACGCGAAAGGAACATGGCGGGTGCGATCATACCAGCACTAATGCACCGGATCCCATCACAACTCCGAAGTTAAGCGTGCTTGGGCGAGAGTAGTACTAGGATGGGTGACCCCCTGGGACGTCCTCGTGTTGCACCCCTCTCTTTTTTGTTTCGAAATCCAAATTTCCTATTCGTTCTTTATCCTGTAGTAATTTAGCTCCGTCGGAACGATTGCTTAATATTTTGCTTCTTGTCGAAGCGTGAAGGAGGATCTGAAGGCGCGAGACAAATCAGGAACGGTACGGCTCGATCAAAGCCCGGATCGTCGCTCAAATTTGTCGGCGCAAATGTATCACCGCAACTAGGGGTGGCAATTTTCGACACGACACGAACCTAACACGAAATTAATGGGTTTGGGTTGAGGTTTCGGGAATTCGGGTCAGAATCGGGTTGGACCCGATGAACCCGAAAAGAAAACCGGTCGATTTCGGGTCAACCCGTGGTGACCTGATATGACCCGATATGACCCGTTTACGAATTAAAAATAATTTAATAAACATAAAAATAATTTTATCTAACTAAACTAAGTTATTCTTTTTTTCAAAGGCATTAATTACTTAATCCTAAACGAATTTATTTAATTTGTGTGAAGTTGAAATTATTATACTTGGACAAATAATATATTATATTATTTTTCACTTTTGTATTGTTTTAATTTATTTTATATTTTGCTTGGGATAAAACACTTTTACGGTGTTTAATTTATTTTAGATTTGATTTGGAATCATTTATTTAAATTTTTATTACTTGATTATGTAATTAGTTTTGTGAGCACTAATGCACCGGATCCCATCACAACTCCGAAGTTAAGCGTGCTTGGGCGAGAGTAGTACTAGGATGGGTGACCCCCTGGGACGTCCTCGTGTTGCACCCCTCTCTTTTTTGTTTCGAAATCCAAATTTCCTATTCGTTCTTTATCCTGTAGTAATTTAGCTCCGTCGGAACGATTGCTTAATATTTTGCTTCTTGTCGAAGCGTGAAGGAGGATCTGAAGGCGCGAGACAAATCAGGAACGGTACGGCTCGATCAAAGCCCGGATCGTCGCTCAAATTTGTCGGCGCAAATGTATCACCGCAACTAGGGGTGGCAATTTTCGACACGACACGAACCTAACACGAAATTAATGGGTTTGGGTTGAGGTTTCGGGAATTCGGGTCAGAATCGGGTTGGACCCGATGAACCCGAAAAGAAAACCGGTCGATTTCGGGTCAACTACGGTGTTTAATTTATTTTAGATTTGATTTGGAATCATTTATTTAAATTTTTATTACTTGATTATGTAATTAGTTTTGTGAGAAATTGATTTTATTAGAAATTACAGTGATAAATTAATAAATTAAAATTAAGTTTCGGGTCATTTCGGGTCGACCCGCCGCCCCGTAAACCAGAAATTTTCGGGTTCGGGTCAGCATACCTGACCCGTCACGGGTTGGCGGGTCGGGGTTCGGGTCAACAGATTTTCTGGCGGGTCTGTTGACCCGAACCCGACCCGCCAACCTGATTTGGACCCGAATTGCCACCCCTAACTGCAAGCGTGAAGGATTGATTTCATGATAATTTAGAGTTGCGGGATGAGGGAAAAAAACAGGGTGCAAATCAATAACAAAAAAAAATATAAAGTAAATAAATAAAAGGATAAGAGGAAAATGCTTGAATTGACGCTTAAAATGAATTTCGGTCTAGAAAAGCCACACTGCTTCGCAGGACGGGGTAGTTTAAAAGAATAAAGCGAAAGGAACATGGCGGGTGCGATCATACCAGCACTAATGCACCGGATCCCATCAGAACTCCGAAGTTAAGCGTGCTTGGGCGAGAGTAGTACTAGGATGGGTGACCCCCTGGGAAGTCCTCGTGTTGCACCCCTCTCTTTTTTGTTTCGAAATCCAAATTTCCTATTCGTTCTTTATCCTGTAGTAATTTAGCTCCGTCGGAACGATTGCTTAATATTTTGCTTCTTGTCGAAGCGTGAAGGAGGATCTGAAGGCGCGAGACAAATCAGGAACGGTACGGCTCGATCAAAGCCCGGATCGTCGCTCAAATTTGTCGGCGCAAATGTATCACCGCAACTAGGGGTGGCAATTTTCGACACGACCTGAAAACACGACACGAACCTAACACGAAATTAATGGGTTTGGGTTGAGGTTTCGGGAATTCGGGTCAGAATCGGGTTGGACCCGATGAACCCGAAAAGAAAACCGGTCGATTTCGGGTCAACCCGTGGTGACCTGATATGACCCGATATGACCCGTTTACGAATTAAAAATAATTTAATAAACATAAAAATAATTTTATCTAACTAAACTAAGTTATTCTTTTTTTCAAAGGCATTAATTACTTAATCCTAAACGAATTTATTTAATTTGTGTGAAGTTGAAATTATTATACTTGGACAAATAATATATTATATTATTTTTCACTTTTGTATTGTTTTAATTTATTTTATATTTTGCTTGGGATAAAACACTTTTACGGTGTTTAATTTATTTTAGATTTGATTTGGAATCATTTATTTAAATTTTTATTACTTGATTATGTAATTAGTTTTGTGAGAAATTGATTTTATTAGAAATTACAGTGATAAATTAATAAATTAAAATTAAGTTTCGGGTCATTTCGGGTCGACCCGCCGCCCCGTAAACCTGAAATTTTCGGGTTCGGGTCAGCATACCTGACCCGTCACGGGTTGGCGGGTCGGGGTTCGGGTCAACAGATTTTCTGGCGGGTCTGTTGACCCGAACCCGACCCGCCAACCTGATTTGGACCCGAATTGCCACCCCTAACTGCAAGCGTGAAGGATTGATTTCATGATAATTTAGAGTTGCGGGATGAGGGAAAAAAACAGGGTGCAAATCAATAACAAAAAAAAATATAAAGTAAATAAATAAAAGGATAAGAGGAAAATGCTTGAATTGACGCTTAAAATGAATTTCGGTCTAGAAAAGCCACACTGCTTCGCAGGACGGGGTAGTTTAAAAGAATAAAGCGAAAGGAACATGGCGGGTGCGATCATACCAGCACTAATGCACCGGATCCCATCAGAACTCCGAAGTTAAGCGTGCTTGGGCGAGAGTAGTACTAGGATGGGTGACCCCCTGGGAAGTCCTCGTGTTGCACCCCTCTCTTTTTTGTTTCGAAATCCAAATTTCCTATTCGTTCTTTATCCTGTAGTAATTTAGCTCCGTCGGAACGATTGCTTAATATTTTGCTTCTTGTCGAAGCGTGAAGGAGGATCTGAAGGCGCGAGACAAATCAGGAACGGTACGGCTCGATCAAAGCCCGGATCGTCGCTCAAATTTGTCGGCGCAAATGTATCACCGCAACTAGGGGTGGCAATTTTCGACACGACCTGAAAACACGACACGAACCTAACACGAAATTAATGGGTTTGGGTTGAGGTTTCGGGAATTCGGGTCAGAATCGGGTTGGACCCGATGAACCCGAAAAGAAAACCGGTCGATTTCGGGTCAACCCGTGGTGACCTGATATGACCCGATATGACCCGTTTACGAATTAAAAATAATTTAATAAACATAAAAATAATTTTATCTAACTAAACTAAGTTATTCTTTTTTTCAAAGGCATTAATTACTTAATCCTAAACGAATTTATTTAATTTGTGTGAAGTTGAAATTATTATACTTGGACAAATAATATATTATATTATTTTTCACTTTTGTATTGTTTTAATTTATTTTATATTTTGCTTGGGATAAAACACTTTTACGGTGTTTAATTTATTTTAGATTTGATTTGGAATCATTTATTTAAATTTTTATTACTTGATTATGTAATTAGTTTTGTGAGAAATTGATTTTATTAGAAATTACAGTGATAAATTAATAAATTAAAATTAAGTTTCGGGTCATTTCGGGTCGACCCGCCGCCCCGTAAACCTGAAATTTTCGGGTTCGGGTCAGCATACCTGACCCGTCACGGGTTGGCGGGTCGGGGTTCGGGTCAACAGATTTTCTGGCGGGTCTGTTGACCCGAACCCGACCCGCCAACCTGATTTGGACCCGAATTGCCACCCCTAACTGCAAGCGTGAAGGATTGATTTCATGATAATTTAGAGTTGCGGGATGAGGGAAAAAAACAGGGTGCAAATCAATAACAAAAAAAAATATAAAGTAAATAAATAAAAGGATAAGAGGAAAATGCTTGAATTGACGCTTAAAATGAATTTCGGTCTAGAAAAGCCACACTGCTTCGCAGGACGGGGTAGTTTAAAAGAATAAAGCGAAAGGAACATGGCGGGTGCGATCATACCAGCACTAATGCACCGGATCCCATCAGAACTCCGAAGTTAAGCGTGCTTGGGCGAGAGTAGTACTAGGATGGGTGACCCCCTGGGAAGTCCTCGTGTTGCACCCCTCTCTTTTTTGTTTCGAAATCCAAATTTCCTATTCGTTCTTTATCCTGTAGTAATTTAGCTCCGTCGGAACGATTGCTTAATATTTTGCTTCTTGTCGAAGCGTGAAGGAGGATCTGAAGGCGCGAGACAAATCAGGAACGGTACGGCTCGATCAAAGCCCGGATCGTCGCTCAAATTTGTCGGCGCAAATGTATCACCGCAACTAGGGGTGGCAATTTTCGACACGACCTGAAAACACGACACGAACCTAACACGAAATTAATGGGTTTGGGTTGAGGTTTCGGGAATTCGGGTCAGAATCGGGTTGGACCCGATGAACCCGAAAAGAAAACCGGTCGATTTCGGGTCAACCCGTGGTGACCTGATATGACCCGATATGACCCGTTTACGAATTAAAAATAATTTAATAAACATAAAAATAATTTTATCTAACTAAACTAAGTTATTCTTTTTTTCAAAGGCATTAATTACTTAATCCTAAACGAATTTATTTAATTTGTGTGAAGTTGAAATTATTATACTTGGACAAATAATATATTATATTATTTTTCACTTTTGTATTGTTTTAATTTATTTTATATTTTGCTTGGGATAAAACACTTTTACGGTGTTTAATTTATTTTAGATTTGATTTGGAATCATTTATTTAAATTTTTATTACTTGATTATGTAATTAGTTTTGTGAGAAATTGATTTTATTAGAAATTACAGTGATAAATTAATAAATTAAAATTAAGTTTCGGGTCATTTCGGGTCGACCCGCCGCCCCGTAAACCTGAAATTTTCGGGTTCGGGTCAGCATACCTGACCCGTCACGGGTTGGCGGGTCGGGGTTCGGGTCAACAGATTTTCTGGCGGGTCTGTTGACCCGAACCCGACCCGCCAACCTGATTTGGACCCGAATTGCCACCCCTAACTGCAAGCGTGAAGGATTGATTTCATGATAATTTAGAGTTGCGGGATGAGGGAAAAAAACAGGGTGCAAATCAATAACAAAAAAAAATATAAAGTAAATAAATAAAAGGATAAGAGGAAAATGCTTGAATTGACGCTTAAAATGAATTTCGGTCTAGAAAAGCCACACTGCTTCGCAGGACGGGGTAGTTTAAAAGAATAAAGCGAAAGGAACATGGCGGGTGCGATCATACCAGCACTAATGCACCGGATCCCATCAGAACTCCGAAGTTAAGCGTGCTTGGGCGAGAGTAGTACTAGGATGGGTGACCCCCTGGGAAGTCCTCGTGTTGCACCCCTCTCTTTTTTGTTTCGAAATCCAAATTTCCTATTCGTTCTTTATCCTGTAGTAATTTAGCTCCGTCGGAACGATTGCTTAATATTTTGCTTCTTGTCGAAGCGTGAAGGAGGATCTGAAGGCGCGAGACAAATCAGGAACGGTACGGCTCGATCAAAGCCCGGATCGTCGCTCAAATTTGTCGGCGCAAATGTATCACCGCAACTAGGGGTGGCAATTTTCGACACGACCTGAAAACACGACACGAACCTAACACGAAATTAATGGGTTTGGGTTGAGGTTTCGGGAATTCGGGTCAGAATCGGGTTGGACCCGATGAACCCGAAAAGAAAACCGGTCGATTTCGGGTCAACCCGTGGTGACCTGATATGACCCGATATGACCCGTTTACGAATTAAAAATAATTTAATAAACATAAAAATAATTTTATCTAACTAAACTAAGTTATTCTTTTTTTCAAAGGCATTAATTACTTAATCCTAAACGAATTTATTTAATTTGTGTGAAGTTGAAATTATTATACTTGGACAAATAATATATTATATTATTTTTCACTTTTGTATTGTTTTAATTTATTTTATATTTTGCTTGGGATAAAACACTTTTACGGTGTTTAATTTATTTTAGATTTGATTTGGAATCATTTATTTAAATTTTTATTACTTGATTATGTAATTAGTTTTGTGAGAAATTGATTTTATTAGAAATTACAGTGATAAATTAATAAATTAAAATTAAGTTTCGGGTCATTTCGGGTCGACCCGCCGCCCCGTAAACCTGAAATTTTCGGGTTCGGGTCAGCATACCTGACCCGTCACGGGTTGGCGGGTCGGGGTTCGGGTCAACAGATTTTCTGGCGGGTCTGTTGACCCGAACCCGACCCGCCAACCTGATTTGGACCCGAATTGCCACCCCTAACTGCAAGCGTGAAGGATTGATTTCATGATAATTTAGAGTTGCGGGATGAGGGAAAAAAACAGGGTGCAAATCAATAACAAAAAAAAATATAAAGTAAATAAATAAAAGGATAAGAGGAAAATGCTTGAATTGACGCTTAAAATGAATTTCGGTCTAGAAAAGCCACACTGCTTCGCAGGACGGGGTAGTTTAAAAGAATAAAGCGAAAGGAACATGGCGGGTGCGATCATACCAGCACTAATGCACCGGATCCCATCAGAACTCCGAAGTTAAGCGTGCTTGGGCGAGAGTAGTACTAGGATGGGTGACCCCCTGGGAAGTCCTCGTGTTGCACCCCTCTCTTTTTTGTTTCGAAATCCAAATTTCCTATTCGTTCTTTATCCTGTAGTAATTTAGCTCCGTCGGAACGATTGCTTAATATTTTGCTTCTTGTCGAAGCGTGAAGGAGGATCTGAAGGCGCGAGACAAATCAGGAACGGTACGGCTCGATCAAAGCCCGGATCGTCGCTCAAATTTGTCGGCGCAAATGTATCACCGCAACTAGGGGTGGCAATTTTCGACACGACCTGAAAACACGACACGAACCTAACACGAAATTAATGGGTTTGGGTTGAGGTTTCGGGAATTCGGGTCAGAATCGGGTTGGACCCGATGAACCCGAAAAGAAAACCGGTCGATTTCGGGTCAACCCGTGGTGACCTGATATGACCCGATATGACCCGTTTACGAATTAAAAATAATTTAATAAACATAAAAATAATTTTATCTAACTAAACTAAGTTATTCTTTTTTTCAAAGGCATTAATTACTTAATCCTAAACGAATTTATTTAATTTGTGTGAAGTTGAAATTATTATACTTGGACAAATAATATATTATATTATTTTTCACTTTTGTATTGTTTTAATTTATTTTATATTTTGCTTGGGATAAAACACTTTTACGGTGTTTAATTTATTTTAGATTTGATTTGGAATCATTTATTTAAATTTTTATTACTTGATTATGTAATTAGTTTTGTGAGAAATTGATTTTATTAGAAATTACAGTGATAAATTAATAAATTAAAATTAAGTTTCGGGTCATTTCGGGTCGACCCGCCGCCCCGTAAACCTGAAATTTTCGGGTTCGGGTCAGCATACCTGACCCGTCACGGGTTGGCGGGTCGGGGTTCGGGTCAACAGATTTTCTGGCGGGTCTGTTGACCCGAACCCGACCCGCCAACCTGATTTGGACCCGAATTGCCACCCCTAACTGCAAGCGTGAAGGATTGATTTCATGATAATTTAGAGTTGCGGGATGAGGGAAAAAAACAGGGTGCAAATCAATAACAAAAAAAAATATAAAGTAAATAAATAAAAGGATAAGAGGAAAATGCTTGAATTGACGCTTAAAATGAATTTCGGTCTAGAAAAGCCACACTGCTTCGCAGGACGGGGTAGTTTAAAAGAATAAAGCGAAAGGAACATGGCGGGTGCGATCATACCAGCACTAATGCACCGGATCCCATCAGAACTCCGAAGTTAAGCGTGCTTGGGCGAGAGTAGTACTAGGATGGGTGACCCCCTGGGAAGTCCTCGTGTTGCACCCCTCTCTTTTTTGTTTCGAAATCCAAATTTCCTATTCGTTCTTTATCCTGTAGTAATTTAGCTCCGTCGGAACGATTGCTTAATATTTTGCTTCTTGTCGAAGCGTGAAGGAGGATCTGAAGGCGCGAGACAAATCAGGAACGGTACGGCTCGATCAAAGCCCGGATCGTCGCTCAAATTTGTCGGCGCAAATGTATCACCGCAACTAGGGGTGGCAATTTTCGACACGACCTGAAAACACGACACGAACCTAACACGAAATTAATGGGTTTGGGTTGAGGTTTCGGGAATTCGGGTCAGAATCGGGTTGGACCCGATGAACCCGAAAAGAAAACCGGTCGATTTCGGGTCAACCCGTGGTGACCTGATATGACCCGATATGACCCGTTTACGAATTAAAAATAATTTAATAAACATAAAAATAATTTTATCTAACTAAACTAAGTTATTCTTTTTTTCAAAGGCATTAATTACTTAATCCTAAACGAATTTATTTAATTTGTGTGAAGTTGAAATTATTATACTTGGACAAATAATATATTATATTATTTTTCACTTTTGTATTGTTTTAATTTATTTTATATTTTGCTTGGGATAAAACACTTTTACGGTGTTTAATTTATTTTAGATTTGATTTGGAATCATTTATTTAAATTTTTATTACTTGATTATGTAATTAGTTTTGTGAGAAATTGATTTTATTAGAAATTACAGTGATAAATTAATAAATTAAAATTAAGTTTCGGGTCATTTCGGGTCGACCCGCCGCCCCGTAAACCTGAAATTTTCGGGTTCGGGTCAGCATACCTGACCCGTCACGGGTTGGCGGGTCGGGGTTCGGGTCAACAGATTTTCTGGCGGGTCTGTTGACCCGAACCCGACCCGCCAACCTGATTTGGACCCGAATTGCCACCCCTAACTGCAAGCGTGAAGGATTGATTTCATGATAATTTAGAGTTGCGGGATGAGGGAAAAAAACAGGGTGCAAATCAATAACAAAAAAAAATATAAAGTAAATAAATAAAAGGATAAGAGGAAAATGCTTGAATTGACGCTTAAAATGAATTTCGGTCTAGAAAAGCCACACTGCTTCGCAGGACGGGGTAGTTTAAAAGAATAAAGCGAAAGGAACATGGCGGGTGCGATCATACCAGCACTAATGCACCGGATCCCATCAGAACTCCGAAGTTAAGCGTGCTTGGGCGAGAGTAGTACTAGGATGGGTGACCCCCTGGGAAGTCCTCGTGTTGCACCCCTCTCTTTTTTGTTTCGAAATCCAAATTTCCTATTCGTTCTTTATCCTGTAGTAATTTAGCTCCGTCGGAACGATTGCTTAATATTTTGCTTCTTGTCGAAGCGTGAAGGAGGATCTGAAGGCGCGAGACAAATCAGGAACGGTACGGCTCGATCAAAGCCCGGATCGTCGCTCAAATTTGTCGGCGCAAATGTATCACCGCAACTAGGGGTGGCAATTTTCGACACGACCTGAAAACACGACACGAACCTAACACGAAATTAATGGGTTTGGGTTGAGGTTTCGGGAATTCGGGTCAGAATCGGGTTGGACCCGATGAACCCGAAAAGAAAACCGGTCGATTTCGGGTCAACCCGTGGTGACCTGATATGACCCGATATGACCCGTTTACGAATTAAAAATAATTTAATAAACATAAAAATAATTTTATCTAACTAAACTAAGTTATTCTTTTTTTCAAAGGCATTAATTACTTAATCCTAAACGAATTTATTTAATTTGTGTGAAGTTGAAATTATTATACTTGGACAAATAATATATTATATTATTTTTCACTTTTGTATTGTTTTAATTTATTTTATATTTTGCTTGGGATAAAACACTTTTACGGTGTTTAATTTATTTTAGATTTGATTTGGAATCATTTATTTAAATTTTTATTACTTGATTATGTAATTAGTTTTGTGAGAAATTGATTTTATTAGAAATTACAGTGATAAATTAATAAATTAAAATTAAGTTTCGGGTCATTTCGGGTCGACCCGCCGCCCCGTAAACCTGAAATTTTCGGGTTCGGGTCAGCATACCTGACCCGTCACGGGTTGGCGGGTCGGGGTTCGGGTCAACAGATTTTCTGGCGGGTCTGTTGACCCGAACCCGACCCGCCAACCTGATTTGGACCCGAATTGCCACCCCTAACTGCAAGCGTGAAGGATTGATTTCATGATAATTTAGAGTTGCGGGATGAGGGAAAAAAACAGGGTGCAAATCAATAACAAAAAAAAATATAAAGTAAATAAATAAAAGGATAAGAGGAAAATGCTTGAATTGACGCTTAAAATGAATTTCGGTCTAGAAAAGCCACACTGCTTCGCAGGACGGGGTAGTTTAAAAGAATAAATCGAAAGGAACATGGCGGGTGCGATCATACCAGCACTAATGCACCGGATCCCATCAGAACTCCGAAGTTAAGCGTGCTTGGGCGAGAGTAGTACTAGGATGGGTGACCCCCTGGGAAGTCCTCGTGTTGCACCCCTCTCTTTTTTGTTTCGAAATCCAAATTTCCTATTCGTTCTTTATCCTGTAGTAATTTAGCTCCGTCGGAACGATTGCTTAATATTTTGCTTCTTGTCGAAGCGTGAAGGAGGATCTGAAGGCGCGAGACAAATCAGGAACGGTACGGCTCGATCAAAGCCCGGATCGTCGCTCAAATTTGTCGGCGCAAATGTATCACCGCAACTAGGGGTGGCAATTTTCGACACGACCTGAAAACACGACACGAACCTAACACGAAATTAATGGGTTTGGGTTGAGGTTTCGGGAATTCGGGTCAGAATCGGGTTGGACCCGATGAACCCGAAAAGAAAACCGGTCGATTTCGGGTCAACCCGTGGTGACCTGATATGACCCGATATGACCCGTTTACGAATTAAAAATAATTTAATAAACATAAAAATAATTTTATCTAACTAAACTAAGTTATTCTTTTTTTCAAAGGCATTAATTACTTAATCCTAAACGAATTTATTTAATTTGTGTGAAGTTGAAATTATTATACTTGGACAAATAATATATTATATTATTTTTCACTTTTGTATTGTTTTAATTTATTTTATATTTTGCTTGGGATAAAACACTTTTACGGTGTTTAATTTATTTTAGATTTGATTTGGAATCATTTATTTAAATTTTTATTACTTGATTATGTAATTAGTTTTGTGAGAAATTGATTTTATTAGAAATTACAGTGATAAATTAATAAATTAAAATTAAGTTTCGGGTCATTTCGGGTCGACCCGCCGCCCCGTAAACCTGAAATTTTCGGGTTCGGGTCAGCATACCTGACCCGTCACGGGTTGGCGGGTCGGGGTTCGGGTCAACAGATTTTCTGGCGGGTCTGTTGACCCGAACCCGACCCGCCAACCTGATTTGGACCCGAATTGCCACCCCTAACTGCAAGCGTGAAGGATTGATTTCATGATAATTTAGAGTTGCGGGATGAGGGAAAAAAACAGGGTGCAAATCAATAACAAAAAAAAATATAAAGTAAATAAATAAAAGGATAAGAGGAAAATGCTTGAATTGACGCTTAAAATGAATTTCGGTCTAGAAAAGCCACACTGCTTCGCAGGACGGGGTAGTTTAAAAGAATAAAGCGAAAGGAACATGGCGGGTGCGATCATACCAGCACTAATGCACCGGATCCCATCAGAACTCCGAAGTTAAGCGTGCTTGGGCGAGAGTAGTACTAGGATGGGTGACCCCCTGGGAAGTCCTCGTGTTGCACCCCTCTCTTTTTTGTTTCGAAATCCAAATTTCCTATTCGTTCTTTATCCTGTAGTAATTTAGCTCCGTCGGAACGATTGCTTAATATTTTGCTTCTTGTCGAAGCGTGAAGGAGGATCTGAAGGCGCGAGACAAATCAGGAACGGTACGGCTCGATCAAAGCCCGGATCGTCGCTCAAATTTGTCGGCGCAAATGTATCACCGCAACTAGGGGTGGCAATTTTCGACACGACCTGAAAACACGACACGAACCTAACACGAAATTAATGGGTTTGGGTTGAGGTTTCGGGAATTCGGGTCAGAATCGGGTTGGACCCGATGAACCCGAAAAGAAAACCGGTCGATTTCGGGTCAACCCGTGGTGACCTGATATGACCCGATATGACCCGTTTACGAATTAAAAATAATTTAATAAACATAAAAATAATTTTATCTAACTAAACTAAGTTATTCTTTTTTTCAAAGGCATTAATTACTTAATCCTAAACGAATTTATTTAATTTGTGTGAAGTTGAAATTATTATACTTGGACAAATAATATATTATATTATTTTTCACTTTTGTATTGTTTTAATTTATTTTATATTTTGCTTGGGATAAAACACTTTTACGGTGTTTAATTTATTTTAGATTTGATTTGGAATCATTTATTTAAATTTTTATTACTTGATTATGTAATTAGTTTTGTGAGAAATTGATTTTATTAGAAATTACAGTGATAAATTAATAAATTAAAATTAAGTTTCGGGTCATTTCGGGTCGACCCGCCGCCCCGTAAACCTGAAATTTTCGGGTTCGGGTCAGCATACCTGACCCGTCACGGGTTGGCGGGTCGGGGTTCGGGTCAACAGATTTTCTGGCGGGTCTGTTGACCCGAACCCGACCCGCCAACCTGATTTGGACCCGAATTGCCACCCCTAACTGCAAGCGTGAAGGATTGATTTCATGATAATTTAGAGTTGCGGGATGAGGGAAAAAAACAGGGTGCAAATCAATAACAAAAAAAAATATAAAGTAAATAAATAAAAGGATAAGAGGAAAATGCTTGAATTGACGCTTAAAATGAATTTCGGTCTAGAAAAGCCACACTGCTTCGCAGGACGGGGTAGTTTAAAAGAATAAAGCGAAAGGAACATGGCGGGTGCGATCATACCAGCACTAATGCACCGGATCCCATCAGAACTCCGAAGTTAAGCGTGCTTGGGCGAGAGTAGTACTAGGATGGGTGACCCCCTGGGAAGTCCTCGTGTTGCACCCCTCTCTTTTTTGTTTCGAAATCCAAATTTCCTATTCGTTCTTTATCCTGTAGTAATTTAGCTCCGTCGGAACGATTGCTTAATATTTTGCTTCTTGTCGAAGCGTGAAGGAGGATCTGAAGGCGCGAGACAAATCAGGAACGGTACGGCTCGATCAAAGCCCGGATCGTCGCTCAAATTTGTCGGCGCAAATGTATCACCGCAACTAGGGGTGGCAATTTTCGACACGACCTGAAAACACGACACGAACCTAACACGAAATTAATGGGTTTGGGTTGAGATTTCGGGAATTCGGGTCAGAATCGGGTTGGACCCGATGAACCCGAAAAGAAAACCGGTCGATTTCGGGTCAACCCGTGGTGACCTGATATGACCCGTTTACGAATTAAAAATAATTTAATAAACATAAAAATAATTTTATCTAACTAAACTAAGTTATTCTTTTTTTCAAAGGCATTAATTACTTAATCCTAAACGAATTTATTTAATTTGTGTGAAGTTGAAATTATTATACTTGGACAAATAATATATTATATTATTTTTCACTTTTGTATTGTTTTAATTTATTTTATATTTTGCTTGGGATAAAACACTTTTACGGTGTTTAATTTATTTTAGATTTGATTTGGAATCATTTATTTAAATTTTTATTACTTGATTATGTAATTAGTTTTGTGAGAAATTGATTTTATTAGAAATTACAGTGATAAATTAATAAATTAAAATTAAGTTTCGGGTCATTTCGGGTCGACCCGCCGCCCCGTAAACCTGAAATTTTCGGGTTCGGGTCAGCATACCTGACCCGTCACGGGTTGGCGGGTCGGGGTTCGGGTCAACAGATTTTCTGGCGGGTCTGTTGACCCGAACCCGACCCGCCAACCTGATTTGGACCCGAATTGCCACCCCTAACTGCAAGCGTGAAGGATTGATTTCATGATAATTTAGAGTTGCGGGATGAGGGAAAAAAACAGGGTGCAAATCAATAACAAAAAAAAATATAAAGTAAATAAATAAAAGGATAAGAGGAAAATGCTTGAATTGACGCTTAAAATGAATTTCGGTCTAGAAAAGCCACACTGCTTCGCAGGACGGGGTAGTTTAAAAGAATAAAGCGAAAGGAACATGGCGGGTGCGATCATACCAGCACTAATGCACCGGATCCCATCAGAACTCCGAAGTTAAGCGTGCTTGGGCGAGAGTAGTACTAGGATGGGTGACCCCCTGGGAAGTCCTCGTGTTGCACCCCTCTCTTTTTTGTTTCGAAATCCAAATTTCCTATTCGTTCTTTATCCTGTAGTAATTTAGCTCCGTCGGAACGATTGCTTAATATTTTGCTTCTTGTCGAAGCGTGAAGGAGGATCTGAAGGCGCGAGACAAATCAGGAACGGTACGGCTCGATCAAAGCCCGGATCGTCGCTCAAATTTGTCGGCGCAAATGTATCACCGCAACTAGGGGTGGCAATTTTCGACACGACCTGAAAACACGACACGAACCTAACACGAAATTAATGGGTTTGGGTTGAGGTTTCGGGAATTCGGGTCAGAATCGGGTTGGACCCGATGAACCCGAAAAGAAAACCGGTCGATTTCGGGTCAACCCGTGGTGACCTGATATGACCCGATATGACCCGTTTACGAATTAAAAATAATTTAATAAACATAAAAATAATTTTATCTAACTAAACTAAGTTATTCTTTTTTTCAAAGGCACTAATTACTTAATCCTAAACGAATTTATTTAATTTGTGTGAAGTTGAAATTATTATACTTGGACAAATAATATATTATATTATTTTTCACTTTTGTATTGTTTTAATTTATTTTATATTTTGCTTGGGATAAAACACTTTTACGGTGTTTAATTTATTTTAGATTTGATTTGGAATCATTTATTTAAATTTTTATTACTTGATTATGTAATTAGTTTTGTGAGAAATTGATTTTATTAGAAATTACAGTGATAAATTAATAAATTAAAATTAAGTTTCGGGTCATTTCGGGTCGACCCGCCGCCCCGTAAACCTGAAATTTTCGGGTTCGGGTCAGCATACCTGACCCGTCACGGGTTGGCGGGTCGGGGTTCGGGTCAACAGATTTTCTGGCGGGTCTGTTGACCCGAACCCGACCCGCCAACCTGATTTGGACCCGAATTGCCACCCCTAACTGCAAGCGTGAAGGATTGATTTCATGATAATTTAGAGTTGCGGGATGAGGGAAAAAAACAGGGTGCAAATCAATAACAAAAAAAAATATAAAGTAAATAAATAAAAGGATAAGAGGAAAATGCTTGAATTGACGCTTAAAATGAATTTCGGTCTAGAAAAGCCACACTGCTTCGCAGGACGGGGTAGTTTAAAAGAATAAATCGAAAGGAACATGGCGGGTGCGATCATACCAGCACTAATGCACCGGATCCCATCAGAACTCCGAAGTTAAGCGTGCTTGGGCGAGAGTAGTACTAGGATGGGTGACCCCCTGGGAAGTCCTCGTGTTGCACCCCTCTCTTTTTTGTTTCGAAATCCAAATTTCCTATTCGTTCTTTATCCTGTAGTAATTTAGCTCCGTCGGAACGATTGCTTAATATTTTGCTTCTTGTCGAAGCGTGAAGGAGGATCTGAAGGCGCGAGACAAATCAGGAACGGTACGGCTCGATCAAAGCCCGGATCGTCGCTCAAATTTGTCGGCGCAAATGTATCACCGCAACTAGGGGTGGCAATTTTCGACACGACCTGAAAACACGACACGAACCTAACACGAAATTAATGGGTTTGGGTTGAGGTTTCGGGAATTCGGGTCAGAATCGGGTTGGACCCGATGAACCCGAAAAGAAAACCGGTCGATTTCGGGTCAACCCGTGGTGACCTGATATGACCCGATATGACCCGTTTACGAATTAAAAATAATTTAATAAACATAAAAATAATTTTATCTAACTAAACTAAGTTATTCTTTTTTTCAAAGGCATTAATTACTTAATCCTAAACGAATTTATTTAATTTGTGTGAAGTTGAAATTATTATACTTGGACAAATAATATATTATATTATTTTTCACTTTTGTATTGTTTTAATTTATTTTATATTTTGCTTGGGATAAAACACTTTTACGGTGTTTAATTTATTTTAGATTTGATTTGGAATCATTTATTTAAATTTTTATTACTTGATTATGTAATTAGTTTTGTGAGAAATTGATTTTATTAGAAATTACAGTGATAAATTAATAAATTAAAATTAAGTTTCGGGTCATTTCGGGTCGACCCGCCGCCCCGTAAACCTGAAATTTTCGGGTTCGGGTCAGCATACCTGACCCGTCACGGGTTGGCGGGTCGGGGTTCGGGTCAACAGATTTTCTGGCGGGTCTGTTGACCCGAACCCGACCCGCCAACCTGATTTGGACCCGAATTGCCACCCCTAACTGCAAGCGTGAAGGATTGATTTCATGATAATTTAGAGTTGCGGGATGAGGGAAAAAAACAGGGTGCAAATCAATAACAAAAAAAAATATAAAGTAAATAAATAAAAGGATAAGAGGAAAATGCTTGAATTGACGCTTAAAATGAATTTCGGTCTAGAAAAGCCACACTGCTTCGCAGGACGGGGTAGTTTAAAAGAATAAAGCGAAAGGAACATGGCGGGTGCGATCATACCAGCACTAATGCACCGGATCCCATCAGAACTCCGAAGTTAAGCGTGCTTGGGCGAGAGTAGTACTAGGATGGGTGACCCCCTGGGAAGTCCTCGTGTTGCACCCCTCTCTTTTTTGTTTCGAAATCCAAATTTCCTATTCGTTCTTTATCCTGTAGTAATTTAGCTCCGTCGGAACGATTGCTTAATATTTTGCTTCTTGTCGAAGCGTGAAGGAGGATCTGAAGGCGCGAGACAAATCAGGAACGGTACGGCTCGATCAAAGCCCGGATCGTCGCTCAAATTTGTCGGCGCAAATGTATCACCGCAACTAGGGGTGGCAATTTTCGACACGACCTGAAAACACGACACGAACCTAACACGAAATTAATGGGTTTGGGTTGAGGTTTCGGGAATTCGGGTCAGAATCGGGTTGGACCCGATGAACCCGAAAAGAAAACCGGTCGATTTCGGGTCAACCCGTGGTGACCTGATATGACCCGATATGACCCGTTTACGAATTAAAAATAATTTAATAAACATAAAAATAATTTTATCTAACTAAACTAAGTTATTCTTTTTTTCAAAGGCACTAATTACTTAATCCTAAACGAATTTATTTAATTTGTGTGAAGTTGAAATTATTATACTTGGACAAATAATATATTATATTATTTTTCACTTTTGTATTGTTTTAATTTATTTTATATTTTGCTTGGGATAAAACACTTTTACGGTGTTTAATTTATTTTAGATTTGATTTGGAATCATTTATTTAAATTTTTATTACTTGATTATGTAATTAGTTTTGTGAGAAATTGATTTTATTAGAAATTACAGTGATAAATTAATAAATTAAAATTAAGTTTCGGGTCATTTCGGGTCGACCCGCCGCCCCGTAAACCTGAAATTTTCGGGTTCGGGTCAGCATACCTGACCCGTCACGGGTTGGCGGGTCGGGGTTCGGGTCAACAGATTTTCTGGCGGGTCTGTTGACCCGAACCCGACCCGCCAACCTGATTTGGACCCGAATTGCCACCCCTAACTGCAAGCGTGAAGGATTGATTTCATGATAATTTAGAGTTGCGGGATGAGGGAAAAAAACAGGGTGCAAATCAATAACAAAAAAAAATATAAAGTAAATAAATAAAAGAATAAGAGGAAAATGCTTGAATTGACGCTTAAAATGAATTTCGGTCTAGAAAAGCCACACTGCTTCGCAGGACGGGGTAGTTTAAAAGAATAAATCGAAAGGAACATGGCGGGTGCGATCATACCAGCACTAATGCACCGGATCCCATCAGAACTCCGAAGTTAAGCGTGCTTGGGCGAGAGTAGTACTAGGATGGGTGACCCCCTGGGAAGTCCTCGTGTTGCACCCCTCTCTTTTTTGTTTCGAAATCCAAATTTCCTATTCGTTCTTTATCCTGTAGTAATTTAGCTCCGTCGGAACGATTGCTTAATATTTTGCTTCTTGTCGAAGCGTGAAGGAGGATCTGAAGGCGCGAGACAAATCAGGAACGGTACGGCTCGATCAAAGCCCGGATCGTCGCTCAAATTTGTCGGCGCAAATGTATCACCGCAACTAGGGGTGGCAATTTTCGACACGACCTGAAAACACGACACGAACCTAACACGAAATTAATGGGTTTGGGTTGAGGTTTCGGGAATTCGGGTCAGAATCGGGTTGGACCCGATGAACCCGAAAAGAAAACCGGTCGATTTCGGGTCAACCCGTGGTGACCTGATATGACCCGATATGACCCGTTTACGAATTAAAAATAATTTAATAAACATAAAAATAATTTTATCTAACTAAACTAAGTTATTCTTTTTTTCAAAGGCATTAATTACTTAATCCTAAACGAATTTATTTAATTTGTGTGAAGTTGAAATTATTATACTTGGACAAATAATATATTATATTATTTTTCACTTTTGTATTGTTTTAATTTATTTTATATTTTGCTTGGGATAAAACACTTTTACGGTGTTTAATTTATTTTAGATTTGATTTGGAATCATTTATTTAAATTTTTATTACTTGATTATGTAATTAGTTTTGTGAGAAATTGATTTTATTAGAAATTACAGTGATAAATTAATAAATTAAAATTAAGTTTCGGGTCATTTCGGGTCGACCCGCCGCCCCGTAAACCTGAAATTTTCGGGTTCGGGTCAGCATACCTGACCCGTCACGGGTTGGCGGGTCGGGGTTCGGGTCAACAGATTTTCTGGCGGGTCTGTTGACCCGAACCCGACCCGCCAACCTGATTTGGACCCGAATTGCCACCCCTAACTGCAAGCGTGAAGGATTGATTTCATGATAATTTAGAGTTGCGGGATGAGGGAAAAAAACAGGGTGCAAATCAATAACAAAAAAAAATATAAAGTAAATAAATAAAAGGATAAGAGGAAAATGCTTGAATTGACGCTTAAAATGAATTTCGGTCTAGAAAAGCCACACTGCTTCGCAGGACGGGGTAGTTTAAAAGAATAAATCGAAAGGAACATGGCGGGTGCGATCATACCAGCACTAATGCACCGGATCCCATCAGAACTCCGAAGTTAAGCGTGCTTGGGCGAGAGTAGTACTAGGATGGGTGACCCCCTGGGAAGTCCTCGTGTTGCACCCCTCTCTTTTTTGTTTCGAAATCCAAATTTCCTATTCGTTCTTTATCCTGTAGTAATTTAGCTCCGTCGGAACGATTGCTTAATATTTTGCTTCTTGTCGAAGCGTGAAGGAGGATCTGAAGGCGCGAGACAAATCAGGAACGGTACGGCTCGATCAAAGCCCGGATCGTCGCTCAAATTTGTCGGCGCAAATGTATCACCGCAACTAGGGGTGGCAATTTTCGACACGACCTGAAAACACGACACGAACCTAACACGAAATTAATGGGTTTGGGTTGAGGTTTCGGGAATTCGGGTCAGAATCGGGTTGGACCCGATGAACCCGAAAAGAAAACCGGTCGATTTCGGGTCAACCCGTGGTGACCTGATATGACCCGATATGACCCGTTTACGAATTAAAAATAATTTAATAAACATAAAAATAATTTTATCTAACTAAACTAAGTTATTCTTTTTTTCAAAGGCATTAATTACTTAATCCTAAACGAATTTATTTAATTTGTGTGAAGTTGAAATTATTATACTTGGACAAATAATATATTATATTATTTTTCACTTTTGTATTGTTTTAATTTATTTTATATTTTGCTTGGGATAAAACACTTTTACGGTGTTTAATTTATTTTAGATTTGATTTGGAATCATTTATTTAAATTTTTATTACTTGATTATGTAATTAGTTTTGTGAGAAATTGATTTTATTAGAAATTACAGTGATAAATTAATAAATTAAAATTAAGTTTCGGGTCATTTCGGGTCGACCCGCCGCCCCGTAAACCTGAAATTTTCGGGTTCGGGTCAGCATACCTGACCCGTCACGGGTTGGCGGGTCGGGGTTCGGGTCAACAGATTTTCTGGCGGGTCTGTTGACCCGAACCCGACCCGCCAACCTGATTTGGACCCGAATTGCCACCCCTAACTGCAAGCGTGAAGGATTGATTTCATGATAATTTAGAGTTGCGGGATGAGGGAAAAAAACAGGGTGCAAATCAATAACAAAAAAAAATATAAAGTAAATAAATAAAAGGATAAGAGGAAAATGCTTGAATTGACGCTTAAAATGAATTTCGGTCTAGAAAAGCCACACTGCTTCGCAGGACGGGGTAGTTTAAAAGAATAAATCGAAAGGAACATGGCGGGTGCGATCATACCAGCACTAATGCACCGGATCCCATCAGAACTCCGAAGTTAAGCGTGCTTGGGCGAGAGTAGTACTAGGATGGGTGACCCCCTGGGAAGTCCTCGTGTTGCACCCCTCTCTTTTTTGTTTCGAAATCCAAATTTCCTATTCGTTCTTTATCCTGTAGTAATTTAGCTCCGTCGGAACGATTGCTTAATATTTTGCTTCTTGTCGAAGCGTGAAGGAGGATCTGAAGGCGCGAGACAAATCAGGAACGGTACGGCTCGATCAAAGCCCGGATCGTCGCTCAAATTTGTCGGCGCAAATGTATCACCGCAACTAGGGGTGGCAATTTTCGACACGACCTGAAAACACGACACGAACCTAACACGAAATTAATGGGTTTGGGTTGAGGTTTCGGGAATTCGGGTCAGAATCGGGTTGGACCCGATGAACCCGAAAAGAAAACCGGTCGATTTCGGGTCAACCCGTGGTGACCTGATATGACCCGATATGACCCGTTTACGAATTAAAAATAATTTAATAAACATAAAAATAATTTTATCTAACTAAACTAAGTTATTCTTTTTTTCAAAGGCATTAATTACTTAATCCTAAACGAATTTATTTAATTTGTGTGAAGTTGAAATTATTATACTTGGACAAATAATATATTATATTATTTTTCACTTTTGTATTGTTTTAATTTATTTTATATTTTGCTTGGGATAAAACACTTTTACGGTGTTTAATTTATTTTAGATTTGATTTGGAATCATTTATTTAAATTTTTATTACTTGATTATGTAATTAGTTTTGTGAGAAATTGATTTTATTAGAAATTACAGTGATAAATTAATAAATTAAAATTAAGTTTCGGGTCATTTCGGGTCGACCCGCCGCCCCGTAAACCTGAAATTTTCGGGTTCGGGTCAGCATACCTGACCCGTCACGGGTTGGCGGGTCGGGGTTCGGGTCAACAGATTTTCTGGCGGGTCTGTTGACCCGAACCCGACCCGCCAACCTGATTTGGACCCGAATTGCCACCCCTAACTGCAAGCGTGAAGGATTGATTTCATGATAATTTAGAGTTGCGGGATGAGGGAAAAAAACAGGGTGCAAATCAATAACAAAAAAAAATATAAAGTAAATAAATAAAAGGATAAGAGGAAAATGCTTGAATTGACGCTTAAAATGAATTTCGGTCTAGAAAAGCCACACTGCTTCGCAGGACGGGGTAGTTTAAAAGAATAAAGCGAAAGGAACATGGCGGGTGCGATCATACCAGCACTAATGCACCGGATCCCATCAGAACTCCGAAGTTAAGCGTGCTTGGGCGAGAGTAGTACTAGGATGGGTGACCCCCTGGGAAGTCCTCGTGTTGCACCCCTCTCTTTTTTGTTTCGAAATCCAAATTTCCTATTCGTTCTTTATCCTGTAGTAATTTAGCTCCGTCGGAACGATTGCTTAATATTTTGCTTCTTGTCGAAGCGTGAAGGAGGATCTGAAGGCGCGAGACAAATCAGGAACGGTACGGCTCGATCAAAGCCCGGATCGTCGCTCAAATTTGTCGGCGCAAATGTATCACCGCAACTAGGGGTGGCAATTTTCGACACGACCTGAAAACACGACACGAACCTAACACGAAATTAATGGGTTTGGGTTGAGGTTTCGGGAATTCGGGTCAGAATCGGGTTGGACCCGATGAACCCGAAAAGAAAACCGGTCGATTTCGGGTCAACCCGTGGTGACCTGATATGACCCGATATGACCCGTTTACGAATTAAAAATAATTTAATAAACATAAAAATAATTTTATCTAACTAAACTAAGTTATTCTTTTTTTCAAAGGCATTAATTACTTAATCCTAAACGAATTTATTTAATTTGTGTGAAGTTGAAATTATTATACTTGGACAAATAATATATTATATTATT
The DNA here is from genome assembly GCF_036785885.1 of Coffea arabica. Lineage (NCBI taxonomy): Eukaryota > Viridiplantae > Streptophyta > Magnoliopsida > Gentianales > Rubiaceae > Coffea > Coffea arabica. The sequence continues at coordinate 46,157,936 of NC_092331.1, read as the reverse complement.
TTTCACTTTTGTATTGTTTTAATTTATTTTATATTTTGCTTGGGATAAAACACTTTTACGGTGTTTAATTTATTTTAGATTTGATTTGGAATCATTTATTTAAATTTTTATTACTTGATTATGTAATTAGTTTTGTGAGAAATTGATTTTATTAGAAATTACAGTGATAAATTAATAAATTAAAATTAAGTTTCGGGTCATTTCGGGTCGACCCGCCGCCCCGTAAACCTGAAATTTTCGGGTTCGGGTCAGCATACCTGACCCGTCACGGGTTGGCGGGTCGGGGTTCGGGTCAACAGATTTTCTGGCGGGTCTGTTGACCCGAACCCGACCCGCCAACCTGATTTGGACCCGAATTGCCACCCCTAACTGCAAGCGTGAAGGATTGATTTCATGATAATTTAGAGTTGCGGGATGAGGGAAAAAAACAGGGTGCAAATCAATAACAAAAAAAAATATAAAGTAAATAAATAAAAGGATAAGAGGAAAATGCTTGAATTGACGCTTAAAATGAATTTCGGTCTAGAAAAGCCACACTGCTTCGCAGGACGGGGTAGTTTAAAAGAATAAAGCGAAAGGAACATGGCGGGTGCGATCATACCAGCACTAATGCACCGGATCCCATCAGAACTCCGAAGTTAAGCGTGCTTGGGCGAGAGTAGTACTAGGATGGGTGACCCCCTGGGAAGTCCTCGTGTTGCACCCCTCTCTTTTTTGTTTCAAAATCCAAATTTCCTATTCGTTCTTTATCCTGTAGTAATTTAGCTCCGTCGGAACGATTGCTTAATATTTTGCTTCTTGTCGAAGCGTGAAGGAGGATCTGAAGGCGCGAGACAAATCAGGAACGGTACGGCTCGATCAAAGCCCGGATCGTCGCTCAAATTTGTCGGCGCAAATGTATCACCGCAACTAGGGGTGGCAATTTTCGACACGACCTGAAAACACGACACGAACCTAACACGAAATTAATGGGTTTGGGTTGAGATTTCGGGAATTCGGGTCAGAATCGGGTTGGACCCGATGAACCCGAAAAGAAAACCGGTCGATTTCGGGTCAACCCGTGGTGACCTGATATGACCCGTTTACGAATTAAAAATAATTTAATAAACATAAAAATAATTTTATCTAACTAAACTAAGTTATTCTTTTTTTCAAAGGCATTAATTACTTAATCCTAAACGAATTTATTTAATTTGTGTGAAGTTGAAATTATTATACTTGGACAAATAATATATTATATTATTTTTCACTTTTGTATTGTTTTAATTTATTTTATATTTTGCTTGGGATAAAACACTTTTACGGTGTTTAATTTATTTTAGATTTGATTTGGAATCATTTATTTAAATTTTTATTACTTGATTATGTAATTAGTTTTGTGAGAAATTGATTTTATTAGAAATTACAGTGATAAATTAATAAATTAAAATTAAGTTTCGGGTCATTTCGGGTCGACCCGCCGCCCCGTAAACCTGAAATTTTCGGGTTCGGGTCAGCATACCTGACCCGTCACGGGTTGGCGGGTCGGGGTTCGGGTCAACAGATTTTCTGGCGGGTCTGTTGACCCGAACCCGACCCGCCAACCTGATTTGGACCCGAATTGCCACCCCTAACTGCAAGCGTGAAGGATTGATTTCATGATAATTTAGAGTTGCGGGATGAGGGAAAAAAACAGGGTGCAAATCAATAACAAAAAAAAATATAAAGTAAATAAATAAAAGGATAAGAGGAAAATGCTTGAATTGACGCTTAAAATGAATTTCGGTCTAGAAAAGCCACACTGCTTCGCAGGACGGGGTAGTTTAAAAGAATAAAGCGAAAGGAACATGGCGGGTGCGATCATACCAGCACTAATGCACCGGATCCCATCAGAACTCCGAAGTTAAGCGTGCTTGGGCGAGAGTAGTACTAGGATGGGTGACCCCCTGGGAAGTCCTCGTGTTGCACCCCTCTCTTTTTTGTTTCGAAATCCAAATTTCCTATTCGTTCTTTATCCTGTAGTAATTTAGCTCCGTCGGAACGATTGCTTAATATTTTGCTTCTTGTCGAAGCGTGAAGGAGGATCTGAAGGCGCGAGACAAATCAGGAACGGTACGGCTCGATCAAAGCCCGGATCGTCGCTCAAATTTGTCGGCGCAAATGTATCACCGCAACTAGGGGTGGCAATTTTCGACACGACCTGAAAACACGACACGAACCTAACACGAAATTAATGGGTTTGGGTTGAGGTTTCGGGAATTCGGGTCAGAATCGGGTTGGACCCGATGAACCCGAAAAGAAAACCGGTCGATTTCGGGTCAACCCGTGGTGACCTGATATGACCCGATATGACCCGTTTACGAATTAAAAATAATTTAATAAACATAAAAATAATTTTATCTAACTAAACTAAGTTATTCTTTTTTTCAAAGGCACTAATTACTTAATCCTAAACGAATTTATTTAATTTGTGTGAAGTTGAAATTATTATACTTGGACAAATAATATATTATATTATTTTTCACTTTTGTATTGTTTTAATTTATTTTATATTTTGCTTGGGATAAAACACTTTTACGGTGTTTAATTTATTTTAGATTTGATTTGGAATCATTTATTTAAATTTTTATTACTTGATTATGTAATTAGTTTTGTGAGAAATTGATTTTATTAGAAATTACAGTGATAAATTAATAAATTAAAATTAAGTTTCGGGACATTTCGGGTCGACCCGCCGCCCCGTAAACCTGAAATTTTCGGGTTCGGGTCAGCATACCTGACCCGTCACGGGTTGGCGGGTCGGGGTTCGGGTCAACAGATTTTCTGGCGGGTCTGTTGACCCGAACTCGACCCGCCAACCTGATTTGGACCCGAATTGCCACCCCTAACTGCAAGCGTGAAGGATTGATTTCATGATAATTTAGAGTTGCGGGATGAGGGAAAAAAACAGGGTGCAAATCAATAACAAAAAAAAATATAAAGTAAATAAATAAAAGGATAAGAGGAAAATGCTTGAATTGACGCTTAAAATGAATTTCGGTCTAGAAAAGCCACACTGCTTCGCAGGACGGGGTAGTTTAAAAGAATAAAGCGAAAGGAACATGGCGGGTGCGATCATACCAGCACTAATGCACCGGATCCCATCAGAACTCCGAAGTTAAGCGTGCTTGGGCGAGAGTAGTACTAGGATGGGTGACCCCCTGGGAAGTCCTCGTGTTGCACCCCTCTCTTTTTTGTTTCGAAATCCAAATTTCCTATTCGTTCTTTATCCTGTAGTAATTTAGCTCCGTCGGAACGATTGCTTAATATTTTGCTTCTTGTCGAAGCGTGAAGGAGGATCTGAAGGCGCGAGACAAATCAGGAACGGTACGGCTCGATCAAAGCCCGGATCGTCGCTCAAATTTGTCGGCGCAAATGTATCACCGCAACTAGGGGTGGCAATTTTCGACACGACCTGAAAACACGACACGAACCTAACACGAAATTAATGGGTTTGGGTTGAGGTTTCGGGAATTCGGGTCAGAATCGGGTTGGACCCGATGAACCCGAAAAGAAAACCGGTCGATTTCGGGTCAACCCGTGGTGACCTGATATGACCCGATATGACCCGTTTACGAATTAAAAATAATTTAATAAACATAAAAATAATTTTATCTAACTAAACTAAGTTATTCTTTTTTTCAAAGGCACTAATTACTTAATCCTAAACGAATTTATTTAATTTGTGTGAAGTTGAAATTATTATACTTGGACAAATAATATATTATATTATTTTTCACTTTTGTATTGTTTTAATTTATTTTATATTTTGCTTGGGATAAAACACTTTTACGGTGTTTAATTTATTTTAGATTTGATTTGGAATCATTTATTTAAATTTTTATTACTTGATTATGTAATTAGTTTTGTGAGAAATTGATTTTATTAGAAATTACAGTGATAAATTAATAAATTAAAATTAAGTTTCGGGTCATTTCGGGTCGACCCGCCGCCCCGTAAACCTGAAATTTTCGGGTTCGGGTCAGCATACCTGACCCGTCACGGGTTGGCGGGTCGGGGTTCGGGTCAACAGATTTTCTGGCGGGTCTGTTGACCCGAACCCGACCCGCCAACCTGATTTGGACCCGAATTGCCACCCCTAACTGCAAGCGTGAAGGATTGATTTCATGATAATTTAGAGTTGCGGGATGAGGGAAAAAAACAGGGTGCAAATCAATAACAAAAAAAAATATAAAGTAAATAAATAAAAGGATAAGAGGAAAATGCTTGAATTGACGCTTAAAATGAATTTCGGTCTAGAAAAGCCACACTGCTTCGCAGGACGGGGTAGTTTAAAAGAATAAAGCGAAAGGAACATGGCGGGTGCGATCATACCAGCACTAATGCACCGGATCCCATCAGAACTCCGAAGTTAAGCGTGCTTGGGCGAGAGTAGTACTAGGATGGGTGACCCCCTGGGAAGTCCTCGTGTTGCACCCCTCTCTTTTTTGTTTCGAAATCCAAATTTCCTATTCGTTCTTTATCCTGTAGTAATTTAGCTCCGTCGGAACGATTGCTTAATATTTTGCTTCTTGTCGAAGCGTGAAGGAGGATCTGAAGGCGCGAGACAAATCAGGAACGGTACGGCTCGATCAAAGCCCGGATCGTCGCTCAAATTTGTCGGCGCAAATGTATCACCGCAACTAGGGGTGGCAATTTTCGACACGACCTGAAAACACGACACGAACCTAACACGAAATTAATGGGTTTGGGTTGAGGTTTCGGGAATTCGGGTCAGAATCGGGTTGGACCCGATGAACCCGAAAAGAAAACCGGTCGATTTCGGGTCAACCCGTGGTGACCTGATATGACCCGATATGACCCGTTTACGAATTAAAAATAATTTAATAAACATAAAAATAATTTTATCTAACTAAACTAAGTTATTCTTTTTTTCAAAGGCATTAATTACTTAATCCTAAACGAATTTATTTAATTTGTGTGAAGTTGAAATTATTATACTTGGACAAATAATATATTATATTATTTTTCACTTTTGTATTGTTTTAATTTATTTTATATTTTGCTTGGGATAAAACACTTTTACGGTGTTTAATTTATTTTAGATTTGATTTGGAATCATTTATTTAAATTTTTATTACTTGATTATGTAATTAGTTTTGTGAGAAATTGATTTTATTAGAAATTACAGTGATAAATTAATAAATTAAAATTAAGTTTCGGGTCATTTCGGGTCGACCCGCCGCCCCGTAAACCTGAAATTTTCGGGTTCGGGTCAGCATACCTGACCCGTCACGGGTTGGCGGGTCGGGGTTCGGGTCAACAGATTTTCTGGCGGGTCTGTTGACCCGAACCCGACCCGCCAACCTGATTTGGACCCGAATTGCCACCCCTAACTGCAAGCGTGAAGGATTGATTTCATGATAATTTAGAGTTGCGGGATGAGGGAAAAAAACAGGGTGCAAATCAATAACAAAAAAAAATATAAAGTAAATAAATAAAAGGATAAGAGGAAAATGCTTGAATTGACGCTTAAAATGAATTTCGGTCTAGAAAAGCCACACTGCTTCGCAGGACGGGGTAGTTTAAAAGAATAAATCGAAAGGAACATGGCGGGTGCGATCATACCAGCACTAATGCACCGGATCCCATCAGAACTCCGAAGTTAAGCGTGCTTGGGCGAGAGTAGTACTAGGATGGGTGACCCCCTGGGAAGTCCTCGTGTTGCACCCCTCTCTTTTTTGTTTCGAAATCCAAATTTCCTATTCGTTCTTTATCCTGTAGTAATTTAGCTCCGTCGGAACGATTGCTTAATATTTTGCTTCTTGTCGAAGCGTGAAGGAGGATCTGAAGGCGCGAGACAAATCAGGAACGGTACGGCTCGATCAAAGCCCGGATCGTCGCTCAAATTTGTCGGCGCAAATGTATCACCGCAACTAGGGGTGGCAATTTTCGACACGACCTGAAAACACGACACGAACCTAACACGAAATTAATGGGTTTGGGTTGAGGTTTCGGGAATTCGGGTCAGAATCGGGTTGGACCCGATGAACCCGAAAAGAAAACCGGTCGATTTCGGGTCAACCCGTGGTGACCTGATATGACCCGATATGACCCGTTTACGAATTAAAAATAATTTAATAAACATAAAAATAATTTTATCTAACTAAACTAAGTTATTCTTTTTTTCAAAGGCATTAATTACTTAATCCTAAACGAATTTATTTAATTTGTGTGAAGTTGAAATTATTATACTTGGACAAATAATATATTATATTATTTTTCACTTTTGTATTGTTTTAATTTATTTTATATTTTGCTTGGGATAAAACACTTTTACGGTGTTTAATTTATTTTAGATTTGATTTGGAATCATTTATTTAAATTTTTATTACTTGATTATGTAATTAGTTTTGTGAGAAATTGATTTTATTAGAAATTACAGTGATAAATTAATAAATTAAAATTAAGTTTCGGGTCATTTCGGGTCGACCCGCCGCCCCGTAAACCTGAAATTTTCGGGTTCGGGTCAGCATACCTGACCCGTCACGGGTTGGCGGGTCGGGGTTCGGGTCAACAGATTTTCTGGCGGGTCTGTTGACCCGAACCCGACCCGCCAACCTGATTTGGACCCGAATTGCCACCCCTAACTGCAAGCGTGAAGGATTGATTTCATGATAATTTAGAGTTGCGGGATGAGGGAAAAAAACAGGGTGCAAATCAATAACAAAAAAAAATATAAAGTAAATAAATAAAAGGATAAGAGGAAAATGCTTGAATTGACGCTTAAAATGAATTTCGGTCTAGAAAAGCCACACTGCTTCGCAGGACGGGGTAGTTTAAAAGAATAAAGCGAAAGGAACATGGCGGGTGCGATCATACCAGCACTAATGCACCGGATCCCATCAGAACTCCGAAGTTAAGCGTGCTTGGGCGAGAGTAGTACTAGGATGGGTGACCCCCTGGGAAGTCCTCGTGTTGCACCCCTCTCTTTTTTGTTTCGAAATCCAAATTTCCTATTCGTTCTTTATCCTGTAGTAATTTAGCTCCGTCGGAACGATTGCTTAATATTTTGCTTCTTGTCGAAGCGTGAAGGAGGATCTGAAGGCGCGAGACAAATCAGGAACGGTACGGCTCGATCAAAGCCCGGATCGTCGCTCAAATTTGTCGGCGCAAATGTATCACCGCAACTAGGGGTGGCAATTTTCGACACGACCTGAAAACACGACACGAACCTAACACGAAATTAATGGGTTTGGGTTGAGGTTTCGGGAATTCGGGTCAGAATCGGGTTGGACCCGATGAACCCGAAAAGAAAACCGGTCGATTTCGGGTCAACCCGTGGTGACCTGATATGACCCGATATGACCCGTTTACGAATTAAAAATAATTTAATAAACATAAAAATAATTTTATCTAACTAAACTAAGTTATTCTTTTTTTCAAAGGCATTAATTACTTAATCCTAAACGAATTTATTTAATTTGTGTGAAGTTGAAATTATTATACTTGGACAAATAATATATTATATTATTTTTCACTTTTGTATTGTTTTAATTTATTTTATATTTTGCTTGGGATAAAACACTTTTACGGTGTTTAATTTATTTTAGATTTGATTTGGAATCATTTATTTAAATTTTTATTACTTGATTATGTAATTAGTTTTGTGAGAAATTGATTTTATTAGAAATTACAGTGATAAATTAATAAATTAAAATTAAGTTTCGGGTCATTTCGGGTCGACCCGCCGCCCCGTAAACCTGAAATTTTCGGGTTCGGGTCAGCATACCTGACCCGTCACGGGTTGGCGGGTCGGGGTTCGGGTCAACAGATTTTCTGGCGGGTCTGTTGACCCGAACCCGACCCGCCAACCTGATTTGGACCCGAATTGCCACCCCTAACTGCAAGCGTGAAGGATTGATTTCATGATAATTTAGAGTTGCGGGATGAGGGAAAAAAACAGGGTGCAAATCAATAACAAAAAAAAATATAAAGTAAATAAATAAAAGGATAAGAGGAAAATGCTTGAATTGACGCTTAAAATGAATTTCGGTCTAGAAAAGCCACACTGCTTCGCAGGACGGGGTAGTTTAAAAGAATAAAGCGAAAGGAACATGGCGGGTGCGATCATACCAGCACTAATGCACCGGATCCCATCAGAACTCCGAAGTTAAGCGTGCTTGGGCGAGAGTAGTACTAGGATGGGTGACCCCCTGGGAAGTCCTCGTGTTGCACCCCTCTCTTTTTTGTTTCGAAATCCAAATTTCCTATTCGTTCTTTATCCTGTAGTAATTTAGCTCCGTCGGAACGATTGCTTAATATTTTGCTTCTTGTCGAAGCGTGAAGGAGGATCTGAAGGCGCGAGACAAATCAGGAACGGTACGGCTCGATCAAAGCCCGGATCGTCGCTCAAATTTGTCGGCGCAAATGTATCACCGCAACTAGGGGTGGCAATTTTCGACACGACCTGAAAACACGACACGAACCTAACACGAAATTAATGGGTTTGGGTTGAGATTTCGGGAATTCGGGTCAGAATCGGGTTGGACCCGATGAACCCGAAAAGAAAACCGGTCGATTTCGGGTCAACCCGTGGTGACCTGATATGACCCGTTTACGAATTAAAAATAATTTAATAAACATAAAAATAATTTTATCTAACTAAACTAAGTTATTCTTTTTTTCAAAGGCATTAATTACTTAATCCTAAACGAATTTATTTAATTTGTGTGAAGTTGAAATTATTATACTTGGACAAATAATATATTATATTATTTTTCACTTTTGTATTGTTTTAATTTATTTTATATTTTGCTTGGGATAAAACACTTTTACGGTGTTTAATTTATTTTAGATTTGATTTGGAATCATTTATTTAAATTTTTATTACTTGATTATGTAATTAGTTTTGTGAGAAATTGATTTTATTAGAAATTACAGTGATAAATTAATAAATTAAAATTAAGTTTCGGGTCATTTCGGGTCGACCCGCCGCCCCGTAAACCTGAAATTTTCGGGTTCGGGTCAGCATACCTGACCCGTCACGGGTTGGCGGGTCGGGGTTCGGGTCAACAGATTTTCTGGCGGGTCTGTTGACCCGAACCCGACCCGCCAACCTGATTTGGACCCGAATTGCCACCCCTAACTGCAAGCGTGAAGGATTGATTTCATGATAATTTAGAGTTGCGGGATGAGGGAAAAAAACAGGGTGCAAATCAATAACAAAAAAAAATATAAAGTAAATAAATAAAAGGATAAGAGGAAAATGCTTGAATTGACGCTTAAAATGAATTTCGGTCTAGAAAAGCCACACTGCTTCGCAGGACGGGGTAGTTTAAAAGAATAAAGCGAAAGGAACATGGCGGGTGCGATCATACCAGCACTAATGCACCGGATCCCATCAGAACTCCGAAGTTAAGCGTGCTTGGGCGAGAGTAGTACTAGGATGGGTGACCCCCTGGGAAGTCCTCGTGTTGCACCCCTCTCTTTTTTGTTTCGAAATCCAAATTTCCTATTCGTTCTTTATCCTGTAGTAATTTAGCTCCGTCGGAACGATTGCTTAATATTTTGCTTCTTGTCGAAGCGTGAAGGAGGATCTGAAGGCGCGAGACAAATCAGGAACGGTACGGCTCGATCAAAGCCCGGATCGTCGCTCAAATTTGTCGGCGCAAATGTATCACCGCAACTAGGGGTGGCAATTTTCGACACGACCTGAAAACACGACACGAACCTAACACGAAATTAATGGGTTTGGGTTGAGGTTTCGGGAATTCGGGTCAGAATCGGGTTGGACCCGATGAACCCGAAAAGAAAACCGGTCGATTTCGGGTCAACCCGTGGTGACCTGATATGACCCGATATGACCCGTTTACGAATTAAAAATAATTTAATAAACATAAAAATAATTTTATCTAACTAAACTAAGTTATTCTTTTTTTCAAAGGCACTAATTACTTAATCCTAAACGAATTTATTTAATTTGTGTGAAGTTGAAATTATTATACTTGGACAAATAATATATTATATTATTTTTCACTTTTGTATTGTTTTAATTTATTTTATATTTTGCTTGGGATAAAACACTTTTACGGTGTTTAATTTATTTTAGATTTGATTTGGAATCATTTATTTAAATTTTTATTACTTGATTATGTAATTAGTTTTGTGAGAAATTGATTTTATTAGAAATTACAGTGATAAATTAATAAATTAAAATTAAGTTTCGGGACATTTCGGGTCGACCCGCCGCCCCGTAAACCTGAAATTTTCGGGTTCGGGTCAGCATACCTGACCCGTCACGGGTTGGCGGGTCGGGGTTCGGGTCAACAGATTTTCTGGCGGGTCTGTTGACCCGAACTCGACCCGCCAACCTGATTTGGACCCGAATTGCCACCCCTAACTGCAAGCGTGAAGGATTGATTTCATGATAATTTAGAGTTGCGGGATGAGGGAAAAAAACAGGGTGCAAATCAATAACAAAAAAAAATATAAAGTAAATAAATAAAAGGATAAGAGGAAAATGCTTGAATTGACGCTTAAAATGAATTTCGGTCTAGAAAAGCCACACTGCTTCGCAGGACGGGGTAGTTTAAAAGAATAAAGCGAAAGGAACATGGCGGGTGCGATCATACCAGCACTAATGCACCGGATCCCATCAGAACTCCGAAGTTAAGCGTGCTTGGGCGAGAGTAGTACTAGGATGGGTGACCCCCTGGGAAGTCCTCGTGTTGCACCCCTCTCTTTTTTGTTTCGAAATCCAAATTTCCTATTCGTTCTTTATCCTGTAGTAATTTAGCTCCGTCGGAACGATTGCTTAATATTTTGCTTCTTGTCGAAGCGTGAAGGAGGATCTGAAGGCGCGAGACAAATCAGGAACGGTACGGCTCGATCAAAGCCCGGATCGTCGCTCAAATTTGTCGGCGCAAATGTATCACCGCAACTAGGGGTGGCAATTTTCGACACGACCTGAAAACACGACACGAACCTAACACGAAATTAATGGGTTTGGGTTGAGGTTTCGGGAATTCGGGTCAGAATCGGGTTGGACCCGATGAACCCGAAAAGAAAACCGGTCGATTTCGGGTCAACCCGTGGTGACCCGATATGACCCGTTTACGAATTAAAAATAATTTAATAAACATAAAAATAATTTTATCTAACTAAACTAAGTTATTCTTTTTTTCAAAGGCATTAATTACTTAATCCTAAACGAATTTATTTAATTTGTGTGAAGTTGAAATTATTATACTTGGACAAATAATATATTATATTATTTTTCACTTTTGTATTGTTTTAATTTATTTTATATTTTGCTTGGGATAAAACACTTTTACGGTGTTTAATTTATTTTAGATTTGATTTGGAATCATTTATTTAAATTTTTATTACTTGATTATGTAATTAGTTTTGTGAGAAATTGATTTTATTAGAAATTACAGTGATAAATTAATAAATTAAAATTAAGTTTCGGGTCATTTCGGGTCGACCCGCCGCCCCGTAAACCTGAAATTTTCGGGTTCGGGTCAGCATACCTGACCCGTCACGGGTTGGCGGGTCGGGGTTCGGGTCAACAGATTTTCTGGCGGGTCTGTTGACCCGAACCCGACCCGCCAACCTGATTTGGACCCGAATTGCCACCCCTAACTGCAAGCGTGAAGGATTGATTTCATGATAATTTAGAGTTGCGGGATGAGGGAAAAAAACAGGGTGCAAATCAATAACAAAAAAAAATATAAAGTAAATAAATAAAAGGATAAGAGGAAAATGCTTGAATTGACGCTTAAAATGAATTTCGGTCTAGAAAAGCCACACTGCTTCGCAGGACGGGGTAGTTTAAAAGAATAAAGCGAAAGGAACATGGCGGGTGCGATCATACCAGCACTAATGCACCGGATCCCATCAGAACTCCGAAGTTAAGCGTGCTTGGGCGAGAGTAGTACTAGGATGGGTGACCCCCTGGGAAGTCCTCGTGTTGCACCCCTCTCTTTTTTGTTTCGAAATCCAAATTTCCTATTCGTTCTTTATCCTGTAGTAATTTAGCTCCGTCGGAACGATTGCTTAATATTTTGCTTCTTGTCGAAGCGTGAAGGAGGATCTGAAGGCGCGAGACAAATCAGGAACGGTACGGCTCGATCAAAGCCCGGATCGTCGCTCAAATTTGTCGGCGCAAATGTATCACCGCAACTAGGGGTGGCAATTTTCGACACGACCTGAAAACACGACACGAACCTAACACGAAATTAATGGGTTTGGGTTGAGGTTTCGGGAATTCGGGTCAGAATCGGGTTGGACCCGATGAACCCGAAAAGAAAACCGGTCGATTTCGGGTCAACCCGTGGTGACCTGATATGACCCGATATGACCCGTTTACGAATTAAAAATAATTTAATAAACATAAAAATAATTTTATCTAACTAAACTAAGTTATTCTTTTTTTCAAAGGCACTAATTACTTAATCCTAAACGAATTTATTTAATTTGTGTGAAGTTGAAATTATTATACTTGGACAAATAATATATTATATTATTTTTCACTTTTGTATTGTTTTAATTTATTTTATATTTTGCTTGGGATAAAACACTTTTACGGTGTTTAATTTATTTTAGATTTGATTTGGAATCATTTATTTAAATTTTTATTACTTGATTATGTAATTAGTTTTGTGAGAAATTGATTTTATTAGAAATTACAGTGATAAATTAATAAATTAAAATTAAGTTTCGGGTCATTTCGGGTCGACCCGCCGCCCCGTAAACCTGAAATTTTCGGGTTCGGGTCAGCATACCTGACCCGTCACGGGTTGGCGGGTCGGGGTTCGGGTCAACAGATTTTCTGGCGGGTCTGTTGACCCGAACCCGACCCGCCAACCTGATTTGGACCCGAATTGCCACCCCTAACTGCAAGCGTGAAGGATTGATTTCATGATAATTTAGAGTTGCGGGATGAGGGAAAAAAACAGGGTGCAAATCAATAACAAAAAAAAATATAAAGTAAATAAATAAAAGGATAAGAGGAAAATGCTTGAATTGACGCTTAAAATGAATTTCGGTCTAGAAAAGCCACACTGCTTCGCAGGACGGGGTAGTTTAAAAGAATAAAGCGAAAGGAACATGGCGGGTGCGATCATACCAGCACTAATGCACCGGATCCCATCAGAACTCCGAAGTTAAGCGTGCTTGGGCGAGAGTAGTACTAGGATGGGTGACCCCCTGGGAAGTCCTCGTGTTGCACCCCTCTCTTTTTTGTTTCGAAATCCAAATTTCCTATTCGTTCTTTATCCTGTAGTAATTTAGCTCCGTCGGAACGATTGCTTAATATTTTGCTTCTTGTCGAAGCGTGAAGGAGGATCTGAAGGCGCGAGACAAATCAGGAACGGTACGGCTCGATCAAAGCCCGGATCGTCGCTCAAATTTGTCGGCGCAAATGTATCACCGCAACTAGGGGTGGCAATTTTCGACACGACCTGAAAACACGACACGAACCTAACACGAAATTAATGGGTTTGGGTTGAGGTTTCGGGAATTCGGGTCAGAATCGGGTTGGACCCGATGAACCCGAAAAGAAAACCGGTCGATTTCGGGTCAACCCGTGGTGACCTGATATGACCCGATATGACCCGTTTACGAATTAAAAATAATTTAATAAACATAAAAATAATTTTATCTAACTAAACTAAGTTATTCTTTTTTTCAAAGGCATTAATTACTTAATCCTAAACGAATTTATTTAATTTGTGTGAAGTTGAAATTATTATACTTGGACAAATAATATATTATATTATTTTTCACTTTTGTATTGTTTTAATTTATTTTATATTTTGCTTGGGATAAAACACTTTTACGGTGTTTAATTTATTTTAGATTTGATTTGGAATCATTTATTTAAATTTTTATTACTTGATTATGTAATTAGTTTTGTGAGAAATTGATTTTATTAGAAATTACAGTGATAAATTAATAAATTAAAATTAAGTTTCGGGTCATTTCGGGTCGACCCGCCGCCCCGTAAACCTGAAATTTTCGGGTTCGGGTCAGCATACCTGACCCGTCACGGGTTGGCGGGTCGGGGTTCGGGTCAACAGATTTTCTGGCGGGTCTGTTGACCCGAACCCGACCCGCCAACCTGATTTGGACCCGAATTGCCACCCCTAACTGCAAGCGTGAAGGATTGATTTCATGATAATTTAGAGTTGCGGGATGAGGGAAAAAAACAGGGTGCAAATCAATAACAAAAAAAAATATAAAGTAAATAAATAAAAGGATAAGAGGAAAATGCTTGAATTGACGCTTAAAATGAATTTCGGTCTAGAAAAGCCACACTGCTTCGCAGGACGGGGTAGTTTAAAAGAATAAAGCGAAAGGAACATGGCGGGTGCGATCATACCAGCACTAATGCACCGGATCCCATCAGAACTCCGAAGTTAAGCGTGCTTGGGCGAGAGTAGTACTAGGATGGGTGACCCCCTGGGAAGTCCTCGTGTTGCACCCCTCTCTTTTTTGTTTCAAAATCCAAATTTCCTATTCGTTCTTTATCCTGTAGTAATTTAGCTCCGTCGGAACGATTGCTTAATATTTTGCTTCTTGTCGAAGCGTGAAGGAGGATCTGAAGGCGCGAGACAAATCAGGAACGGTACGGCTCGATCAAAGCCCGGATCGTCGCTCAAATTTGTCGGCGCAAATGTATCACCGCAACTAGGGGTGGCAATTTTCGACACGACCTGAAAACACGACACGAACCTAACACGAAATTAATGGGTTTGGGTTGAGATTTCGGGAATTCGGGTCAGAATCGGGTTGGACCCGATGAACCCGAAAAGAAAACCGGTCGATTTCGGGTCAACCCGTGGTGACCTGATATGACCCGTTTACGAATTAAAAATAATTTAATAAACATAAAAATAATTTTATCTAACTAAACTAAGTTATTCTTTTTTTCAAAGGCATTAATTACTTAATCCTAAACGAATTTATTTAATTTGTGTGAAGTTGAAATTATTATACTTGGACAAATAATATATTATATTATTTTTCACTTTTGTATTGTTTTAATTTATTTTATATTTTGCTTGGGATAAAACACTTTTACGGTGTTTAATTTATTTTAGATTTGATTTGGAATCATTTATTTAAATTTTTATTACTTGATTATGTAATTAGTTTTGTGAGAAATTGATTTTATTAGAAATTACAGTGATAAATTAATAAATTAAAATTAAGTTTCGGGTCATTTCGGGTCGACCCGCCGCCCCGTAAACCTGAAATTTTCGGGTTCGGGTCAGCATACCTGACCCGTCACGGGTTGGCGGGTCGGGGTTCGGGTCAACAGATTTTCTGGCGGGTCTGTTGACCCGAACCCGACCCGCCAACCTGATTTGGACCCGAATTGCCACCCCTAACTGCAAGCGTGAAGGATTGATTTCATGATAATTTAGAGTTGCGGGATGAGGGAAAAAAACAGGGTGCAAATCAATAACAAAAAAAAATATAAAGTAAATAAATAAAAGGATAAGAGGAAAATGCTTGAATTGACGCTTAAAATGAATTTCGGTCTAGAAAAGCCACACTGCTTCGCAGGACGGGGTAGTTTAAAAGAATAAAGCGAAAGGAACATGGCGGGTGCGATCATACCAGCACTAATGCACCGGATCCCATCAGAACTCCGAAGTTAAGCGTGCTTGGGCGAGAGTAGTACTAGGATGGGTGACCCCCTGGGAAGTCCTCGTGTTGCACCCCTCTCTTTTTTGTTTCGAAATCCAAATTTCCTATTCGTTCTTTATCCTGTAGTAATTTAGCTCCGTCGGAACGATTGCTTAATATTTTGCTTCTTGTCGAAGCGTGAAGGAGGATCTGAAGGCGCGAGACAAATCAGGAACGGTACGGCTCGATCAAAGCCCGGATCGTCGCTCAAATTTGTCGGCGCAAATGTATCACCGCAACTAGGGGTGGCAATTTTCGACACGACCTGAAAACACGACACGAACCTAACACGAAATTAATGGGTTTGGGTTGAGGTTTCGGGAATTCGGGTCAGAATCGGGTTGGACCCGATGAACCCGAAAAGAAAACCGGTCGATTTCGGGTCAACCCGTGGTGACCTGATATGACCCGATATGACCCGTTTACGAATTAAAAATAATTTAATAAACATAAAAATAATTTTATCTAACTAAACTAAGTTATTCTTTTTTTCAAAGGCACTAATTACTTAATCCTAAACGAATTTATTTAATTTGTGTGAAGTTGAAATTATTATACTTGGACAAATAATATATTATATTATTTTTCACTTTTGTATTGTTTTAATTTATTTTATATTTTGCTTGGGATAAAACACTTTTACGGTGTTTAATTTATTTTAGATTTGATTTGGAATCATTTATTTAAATTTTTATTACTTGATTATGTAATTAGTTTTGTGAGAAATTGATTTTATTAGAAATTACAGTGATAAATTAATAAATTAAAATTAAGTTTCGGGACATTTCGGGTCGACCCGCCGCCCCGTAAACCTGAAATTTTCGGGTTCGGGTCAGCATACCTGACCCGTCACGGGTTGGCGGGTCGGGGTTCGGGTCAACAGATTTTCTGGCGGGTCTGTTGACCCGAACTCGACCCGCCAACCTGATTTGGACCCGAATTGCCACCCCTAACTGCAAGCGTGAAGGATTGATTTCATGATAATTTAGAGTTGCGGGATGAGGGAAAAAAACAGGGTGCAAATCAATAACAAAAAAAAATATAAAGTAAATAAATAAAAGGATAAGAGGAAAATGCTTGAATTGACGCTTAAAATGAATTTCGGTCTAGAAAAGCCACACTGCTTCGCAGGACGGGGTAGTTTAAAAGAATAAAGCGAAAGGAACATGGCGGGTGCGATCATACCAGCACTAATGCACCGGATCCCATCAGAACTCCGAAGTTAAGCGTGCTTGGGCGAGAGTAGTACTAGGATGGGTGACCCCCTGGGAAGTCCTCGTGTTGCACCCCTCTCTTTTTTGTTTCGAAATCCAAATTTCCTATTCGTTCTTTATCCTGTAGTAATTTAGCTCCGTCGGAACGATTGCTTAATATTTTGCTTCTTGTCGAAGCGTGAAGGAGGATCTGAAGGCGCGAGACAAATCAGGAACGGTACGGCTCGATCAAAGCCCGGATCGTCGCTCAAATTTGTCGGCGCAAATGTATCACCGCAACTAGGGGTGGCAATTTTCGACACGACCTGAAAACACGACACGAACCTAACACGAAATTAATGGGTTTGGGTTGAGGTTTCGGGAATTCGGGTCAGAATCGGGTTGGACCCGATGAACCCGAAAAGAAAACCGGTCGATTTCGGGTCAACCCGTGGTGACCTGATATGACCCGATATGACCCGTTTACGAATTAAAAATAATTTAATAAACATAAAAATAATTTTATCTAACTAAACTAAGTTATTCTTTTTTTCAAAGGCACTAATTACTTAATCCTAAACGAATTTATTTAATTTGTGTGAAGTTGAAATTATTATACTTGGACAAATAATATATTATATTATTTTTCACTTTTGTATTGTTTTAATTTATTTTATATTTTGCTTGGGATAAAACACTTTTACGGTGTTTAATTTATTTTAGATTTGATTTGGAATCATTTATTTAAATTTTTATTACTTGATTATGTAATTAGTTTTGTGAGAAATTGATTTTATTAGAAATTACAGTGATAAATTAATAAATTAAAATTAAGTTTCGGGTCATTTCGGGTCGACCCGCCGCCCCGTAAACCTGAAATTTTCGGGTTCGGGTCAGCATACCTGACCCGTCACGGGTTGGCGGGTCGGGGTTCGGGTCAACAGATTTTCTGGCGGGTCTGTTGACCCGAACCCGACCCGCCAACCTGATTTGGACCCGAATTGCCACCCCTAACTGCAAGCGTGAAGGATTGATTTCATGATAATTTAGAGTTGCGGGATGAGGGAAAAAAACAGGGTGCAAATCAATAACAAAAAAAAATATAAAGTAAATAAATAAAAGGATAAGAGGAAAATGCTTGAATTGACGCTTAAAATGAATTTCGGTCTAGAAAAGCCACACTGCTTCGCAGGACGGGGTAGTTTAAAAGAATAAAGCGAAAGGAACATGGCGGGTGCGATCATACCAGCACTAATGCACCGGATCCCATCAGAACTCCGAAGTTAAGCGTGCTTGGGCGAGAGTAGTACTAGGATGGGTGACCCCCTGGGAAGTCCTCGTGTTGCACCCCTCTCTTTTTTGTTTCGAAATCCAAATTTCCTATTCGTTCTTTATCCTGTAGTAATTTAGCTCCGTCGGAACGATTGCTTAATATTTTGCTTCTTGTCGAAGCGTGAAGGAGGATCTGAAGGCGCGAGACAAATCAGGAACGGTACGGCTCGATCAAAGCCCGGATCGTCGCTCAAATTTGTCGGCGCAAATGTATCACCGCAACTAGGGGTGGCAATTTTCGACACGACCTGAAAACACGACACGAACCTAACACGAAATTAATGGGTTTGGGTTGAGGTTTCGGGAATTCGGGTCAGAATCGGGTTGGACCCGATGAACCCGAAAAGAAAACCGGTCGATTTCGGGTCAACCCGTGGTGACCTGATATGACCCGATATGACCCGTTTACGAATTAAAAATAATTTAATAAACATAAAAATAATTTTATCTAACTAAACTAAGTTATTCTTTTTTTCAAAGGCATTAATTACTTAATCCTAAACGAATTTATTTAATTTGTGTGAAGTTGAAATTATTATACTTGGACAAATAATATATTATATTATTTTTCACTTTTGTATTGTTTTAATTTATTTTATATTTTGCTTGGGATAAAACACTTTTACGGTGTTTAATTTATTTTAGATTTGATTTGGAATCATTTATTTAAATTTTTATTACTTGATTATGTAATTAGTTTTGTGAGAAATTGATTTTATTAGAAATTACAGTGATAAATTAATAAATTAAAATTAAGTTTCGGGTCATTTCGGGTCGACCCGCCGCCCCGTAAACCTGAAATTTTCGGGTTCGGGTCAGCATACCTGACCCGTCACGGGTTGGCGGGTCGGGGTTCGGGTCAACAGATTTTCTGGCGGGTCTGTTGACCCGAACCCGACCCGCCAACCTGATTTGGACCCGAATTGCCACCCCTAACTGCAAGCGTGAAGGATTGATTTCATGATAATTTAGAGTTGCGGGATGAGGGAAAAAAACAGGGTGCAAATCAATAACAAAAAAAAATATAAAGTAAATAAATAAAAGGATAAGAGGAAAATGCTTGAATTGACGCTTAAAATGAATTTCGGTCTAGAAAAGCCACACTGCTTCGCAGGACGGGGTAGTTTAAAAGAATAAATCGAAAGGAACATGGCGGGTGCGATCATACCAGCACTAATGCACCGGATCCCATCAGAACTCCGAAGTTAAGCGTGCTTGGGCGAGAGTAGTACTAGGATGGGTGACCCCCTGGGAAGTCCTCGTGTTGCACCCCTCTCTTTTTTGTTTCGAAATCCAAATTTCCTATTCGTTCTTTATCCTGTAGTAATTTAGCTCCGTCGGAACGATTGCTTAATATTTTGCTTCTTGTCGAAGCGTGAAGGAGGATCTGAAGGCGCGAGACAAATCAGGAACGGTACGGCTCGATCAAAGCCCGGATCGTCGCTCAAATTTGTCGGCGCAAATGTATCACCGCAACTAGGGGTGGCAATTTTCGACACGACCTGAAAACACGACACGAACCTAACACGAAATTAATGGGTTTGGGTTGAGGTTTCGGGAATTCGGGTCAGAATCGGGTTGGACCCGATGAACCCGAAAAGAAAACCGGTCGATTTCGGGTCAACCCGTGGTGACCTGATATGACCCGATATGACCCGTTTACGAATTAAAAATAATTTAATAAACATAAAAATAATTTTATCTAACTAAACTAAGTTATTCTTTTTTTCAAAGGCATTAATTACTTAATCCTAAACGAATTTATTTAATTTGTGTGAAGTTGAAATTATTATACTTGGACAAATAATATATTATATTATTTTTCACTTTTGTATTGTTTTAATTTATTTTATATTTTGCTTGGGATAAAACACTTTTACGGTGTTTAATTTATTTTAGATTTGATTTGGAATCATTTATTTAAATTTTTATTACTTGATTATGTAATTAGTTTTGTGAGAAATTGATTTTATTAGAAATTACAGTGATAAATTAATAAATTAAAATTAAGTTTCGGGTCATTTCGGGTCGACCCGCCGCCCCGTAAACCTGAAATTTTCGGGTTCGGGTCAGCATACCTGACCCGTCACGGGTTGGCGGGTCGGGGTTCGGGTCAACAGATTTTCTGGCGGGTCTGTTGACCCGAACCCGACCCGCCAACCTGATTTGGACCCGAATTGCCACCCCTAACTGCAAGCGTGAAGGATTGATTTCATGATAATTTAGAGTTGCGGGATGAGGGAAAAAAACAGGGTGCAAATCAATAACAAAAAAAAATATAAAGTAAATAAATAAAAGGATAAGAGGAAAATGCTTGAATTGACGCTTAAAATGAATTTCGGTCTAGAAAAGCCACACTGCTTCGCAGGACGGGGTAGTTTAAAAGAATAAAGCGAAAGGAACATGGCGGGTGCGATCATACCAGCACTAATGCACCGGATCCCATCAGAACTCCGAAGTTAAGCGTGCTTGGGCGAGAGTAGTACTAGGATGGGTGACCCCCTGGGAAGTCCTCGTGTTGCACCCCTCTCTTTTTTGTTTCGAAATCCAAATTTCCTATTCGTTCTTTATCCTGTAGTAATTTAGCTCCGTCGGAACGATTGCTTAATATTTTGCTTCTTGTCGAAGCGTGAAGGAGGATCTGAAGGCGCGAGACAAATCAGGAACGGTACGGCTCGATCAAAGCCCGGATCGTCGCTCAAATTTGTCGGCGCAAATGTATCACCGCAACTAGGGGTGGCAATTTTCGACACGACCTGAAAACACGACACGAACCTAACACGAAATTAATGGGTTTGGGTTGAGGTTTCGGGAATTCGGGTCAGAATCGGGTTGGACCCGATGAACCCGAAAAGAAAACCGGTCGATTTCGGGTCAACCCGTGGTGACCTGATATGACCCGATATGACCCGTTTACGAATTAAAAATAATTTAATAAACATAAAAATAATTTTATCTAACTAAACTAAGTTATTCTTTTTTTCAAAGGCATTAATTACTTAATCCTAAACGAATTTATTTAATTTGTGTGAAGTTGAAATTATTATACTTGGACAAATAATATATTATATTATTTTTCACTTTTGTATTGTTTTAATTTATTTTATATTTTGCTTGGGATAAAACACTTTTACGGTGTTTAATTTATTTTAGATTTGATTTGGAATCATTTATTTAAATTTTTATTACTTGATTATGTAATTAGTTTTGTGAGAAATTGATTTTATTAGAAATTACAGTGATAAATTAATAAATTAAAATTAAGTTTCGGGTCATTTCGGGTCGACCCGCCGCCCCGTAAACCTGAAATTTTCGGGTTCGGGTCAGCATACCTGACCCGTCACGGGTTGGCGGGTCGGGGTTCGGGTCAACAGATTTTCTG
The DNA here is from genome assembly GCF_036785885.1 of Coffea arabica. Lineage (NCBI taxonomy): Eukaryota > Viridiplantae > Streptophyta > Magnoliopsida > Gentianales > Rubiaceae > Coffea > Coffea arabica. The sequence goes on along the minus strand of NC_092331.1, from coordinate 46,136,351 downwards.
GCGGGTCTGTTGACCCGAACCCGACCCGCCAACCTGATTTGGACCCGAATTGCCACCCCTAACTGCAAGCGTGAAGGATTGATTTCATGATAATTTAGAGTTGCGGGATGAGGGAAAAAAACAGGGTGCAAATCAATAACAAAAAAAAATATAAAGTAAATAAATAAAAGGATAAGAGGAAAATGCTTGAATTGACGCTTAAAATGAATTTCGGTCTAGAAAAGCCACACTGCTTCGCAGGACGGGGTAGTTTAAAAGAATAAAGCGAAAGGAACATGGCGGGTGCGATCATACCAGCACTAATGCACCGGATCCCATCAGAACTCCGAAGTTAAGCGTGCTTGGGCGAGAGTAGTACTAGGATGGGTGACCCCCTGGGAAGTCCTCGTGTTGCACCCCTCTCTTTTTTGTTTCGAAATCCAAATTTCCTATTCGTTCTTTATCCTGTAGTAATTTAGCTCCGTCGGAACGATTGCTTAATATTTTGCTTCTTGTCGAAGCGTGAAGGAGGATCTGAAGGCGCGAGACAAATCAGGAACGGTACGGCTCGATCAAAGCCCGGATCGTCGCTCAAATTTGTCGGCGCAAATGTATCACCGCAACTAGGGGTGGCAATTTTCGACACGACCTGAAAACACGACACGAACCTAACACGAAATTAATGGGTTTGGGTTGAGATTTCGGGAATTCGGGTCAGAATCGGGTTGGACCCGATGAACCCGAAAAGAAAACCGGTCGATTTCGGGTCAACCCGTGGTGACCTGATATGACCCGTTTACGAATTAAAAATAATTTAATAAACATAAAAATAATTTTATCTAACTAAACTAAGTTATTCTTTTTTTCAAAGGCATTAATTACTTAATCCTAAACGAATTTATTTAATTTGTGTGAAGTTGAAATTATTATACTTGGACAAATAATATATTATATTATTTTTCACTTTTGTATTGTTTTAATTTATTTTATATTTTGCTTGGGATAAAACACTTTTACGGTGTTTAATTTATTTTAGATTTGATTTGGAATCATTTATTTAAATTTTTATTACTTGATTATGTAATTAGTTTTGTGAGAAATTGATTTTATTAGAAATTACAGTGATAAATTAATAAATTAAAATTAAGTTTCGGGTCATTTCGGGTCGACCCGCCGCCCCGTAAACCTGAAATTTTCGGGTTCGGGTCAGCATACCTGACCCGTCACGGGTTGGCGGGTCGGGGTTCGGGTCAACAGATTTTCTGGCGGGTCTGTTGACCCGAACCCGACCCGCCAACCTGATTTGGACCCGAATTGCCACCCCTAACTGCAAGCGTGAAGGATTGATTTCATGATAATTTAGAGTTGCGGGATGAGGGAAAAAAACAGGGTGCAAATCAATAACAAAAAAAAATATAAAGTAAATAAATAAAAGGATAAGAGGAAAATGCTTGAATTGACGCTTAAAATGAATTTCGGTCTAGAAAAGCCACACTGCTTCGCAGGACGGGGTAGTTTAAAAGAATAAAGCGAAAGGAACATGGCGGGTGCGATCATACCAGCACTAATGCACCGGATCCCATCAGAACTCCGAAGTTAAGCGTGCTTGGGCGAGAGTAGTACTAGGATGGGTGACCCCCTGGGAAGTCCTCGTGTTGCACCCCTCTCTTTTTTGTTTCGAAATCCAAATTTCCTATTCGTTCTTTATCCTGTAGTAATTTAGCTCCGTCGGAACGATTGCTTAATATTTTGCTTCTTGTCGAAGCGTGAAGGAGGATCTGAAGGCGCGAGACAAATCAGGAACGGTACGGCTCGATCAAAGCCCGGATCGTCGCTCAAATTTGTCGGCGCAAATGTATCACCGCAACTAGGGGTGGCAATTTTCGACACGACCTGAAAACACGACACGAACCTAACACGAAATTAATGGGTTTGGGTTGAGGTTTCGGGAATTCGGGTCAGAATCGGGTTGGACCCGATGAACCCGAAAAGAAAACCGGTCGATTTCGGGTCAACCCGTGGTGACCTGATATGACCCGATATGACCCGTTTACGAATTAAAAATAATTTAATAAACATAAAAATAATTTTATCTAACTAAACTAAGTTATTCTTTTTTTCAAAGGCACTAATTACTTAATCCTAAACGAATTTATTTAATTTGTGTGAAGTTGAAATTATTATACTTGGACAAATAATATATTATATTATTTTTCACTTTTGTATTGTTTTAATTTATTTTATATTTTGCTTGGGATAAAACACTTTTACGGTGTTTAATTTATTTTAGATTTGATTTGGAATCATTTATTTAAATTTTTATTACTTGATTATGTAATTAGTTTTGTGAGAAATTGATTTTATTAGAAATTACAGTGATAAATTAATAAATTAAAATTAAGTTTCGGGACATTTCGGGTCGACCCGCCGCCCCGTAAACCTGAAATTTTCGGGTTCGGGTCAGCATACCTGACCCGTCACGGGTTGGCGGGTCGGGGTTCGGGTCAACAGATTTTCTGGCGGGTCTGTTGACCCGAACTCGACCCGCCAACCTGATTTGGACCCGAATTGCCACCCCTAACTGCAAGCGTGAAGGATTGATTTCATGATAATTTAGAGTTGCGGGATGAGGGAAAAAAACAGGGTGCAAATCAATAACAAAAAAAAATATAAAGTAAATAAATAAAAGGATAAGAGGAAAATGCTTGAATTGACGCTTAAAATGAATTTCGGTCTAGAAAAGCCACACTGCTTCGCAGGACGGGGTAGTTTAAAAGAATAAAGCGAAAGGAACATGGCGGGTGCGATCATACCAGCACTAATGCACCGGATCCCATCAGAACTCCGAAGTTAAGCGTGCTTGGGCGAGAGTAGTACTAGGATGGGTGACCCCCTGGGAAGTCCTCGTGTTGCACCCCTCTCTTTTTTGTTTCGAAATCCAAATTTCCTATTCGTTCTTTATCCTGTAGTAATTTAGCTCCGTCGGAACGATTGCTTAATATTTTGCTTCTTGTCGAAGCGTGAAGGAGGATCTGAAGGCGCGAGACAAATCAGGAACGGTACGGCTCGATCAAAGCCCGGATCGTCGCTCAAATTTGTCGGCGCAAATGTATCACCGCAACTAGGGGTGGCAATTTTCGACACGACCTGAAAACACGACACGAACCTAACACGAAATTAATGGGTTTGGGTTGAGGTTTCGGGAATTCGGGTCAGAATCGGGTTGGACCCGATGAACCCGAAAAGAAAACCGGTCGATTTCGGGTCAACCCGTGGTGACCCGATATGACCCGTTTACGAATTAAAAATAATTTAATAAACATAAAAATAATTTTATCTAACTAAACTAAGTTATTCTTTTTTTCAAAGGCATTAATTACTTAATCCTAAACGAATTTATTTAATTTGTGTGAAGTTGAAATTATTATACTTGGACAAATAATATATTATATTATTTTTCACTTTTGTATTGTTTTAATTTATTTTATATTTTGCTTGGGATAAAACACTTTTACGGTGTTTAATTTATTTTAGATTTGATTTGGAATCATTTATTTAAATTTTTATTACTTGATTATGTAATTAGTTTTGTGAGAAATTGATTTTATTAGAAATTACAGTGATAAATTAATAAATTAAAATTAAGTTTCGGGTCATTTCGGGTCGACCCGCCGCCCCGTAAACCTGAAATTTTCGGGTTCGGGTCAGCATACCTGACCCGTCACGGGTTGGCGGGTCGGGGTTCGGGTCAACAGATTTTCTGGCGGGTCTGTTGACCCGAACCCGACCCGCCAACCTGATTTGGACCCGAATTGCCACCCCTAACTGCAAGCGTGAAGGATTGATTTCATGATAATTTAGAGTTGCGGGATGAGGGAAAAAAACAGGGTGCAAATCAATAACAAAAAAAAATATAAAGTAAATAAATAAAAGGATAAGAGGAAAATGCTTGAATTGACGCTTAAAATGAATTTCGGTCTAGAAAAGCCACACTGCTTCGCAGGACGGGGTAGTTTAAAAGAATAAAGCGAAAGGAACATGGCGGGTGCGATCATACCAGCACTAATGCACCGGATCCCATCAGAACTCCGAAGTTAAGCGTGCTTGGGCGAGAGTAGTACTAGGATGGGTGACCCCCTGGGAAGTCCTCGTGTTGCACCCCTCTCTTTTTTGTTTCGAAATCCAAATTTCCTATTCGTTCTTTATCCTGTAGTAATTTAGCTCCGTCGGAACGATTGCTTAATATTTTGCTTCTTGTCGAAGCGTGAAGGAGGATCTGAAGGCGCGAGACAAATCAGGAACGGTACGGCTCGATCAAAGCCCGGATCGTCGCTCAAATTTGTCGGCGCAAATGTATCACCGCAACTAGGGGTGGCAATTTTCGACACGACCTGAAAACACGACACGAACCTAACACGAAATTAATGGGTTTGGGTTGAGGTTTCGGGAATTCGGGTCAGAATCGGGTTGGACCCGATGAACCCGAAAAGAAAACCGGTCGATTTCGGGTCAACCCGTGGTGACCTGATATGACCCGATATGACCCGTTTACGAATTAAAAATAATTTAATAAACATAAAAATAATTTTATCTAACTAAACTAAGTTATTCTTTTTTTCAAAGGCACTAATTACTTAATCCTAAACGAATTTATTTAATTTGTGTGAAGTTGAAATTATTATACTTGGACAAATAATATATTATATTATTTTTCACTTTTGTATTGTTTTAATTTATTTTATATTTTGCTTGGGATAAAACACTTTTACGGTGTTTAATTTATTTTAGATTTGATTTGGAATCATTTATTTAAATTTTTATTACTTGATTATGTAATTAGTTTTGTGAGAAATTGATTTTATTAGAAATTACAGTGATAAATTAATAAATTAAAATTAAGTTTCGGGTCATTTCGGGTCGACCCGCCGCCCCGTAAACCTGAAATTTTCGGGTTCGGGTCAGCATACCTGACCCGTCACGGGTTGGCGGGTCGGGGTTCGGGTCAACAGATTTTCTGGCGGGTCTGTTGACCCGAACCCGACCCGCCAACCTGATTTGGACCCGAATTGCCACCCCTAACTGCAAGCGTGAAGGATTGATTTCATGATAATTTAGAGTTGCGGGATGAGGGAAAAAAACAGGGTGCAAATCAATAACAAAAAAAAATATAAAGTAAATAAATAAAAGGATAAGAGGAAAATGCTTGAATTGACGCTTAAAATGAATTTCGGTCTAGAAAAGCCACACTGCTTCGCAGGACGGGGTAGTTTAAAAGAATAAAGCGAAAGGAACATGGCGGGTGCGATCATACCAGCACTAATGCACCGGATCCCATCAGAACTCCGAAGTTAAGCGTGCTTGGGCGAGAGTAGTACTAGGATGGGTGACCCCCTGGGAAGTCCTCGTGTTGCACCCCTCTCTTTTTTGTTTCGAAATCCAAATTTCCTATTCGTTCTTTATCCTGTAGTAATTTAGCTCCGTCGGAACGATTGCTTAATATTTTGCTTCTTGTCGAAGCGTGAAGGAGGATCTGAAGGCGCGAGACAAATCAGGAACGGTACGGCTCGATCAAAGCCCGGATCGTCGCTCAAATTTGTCGGCGCAAATGTATCACCGCAACTAGGGGTGGCAATTTTCGACACGACCTGAAAACACGACACGAACCTAACACGAAATTAATGGGTTTGGGTTGAGGTTTCGGGAATTCGGGTCAGAATCGGGTTGGACCCGATGAACCCGAAAAGAAAACCGGTCGATTTCGGGTCAACCCGTGGTGACCTGATATGACCCGATATGACCCGTTTACGAATTAAAAATAATTTAATAAACATAAAAATAATTTTATCTAACTAAACTAAGTTATTCTTTTTTTCAAAGGCACTAATTACTTAATCCTAAACGAATTTATTTAATTTGTGTGAAGTTGAAATTATTATACTTGGACAAATAATATATTATATTATTTTTCACTTTTGTATTGTTTTAATTTATTTTATATTTTGCTTGGGATAAAACACTTTTACGGTGTTTAATTTATTTTAGATTTGATTTGGAATCATTTATTTAAATTTTTATTACTTGATTATGTAATTAGTTTTGTGAGAAATTGATTTTATTAGAAATTACAGTGATAAATTAATAAATTAAAATTAAGTTTCGGGTCATTTCGGGTCGACCCGCCGCCCCGTAAACCTGAAATTTTCGGGTTCGGGTCAGCATACCTGACCCGTCACGGGTTGGCGGGTCGGGGTTCGGGTCAACAGATTTTCTGGCGGGTCTGTTGACCCGAACCCGACCCGCCAACCTGATTTGGACCCGAATTGCCACCCCTAACTGCAAGCGTGAAGGATTGATTTCATGATAATTTAGAGTTGCGGGATGAGGGAAAAAAACAGGGTGCAAATCAATAACAAAAAAAAATATAAAGTAAATAAATAAAAGGATAAGAGGAAAATGCTTGAATTGACGCTTAAAATGAATTTCGGTCTAGAAAAGCCACACTGCTTCGCAGGACGGGGTAGTTTAAAAGAATAAATCGAAAGGAACATGGCGGGTGCGATCATACCAGCACTAATGCACCGGATCCCATCAGAACTCCGAAGTTAAGCGTGCTTGGGCGAGAGTAGTACTAGGATGGGTGACCCCCTGGGAAGTCCTCGTGTTGCACCCCTCTCTTTTTTGTTTCGAAATCCAAATTTCCTATTCGTTCTTTATCCTGTAGTAATTTAGCTCCGTCGGAACGATTGCTTAATATTTTGCTTCTTGTCGAAGCGTGAAGGAGGATCTGAAGGCGCGAGACAAATCAGGAACGGTACGGCTCGATCAAAGCCCGGATCGTCGCTCAAATTTGTCGGCGCAAATGTATCACCGCAACTAGGGGTGGCAATTTTCGACACGACCTGAAAACACGACACGAACCTAACACGAAATTAATGGGTTTGGGTTGAGGTTTCGGGAATTCGGGTCAGAATCGGGTTGGACCCGATGAACCCGAAAAGAAAACCGGTCGATTTCGGGTCAACCCGTGGTGACCTGATATGACCCGATATGACCCGTTTACGAATTAAAAATAATTTAATAAACATAAAAATAATTTTATCTAACTAAACTAAGTTATTCTTTTTTTCAAAGGCATTAATTACTTAATCCTAAACGAATTTATTTAATTTGTGTGAAGTTGAAATTATTATACTTGGACAAATAATATATTATATTATTTTTCACTTTTGTATTGTTTTAATTTATTTTATATTTTGCTTGGGATAAAACACTTTTACGGTGTTTAATTTATTTTAGATTTGATTTGGAATCATTTATTTAAATTTTTATTACTTGATTATGTAATTAGTTTTGTGAGAAATTGATTTTATTAGAAATTACAGTGATAAATTAATAAATTAAAATTAAGTTTCGGGTCATTTCGGGTCGACCCGCCGCCCCGTAAACCTGAAATTTTCGGGTTCGGGTCAGCATACCTGACCCGTCACGGGTTGGCGGGTCGGGGTTCGGGTCAACAGATTTTCTGGCGGGTCTGTTGACCCGAACCCGACCCGCCAACCTGATTTGGACCCGAATTGCCACCCCTAACTGCAAGCGTGAAGGATTGATTTCATGATAATTTAGAGTTGCGGGATGAGGGAAAAAAACAGGGTGCAAATCAATAACAAAAAAAAATATAAAGTAAATAAATAAAAGGATAAGAGGAAAATGCTTGAATTGACGCTTAAAATGAATTTCGGTCTAGAAAAGCCACACTGCTTCGCAGGACGGGGTAGTTTAAAAGAATAAAGCGAAAGGAACATGGCGGGTGCGATCATACCAGCACTAATGCACCGGATCCCATCAGAACTCCGAAGTTAAGCGTGCTTGGGCGAGAGTAGTACTAGGATGGGTGACCCCCTGGGAAGTCCTCGTGTTGCACCCCTCTCTTTTTTGTTTCGAAATCCAAATTTCCTATTCGTTCTTTATCCTGTAGTAATTTAGCTCCGTCGGAACGATTGCTTAATATTTTGCTTCTTGTCGAAGCGTGAAGGAGGATCTGAAGGCGCGAGACAAATCAGGAACGGTACGGCTCGATCAAAGCCCGGATCGTCGCTCAAATTTGTCGGCGCAAATGTATCACCGCAACTAGGGGTGGCAATTTTCGACACGACCTGAAAACACGACACGAACCTAACACGAAATTAATGGGTTTGGGTTGAGGTTTCGGGAATTCGGGTCAGAATCGGGTTGGACCCGATGAACCCGAAAAGAAAACCGGTCGATTTCGGGTCAACCCGTGGTGACCTGATATGACCCGATATGACCCGTTTACGAATTAAAAATAATTTAATAAACATAAAAATAATTTTATCTAACTAAACTAAGTTATTCTTTTTTTCAAAGGCATTAATTACTTAATCCTAAACGAATTTATTTAATTTGTGTGAAGTTGAAATTATTATACTTGGACAAATAATATATTATATTATTTTTCACTTTTGTATTGTTTTAATTTATTTTATATTTTGCTTGGGATAAAACACTTTTACGGTGTTTAATTTATTTTAGATTTGATTTGGAATCATTTATTTAAATTTTTATTACTTGATTATGTAATTAGTTTTGTGAGAAATTGATTTTATTAGAAATTACAGTGATAAATTAATAAATTAAAATTAAGTTTCGGGTCATTTCGGGTCGACCCGCCGCCCCGTAAACCTGAAATTTTCGGGTTCGGGTCAGCATACCTGACCCGTCACGGGTTGGCGGGTCGGGGTTCGGGTCAACAGATTTTCTGGCGGGTCTGTTGACCCGAACCCGACCCGCCAACCTGATTTGGACCCGAATTGCCACCCCTAACTGCAAGCGTGAAGGATTGATTTCATGATAATTTAGAGTTGCGGGATGAGGGAAAAAAACAGGGTGCAAATCAATAACAAAAAAAAATATAAAGTAAATAAATAAAAGGATAAGAGGAAAATGCTTGAATTGACGCTTAAAATGAATTTCGGTCTAGAAAAGCCACACTGCTTCGCAGGACGGGGTAGTTTAAAAGAATAAATCGAAAGGAACATGGCGGGTGCGATCATACCAGCACTAATGCACCGGATCCCATCAGAACTCCGAAGTTAAGCGTGCTTGGGCGAGAGTAGTACTAGGATGGGTGACCCCCTGGGAAGTCCTCGTGTTGCACCCCTCTCTTTTTTGTTTCGAAATCCAAATTTCCTATTCGTTCTTTATCCTGTAGTAATTTAGCTCCGTCGGAACGATTGCTTAATATTTTGCTTCTTGTCGAAGCGTGAAGGAGGATCTGAAGGCGCGAGACAAATCAGGAACGGTACGGCTCGATCAAAGCCCGGATCGTCGCTCAAATTTGTCGGCGCAAATGTATCACCGCAACTAGGGGTGGCAATTTTCGACACGACCTGAAAACACGACACGAACCTAACACGAAATTAATGGGTTTGGGTTGAGGTTTCGGGAATTCGGGTCAGAATCGGGTTGGACCCGATGAACCCGAAAAGAAAACCGGTCGATTTCGGGTCAACCCGTGGTGACCTGATATGACCCGATATGACCCGTTTACGAATTAAAAATAATTTAATAAACATAAAAATAATTTTATCTAACTAAACTAAGTTATTCTTTTTTTCAAAGGCATTAATTACTTAATCCTAAACGAATTTATTTAATTTGTGTGAAGTTGAAATTATTATACTTGGACAAATAATATATTATATTATTTTTCACTTTTGTATTGTTTTAATTTATTTTATATTTTGCTTGGGATAAAACACTTTTACGGTGTTTAATTTATTTTAGATTTGATTTGGAATCATTTATTTAAATTTTTATTACTTGATTATGTAATTAGTTTTGTGAGAAATTGATTTTATTAGAAATTACAGTGATAAATTAATAAATTAAAATTAAGTTTCGGGTCATTTCGGGTCGACCCGCCGCCCCGTAAACCTGAAATTTTCGGGTTCGGGTCAGCATACCTGACCCGTCACGGGTTGGCGGGTCGGGGTTCGGGTCAACAGATTTTCTGGCGGGTCTGTTGACCCGAACCCGACCCGCCAACCTGATTTGGACCCGAATTGCCACCCCTAACTGCAAGCGTGAAGGATTGATTTCATGATAATTTAGAGTTGCGGGATGAGGGAAAAAAACAGGGTGCAAATCAATAACAAAAAAAAATATAAAGTAAATAAATAAAAGGATAAGAGGAAAATGCTTGAATTGACGCTTAAAATGAATTTCGGTCTAGAAAAGCCACACTGCTTCGCAGGACGGGGTAGTTTAAAAGAATAAAGCGAAAGGAACATGGCGGGTGCGATCATACCAGCACTAATGCACCGGATCCCATCAGAACTCCGAAGTTAAGCGTGCTTGGGCGAGAGTAGTACTAGGATGGGTGACCCCCTGGGAAGTCCTCGTGTTGCACCCCTCTCTTTTTTGTTTCGAAATCCAAATTTCCTATTCGTTCTTTATCCTGTAGTAATTTAGCTCCGTCGGAACGATTGCTTAATATTTTGCTTCTTGTCGAAGCGTGAAGGAGGATCTGAAGGCGCGAGACAAATCAGGAACGGTACGGCTCGATCAAAGCCCGGATCGTCGCTCAAATTTGTCGGCGCAAATGTATCACCGCAACTAGGGGTGGCAATTTTCGACACGACCTGAAAACACGACACGAACCTAACACGAAATTAATGGGTTTGGGTTGAGGTTTCGGGAATTCGGGTCAGAATCGGGTTGGACCCGATGAACCCGAAAAGAAAACCGGTCGATTTCGGGTCAACCCGTGGTGACCTGATATGACCCGATATGACCCGTTTACGAATTAAAAATAATTTAATAAACATAAAAATAATTTTATCTAACTAAACTAAGTTATTCTTTTTTTCAAAGGCATTAATTACTTAATCCTAAACGAATTTATTTAATTTGTGTGAAGTTGAAATTATTATACTTGGACAAATAATATATTATATTATTTTTCACTTTTGTATTGTTTTAATTTATTTTATATTTTGCTTGGGATAAAACACTTTTACGGTGTTTAATTTATTTTAGATTTGATTTGGAATCATTTATTTAAATTTTTATTACTTGATTATGTAATTAGTTTTGTGAGAAATTGATTTTATTAGAAATTACAGTGATAAATTAATAAATTAAAATTAAGTTTCGGGTCATTTCGGGTCGACCCGCCGCCCCGTAAACCTGAAATTTTCGGGTTCGGGTCAGCATACCTGACCCGTCACGGGTTGGCGGGTCGGGGTTCGGGTCAACAGATTTTCTGGCGGGTCTGTTGACCCGAACCCGACCCGCCAACCTGATTTGGACCCGAATTGCCACCCCTAACTGCAAGCGTGAAGGATTGATTTCATGATAATTTAGAGTTGCGGGATGAGGGAAAAAAACAGGGTGCAAATCAATAACAAAAAAAAATATAAAGTAAATAAATAAAAGGATAAGAGGAAAATGCTTGAATTGACGCTTAAAATGAATTTCGGTCTAGAAAAGCCACACTGCTTCGCAGGACGGGGTAGTTTAAAAGAATAAAGCGAAAGGAACATGGCGGGTGCGATCATACCAGCACTAATGCACCGGATCCCATCAGAACTCCGAAGTTAAGCGTGCTTGGGCGAGAGTAGTACTAGGATGGGTGACCCCCTGGGAAGTCCTCGTGTTGCACCCCTCTCTTTTTTGTTTCAAAATCCAAATTTCCTATTCGTTCTTTATCCTGTAGTAATTTAGCTCCGTCGGAACGATTGCTTAATATTTTGCTTCTTGTCGAAGCGTGAAGGAGGATCTGAAGGCGCGAGACAAATCAGGAACGGTACGGCTCGATCAAAGCCCGGATCGTCGCTCAAATTTGTCGGCGCAAATGTATCACCGCAACTAGGGGTGGCAATTTTCGACACGACCTGAAAACACGACACGAACCTAACACGAAATTAATGGGTTTGGGTTGAGATTTCGGGAATTCGGGTCAGAATCGGGTTGGACCCGATGAACCCGAAAAGAAAACCGGTCGATTTCGGGTCAACCCGTGGTGACCTGATATGACCCGTTTACGAATTAAAAATAATTTAATAAACATAAAAATAATTTTATCTAACTAAACTAAGTTATTCTTTTTTTCAAAGGCATTAATTACTTAATCCTAAACGAATTTATTTAATTTGTGTGAAGTTGAAATTATTATACTTGGACAAATAATATATTATATTATTTTTCACTTTTGTATTGTTTTAATTTATTTTATATTTTGCTTGGGATAAAACACTTTTACGGTGTTTAATTTATTTTAGATTTGATTTGGAATCATTTATTTAAATTTTTATTACTTGATTATGTAATTAGTTTTGTGAGAAATTGATTTTATTAGAAATTACAGTGATAAATTAATAAATTAAAATTAAGTTTCGGGTCATTTCGGGTCGACCCGCCGCCCCGTAAACCTGAAATTTTCGGGTTCGGGTCAGCATACCTGACCCGTCACGGGTTGGCGGGTCGGGGTTCGGGTCAACAGATTTTCTGGCGGGTCTGTTGACCCGAACCCGACCCGCCAACCTGATTTGGACCCGAATTGCCACCCCTAACTGCAAGCGTGAAGGATTGATTTCATGATAATTTAGAGTTGCGGGATGAGGGAAAAAAACAGGGTGCAAATCAATAACAAAAAAAAATATAAAGTAAATAAATAAAAGGATAAGAGGAAAATGCTTGAATTGACGCTTAAAATGAATTTCGGTCTAGAAAAGCCACACTGCTTCGCAGGACGGGGTAGTTTAAAAGAATAAAGCGAAAGGAACATGGCGGGTGCGATCATACCAGCACTAATGCACCGGATCCCATCAGAACTCCGAAGTTAAGCGTGCTTGGGCGAGAGTAGTACTAGGATGGGTGACCCCCTGGGAAGTCCTCGTGTTGCACCCCTCTCTTTTTTGTTTCGAAATCCAAATTTCCTATTCGTTCTTTATCCTGTAGTAATTTAGCTCCGTCGGAACGATTGCTTAATATTTTGCTTCTTGTCGAAGCGTGAAGGAGGATCTGAAGGCGCGAGACAAATCAGGAACGGTACGGCTCGATCAAAGCCCGGATCGTCGCTCAAATTTGTCGGCGCAAATGTATCACCGCAACTAGGGGTGGCAATTTTCGACACGACCTGAAAACACGACACGAACCTAACACGAAATTAATGGGTTTGGGTTGAGGTTTCGGGAATTCGGGTCAGAATCGGGTTGGACCCGATGAACCCGAAAAGAAAACCGGTCGATTTCGGGTCAACCCGTGGTGACCTGATATGACCCGATATGACCCGTTTACGAATTAAAAATAATTTAATAAACATAAAAATAATTTTATCTAACTAAACTAAGTTATTCTTTTTTTCAAAGGCACTAATTACTTAATCCTAAACGAATTTATTTAATTTGTGTGAAGTTGAAATTATTATACTTGGACAAATAATATATTATATTATTTTTCACTTTTGTATTGTTTTAATTTATTTTATATTTTGCTTGGGATAAAACACTTTTACGGTGTTTAATTTATTTTAGATTTGATTTGGAATCATTTATTTAAATTTTTATTACTTGATTATGTAATTAGTTTTGTGAGAAATTGATTTTATTAGAAATTACAGTGATAAATTAATAAATTAAAATTAAGTTTCGGGACATTTCGGGTCGACCCGCCGCCCCGTAAACCTGAAATTTTCGGGTTCGGGTCAGCATACCTGACCCGTCACGGGTTGGCGGGTCGGGGTTCGGGTCAACAGATTTTCTGGCGGGTCTGTTGACCCGAACTCGACCCGCCAACCTGATTTGGACCCGAATTGCCACCCCTAACTGCAAGCGTGAAGGATTGATTTCATGATAATTTAGAGTTGCGGGATGAGGGAAAAAAACAGGGTGCAAATCAATAACAAAAAAAAATATAAAGTAAATAAATAAAAGGATAAGAGGAAAATGCTTGAATTGACGCTTAAAATGAATTTCGGTCTAGAAAAGCCACACTGCTTCGCAGGACGGGGTAGTTTAAAAGAATAAAGCGAAAGGAACATGGCGGGTGCGATCATACCAGCACTAATGCACCGGATCCCATCAGAACTCCGAAGTTAAGCGTGCTTGGGCGAGAGTAGTACTAGGATGGGTGACCCCCTGGGAAGTCCTCGTGTTGCACCCCTCTCTTTTTTGTTTCGAAATCCAAATTTCCTATTCGTTCTTTATCCTGTAGTAATTTAGCTCCGTCGGAACGATTGCTTAATATTTTGCTTCTTGTCGAAGCGTGAAGGAGGATCTGAAGGCGCGAGACAAATCAGGAACGGTACGGCTCGATCAAAGCCCGGATCGTCGCTCAAATTTGTCGGCGCAAATGTATCACCGCAACTAGGGGTGGCAATTTTCGACACGACCTGAAAACACGACACGAACCTAACACGAAATTAATGGGTTTGGGTTGAGGTTTCGGGAATTCGGGTCAGAATCGGGTTGGACCCGATGAACCCGAAAAGAAAACCGGTCGATTTCGGGTCAACCCGTGGTGACCTGATATGACCCGATATGACCCGTTTACGAATTAAAAATAATTTAATAAACATAAAAATAATTTTATCTAACTAAACTAAGTTATTCTTTTTTTCAAAGGCATTAATTACTTAATCCTAAACGAATTTATTTAATTTGTGTGAAGTTGAAATTATTATACTTGGACAAATAATATATTATATTATTTTTCACTTTTGTATTGTTTTAATTTATTTTATATTTTGCTTGGGATAAAACACTTTTACGGTGTTTAATTTATTTTAGATTTGATTTGGAATCATTTATTTAAATTTTTATTACTTGATTATGTAATTAGTTTTGTGAGAAATTGATTTTATTAGAAATTACAGTGATAAATTAATAAATTAAAATTAAGTTTCGGGTCATTTCGGGTCGACCCGCCGCCCCGTAAACCTGAAATTTTCGGGTTCGGGTCAGCATACCTGACCCGTCACGGGTTGGCGGGTCGGGGTTCGGGTCAACAGATTTTCTGGCGGGTCTGTTGACCCGAACCCGACCCGCCAACCTGATTTGGACCCGAATTGCCACCCCTAACTGCAAGCGTGAAGGATTGATTTCATGATAATTTAGAGTTGCGGGATGAGGGAAAAAAACAGGGTGCAAATCAATAACAAAAAAAAATATAAAGTAAATAAATAAAAGGATAAGAGGAAAATGCTTGAATTGACGCTTAAAATGAATTTCGGTCTAGAAAAGCCACACTGCTTCGCAGGACGGGGTAGTTTAAAAGAATAAAGCGAAAGGAACATGGCGGGTGCGATCATACCAGCACTAATGCACCGGATCCCATCAGAACTCCGAAGTTAAGCGTGCTTGGGCGAGAGTAGTACTAGGATGGGTGACCCCCTGGGAAGTCCTCGTGTTGCACCCCTCTCTTTTTTGTTTCGAAATCCAAATTTCCTATTCGTTCTTTATCCTGTAGTAATTTAGCTCCGTCGGAACGATTGCTTAATATTTTGCTTCTTGTCGAAGCGTGAAGGAGGATCTGAAGGCGCGAGACAAATCAGGAACGGTACGGCTCGATCAAAGCCCGGATCGTCGCTCAAATTTGTCGGCGCAAATGTATCACCGCAACTAGGGGTGGCAATTTTCGACACGACCTGAAAACACGACACGAACCTAACACGAAATTAATGGGTTTGGGTTGAGGTTTCGGGAATTCGGGTCAGAATCGGGTTGGACCCGATGAACCCGAAAAGAAAACCGGTCGATTTCGGGTCAACCCGTGGTGACCTGATATGACCCGATATGACCCGTTTACGAATTAAAAATAATTTAATAAACATAAAAATAATTTTATCTAACTAAACTAAGTTATTCTTTTTTTCAAAGGCATTAATTACTTAATCCTAAACGAATTTATTTAATTTGTGTGAAGTTGAAATTATTATACTTGGACAAATAATATATTATATTATTTTTCACTTTTGTATTGTTTTAATTTATTTTATATTTTGCTTGGGATAAAACACTTTTACGGTGTTTAATTTATTTTAGATTTGATTTGGAATCATTTATTTAAATTTTTATTACTTGATTATGTAATTAGTTTTGTGAGAAATTGATTTTATTAGAAATTACAGTGATAAATTAATAAATTAAAATTAAGTTTCGGGTCATTTCGGGTCGACCCGCCGCCCCGTAAACCTGAAATTTTCGGGTTCGGGTCAGCATACCTGACCCGTCACGGGTTGGCGGGTCGGGGTTCGGGTCAACAGATTTTCTGGCGGGTCTGTTGACCCGAACCCGACCCGCCAACCTGATTTGGACCCGAATTGCCACCCCTAACTGCAAGCGTGAAGGATTGATTTCATGATAATTTAGAGTTGCGGGATGAGGGAAAAAAACAGGGTGCAAATCAATAACAAAAAAAAATATAAAGTAAATAAATAAAAGGATAAGAGGAAAATGCTTGAATTGACGCTTAAAATGAATTTCGGTCTAGAAAAGCCACACTGCTTCGCAGGACGGGGTAGTTTAAAAGAATAAATCGAAAGGAACATGGCGGGTGCGATCATACCAGCACTAATGCACCGGATCCCATCAGAACTCCGAAGTTAAGCGTGCTTGGGCGAGAGTAGTACTAGGATGGGTGACCCCCTGGGAAGTCCTCGTGTTGCACCCCTCTCTTTTTTGTTTCGAAATCCAAATTTCCTATTCGTTCTTTATCCTGTAGTAATTTAGCTCCGTCGGAACGATTGCTTAATATTTTGCTTCTTGTCGAAGCGTGAAGGAGGATCTGAAGGCGCGAGACAAATCAGGAACGGTACGGCTCGATCAAAGCCCGGATCGTCGCTCAAATTTGTCGGCGCAAATGTATCACCGCAACTAGGGGTGGCAATTTTCGACACGACCTGAAAACACGACACGAACCTAACACGAAATTAATGGGTTTGGGTTGAGGTTTCGGGAATTCGGGTCAGAATCGGGTTGGACCCGATGAACCCGAAAAGAAAACCGGTCGATTTCGGGTCAACCCGTGGTGACCTGATATGACCCGATATGACCCGTTTACGAATTAAAAATAATTTAATAAACATAAAAATAATTTTATCTAACTAAACTAAGTTATTCTTTTTTTCAAAGGCATTAATTACTTAATCCTAAACGAATTTATTTAATTTGTGTGAAGTTGAAATTATTATACTTGGACAAATAATATATTATATTATTTTTCACTTTTGTATTGTTTTAATTTATTTTATATTTTGCTTGGGATAAAACACTTTTACGGTGTTTAATTTATTTTAGATTTGATTTGGAATCATTTATTTAAATTTTTATTACTTGATTATGTAATTAGTTTTGTGAGAAATTGATTTTATTAGAAATTACAGTGATAAATTAATAAATTAAAATTAAGTTTCGGGTCATTTCGGGTCGACCCGCCGCCCCGTAAACCTGAAATTTTCGGGTTCGGGTCAGCATACCTGACCCGTCACGGGTTGGCGGGTCGGGGTTCGGGTCAACAGATTTTCTGGCGGGTCTGTTGACCCGAACCCGACCCGCCAACCTGATTTGGACCCGAATTGCCACCCCTAACTGCAAGCGTGAAGGATTGATTTCATGATAATTTAGAGTTGCGGGATGAGGGAAAAAAACAGGGTGCAAATCAATAACAAAAAAAAATATAAAGTAAATAAATAAAAGGATAAGAGGAAAATGCTTGAATTGACGCTTAAAATGAATTTCGGTCTAGAAAAGCCACACTGCTTCGCAGGACGGGGTAGTTTAAAAGAATAAAGCGAAAGGAACATGGCGGGTGCGATCATACCAGCACTAATGCACCGGATCCCATCAGAACTCCGAAGTTAAGCGTGCTTGGGCGAGAGTAGTACTAGGATGGGTGACCCCCTGGGAAGTCCTCGTGTTGCACCCCTCTCTTTTTTGTTTCGAAATCCAAATTTCCTATTCGTTCTTTATCCTGTAGTAATTTAGCTCCGTCGGAACGATTGCTTAATATTTTGCTTCTTGTCGAAGCGTGAAGGAGGATCTGAAGGCGCGAGACAAATCAGGAACGGTACGGCTCGATCAAAGCCCGGATCGTCGCTCAAATTTGTCGGCGCAAATGTATCACCGCAACTAGGGGTGGCAATTTTCGACACGACCTGAAAACACGACACGAACCTAACACGAAATTAATGGGTTTGGGTTGAGGTTTCGGGAATTCGGGTCAGAATCGGGTTGGACCCGATGAACCCGAAAAGAAAACCGGTCGATTTCGGGTCAACCCGTGGTGACCTGATATGACCCGATATGACCCGTTTACGAATTAAAAATAATTTAATAAACATAAAAATAATTTTATCTAACTAAACTAAGTTATTCTTTTTTTCAAAGGCATTAATTACTTAATCCTAAACGAATTTATTTAATTTGTGTGAAGTTGAAATTATTATACTTGGACAAATAATATATTATATTATTTTTCACTTTTGTATTGTTTTAATTTATTTTATATTTTGCTTGGGATAAAACACTTTTACGGTGTTTAATTTATTTTAGATTTGATTTGGAATCATTTATTTAAATTTTTATTACTTGATTATGTAATTAGTTTTGTGAGAAATTGATTTTATTAGAAATTACAGTGATAAATTAATAAATTAAAATTAAGTTTCGGGTCATTTCGGGTCGACCCGCCGCCCCGTAAACCTGAAATTTTCGGGTTCGGGTCAGCATACCTGACCCGTCACGGGTTGGCGGGTCGGGGTTCGGGTCAACAGATTTTCTGGCGGGTCTGTTGACCCGAACCCGACCCGCCAACCTGATTTGGACCCGAATTGCCACCCCTAACTGCAAGCGTGAAGGATTGATTTCATGATAATTTAGAGTTGCGGGATGAGGGAAAAAAACAGGGTGCAAATCAATAACAAAAAAAAATATAAAGTAAATAAATAAAAGGATAAGAGGAAAATGCTTGAATTGACGCTTAAAATGAATTTCGGTCTAGAAAAGCCACACTGCTTCGCAGGACGGGGTAGTTTAAAAGAATAAAGCGAAAGGAACATGGCGGGTGCGATCATACCAGCACTAATGCACCGGATCCCATCAGAACTCCGAAGTTAAGCGTGCTTGGGCGAGAGTAGTACTAGGATGGGTGACCCCCTGGGAAGTCCTCGTGTTGCACCCCTCTCTTTTTTGTTTCAAAATCCAAATTTCCTATTCGTTCTTTATCCTGTAGTAATTTAGCTCCGTCGGAACGATTGCTTAATATTTTGCTTCTTGTCGAAGCGTGAAGGAGGATCTGAAGGCGCGAGACAAATCAGGAACGGTACGGCTCGATCAAAGCCCGGATCGTCGCTCAAATTTGTCGGCGCAAATGTATCACCGCAACTAGGGGTGGCAATTTTCGACACGACCTGAAAACACGACACGAACCTAACACGAAATTAATGGGTTTGGGTTGAGATTTCGGGAATTCGGGTCAGAATCGGGTTGGACCCGATGAACCCGAAAAGAAAACCGGTCGATTTCGGGTCAACCCGTGGTGACCTGATATGACCCGTTTACGAATTAAAAATAATTTAATAAACATAAAAATAATTTTATCTAACTAAACTAAGTTATTCTTTTTTTCAAAGGCATTAATTACTTAATCCTAAACGAATTTATTTAATTTGTGTGAAGTTGAAATTATTATACTTGGACAAATAATATATTATATTATTTTTCACTTTTGTATTGTTTTAATTTATTTTATATTTTGCTTGGGATAAAACACTTTTACGGTGTTTAATTTATTTTAGATTTGATTTGGAATCATTTATTTAAATTTTTATTACTTGATTATGTAATTAGTTTTGTGAGAAATTGATTTTATTAGAAATTACAGTGATAAATTAATAAATTAAAATTAAGTTTCGGGTCATTTCGGGTCGACCCGCCGCCCCGTAAACCTGAAATTTTCGGGTTCGGGTCAGCATACCTGACCCGTCACGGGTTGGCGGGTCGGGGTTCGGGTCAACAGATTTTCTGGCGGGTCTGTTGACCCGAACCCGACCCGCCAACCTGATTTGGACCCGAATTGCCACCCCTAACTGCAAGCGTGAAGGATTGATTTCATGATAATTTAGAGTTGCGGGATGAGGGAAAAAAACAGGGTGCAAATCAATAACAAAAAAAAATATAAAGTAAATAAATAAAAGGATAAGAGGAAAATGCTTGAATTGACGCTTAAAATGAATTTCGGTCTAGAAAAGCCACACTGCTTCGCAGGACGGGGTAGTTTAAAAGAATAAAGCGAAAGGAACATGGCGGGTGCGATCATACCAGCACTAATGCACCGGATCCCATCAGAACTCCGAAGTTAAGCGTGCTTGGGCGAGAGTAGTACTAGGATGGGTGACCCCCTGGGAAGTCCTCGTGTTGCACCCCTCTCTTTTTTGTTTCGAAATCCAAATTTCCTATTCGTTCTTTATCCTGTAGTAATTTAGCTCCGTCGGAACGATTGCTTAATATTTTGCTTCTTGTCGAAGCGTGAAGGAGGATCTGAAGGCGCGAGACAAATCAGGAACGGTACGGCTCGATCAAAGCCCGGATCGTCGCTCAAATTTGTCGGCGCAAATGTATCACCGCAACTAGGGGTGGCAATTTTCGACACGACCTGAAAACACGACACGAACCTAACACGAAATTAATGGGTTTGGGTTGAGGTTTCGGGAATTCGGGTCAGAATCGGGTTGGACCCGATGAACCCGAAAAGAAAACCGGTCGATTTCGGGTCAACCCGTGGTGACCTGATATGACCCGATATGACCCGTTTACGAATTAAAAATAATTTAATAAACATAAAAATAATTTTATCTAACTAAACTAAGTTATTCTTTTTTTCAAAGGCACTAATTACTTAATCCTAAACGAATTTATTTAATTTGTGTGAAGTTGAAATTATTATACTTGGACAAATAATATATTATATTATTTTTCACTTTTGTATTGTTTTAATTTATTTTATATTTTGCTTGGGATAAAACACTTTTACGGTGTTTAATTTATTTTAGATTTGATTTGGAATCATTTATTTAAATTTTTATTACTTGATTATGTAATTAGTTTTGTGAGAAATTGATTTTATTAGAAATTACAGTGATAAATTAATAAATTAAAATTAAGTTTCGGGACATTTCGGGTCGACCCGCCGCCCCGTAAACCTGAAATTTTCGGGTTCGGGTCAGCATACCTGACCCGTCACGGGTTGGCGGGTCGGGGTTCGGGTCAACAGATTTTCTGGCGGGTCTGTTGACCCGAACTCGACCCGCCAACCTGATTTGGACCCGAATTGCCACCCCTAACTGCAAGCGTGAAGGATTGATTTCATGATAATTTAGAGTTGCGGGATGAGGGAAAAAAACAGGGTGCAAATCAATAACAAAAAAAAATATAAAGTAAATAAATAAAAGGATAAGAGGAAAATGCTTGAATTGACGCTTAAAATGAATTTCGGTCTAGAAAAGCCACACTGCTTCGCAGGACGGGGTAGTTTAAAAGAATAAAGCGAAAGGAACATGGCGGGTGCGATCATACCAGCACTAATGCACCGGATCCCATCAGAACTCCGAAGTTAAGCGTGCTTGGGCGAGAGTAGTACTAGGATGGGTGACCCCCTGGGAAGTCCTCGTGTTGCACCCCTCTCTTTTTTGTTTCGAAATCCAAATTTCCTATTCGTTCTTTATCCTGTAGTAATTTAGCTCCGTCGGAACGATTGCTTAATATTTTGCTTCTTGTCGAAGCGTGAAGGAGGATCTGAAGGCGCGAGACAAATCAGGAACGGTACGGCTCGATCAAAGCCCGGATCGTCGCTCAAATTTGTCGGCGCAAATGTATCACCGCAACTAGGGGTGGCAATTTTCGACACGACCTGAAAACACGACACGAACCTAACACGAAATTAATGGGTTTGGGTTGAGGTTTCGGGAATTCGGGTCAGAATCGGGTTGGACCCGATGAACCCGAAAAGAAAACCGGTCGATTTCGGGTCAACCCGTGGTGACCCGATATGACCCGTTTACGAATTAAAAATAATTTAATAAACATAAAAATAATTTTATCTAACTAAACTAAGTTATTCTTTTTTTCAAAGGCATTAATTACTTAATCCTAAACGAATTTATTTAATTTGTGTGAAGTTGAAATTATTATACTTGGACAAATAATATATTATATTATTTTTCACTTTTGTATTGTTTTAATTTATTTTATATTTTGCTTGGGATAAAACACTTTTACGGTGTTTAATTTATTTTAGATTTGATTTGGAATCATTTATTTAAATTTTTATTACTTGATTATGTAATTAGTTTTGTGAGAAATTGATTTTATTAGAAATTACAGTGATAAATTAATAAATTAAAATTAAGTTTCGGGTCATTTCGGGTCGACCCGCCGCCCCGTAAACCTGAAATTTTCGGGTTCGGGTCAGCATACCTGACCCGTCACGGGTTGGCGGGTCGGGGTTCGGGTCAACAGATTTTCTGGCGGGTCTGTTGACCCGAACCCGACCCGCCAACCTGATTTGGACCCGAATTGCCACCCCTAACTGCAAGCGTGAAGGATTGATTTCATGATAATTTAGAGTTGCGGGATGAGGGAAAAAAACAGGGTGCAAATCAATAACAAAAAAAAATATAAAGTAAATAAATAAAAGGATAAGAGGAAAATGCTTGAATTGACGCTTAAAATGAATTTCGGTCTAGAAAAGCCACACTGCTTCGCAGGACGGGGTAGTTTAAAAGAATAAAGCGAAAGGAACATGGCGGGTGCGATCATACCAGCACTAATGCACCGGATCCCATCAGAACTCCGAAGTTAAGCGTGCTTGGGCGAGAGTAGTACTAGGATGGGTGACCCCCTGGGAAGTCCTCGTGTTGCACCCCTCTCTTTTTTGTTTCGAAATCCAAATTTCCTATTCGTTCTTTATCCTGTAGTAATTTAGCTCCGTCGGAACGATTGCTTAATATTTTGCTTCTTGTCGAAGCGTGAAGGAGGATCTGAAGGCGCGAGACAAATCAGGAACGGTACGGCTCGATCAAAGCCCGGATCGTCGCTCAAATTTGTCGGCGCAAATGTATCACCGCAACTAGGGGTGGCAATTTTCGACACGACCTGAAAACACGACACGAACCTAACACGAAATTAATGGGTTTGGGTTGAGGTTTCGGGAATTCGGGTCAGAATCGGGTTGGACCCGATGAACCCGAAAAGAAAACCGGTCGATTTCGGGTCAACCCGTGGTGACCTGATATGACCCGATATGACCCGTTTACGAATTAAAAATAATTTAATAAACATAAAAATAATTTTATCTAACTAAACTAAGTTATTCTTTTTTTCAAAGGCATTAATTACTTAATCCTAAACGAATTTATTTAATTTGTGTGAAGTTGAAATTATTATACTTGGACAAATAATATATTATATTATTTTTCACTTTTGTATTGTTTTAATTTATTTTATATTTTGCTTGGGATAAAACACTTTTACGGTGTTTAATTTATTTTAGATTTGATTTGGAATCATTTATTTAAACTTTTATTACTTGATTATGTAATTAGTTTTGTGAGAAATTGATTTTATTAGAAATTACAGTGATAAATTAATAAATTAAAATTAAGTTTCGGGTCATTTCGGGTCGACCCGCCGCCCCGTAAACCTGAAATTTTCGGGTTCGGGTCAGCATACCTGACCCGTCACGGGTTGGCGGGTCGGGGTTCGGGTCAACAGATTTTCTGGCGGGTCTGTTGACCCGAACCCGACCCGCCAACCTGATTTGGACCCGAATTGCCACCCCTAACTGCAAGCGTGAAGGATTGATTTCATGATAATTTAGAGTTGCGGGATGAGGGAAAAAAACAGGGTGCAAATCAATAACAAAAAAAAATATAAAGTAAATAAATAAAAGGATAAGAGGAAAATGCTTGAATTGACGCTTAAAATGAATTTCGGTCTAGAAAAGCCACACTGCTTCGCAGGACGGGGTAGTTTAAAAGAATAAAGCGAAAGGAACATGGCGGGTGCGATCATACCAGCACTAATGCACCGGATCCCATCAGAACTCCGAAGTTAAGCGTGCTTGGGCGAGAGTAGTACTAGGATGGGTGACCCCCTGGGAAGTCCTCGTGTTGCACCCCTCTCTTTTTTGTTTCGAAATCCAAATTTCCTATTCGTTCTTTATCCTGTAGTAATTTAGCTCCGTCGGAACGATTGCTTAATATTTTGCTTCTTGTCGAAGCGTGAAGGAGGATCTGAAGGCGCGAGACAAATCAGGAACGGTACGGCTCGATCAAAGCCCGGATCGTCGCTCAAATTTGTCGGCGCAAATGTATCACCGCAACTAGGGGTGGCAATTTTCGACACGACCTGAAAACACGACACGAACCTAACACGAAATTAATGGGTTTGGGTTGAGGTTTCGGGAATTCGGGTCAGAATCGGGTTGGACCCGATGAACCCGAAAAGAAAACCGGTCGATTTCGGGTCAACCCGTGGTGACCTGATATGACCCGATATGACCCGTTTACGAATTAAAAATAATTTAATAAACATAAAAATAATTTTATCTAACTAAACTAAGTTATTCTTTTTTTCAAAGGCATTAATTACTTAATCCTAAACGAATTTATTTAATTTGTGTGAAGTTGAAATTATTATACTTGGACAAATAATATATTATATTATTTTTCACTTTTGTATTGTTTTAATTTATTTTATATTTTGCTTGGGATAAAACACTTTTACGGTGTTTAATTTATTTTAGATTTGATTTGGAATCATTTATTTAAATTTTTATTACTTGATTATGTAATTAGTTTTGTGAGAAATTGATTTTATTAGAAATTACAGTGATAAATTAATAAATTAAAATTAAGTTTCGGGTCATTTCGGGTCGACCCGCCGCCCCGTAAACCTGAAATTTTCGGGTTCGGGTCAGCATACCTGACCCGTCACGGGTTGGCGGGTCGGGGTTCGGGTCAACAGATTTTCTGGCGGGTCTGTTGACCCGAACCCGACCCGCCAACCTGATTTGGACCCGAATTGCCACCCCTAACTGCAAGCGTGAAGGATTGATTTCATGATAATTTAGAGTTGCGGGATGAGGGAAAAAAACAGGGTGCAAATCAATAACAAAAAAAAATATAAAGTAAATAAATAAAAGGATAAGAGGAAAATGCTTGAATTGACGCTTAAAATGAATTTCGGTCTAGAAAAGCCACACTGCTTCGCAGGACGGGGTAGTTTAAAAGAATAAAGCGAAAGGAACATGGCGGGTGCGATCATACCAGCACTAATGCACCGGATCCCATCAGAACTCCGAAGTTAAGCGTGCTTGGGCGAGAGTAGTACTAGGATGGGTGACCCCCTGGGAAGTCCTCGTGTTGCACCCCTCTCTTTTTTGTTTCGAAATCCAAATTTCCTATTCGTTCTTTATCCTGTAGTAATTTAGCTCCGTCGGAACGATTGCTTAATATTTTGCTTCTTGTCGAAGCGTGAAGGAGGATCTGAAGGCGCGAGACAAATCAGGAACGGTACGGCTCGATCAAAGCCCGGATCGTCGCTCAAATTTGTCGGCGCAAATGTATCACCGCAACTAGGGGTGGCAATTTTCGACACGACCTGAAAACACGACACGAACCTAACACGAAATTAATGGGTTTGGGTTGAGGTTTCGGGAATTCGGGTCAGAATCGGGTTGGACCCGATGAACCCGAAAAGAAAACCGGTCGATTTCGGGTCAACCCGTGGTGACCCGATATGACCCGTTTACGAATTAAAAATAATTTAATAAACATAAAAATAATTTTATCTAACTAAACTAAGTTATTCTTTTTTTCAAAGGCATTAATTACTTAATCCTAAACGAATTTATTTAATTTGTGTGAAGTTGAAATTATTATACTTGGACAAATAATATATTATATTATTTTTCACTTTTGTATTGTTTTAATTTATTTTATATTTTGCTTGGGATAAAACACTTTTACGGTGTTTAATTTATTTTAGATTTGATTTGGAATCATTTATTTAAATTTTTATTACTTGATTATGTAATTAGTTTTGTGAGAAATTGATTTTATTAGAAATTACAGTGATAAATTAATAAATTAAAATTAAGTTTGGTCATTTCGGGTCGACCCGCCGCCCCGTAAACCTGAAATTTTCGGGTTCGGGTCAGCATACCTGACCCGTCACGGGTTGGCGGGTCGGGGTTCGGGTCAACAGATTTTCTGGCGGGTCTGTTGACCCGAACCCGACCCGCCAACCTGATTTGGACCCGAATTGCCACCCCTAACTGCAAGCGTGAAGGATTGATTTCATGATAATTTAGAGTTGCGGGATGAGGGAAAAAAACAGGGTGCAAATCAATAACAAAAAAAAATATAAAGTAAATAAATAAAAGGATAAGAGGAAAATGCTTGAATTGACGCTTAAAATGAATTTCGGTCTAGAAAAGCCACACTGCTTCGCAGGACGGGGTAGTTTAAAAGAATAAAGCGAAAGGAACATGGCGGGTGCGATCATACCAGCACTAATGCACCGGATCCCATCAGAACTCCGAAGTTAAGCGTGCTTGGGCGAGAGTAGTACTAGGATGGGTGACCCCCTGGGAAGTCCTCGTGTTGCACCCCTCTCTTTTTTGTTTCGAAATCCAAATTTCCTATTCGTTCTTTATCCTGTAGTAATTTAGCTCCGTCGGAACGATTGCTTAATATTTTGCTTCTTGTCGAAGCGTGAAGGAGGATCTGAAGGCGCGAGACAAATCAGGAACGGTACGGCTCGATCAAAGCCCGGATCGTCGCTCAAATTTGTCGGCGCAAATGTATCACCGCAACTAGGGGTGGCAATTTTCGACACGACCTGAAAACACGACACGAACCTAACACGAAATTAATGGGTTTGGGTTGAGGTTTCGGGAATTCGGGTCAGAATCGGGTTGGACCCGATGAACCCGAAAAGAAAACCGGTCGATTTCGGGTCAACCCGTGGTGACCTGATATGACCCGATATGACCCGTTTACGAATTAAAAATAATTTAATAAACATAAAAATAATTTTATCTAACTAAACTAAGTTATTCTTTTTTTCAAAGGCATTAATTACTTAATCCTAAACGAATTTATTTAATTTGTGTGAAGTTGAAATTATTATACTTGGACAAATAATATATTATATTATTTTTCACTTTTGTATTGTTTTAATTTATTTTATATTTTGCTTGGGATAAAACACTTTTACGGTGTTTAATTTATTTTAGATTTGATTTGGAATCATTTATTTAAACTTTTATTACTTGATTATGTAATTAGTTTTGTGAGAAATTGATTTTATTAGAAATTACAGTGATAAATTAATAAATTAAAATTAAGTTTCGGGTCATTTCGGGTCGACCCGCCGCCCCGTAAACCTGAAATTTTCGGGTTCGGGTCAGCATACCTGACCCGTCACGGGTTGGCGGGTCGGGGTTCGGGTCAACAGATTTTCTGGCGGGTCTGTTGACCCGAACCCGACCCGCCAACCTGATTTGGACCCGAATTGCCACCCCTAACTGCAAGCGTGAAGGATTGATTTCATGATAATTTAGAGTTGCGGGATGAGGGAAAAAAACAGGGTGCAAATCAATAACAAAAAAAAATATAAAGTAAATAAATAAAAGGATAAGAGGAAAATGCTTGAATTGACGCTTAAAATGAATTTCGGTCTAGAAAAGCCACACTGCTTCGCAGGACGGGGTAGTTTAAAAGAATAAAGCGAAAGGAACATGGCGGGTGCGATCATACCAGCACTAATGCACCGGATCCCATCAGAACTCCGAAGTTAAGCGTGCTTGGGCGAGAGTAGTACTAGGATGGGTGACCCCCTGGGAAGTCCTCGTGTTGCACCCCTCTCTTTTTTGTTTCGAAATCCAAATTTCCTATTCGTTCTTTATCCTGTAGTAATTTAGCTCCGTCGGAACGATTGCTTAATATTTTGCTTCTTGTCGAAGCGTGAAGGAGGATCTGAAGGCGCGAGACAAATCAGGAACGGTACGGCTCGATCAAAGCCCGGATCGTCGCTCAAATTTGTCGGCGCAAATGTATCACCGCAACTAGGGGTGGCAATTTTCGACACGACCTGAAAACACGACACGAACCTAACACGAAATTAATGGGTTTGGGTTGAGGTTTCGGGAATTCGGGTCAGAATCGGGTTGGACCCGATGAACCCGAAAAGAAAACCGGTCGATTTCGGGTCAACCCGTGGTGACCTGATATGACCCGATATGACCCGTTTACGAATTAAAAATAATTTAATAAACATAAAAATAATTTTATCTAACTAAACTAAGTTATTCTTTTTTTCAAAGGCATTAATTACTTAATCCTAAACGAATTTATTTAATTTGTGTGAAGTTGAAATTATTATACTTGGACAAATAATATATTATATTATTTTTCACTTTTGTATTGTTTTAATTTATTTTATATTTTGCTTGGGATAAAACACTTTTACGGTGTTTAATTTATTTTAGATTTGATTTGGAATCATTTATTTAAATTTTTATTACTTGATTATGTAATTAGTTTTGTGAGAAATTGATTTTATTAGAAATTACAGTGATAAATTAATAAATTAAAATTAAGTTTCGGGTCATTTCGGGTCGACCCGCCGCCCCGTAAACCTGAAATTTTCGGGTTCGGGTCAGCATACCTGACCCGTCACGGGTTGGCGGGTCGGGGTTCGGGTCAACAGATTTTCTGGCGGGTCTGTTGACCCGAACCCGACCCGCCAACCTGATTTGGACCCGAATTGCCACCCCTAACTGCAAGCGTGAAGGATTGATTTCATGATAATTTAGAGTTGCGGGATGAGGGAAAAAAACAGGGTGCAAATCAATAACAAAAAAAAATATAAAGTAAATAAATAAAAGGATAAGAGGAAAATGCTTGAATTGACGCTTAAAATGAATTTCGGTCTAGAAAAGCCACACTGCTTCGCAGGACGGGGTAGTTTAAAAGAATAAAGCGAAAGGAACATGGCGGGTGCGATCATACCAGCACTAATGCACCGGATCCCATCAGAACTCCGAAGTTAAGCGTGCTTGGGCGAGAGTAGTACTAGGATGGGTGACCCCCTGGGAAGTCCTCGTGTTGCACCCCTCTCTTTTTTGTTTCGAAATCCAAATTTCCTATTCGTTCTTTATCCTGTAGTAATTTAGCTCCGTCGGAACGATTGCTTAATATTTTGCTTCTTGTCGAAGCGTGAAGGAGGATCTGAAGGCGCGAGACAAATCAGGAACGGTACGGCTCGATCAAAGCCCGGATCGTCGCTCAAATTTGTCGGCGCAAATGTATCACCGCAACTAGGGGTGGCAATTTTCGACACGACCTGAAAACACGACACGAACCTAACACGAAATTAATGGGTTTGGGTTGAGGTTTCGGGAATTCGGGTCAGAATCGGGTTGGACCCGATGAACCCGAAAAGAAAACCGGTCGATTTCGGGTCAACCCGTGGTGACCCGATATGACCCGTTTACGAATTAAAAATAATTTAATAAACATAAAAATAATTTTATCTAACTAAACTAAGTTATTCTTTTTTTCAAAGGCATTAATTACTTAATCCTAAACGAATTTATTTAATTTGTGTGAAGTTGAAATTATTATACTTGGACAAATAATATATTATATTATTTTTCACTTTTGTATTGTTTTAATTTATTTTATATTTTGCTTGGGATAAAACACTTTTACGGTGTTTAATTTATTTTAGATTTGATTTGGAATCATTTATTTAAATTTTTATTACTTGATTATGTAATTAGTTTTGTGAGAAATTGATTTTATTAGAAATTACAGTGATAAATTAATAAATTAAAATTAAGTTTCGGGTCATTTCGGGTCGACCCGCCGCCCCGTAAACCTGAAATTTTCGGGTTCGGGTCAGCATACCTGACCCGTCACGGGTTGGCGGGTCGGGGTTCGGGTCAACAGATTTTCTGGCGGGTCTGTTGACCCGAACCCGACCCGCCAACCTGATTTGGACCCGAATTGCCACCCCTAACTGCAAGCGTGAAGGATTGATTTCATGATAATTTAGAGTTGCGGGATGAGGGAAAAAAACAGGGTGCAAATCAATAACAAAAAAAAATATAAAGTAAATAAATAAAAGGATAAGAGGAAAATGCTTGAATTGACGCTTAAAATGAATTTCGGTCTAGAAAAGCCACACTGCTTCGCAGGACGGGGTAGTTTAAAAGAATAAAGCGAAAGGAACATGGCGGGTGCGATCATACCAGCACTAATGCACCGGATCCCATCAGAACTCCGAAGTTAAGCGTGCTTGGGCGAGAGTAGTACTAGGATGGGTGACCCCCTGGGAAGTCCTCGTGTTGCACCCCTCTCTTTTTTGTTTCGAAATCCAAATTTCCTATTCGTTCTTTATCCTGTAGTAATTTAGCTCCGTCGGAACGATTGCTTAATATTTTGCTTCTTGTCGAAGCGTGAAGGAGGATCTGAAGGCGCGAGACAAATCAGGAACGGTACGGCTCGATCAAAGCCCGGATCGTCGCTCAAATTTGTCGGCGCAAATGTATCACCGCAACTAGGGGTGGCAATTTTCGACACGACCTGAAAACACGACACGAACCTAACACGAAATTAATGGGTTTGGGTTGAGGTTTCGGGAATTCGGGTCAGAATCGGGTTGGACCCGATGAACCCGAAAAGAAAACCGGTCGATTTCGGGTCAACCCGTGGTGACCTGATATGACCCGATATGACCCGTTTACGAATTAAAAATAATTTAATAAACATAAAAATAATTTTATCTAACTAAACTAAGTTATTCTTTTTTTCAAAGGCATTAATTACTTAATCCTAAACGAATTTATTTAATTTGTGTGAAGTTGAAATTATTATACTTGGACAAATAATATATTATATTATTTTTCACTTTTGTATTGTTTTAATTTATTTTATATTTTGCTTGGGATAAAACACTTTTACGGTGTTTAATTTATTTTAGATTTGATTTGGAATCATTTATTTAAACTTTTATTACTTGATTATGTAATTAGTTTTGTGAGAAATTGATTTTATTAGAAATTACAGTGATAAATTAATAAATTAAAATTAAGTTTCGGGTCATTTCGGGTCGACCCGCCGCCCCGTAAACCTGAAATTTTCGGGTTCGGGTCAGCATACCTGACCCGTCACGGGTTGGCGGGTCGGGGTTCGGGTCAACAGATTTTCTGGCGGGTCTGTTGACCCGAACCCGACCCGCCAACCTGATTTGGACCCGAATTGCCACCCCTAACTGCAAGCGTGAAGGATTGATTTCATGATAATTTAGAGTTGCGGGATGAGGGAAAAAAACAGGGTGCAAATCAATAACAAAAAAAAATATAAAGTAAATAAATAAAAGGATAAGAGGAAAATGCTTGAATTGACGCTTAAAATGAATTTCGGTCTAGAAAAGCCACACTGCTTCGCAGGACGGGGTAGTTTAAAAGAATAAAGCGAAAGGAACATGGCGGGTGCGATCATACCAGCACTAATGCACCGGATCCCATCAGAACTCCGAAGTTAAGCGTGCTTGGGCGAGAGTAGTACTAGGATGGGTGACCCCCTGGGAAGTCCTCGTGTTGCACCCCTCTCTTTTTTGTTTCGAAATCCAAATTTCCTATTCGTTCTTTATCCTGTAGTAATTTAGCTCCGTCGGAACGATTGCTTAATATTTTGCTTCTTGTCGAAGCGTGAAGGAGGATCTGAAGGCGCGAGACAAATCAGGAACGGTACGGCTCGATCAAAGCCCGGATCGTCGCTCAAATTTGTCGGCGCAAATGTATCACCGCAACTAGGGGTGGCAATTTTCGACACGACCTGAAAACACGACACGAACCTAACACGAAATTAATGGGTTTGGGTTGAGGTTTCGGGAATTCGGGTCAGAATCGGGTTGGACCCGATGAACCCGAAAAGAAAACCGGTCGATTTCGGGTCAACCCGTGGTGACCTGATATGACCCGATATGACCCGTTTACGAATTAAAAATAATTTAATAAACATAAAAATAATTTTATCTAACTAAACTAAGTTATTCTTTTTTTCAAAGGCATTAATTACTTAATCCTAAACGAATTTATTTAATTTGTGTGAAGTTGAAATTATTATACTTGGACAAATAATATATTATATTATTTTTCACTTTTGTATTGTTTTAATTTATTTTATATTTTGCTTGGGATAAAACACTTTTACGGTGTTTAATTTATTTTAGATTTGATTTGGAATCATTTATTTAAATTTTTATTACTTGATTATGTAATTAGTTTTGTGAGAAATTGATTTTATTAGAAATTACAGTGATAAATTAATAAATTAAAATTAAGTTTCGGGTCATTTCGGGTCGACCCGCCGCCCCGTAAACCTGAAATTTTCGGGTTCGGGTCAGCATACCTGACCCGTCACGGGTTGGCGGGTCGGGGTTCGGGTCAACAGATTTTCTGGCGGGTCTGTTGACCCGAACCCGACCCGCCAACCTGATTTGGACCCGAATTGCCACCCCTAACTGCAAGCGTGAAGGATTGATTTCATGATAATTTAGAGTTGCGGGATGAGGGAAAAAAACAGGGTGCAAATCAATAACAAAAAAAAATATAAAGTAAATAAATAAAAGGATAAGAGGAAAATGCTTGAATTGACGCTTAAAATGAATTTCGGTCTAGAAAAGCCACACTGCTTCGCAGGACGGGGTAGTTTAAAAGAATAAAGCGAAAGGAACATGGCGGGTGCGATCATACCAGCACTAATGCACCGGATCCCATCAGAACTCCGAAGTTAAGCGTGCTTGGGCGAGAGTAGTACTAGGATGGGTGACCCCCTGGGAAGTCCTCGTGTTGCACCCCTCTCTTTTTTGTTTCGAAATCCAAATTTCCTATTCGTTCTTTATCCTGTAGTAATTTAGCTCCGTCGGAACGATTGCTTAATATTTTGCTTCTTGTCGAAGCGTGAAGGAGGATCTGAAGGCGCGAGACAAATCAGGAACGGTACGG
Source organism: Coffea arabica (assembly GCF_036785885.1). Taxonomy (NCBI): domain Eukaryota; kingdom Viridiplantae; phylum Streptophyta; class Magnoliopsida; order Gentianales; family Rubiaceae; genus Coffea; species Coffea arabica. The sequence continues at coordinate 46,103,273 of NC_092331.1, read as the reverse complement.
CTCGATCAAAGCCCGGATCGTCGCTCAAATTTGTCGGCGCAAATGTATCACCGCAACTAGGGGTGGCAATTTTCGACACGACCTGAAAACACGACACGAACCTAACACGAAATTAATGGGTTTGGGTTGAGGTTTCGGGAATTCGGGTCAGAATCGGGTTGGACCCGATGAACCCGAAAAGAAAACCGGTCGATTTCGGGTCAACCCGTGGTGACCCGATATGACCCGTTTACGAATTAAAAATAATTTAATAAACATAAAAATAATTTTATCTAACTAAACTAAGTTATTCTTTTTTTCAAAGGCATTAATTACTTAATCCTAAACGAATTTATTTAATTTGTGTGAAGTTGAAATTATTATACTTGGACAAATAATATATTATATTATTTTTCACTTTTGTATTGTTTTAATTTATTTTATATTTTGCTTGGGATAAAACACTTTTACGGTGTTTAATTTATTTTAGATTTGATTTGGAATCATTTATTTAAATTTTTATTACTTGATTATGTAATTAGTTTTGTGAGAAATTGATTTTATTAGAAATTACAGTGATAAATTAATAAATTAAAATTAAGTTTCGGGTCATTTCGGGTCGACCCGCCGCCCCGTAAACCTGAAATTTTCGGGTTCGGGTCAGCATACCTGACCCGTCACGGGTTGGCGGGTCGGGGTTCGGGTCAACAGATTTTCTGGCGGGTCTGTTGACCCGAACCCGACCCGCCAACCTGATTTGGACCCGAATTGCCACCCCTAACTGCAAGCGTGAAGGATTGATTTCATGATAATTTAGAGTTGCGGGATGAGGGAAAAAAACAGGGTGCAAATCAATAACAAAAAAAAATATAAAGTAAATAAATAAAAGGATAAGAGGAAAATGCTTGAATTGACGCTTAAAATGAATTTCGGTCTAGAAAAGCCACACTGCTTCGCAGGACGGGGTAGTTTAAAAGAATAAAGCGAAAGGAACATGGCGGGTGCGATCATACCAGCACTAATGCACCGGATCCCATCAGAACTCCGAAGTTAAGCGTGCTTGGGCGAGAGTAGTACTAGGATGGGTGACCCCCTGGGAAGTCCTCGTGTTGCACCCCTCTCTTTTTTGTTTCGAAATCCAAATTTCCTATTCGTTCTTTATCCTGTAGTAATTTAGCTCCGTCGGAACGATTGCTTAATATTTTGCTTCTTGTCGAAGCGTGAAGGAGGATCTGAAGGCGCGAGACAAATCAGGAACGGTACGGCTCGATCAAAGCCCGGATCGTCGCTCAAATTTGTCGGCGCAAATGTATCACCGCAACTAGGGGTGGCAATTTTCGACACGACCTGAAAACACGACACGAACCTAACACGAAATTAATGGGTTTGGGTTGAGGTTTCGGGAATTCGGGTCAGAATCGGGTTGGACCCGATGAACCCGAAAAGAAAACCGGTCGATTTCGGGTCAACCCGTGGTGACCTGATATGACCCGATATGACCCGTTTACGAATTAAAAATAATTTAATAAACATAAAAATAATTTTATCTAACTAAACTAAGTTATTCTTTTTTTCAAAGGCATTAATTACTTAATCCTAAACGAATTTATTTAATTTGTGTGAAGTTGAAATTATTATACTTGGACAAATAATATATTATATTATTTTTCACTTTTGTATTGTTTTAATTTATTTTATATTTTGCTTGGGATAAAACACTTTTACGGTGTTTAATTTATTTTAGATTTGATTTGGAATCATTTATTTAAATTTTTATTACTTGATTATGTAATTAGTTTTGTGAGAAATTGATTTTATTAGAAATTACAGTGATAAATTAATAAATTAAAATTAAGTTTCGGGTCATTTCGGGTCGACCCGCCGCCCCGTAAACCTGAAATTTTCGGGTTCGGGTCAGCATACCTGACCCGTCACGGGTTGGCGGGTCGGGGTTCGGGTCAACAGATTTTCTGGCGGGTCTGTTGACCCGAACCCGACCCGCCAACCTGATTTGGACCCGAATTGCCACCCCTAACTGCAAGCGTGAAGGATTGATTTCATGATAATTTAGAGTTGCGGGATGAGGGAAAAAAACAGGGTGCAAATCAATAACAAAAAAAAATATAAAGTAAATAAATAAAAGGATAAGAGGAAAATGCTTGAATTGACGCTTAAAATGAATTTCGGTCTAGAAAAGCCACACTGCTTCGCAGGACGGGGTAGTTTAAAAGAATAAAGCGAAAGGAACATGGCGGGTGCGATCATACCAGCACTAATGCACCGGATCCCATCAGAACTCCGAAGTTAAGCGTGCTTGGGCGAGAGTAGTACTAGGATGGGTGACCCCCTGGGAAGTCCTCGTGTTGCACCCCTCTCTTTTTTGTTTCGAAATCCAAATTTCCTATTCGTTCTTTATCCTGTAGTAATTTAGCTCCGTCGGAACGATTGCTTAATATTTTGCTTCTTGTCGAAGCGTGAAGGAGGATCTGAAGGCGCGAGACAAATCAGGAACGGTACGGCTCGATCAAAGCCCGGATCGTCGCTCAAATTTGTCGGCGCAAATGTATCACCGCAACTAGGGGTGGCAATTTTCGACACGACCTGAAAACACGACACGAACCTAACACGAAATTAATGGGTTTGGGTTGAGGTTTCGGGAATTCGGGTCAGAATCGGGTTGGACCCGATGAACCCGAAAAGAAAACCGGTCGATTTCGGGTCAACCCGTGGTGACCTGATATGACCCGATATGACCCGTTTACGAATTAAAAATAATTTAATAAACATAAAAATAATTTTATCTAACTAAACTAAGTTATTCTTTTTTTCAAAGGCATTAATTACTTAATCCTAAACGAATTTATTTAATTTGTGTGAAGTTGAAATTATTATACTTGGACAAATAATATATTATATTATTTTTCACTTTTGTATTGTTTTAATTTATTTTATATTTTGCTTGGGATAAAACACTTTTACGGTGTTTAATTTATTTTAGATTTGATTTGGAATCATTTATTTAAATTTTTATTACTTGATTATGTAATTAGTTTTGTGAGAAATTGATTTTATTAGAAATTACAGTGATAAATTAATAAATTAAAATTAAGTTTCGGGTCATTTCGGGTCGACCCGCCGCCCCGTAAACCTGAAATTTTCGGGTTCGGGTCAGCATACCTGACCCGTCACGGGTTGGCGGGTCGGGGTTCGGGTCAACAGATTTTCTGGCGGGTCTGTTGACCCGAACCCGACCCGCCAACCTGATTTGGACCCGAATTGCCACCCCTAACTGCAAGCGTGAAGGATTGATTTCATGATAATTTAGAGTTGCGGGATGAGGGAAAAAAACAGGGTGCAAATCAATAACAAAAAAAAATATAAAGTAAATAAATAAAAGGATAAGAGGAAAATGCTTGAATTGACGCTTAAAATGAATTTCGGTCTAGAAAAGCCACACTGCTTCGCAGGACGGGGTAGTTTAAAAGAATAAAGCGAAAGGAACATGGCGGGTGCGATCATACCAGCACTAATGCACCGGATCCCATCAGAACTCCGAAGTTAAGCGTGCTTGGGCGAGAGTAGTACTAGGATGGGTGACCCCCTGGGAAGTCCTCGTGTTGCACCCCTCTCTTTTTTGTTTCGAAATCCAAATTTCCTATTCGTTCTTTATCCTGTAGTAATTTAGCTCCGTCGGAACGATTGCTTAATATTTTGCTTCTTGTCGAAGCGTGAAGGAGGATCTGAAGGCGCGAGACAAATCAGGAACGGTACGGCTCGATCAAAGCCCGGATCGTCGCTCAAATTTGTCGGCGCAAATGTATCACCGCAACTAGGGGTGGCAATTTTCGACACGACCTGAAAACACGACACGAACCTAACACGAAATTAATGGGTTTGGGTTGAGGTTTCGGGAATTCGGGTCAGAATCGGGTTGGACCCGATGAACCCGAAAAGAAAACCGGTCGATTTCGGGTCAACCCGTGGTGACCTGATATGACCCGTTTACGAATTAAAAATAATTTAATAAACATAAAAATAATTTTATCTAACTAAACTAAGTTATTCTTTTTTTCAAAGGCATTAATTACTTAATCCTAAACGAATTTATTTAATTTGTGTGAAGTTGAAATTATTATACTTGGACAAATAATATATTATATTATTTTTCACTTTTGTATTGTTTTAATTTATTTTATATTTTGCTTGGGATAAAACACTTTTACGGTGTTTAATTTATTTTAGATTTGATTTGGAATCATTTATTTAAATTTTTATTACTTGATTATGTAATTAGTTTTGTGAGAAATTGATTTTATTAGAAATTACAGTGATAAATTAATAAATTAAAATTAAGTTTCGGGTCATTTCGGGTCGACCCGCCGCCCCGTAAACCTGAAATTTTCGGGTTCGGGTCAGCATACCTGACCCGTCACGGGTTGGCGGGTCGGGGTTCGGGTCAACAGATTTTCTGGCGGGTCTGTTGACCCGAACCCGACCCGCCAACCTGATTTGGACCCGAATTGCCACCCCTAACTGCAAGCGTGAAGGATTGATTTCATGATAATTTAGAGTTGCGGGATGAGGGAAAAAAACAGGGTGCAAATCAATAACAAAAAAAAATATAAAGTAAATAAATAAAAGGATAAGAGGAAAATGCTTGAATTGACGCTTAAAATGAATTTCGGTCTAGAAAAGCCACACTGCTTCGCAGGACGGGGTAGTTTAAAAGAATAAAGCGAAAGGAACATGGCGGGTGCGATCATACCAGCACTAATGCACCGGATCCCATCAGAACTCCGAAGTTAAGCGTGCTTGGGCGAGAGTAGTACTAGGATGGGTGACCCCCTGGGAAGTCCTCGTGTTGCACCCCTCTCTTTTTTGTTTCGAAATCCAAATTTCCTATTCGTTCTTTATCCTGTAGTAATTTAGCTCCGTCGGAACGATTGCTTAATATTTTGCTTCTTGTCGAAGCGTGAAGGAGGATCTGAAGGCGCGAGACAAATCAGGAACGGTACGGCTCGATCAAAGCCCGGATCGTCGCTCAAATTTGTCGGCGCAAATGTATCACCGCAACTAGGGGTGGCAATTTTCGACACGACCTGAAAACACGACACGCTTGCAGTTAGGGGTGGCAATTCGGGTCCAAATCAGGTTGGCGGGTCGGGTTCGGGTCAACAGACCCGCCAGAAAATCTGTTGACCCGAACCCCGACCCGCCAACCCGTGACGGGTCAGGTATGCTGACCCGAACCCGAAAATTTCAGGTTTACGGGGCGGCGGGTCGACCCGAAATGACCCGAAACTTAATTTTAATTTATTAATTTATCACTGTAATTTCTAATAAAATCAATTTCTCACAAAACTAATTACATAATCAAGTAATAAAAATTTAAATAAATGATTCCAAATCAAATCTAAAAAATTAAACACCGTAAAAGTGTTTTATCCCAAGCAAAATATAAAATAAATTAAAACAATACAAAAGTGAAAAATAATATAATATATTATTTGTCCAAGTATAATAATTTCAACTTCACACAAATTAAATAAATTCGTTTAGGATTAAGTAATTAATGCCTTTGAAAAAAAGAATAACTTAGTTTAGTTAGATAAAATTATTTTTATGTTTATTAAATTATTTTTAATTCGTAAACGGGTCATATCAGGTCACCACGGGTTGACCCGAAATCGACCGGTTTTCTTTTCGGGTTCATCGGGTCCAACCCGATTCTGACCCGAATTCCCGAAACCTCAACCCAAACCCATTAATTTCGTGTTAGGTTCGTGTCGTGTTTTCAGGTCGTGTCGAAAATTGCCACCCCTAGTTGCGGTGATACATTTGCGCCGACAAATTTGAGCGACGATCCGGGCTTTGATCGAGCCGTACCGTTCCTGATTTGTCTCGCGCCTTCAGATCCTCCTTCACGCTTCGACAAGAAGCAAAATATTAAGCAATCGTTCCGACGGAGCTAAATTACTACAGGATAAAGAACGAATAGGAAATTTGGATTTCGAAACAAAAAAGAGAGGGGTGCAACACGAGGACTTCCCAGGGGGTCACCCATCCTAGTACTACTCTCGCCCAAGCACGCTTAACTTCGGAGTTCTGATGGGATCCGGTGCATTAGTGCTGGTATGATCGCACCCGCCATGTTCCTTTCGCTTTATTCTTTTAAACTACCCCGTCCTGCGAAGCAGTGTGGCTTTTCTAGACCGAAATTCATTTTAAGCGTCAATTCAAGCATTTTCCTCTTATCCTTTTATTTATTTACTTTATATTTTTTTTTGTTATTGATTTGCACCCTGTTTTTTTCCCTCATCCCGCAACTCTAAATTATCATGAAATCAATCCTTCACGCTTGCAGTTAGGGGTGGCAATTCGGGTCCAAATCAGGTTGGCGGGTCGGGTTCGGGTCAACAGACCCGCCAGAAAATCTGTTGACCCGAACCCCGACCCGCCAACCCGTGACGGGTCAGGTATGCTGACCCGAACCCGAAAATTTCAGGTTTACGGGGCGGCGGGTCGACCCGAAATGACCCGAAACTTAATTTTAATTTATTAATTTATCACTGTAATTTCTAATAAAATCAATTTCTCACAAAACTAATTACATAATCAAGTAATAAAAATTTAAATAAATGATTCCAAATCAAATCTAAAATAAATTAAACACCGTAAAAGTGTTTTATCCCAAGCAAAATATAAAATAAATTAAAACAATACAAAAGTGAAAAATAATATAATATATTATTTGTCCAAGTATAATAATTTCAACTTCACACAAATTAAATAAATTCGTTTAGGATTAAGTAATTAATGCCTTTGAAAAAAAGAATAACTTAGTTTAGTTAGATAAAATTATTTTTATGTTTATTAAATTATTTTTAATTCGTAAACGGGTCATATCGGGTCATATCAGGTCACCACGGGTTGACCCGAAATCGACCGGTTTTCTTTTCGGGTTCATCGGGTCCAACCCGATTCTGACCCGAATTCCCGAAACCTCAACCCAAACCCATTAATTTCGTGTTAGGTTCGTGTCGTGTTTTCAGGTCGTGTCGAAAATTGCCACCCCTAGTTGCGGTGATACATTTGCGCCGACAAATTTGAGCGACGATCCGGGCTTTGATCGAGCCGTACCGTTCCTGATTTGTCTCGCGCCTTCAGATCCTCCTTCACGCTTCGACAAGAAGCAAAATATTAAGCAATCGTTCCGACGGAGCTAAATTACTACAGGATAAAGAACGAATAGGAAATTTGGATTTCGAAACAAAAAAGAGAGGGGTGCAACACGAGGACTTCCCAGGGGGTCACCCATCCTAGTACTACTCTCGCCCAAGCACGCTTAACTTCGGAGTTCTGATGGGATCCGGTGCATTAGTGCTGGTATGATCGCACCCGCCATGTTCCTTTCGCTTTATTCTTTTAAACTACCCCGTCCTGCGAAGCAGTGTGGCTTTTCTAGACCGAAATTCATTTTAAGCGTCAATTCAAGCATTTTCCTCTTATCCTTTTATTTATTTACTTTATATTTTTTTTTGTTATTGATTTGCACCCTGTTTTTTTCCCTCATCCCGCAACTCTAAATTATCATGAAATCAATCCTTCACGCTTGCAGTTAGGGGTGGCAATTCGGGTCCAAATCAGGTTGGCGGGTCGGGTTCGGGTCAACAGACCCGCCAGAAAATCTGTTGACCCGAACCCCGACCCGCCAACCCGTGACGGGTCAGGTATGCTGACCCGAACCCGAAAATTTCAGGTTTACGGGGCGGCGGGTCGACCCGAAATGACCCGAAACTTAATTTTAATTTATTAATTTATCACTGTAATTTCTAATAAAATCAATTTCTCACAAAACTAATTACATAATCAAGTAATAAAAATTTAAATAAATGATTCCAAATCAAATCTAAAATAAATTAAACACCGTAAAAGTGTTTTATCCCAAGCAAAATATAAAATAAATTAAAACAATACAAAAGTGAAAAATAATATAATATATTATTTGTCCAAGTATAATAATTTCAACTTCACACAAATTAAATAAATTCGTTTAGGATTAAGTAATTAATGCCTTTGAAAAAAAGAATAACTTAGTTTAGTTAGATAAAATTATTTTTATGTTTATTAAATTATTTTTAATTCGTAAACGGGTCATATCGGGTCATATCAGGTCACCACGGGTTGACCCGAAATCGACCGGTTTTCTTTTCGGGTTCATCGGGTCCAACCCGATTCTGACCCGAATTCCCGAAACCTCAACCCAAACCCATTAATTTCGTGTTAGGTTCGTGTCGTGTTTTCAGGTCGTGTCGAAAATTGCCACCCCTAGTTGCGGTGATACATTTGCGCCGACAAATTTGAGCGACGATCCGGGCTTTGATCGAGCCGTACCGTTCCTGATTTGTCTCGCGCCTTCAGATCCTCCTTCACGCTTCGACAAGAAGCAAAATATTAAGCAATCGTTCCGACGGAGCTAAATTACTACAGGATAAAGAACGAATAGGAAATTTGGATTTCGAAACAAAAAAGAGAGGGGTGCAACACGAGGACTTCCCAGGGGGTCACCCATCCTAGTACTACTCTCGCCCAAGCACGCTTAACTTCGGAGTTCTGATGGGATCCGGTGCATTAGTGCTGGTATGATCGCACCCGCCATGTTCCTTTCGCTTTATTCTTTTAAACTACCCCGTCCTGCGAAGCAGTGTGGCTTTTCTAGACCGAAATTCATTTTAAGCGTCAATTCAAGCATTTTCCTCTTATCCTTTTATTTATTTACTTTATATTTTTTTTTGTTATTGATTTGCACCCTGTTTTTTTCCCTCATCCCGCAACTCTAAATTATCATGAAATCAATCCTTCACGCTTGCAGTTAGGGGTGGCAATTCGGGTCCAAATCAGGTTGGCGGGTCGGGTTCGGGTCAACAGACCCGCCAGAAAATCTGTTGACCCGAACCCCGACCCGCCAACCCGTGACGGGTCAGGTATGCTGACCCGAACCCGAAAATTTCAGATTTACGGGGCGGCGGGTCGACCCGAAATGACCCGAAACTTAATTTTAATTTATTAATTTATCACTGTAATTTCTAATAAAATCAATTTCTCACAAAACTAATTACATAATCAAGTAATAAAAATTTAAATAAATGATTCCAAATCAAATCTAAAATAAATTAAACACCGTAAAAGTGTTTTATCCCAAGCAAAATATAAAATAAATTAAAACAATACAAAAGTGAAAAATAATATAATATATTATTTGTCCAAGTATAATAATTTCAACTTCACACAAATTAAATAAATTCGTTTAGGATTAAGTAATTAATGCCTTTGAAAAAAAGAATAACTTAGTTTAGTTAGATAAAATTATTTTTATGTTTATTAAATTATTTTTAATTCGTAAACGGGTCATATCGGGTCATATCAGGTCACCACGGGTTGACCCGAAATCGACCGGTTTTCTTTTCGGGTTCATCGGGTCCAACCCGATTCTGACCCGAATTCCCGAAACCTCAACCCAAACCCATTAATTTCGTGTTAGGTTCGTGTCGTGTTTTCAGGTCGTGTCGAAAATTGCCACCCCTAGTTGCGGTGATACATTTGCGCCGACAAATTTGAGCGACGATCCGGGCTTTGATCGAGCCGTACCGTTCCTGATTTGTCTCGCGCCTTCAGATCCTCCTTCACGCTTCGACAAGAAGCAAAATATTAAGCAATCGTTCCGACGGAGCTAAATTACTACAGGATAAAGAACGAATAGGAAATTTGGATTTCGAAACAAAAAAGAGAGGGGTGCAACACGAGGACTTCCCAGGGGGTCACCCATCCTAGTACTACTCTCGCCCAAGCACGCTTAACTTCGGAGTTCTGATGGGATCCGGTGCATTAGTGCTGGTATGATCGCACCCGCCATGTTCCTTTCGCTTTATTCTTTTAAACTACCCCGTCCTGCGAAGCAGTGTGGCTTTTCTAGACCGAAATTCATTTTAAGCGTCAATTCAAGCATTTTCCTCTTATCCTTTTATTTATTTACTTTATATTTTTTTTTGTTATTGATTTGCACCCTGTTTTTTTCCCTCATCCCGCAACTCTAAATTATCATGAAATCAATCCTTCACGCTTGCAGTTAGGGGTGGCAATTCGGGTCCAAATCAGGTTGGCGGGTCGGGTTCGGGTCAACAGACCCGCCAGAAAATCTGTTGACCCGAACCCCGACCCGCCAACCCGTGACGGGTCAGGTATGCTGACCCGAACCCGAAAATTTCTGGTTTACGGGGCGGCGGGTCGACCCGAAATGACCCGAAACTTAATTTTAATTTATTAATTTATCACTGTAATTTCTAATAAAATCAATTTCTCACAAAACTAATTACATAATCAAGTAATAAAAATTTAAATAAATGATTCCAAATCAAATCTAAAATAAATTAAACACCGTAAAAGTGTTTTATCCCAAGCAAAATATAAAATAAATTAAAACAATACAAAAGTGAAAAATAATATAATATATTATTTGTCCAAGTATAATAATTTCAACTTCACACAAATTAAATAAATTCGTTTAGGATTAAGTAATTAATGCCTTTGAAAAAAAGAATAACTTAGTTTAGTTAGATAAAATTATTTTTATGTTTATTAAATTATTTTTAATTCGTAAACGGGTCATATCGGGTCATATCAGGTCACCACGGGTTGACCCGAAATCGACCGGTTTTCTTTTCGGGTTCATCGGGTCCAACCCGATTCTGACCCGAATTCCCGAAACCTCAACCCAAACCCATTAATTTCGTGTTAGGTTCGTGTCGTGTTTTCAGGTCGTGTCGAAAATTGCCACCCCTAGTTGCGGTGATACATTTGCGCCGACAAATTTGAGCGACGATCCGGGCTTTGATCGAGCCGTACCGTTCCTGATTTGTCTCGCGCCTTCAGATCCTCCTTCACGCTTCGACAAGAAGCAAAATATTAAGCAATCGTTCCGACGGAGCTAAATTACTACAGGATAAAGAACGAATAGGAAATTTGGATTTCGAAACAAAAAAGAGAGGGGTGCAACACGAGGACTTCCCAGGGGGTCACCCATCCTAGTACTACTCTCGCCCAAGCACGCTTAACTTCGGAGTTCTGATGGGATCCGGTGCATTAGTGCTGGTATGATCGCACCCGCCATGTTCCTTTCGCTTTATTCTTTTAAACTACCCCGTCCTGCGAAGCAGTGTGGCTTTTCTAGACCGAAATTCATTTTAAGCGTCAATTCAAGCATTTTCCTCTTATCCTTTTATTTATTTACTTTATATTTTTTTTTGTTATTGATTTGCACCCTGTTTTTTTCCCTCATCCCGCAACTCTAAATTATCATGAAATCAATCCTTCACGCTTGCAGTTAGGGGTGGCAATTCGGGTCCAAATCAGGTTGGCGGGTCGGGTTCGGGTCAACAGACCCGCCAGAAAATCTGTTGACCCGAACCCCGACCCGCCAACCCGTGACGGGTCAGGTATGCTGACCCGAACCCGAAAATTTCAGGTTTACGGGGCGGCGGGTCGACCCGAAATGACCCGAAACTTAATTTTAATTTATTAATTTATCACTGTAATTTCTAATAAAATCAATTTCTCACAAAACTAATTACATAATCAAGTAATAAAAATTTAAATAAATGATTCCAAATCAAATCTAAAATAAATTAAACACCGTAAAAGTGTTTTATCCCAAGCAAAATATAAAATAAATTAAAACAATACAAAAGTGAAAAATAATATAATATATTATTTGTCCAAGTATAATAATTTCAACTTCACACAAATTAAATAAATTCGTTTAGGATTAAGTAATTAATGCCTTTGAAAAAAAGAATAACTTAGTTTAGTTAGATAAAATTATTTTTATGTTTATTAAATTATTTTTAATTCGTAAACGGGTCATATCGGGTCATATCAGGTCACCACGGGTTGACCCGAAATCGACCGGTTTTCTTTTCGGGTTCATCGGGTCCAACCCGATTCTGACCCGAATTCCCGAAACCTCAACCCAAACCCATTAATTTCGTGTTAGGTTCGTGTCGTGTTTTCAGGTCGTGTCGAAAATTGCCACCCCTAGTTGCGGTGATACATTTGCGCCGACAAATTTGAGCGACGATCCGGGCTTTGATCGAGCCGTACCGTTCCTGATTTGTCTCGCGCCTTCAGATCCTCCTTCACGCTTCGACAAGAAGCAAAATATTAAGCAATCGTTCCGACGGAGCTAAATTACTACAGGATAAAGAACGAATAGGAAATTTGGATTTCGAAACAAAAAAGAGAGGGGTGCAACACGAGGACTTCCCAGGGGGTCACCCATCCTAGTACTACTCTCGCCCAAGCACGCTTAACTTCGGAGTTCTGATGGGATCCGGTGCATTAGTGCTGGTATGATCGCACCCGCCATGTTCCTTTCGCTTTATTCTTTTAAACTACCCCGTCCTGCGAAGCAGTGTGGCTTTTCTAGACCGAAATTCATTTTAAGCGTCAATTCAAGCATTTTCCTCTTATCCTTTTATTTATTTACTTTATATTTTTTTTTGTTATTGATTTGCACCCTGTTTTTTTCCCTCATCCCGCAACTCTAAATTATCATGAAATCAATCCTTCACGCTTGCAGTTAGGGGTGGCAATTCGGGTCCAAATCAGGTTGGCGGGTCGGGTTCGGGTCAACAGACCCGCCAGAAAATCTGTTGACCCGAACCCCGACCCGCCAACCCGTGACGGGTCAGGTATGCTGACCCGAACCCGAAAATTTCAGGTTTACGGGGCGGCGGGTCGACCCGAAATGACCCGAAACTTAATTTTAATTTATTAATTTATCACTGTAATTTCTAATAAAATCAATTTCTCACAAAACTAATTACATAATCAAGTAATAAAAATTTAAATAAATGATTCCAAATCAAATCTAAAATAAATTAAACACCGTAAAAGTGTTTTATCCCAAGCAAAATATAAAATAAATTAAAACAATACAAAAGTGAAAAATAATATAATATATTATTTGTCCAAGTATAATAATTTCAACTTCACACAAATTAAATAAATTCGTTTAGGATTAAGTAATTAATGCCTTTGAAAAAAAGAATAACTTAGTTTAGTTAGATAAAATTATTTTTATGTTTATTAAATTATTTTTAATTCGTAAACGGGTCATATCGGGTCATATCAGGTCACCACGGGTTGACCCGAAATCGACCGGTTTTCTTTTCGGGTTCATCGGGTCCAACCCGATTCTGACCCGAATTCCCGAAACCTCAACCCAAACCCATTAATTTCGTGTTAGGTTCGTGTCGTGTCGAAAATTGCCACCCCTAGTTGCGGTGATACATTTGCGCCGACAAATTTGAGCGACGATCCGGGTTTTGATCGAGCCGTACCGTTCCTGATTTGTCTCGCGCCTTCAGATCCTCCTTCACGCTTCGACAAGAAGCAAAATATTAAGCAATCGTTCCGACGGAGCTAAATTACTACAGGATAAAGAACGAATAGGAAATTTGGATTTCGAAACAAAAAAGAGAGGGGTGCAACACGAGGACTTCCCAGGGGGTCACCCATCCTAGTACTACTCTCGCCCAAGCACGCTTAACTTCGGAGTTCTGATGGGATCCGGTGCATTAGTGCTGGTATGATCGCACCCGCCATGTTCCTTTCGCTTTATTCTTTTAAACTACCCCGTCCTGCGAAGCAGTGTGGCTTTTCTAGACCGAAATTCATTTTAAGCGTCAATTCAAGCATTTTCCTCTTATCCTTTTATTTATTTACTTTATATTTTTTTTTGTTATTGATTTGCACCCTGTTTTTTTCCCTCATCCCGCAACTCTAAATTATCATGAAATCAATCCTTCACGCTTGCAGTTAGGGGTGGCAATTCGGGTCCAAATCAGGTTGGCGGGTCGGGTTCGGGTCAACAGACCCGCCAGAAAATCTGTTGACCCGAACCCCGACCCGCCAACCCGTGACGGGTCAGGTATGCTGACCCGAACCCGAAAATTTCAGGTTTACGGGGCGGCGGGTCGACCCGAAATGACCCGAAACTTAATTTTAATTTATTAATTTATCACTGTAATTTCTAATAAAATCAATTTCTCACAAAACTAATTACATAATCAAGTAATAAAAATTTAAATAAATGATTCCAAATCAAATCTAAAATAAATTAAACACCGTAAAAGTGTTTTGTCCCAAGCAAAATATAAAATAAATTAAAACAATACAAAAGTGAAAAATAATATAATATATTATTTGTCCAAGTATAATAATTTCAACTTCACACAAATTAAATAAATTCGTTTAGGATTAAGTAATTAATGCCTTTGAAAAAAAGAATAACTTAGTTTAGTTAGATAAAATTATTTTTATGTTTATTAAATTATTTTTAATTCGTAAACGGGTCATATCGGGTCATATCAGGTCACCACGGGTTGACCCGAAATCGACCGGTTTTCTTTTCGGGTTCATCGGGTCCAACCCGATTCTGACCCGAATTCCCGAAACCTCAACCCAAACCCATTAATTTCGTGTTAGGTTCGTGTCGTGTTTTCAGGTCGTGTCGAAAATTGCCACCCCTAGTTGCGGTGATACATTTGCGCCGACAAATTTGAGCGACGATCCGGGCTTTGATCGAGCCGTACCGTTCCTGATTTGTCTCGCGCCTTCAGATCCTCCTTCACGCTTCGACAAGAAGCAAAATATTAAGCAATCGTTCCGACGGAGCTAAATTACTACAGGATAAAGAACGAATAGGAAATTTGGATTTCGAAACAAAAAAGAGAGGGGTGCAACACGAGGACTTCCCAGGGGGTCACCCATCCTAGTACTACTCTCGCCCAAGCACGCTTAACTTCGGAGTTCTGATGGGATCCGGTGCATTAGTGCTGGTATGATCGCACCCGCCATGTTCCTTTCGCTTTATTCTTTTAAACTACCCCGTCCTGCGAAGCAGTGTGGCTTTTCTAGACCGAAATTCATTTTAAGCGTCAATTCAAGCATTTTCCTCTTATCCTTTTATTTATTTACTTTATATTTTTTTTTGTTATTGATTTGCACCCTGTTTTTTTCCCTCATCCCGCAACTCTAAATTATCATGAAATCAATCCTTCACGCTTGCAGTTAGGGGTGGCAATTCGGGTCCAAATCAGGTTGGCGGGTCGGGTTCGGGTCAACAGACCCGCCAGAAAATCTGTTGACCCGAACCCCGACCCGCCAACCCGTGACGGGTCAGGTATGCTGACCCGAACCCGAAAATTTCAGGTTTACGGGGCGGCGGGTCGACCCGAAATGACCCGAAACTTAATTTTAATTTATTAATTTATCACTGTAATTTCTAATAAAATCAATTTCTCACAAAACTAATTACATAATCAAGTAATAAAAATTTAAATAAATGATTCCAAATCAAATCTAAAATAAATTAAACACCGTAAAAGTGTTTTATCCCAAGCAAAATATAAAATAAATTAAAACAATACAAAAGTGAAAAATAATATAATATATTATTTGTCCAAGTATAATAATTTCAACTTCACACAAATTAAATAAATTCGTTTAGGATTAAGTAATTAATGCCTTTGAAAAAAAGAATAACTTAGTTTAGTTAGATAAAATTATTTTTATGTTTATTAAATTATTTTTAATTCGTAAACGGGTCATATCGGGTCATATCAGGTCACCACGGGTTGACCCGAAATCGACCGGTTTTCTTTTCGGGTTCATCGGGTCCAACCCGATTCTGACCCGAATTCCCGAAACCTCAACCCAAACCCATTAATTTCGTGTTAGGTTCGTGTCGTGTCGAAAATTGCCACCCCTAGTTGCGGTGATACATTTGCGCCGACAAATTTGAGCGACGATCCGGGTTTTGATCGAGCCGTACCGTTCCTGATTTGTCTCGCGCCTTCAGATCCTCCTTCACGCTTCGACAAGAAGCAAAATATTAAGCAATCGTTCCGACGGAGCTAAATTACTACAGGATAAAGAACGAATAGGAAATTTGGATTTCGAAACAAAAAAGAGAGGGGTGCAACACGAGGACTTCCCAGGGGGTCACCCATCCTAGTACTACTCTCGCCCAAGCACGCTTAACTTCGGAGTTCTGATGGGATCCGGTGCATTAGTGCTGGTATGATCGCACCCGCCATGTTCCTTTCGCTTTATTCTTTTAAACTACCCCGTCCTGCGAAGCAGTGTGGCTTTTCTAGACCGAAATTCATTTTAAGCGTCAATTCAAGCATTTTCCTCTTATCCTTTTATTTATTTACTTTATATTTTTTTTTGTTATTGATTTGCACCCTGTTTTTTTCCCTCATCCCGCAACTCTAAATTATCATGAAATCAATCCTTCACGCTTGCAGTTAGGGGTGGCAATTCGGGTCCAAATCAGGTTGGCGGGTCGGGTTCGGGTCAACAGACCCGCCAGAAAATCTGTTGACCCGAACCCCGACCCGCCAACCCGTGACGGGTCAGGTATGCTGACCCGAACCCGAAAATTTCAGGTTTACGGGGCGGCGGGTCGACCCGAAATGACCCGAAACTTAATTTTAATTTATTAATTTATCACTGTAATTTCTAATAAAATCAATTTCTCACAAAACTAATTACATAATCAAGTAATAAAAATTTAAATAAATGATTCCAAATCAAATCTAAAATAAATTAAACACCGTAAAAGTGTTTTATCCCAAGCAAAATATAAAATAAATTAAAACAATACAAAAGTGAAAAATAATATAATATATTATTTGTCCAAGTATAATAATTTCAACTTCACACAAATTAAATAAATTCGTTTAGGATTAAGTAATTAATGCCTTTGAAAAAAAGAATAACTTAGTTTAGTTAGATAAAATTATTTTTATGTTTATTAAATTATTTTTAATTCGTAAACGGGTCATATCGGGTCATATCAGGTCACCACGGGTTGACCCGAAATCGACCGGTTTTCTTTTCGGGTTCATCGGGTCCAACCCGATTCTGACCCGAATTCCCGAAACCTCAACCCAAACCCATTAATTTCGTGTTAGGTTCGTGTCGTGTTTTCAGGTCGTGTCGAAAATTGCCACCCCTAGTTGCGGTGATACATTTGCGCCGACAAATTTGAGCGACGATCCGGGCTTTGATCGAGCCGTACCGTTCCTGATTTGTCTCGCGCCTTCAGATCCTCCTTCACGCTTCGACAAGAAGCAAAATATTAAGCAATCGTTCCGACGGAGCTAAATTACTACAGGATAAAGAACGAATAGGAAATTTGGATTTCGAAACAAAAAAGAGAGGGGTGCAACACGAGGACTTCCCAGGGGGTCACCCATCCTAGTACTACTCTCGCCCAAGCACGCTTAACTTCGGAGTTCTGATGGGATCCGGTGCATTAGTGCTGGTATGATCGCACCCGCCATGTTCCTTTCGCTTTATTCTTTTAAACTACCCCGTCCTGCGAATCAGTGTGGCTTTTCTAGACCGAAATTCATTTTAAGCGTCAATTCAAGCATTTTCCTCTTATCCTTTTATTTATTTACTTTATATTTTTTTTTGTTATTGATTTGCACCCTGTTTTTTTCCCTCATCCCGCAACTCTAAATTATCATGAAATCAATCCTTCACGCTTGCAGTTAGGGGTGGCAATTCGGGTCCAAATCAGGTTGGCGGGTCGGGTTCGGGTCAACAGACCCGCCAGAAAATCTGTTGACCCGAACCCCGACCCGCCAACCCGTGACGGGTCAGGTATGCTGACCCGAACCCGAAAATTTCTGGTTTACGGGGCGGCGGGTCGACCCGAAATGACCCGAAACTTAATTTTAATTTATTAATTTATCACTGTAATTTCTAATAAAATCAATTTCTCACAAAACTAATTACATAATCAAGTAATAAAAATTTAAATAAATGATTCCAAATCAAATCTAAAATAAATTAAACACCGTAAAAGTGTTTTGTCCCAAGCAAAATATAAAATAAATTAAAACAATACAAAAGTGAAAAATAATATAATATATTATTTGTCCAAGTATAATAATTTCAACTTCACACAAATTAAATAAATTCGTTTAGGATTAAGTAATTAATGCCTTTGAAAAAAAGAATAACTTAGTTTAGTTAGATAAAATTATTTTTATGTTTATTAAATTATTTTTAATTCGTAAACGGGTCATATCGGGTCATATCAGGTCACCACGGGTTGACCCGAAATCGACCGGTTTTCTTTTCGGGTTCATCGGGTCCAACCCGATTCTGACCCGAATTCCCGAAACCTCAACCCAAACCCATTAATTTCGTGTTAGGTTCGTGTCGTGTTTTCAGGTCGTGTCGAAAATTGCCACCCCTAGTTGCGGTGATACATTTGCGCCGACAAATTTGAGCGACGATCCGGGCTTTGATCGAGCCGTACCGTTCCTGATTTGTCTCGCGCCTTCAGACCCGCCTTCATGCTTCGACAAGAAGCAAAATATAAAGCAATCGTTCCGACGGAGCTAAATTACTACAGGATAAAGAACGAATAGGAAATTTGGATTTCGAAACAAAAAAGAGAGGGGTGCAACACGAGGACTTCCCAGGGGGTCACCCATCCTAGTACCACTCTCGCCCAAGCACGCTTAACTTCGGAGTTCTGATGGGATCCGGTGCATTAGTGCTGGTATGGTCGCACCCGCCATGTTCCTTTCGCTTTATTCTTTTAAACTACCCCGTCCTGCGAAGCAGTGTGGATTTTCTAGACCGAAATTCATTTTAAGCGTCAATTCAAGCATTTTCCTCTTATCCTTTTATTTATTTACTTTATTTTTCTTTTTGTTATTGATTTGCACCCTGTTTTTTTCCCTCATCCCGCAACTCTAAATTATCATGAAATCAATCCTTCACGCTTGCAGTCAGGGGTGGCAATTCGGGTCCAAATCAGGTTGGCGGGTCGGGTTCGGGTCAACAGACCCGCCAGAAAATCTGTTGACCCGAACCCCGACCCGCCAACCCGTGACGGGTCAGGTATGCTGACCCGAACCCGAAAATTTCAGGTTTACGGGGCGGCGGGTCGACCCGAAATGACCCGAAACTTAATTTTAATTTATTAATTTATCACTGTAATTTCTAATAAAATCAATTTCTCACAAAACTAATTACATAATCAAGTAATAAAAATTTAAATAAATGATTCCAAATCAAATCTAAAATAAATTAAACACCGTAAAAGTGTTTTATCCCAAGCAAAATATAAAATAAATTAAAACAATACAAAAGTGAAAAATAATATAATATATTATTTGTCCAAGAATAATAATTTCAACTTCACACAAATTAAATAAATTCGTTTAGGATTAAGTAATTAATGCCTTTGAAAAAAAGAATAACTTAGTTTAGTTAGATAAAATTATTTTTATGTTTATTAAATTATTTTTAATTCGTAAACGGGTCATATCGGGTCACCACGGGTTGACCCGAAATCGACCGGTTTTCTTTTCGGGTTCATCGGGTCCAACCCGATTCTGACCCGAATTCCCGAAACCTCAACCCAAACCCATTAATTTCGTGTTAGGTTCGTGTCGTGTTTTCAGGTCGTGTCGAAAATTGCCACCCCTAGTTGCGGTGATGCATTTGCGCCGACAAATTTGAGCGACGATCCGGGCTTTGATCGAGCCGTACCGTTCCTGATTTGTCTCGCGCCTTCAGATCCTCCTTCACGCTTCGACAAGAAGCAAAATATTAAGCAATCGTTCCGACGGAGCTAAATTACTACAGGATAAAGAACGAATAGGAAATTTGGATTTCGAAACAAAAAAGAGGGGTGCAACACGAGGACTTCCCAGGGGGTCACCCATCCTAGTACTACTCTCGCCCAAGCACGCTTAACTTCGAAGTTCTGATGGGATCCGGTGCATTAGTGCTGGTATGATCGCACCCGCCATGTTCCTTTCGCTTTATTCTTTTAAACTACCCCGTCCTGCGAAGCAGTGTGGCTTTTCTAGACCGAAATTCATTTTAAGCGTCAATTCAAGCATTTTCCTCTTATCCTTTTATTTATTTACTTTATATTTTTTTTTGTTATTGATTTGCACCCTGTTTTTTTCCCTCATCCCGCAACTCTAAATTATCATGAAATCAATCCTTCACGCTTGCAGTTAGGGGTGGCAATTCGGGTCCAAATCAGGTTGGCGGGTCGGGTTCGGGTCAACAGACCCGCCAGAAAATCTGTTGACCCGAACCCCGACCCGCCAACCCGTGACGGGTCAGGTATGCTGACCCGAACCCGAAAATTTCAGGTTTACGGGGAGGCGGGTCGACCCGAAATGACCCGAAACTTAATTTTAATTTATTAATTTATCACTGTAATTTCTAATAAAATCAATTTCTCACAAAACTAATTACATAATCAAGTAATAAAAATTTAAATAAATGATTCCAAATCAAATCTAAAATAAATTAAACACCGTAAAAGTGTTTTATCCCAAGCAAAATATAAAATAAATTAAAACAATACAAAAGTGAAAAATAATATAATATATTATTTGTCCAAGTATAATAATTTCAACTTCACACAAATTAAATAAATTCGTTTAGGATTAAGTAATTAATGCCTTTGAAAAAAAGAATAACTTAGTTTAGTTAGATAAAAATATTTTTATGTTTATTAAATTATTTTTAATTCGTAAACGGGTCATATCGGGTCATATCAGGTCACCACGGGTTGACCCGAAATCGACCGGTTTTCTTTTCGGGTTCATCGGGTCCAACCCGATTCTGACCCGAATTCCCGAAACCTCAACCCAAACCCATTAATTTCGTGTTAGGTTCGTGTCGTGTCGAAAATTGCCACCCCTAGTTGCGGTGATACATTTGCGCCGACAAATTTGAGCGACGATCCGGGCTTTGATCGAGCCGTACCGTTCCTGATTTGTCTCGCGCCTTCAGACCCGCCTTCATGCTTCGACAAGAAGCAAAATATAAAGCAATCGTTCCGACGGAGCTAAATTACTACAGGATAAAGAACGAATAGGAAATTTGGATTTCGAAACAAAAAAGAGAGGGGTGCAACACGAGGACTTCCCAGGGGGTCACCCATCCTAGTACCACTCTCGCCCAAGCACGCTTAACTTCGGAGTTCTGATGGGATCCGGTGCATTAGTGCTGGTATGGTCGCACCCGCCATGTTCCTTTCGCTTTATTCTTTTAAACTACCCCGTCCTGCGAAGCAGTGTGGATTTTCTAGACCGAAATTCATTTTAAGCGTCAATTCAAGCATTTTCCTCTTATCCTTTTATTTATTTACTTTATTTTTCTTTTTGTTATTGATTTGCACCCTGTTTTTTTCCCTCATCCCGCAACTCTAAATTATCATGAAATCAATCCTTCACGCTTGCAGTCAGGGGTGGCAATTCGGGTCCAAATCAGGTTGGCGGGTCGGGTTCGGGTCAACAGACCCGCCAGAAAATCTGTTGACCCGAACCCCGACCCGCCAACCCGTGACGGGTCAGGTATGCTGACCCGAACCCGAAAATTTCAGGTTTACGGGGCGGCGGGTCGACCCGAAATGACCCGAAACTTAATTTTAATTTATTAATTTATCACTGTAATTTCTAATAAAATCAATTTCTCACAAAACTAATTACATAATCAAGTAATAAAAATTTAAATAAATGATTCCAAATCAAATCTAAAATAAATTAAACACCGTAAAAGTGTTTTATCCCAAGCAAAATATAAAATAAATTAAAACAATACAAAAGTGAAAAATAATATAATATATTATTTGTCCAAGAATAATAATTTCAACTTCACACAAATTAAATAAATTCGTTTAGGATTAAGTAATTAATGCCTTTGAAAAAAAGAATAACTTAGTTTAGTTAGATAAAATTATTTTTATGTTTATTAAATTATTTTTAATTCGTAAACGGGTCATATCGGGTCACCACGGGTTGACCCGAAATCGACCGGTTTTCTTTTCGGGTTCATCGGGTCCAACCCGATTCTGACCCGAATTCCCGAAACCTCAACCCAAACCCATTAATTTCGTGTTAGGTTCGTGTCGTGTTTTCAGGTCGTGTCGAAAATTGCCACCCCTAGTTGCGGTGATACATTTGCGCCGACAAATTTGAGCGACGATCCGGGCTTTGATCGAGCCGTACCGTTCCTGATTTGTCTCGCGCCTTCAGATCCTCCTTCACGCTTCGACAAGAAGCAAAATATTAAGCAATCGTTCCGACGGAGCTAAATTACTACAGGATAAAGAACGAATAGGAAATTTGGATTTCGAAACAAAAAAGAGGGGTGCAACACGAGGACTTCCCAGGGGGTCACCCATCCTAGTACTACTCTCGCCCAAGCACGCTTAACTTCGAAGTTCTGATGGGATCCGGTGCATTAGTGCTGGTATGATCGCACCCGCCATGTTCCTTTCGCTTTATTCTTTTAAACTACCCCGTCCTGCGAAGCAGTGTGGCTTTTCTAGACCGAAATTCATTTTAAGCGTCAATTCAAGCATTTTCCTCTTATCCTTTTATTTATTTACTTTATATTTTTTTTTGTTATTGATTTGCACCCTGTTTTTTTCCCTCATCCCGCAACTCTAAATTATCATGAAATCAATCCTTCACGCTTGCAGTTAGGGGTGGCAATTCGGGTCCAAATCAGGTTGGCGGGTCGGGTTCGGGTCAACAGACCCGCCAGAAAATCTGTTGACCCGAACCCCGACCCGCCAACCCGTGACGGGTCAGGTATGCTGACCCGAACCCGAAAATTTCAGGTTTACGGGGAGGCGGGTCGACCCGAAATGACCCGAAACTTAATTTTAATTTATTAATTTATCACTGTAATTTCTAATAAAATCAATTTCTCACAAAACTAATTACATAATCAAGTAATAAAAATTTAAATAAATGATTCCAAATCAAATCTAAAATAAATTAAACACCGTAAAAGTGTTTTATCCCAAGCAAAATATAAAATAAATTAAAACAATACAAAAGTGAAAAATAATATAATATATTATTTGTCCAAGTATAATAATTTCAACTTCACACAAATTAAATAAATTCGTTTAGGATTAAGTAATTAATGCCTTTGAAAAAAAGAATAACTTAGTTTAGTTAGATAAAAATATTTTTATGTTTATTAAATTATTTTTAATTCGTAAACGGGTCATATCGGGTCATATCAGGTCACCACGGGTTGACCCGAAATCGACCGGTTTTCTTTTCGGGTTCATCGGGTCCAACCCGATTCTGACCCGAATTCCCGAAACCTCAACCCAAACCCATTAATTTCGTGTTAGGTTCGTGTCGTGTCGAAAATTGCCACCCCTAGTTGCGGTGATACATTTGCGCCGACAAATTTGAGCGACGATCCGGGCTTTGATCGAGCCGTACCGTTCCTGATTTGTCTCGCGCCTTCAGATCCTCCTTCACGCTTCGACAAGAAGCAAAATATTAAGCAATCGTTCCGACGGAGCTAAATTACTACAGGATAAAGAACGAATAGGAAATTTGGATTTCGAAACAAAAAAGAGAGGGGTGCAACACGAGGACTTCCCAGGGGGTCACCCATCCTAGTACTACTCTCGCCCAAGCACGCTTAACTTCGAAGTTCTGATGGGATCCGGTGCATTAGTGCTGGTATGATCGCACCCGCCATGTTCCTTTCGCTTTATTCTTTTAAACTACCCCGTCCTGCGAAGCAGTGTGGCTTTTCTAGACCGAAATTCATTTTAAGCGTCAATTCAAGCATTTTCCTCTTATCCTTTTATTTATTTACTTTATATTTTTTTTTGTTATTGATTTGCACCCTGTTTTTTTCCCTCATCCCGCAACTCTAAATTATCATGAAATCAATCCTTCACGCTTGCAGTTAGGGGTGGCAATTCGGGTCCAAATCAGGTTGGCGGGTCGGGTTCGGGTCAACAGACCCGCCAGAAAATCTGTTGACCCGAACCCCGACCCGCCAACCCGTGACGGGTCAGGTATGCTGACCCGAACCCGAAAATTTCAGGTTTACGGGGCGGCGGGTCGACCCGAAATGACCCGAAACTTAATTTTAATTTATTAATTTATCACTGTAATTTCTAATAAAATCAATTTCTCACAAAACTAATTACATAATCAAGTAATAAAAATTTAAATAAATGATTCCAAATCAAATCTAAAATAAATTAAACACCGTAAAAGTGTTTTATCCCAAGCAAAATATAAAATAAATTAAAACAATACAAAAGTGAAAAATAATATAATATATTATTTGTCCAAGTATAATAATTTCAACTTCACACAAATTAAATAAATTCGTTTAGGATTAAGTAATTAATGCCTTTGAAAAAAAGAATAACTTAGTTTAGTTAGATAAAATTATTTTTATGTTTATTAAATTATTTTTAATTCGTAAACGGGTCATATCGGGTCATATCAGGTCACCACGGGTTGACCCGAAATCGACCGGTTTTCTTTTCGGGTTCATCGGGTCCAACCCGATTCTGACCCGAATTCCCGAAACCTCAACCCAAACCCATTAATTTCGTGTTAGGTTCGTGTCGTGTTTTCAGGTCGTGTCGAAAATTGCCACCCCTAGTTGCGGTGATACATTTGCGCCGACAAATTTGAGCGACGATCCGGGCTTTGATCGAGCCGTACCGTTCCTGATTTGTCTCGCGCCTTCAGATCCTCCTTCACGCTTCGACAAGAAGCAAAATATTAAGCAATCGTTCCGACGGAGCTAAATTACTACAGGATAAAGAACGAATAGGAAATTTGGATTTCGAAACAAAAAAGAGAGGGGTGCAACACGAGGACTTCCCAGGGGGTCACCCATCCTAGTACTACTCTCGCCCAAGCACGCTTAACTTCGGAGTTCTGATGGGATCCGGTGCATTAGTGCTGGTATGATCGCACCCGCCATGTTCCTTTCGCTTTATTCTTTTAAACTACCCCGTCCTGCGAAGCAGTGTGGCTTTTCTAGACCGAAATTCATTTTAAGCGTCAATTCAAGCATTTTCCTCTTATCCTTTTATTTATTTACTTTATATTTTTTTTTGTTATTGATTTGCACCCTGTTTTTTTCCCTCATCCCGCAACTCTAAATTATCATGAAATCAATCCTTCACGCTTGCAGTTAGGGGTGGCAATTCGGGTCCAAATCAGGTTGGCGGGTCGGGTTCGAGTCAACAGACCCGCCAGAAAATCTGTTGACCCGAACCCCGACCCGCCAACCCGTGACGGGTCAGGTATGCTGACCCGAACCCGAAAATTTCAGGTTTACGGGGCGGCGGGTCGACCCGAAATGACCCGAAACTTAATTTTAATTTATTAATTTATCACTGTAATTTCTAATAAAATCAATTTCTCACAAAACTAATTACATAATCAAGTAATAAAAATTTAAATAAATGATTCCAAATCAAATCTAAAATAAATTAAACACCGTAAAAGTGTTTTATCCCAAGCAAAATATAAAATAAATTAAAACAATACAAAAGTGAAAAATAATATAATATATTATTTGTCCAAGTATAATAATTTCAACTTCACACAAATTAAATAAATTCGTTTAGGATTAAGTAATTAATGCCTTTGAAAAAATGAATAACTTAGTTTAGTTAGATAAAAATATTTTTATGTTTATTAAATTATTTTTAATTCGTAAACGGGTCATATCGGGTCATATCAGGTCACCACGGGTTGACCCGAAATCGACCGGTTTTCTTTTCGGGTTCATCGGGTCCAACCCGATTCTGACCCGAATTCCCGAAACCTCAACCCAAACCCATTAATTTCGTGTTAGGTTCGTGTCGTGTCGAAAATTGCCACCCCTAGTTGCGGTGATACATTTGCGCCGACAAATTTGAGCGACGATCCGGGCTTTGATCGAGCCGTACCGTTCCTGATTTGTCTCGCGCCTTCAGATCCTCCTTCACGCTTCGACAAGAAGCAAAATATTAAGCAATCGTTCCGACGGAGCTAAATTACTACAGGATAAAGAACGAATAGGAAATTTGGATTTCGAAACAAAAAAGAGAGGGGTGCAACACGAGGACTTCCCAGGGGGTCACCCATCCTAGTACTACTCTCGCCCAAGCACGCTTAACTTCGAAGTTCTGATGGGATCCGGTGCATTAGTGCTGGTATGATCGCACCCGCCATGTTCCTTTCGCTTTATTCTTTTAAACTACCCCGTCCTGCGAAGCAGTGTGGCTTTTCTAGACCGAAATTCATTTTAAGCGTCAATTCAAGCATTTTCCTCTTATCCTTTTATTTATTTACTTTATATTTTTTTTTGTTATTGATTTGCACCCTGTTTTTTTCCCTCATCCCGCAACTCTAAATTATCATGAAATCAATCCTTCACGCTTGCAGTTAGGGGTGGCAATTCGGGTCCAAATCAGGTTGGCGGGTCGGGTTCGGGTCAACAGACCCGCCAGAAAATCTGTTGACCCGAACCCCGACCCGCCAACCCGTGACGGGTCAGGTATGCTGACCCGAACCCGAAAATTTCAGGTTTACGGGGCGGCGGGTCGACCCGAAATGACCCGAAACTTAATTTTAATTTATTAATTTATCACTGTAATTTCTAATAAAATCAATTTCTCACAAAACTAATTACATAATCAAGTAATAAAAATTTAAATAAATGATTCCAAATCAAATCTAAAATAAATTAAACACCGTAAAAGTGTTTTATCCCAAGCAAAATATAAAATAAATTAAAACAATACAAAAGTGAAAAATAATATAATATATTATTTGTCCAAGTATAATAATTTCAACTTCACACAAATTAAATAAATTCGTTTAGGATTAAGTAATTAATGCCTTTGAAAAAAAGAATAACTTAGTTTAGTTAGATAAAATTATTTTTATGTTTATTAAATTATTTTTAATTCGTAAACGGGTCATATCGGGTCATATCAGGTCACCACGGGTTGACCCGAAATCGACCGGTTTTCTTTTCGGGTTCATCGGGTCCAACCCGATTCTGACCCGAATTCCCGAAACCTCAACCCAAACCCATTAATTTCGTGTTAGGTTCGTGTCGTGTTTTCAGGTCGTGTCGAAAATTGCCACCCCTAGTTGCGGTGATACATTTGCGCCGACAAATTTGAGCGACGATCCGGGCTTTGATCGAGCCGTACCGTTCCTGATTTGTCTCGCGCCTTCAGATCCTCCTTCACGCTTCGACAAGAAGCAAAATATTAAGCAATCGTTCCGACGGAGCTAAATTACTACAGGATAAAGAACGAATAGGAAATTTGGATTTCGAAACAAAAAAGAGAGGGGTGCAACACGAGGACTTCCCAGGGGGTCACCCATCCTAGTACTACTCTCGCCCAAGCACGCTTAACTTCGGAGTTCTGATGGGATCCGGTGCATTAGTGCTGGTATGATCGCACCCGCCATGTTCCTTTCGCTTTATTCTTTTAAACTACCCCGTCCTGCGAAGCAGTGTGGCTTTTCTAGACCGAAATTCATTTTAAGCGTCAATTCAAGCATTTTCCTCTTATCCTTTTATTTATTTACTTTATATTTTTTTTTGTTATTGATTTGCACCCTGTTTTTTTCCCTCATCCCGCAACTCTAAATTATCATGAAATCAATCCTTCACGCTTGCAGTTAGGGGTGGCAATTCGGGTCCAAATCAGGTTGGCGGGTCGGGTTCGGGTCAACAGACCCGCCAGAAAATCTGTTGACCCGAACCCCGACCCGCCAACCCGTGACGGGTCAGGTATGCTGACCCGAACCCGAAAATTTCAGGTTTACGGGGCGGCGGGTCGTATCAGGTCACCACGGGTTGACCCGAAATCGACCGGTTTTCTTTTCGGGTTCATCGGGTCCAACCCGATTCTGACCCGAATTCCCGAAACCTCAACCCAAACCCATTAATTTCGTGTTAGGTTCGTGTCGTGTTTTCAGGTCGTGTCGAAAATTGCCACCCCTAGTTGCGGTGATACATTTGCGCCGACAAATTTGAGCGACGATCCGGGCTTTGATCGAGCCGTACCGTTCCTGATTTGTCTCGCGCCTTCAGATCCTCCTTCACGCTTCGACAAGAAGCAAAATATTAAGCAATCGTTCCGACGGAGCTAAATTACTACAGGATAAAGAACGAATAGGAAATTTGGATTTCGAAACAAAAAAGAGAGGGGTGCAACACGAGGACTTCCCAGGGGGTCACCCATCCTAGTACTACTCTCGCCCAAGCACGCTTAACTTCGGAGTTCTGATGGGATCCGGTGCATTAGTGCTGGTATGATCGCACCCGCCATGTTCCTTTCGCTTTATTCTTTTAAACTACCCCGTCCTGCGAAGCAGTGTGGCTTTTCTAGACCGAAATTCATTTTAAGCGTCAATTCAAGCATTTTCCTCTTATCCTTTTATTTATTTACTTTATATTTTTTTTTGTTATTGATTTGCACCCTGTTTTTTTCCCTCATCCCGCAACTCTAAATTATCATGAAATCAATCCTTCACGCTTGCAGTTAGGGGTGGCAATTCGGGTCCAAATCAGGTTGGCGGGTCGGGTTCGGGTCAACAGACCCGCCAGAAAATCTGTTGACCCGAACCCCGACCCGCCAACCCGTGACGGGTCAGGTATGCTGACCCGAACCCGAAAATTTCAGGTTTACGGGGCGGCGGGTCGACCCGAAATGACCCGAAACTTAATTTTAATTTATTAATTTATCACTGTAATTTCTAATAAAATCAATTTCTCACAAAACTAATTACATAATCAAGTAATAAAAATTTAAATAAATGATTCCAAATCAAATCTAAAATAAATTAAACACCGTAAAAGTGTTTTATCCCAAGCAAAATATAAAATAAATTAAAACAATACAAAAGTGAAAAATAATATAATATATTATTTGTCCAAGTATAATAATTTCAACTTCACACAAATTAAATAAATTCGTTTAGGATTAAGTAATTAATGCCTTTGAAAAAAAGAATAACTTAGTTTAGTTAGATAAAATTATTTTTATGTTTATTAAATTATTTTTAATTCGTAAACGGGTCATATCGGGTCATATCAGGTCACCACGGGTTGACCCGAAATCGACCGGTTTTCTTTTCGGGTTCATCGGGTCCAACCCGATTCTGACCCGAATTCCCGAAACCTCAACCCAAACCCATTAATTTCGTGTTAGGTTCGTGTCGTGTTTTCAGGTCGTGTCGAAAATTGCCACCCCTAGTTGCGGTGATACATTTGCGCCGACAAATTTGAGCGACGATCCGGGCTTTGATCGAGCCGTACCGTTCCTGATTTGTCTCGCGCCTTCAGATCCTCCTTCACGCTTCGACAAGAAGCAAAATATTAAGCAATCGTTCCGACGGAGCTAAATTACTACAGGATAAAGAACGAATAGGAAATTTGGATTTCGAAACAAAAAAGAGAGGGGTGCAACACGAGGACTTCCCAGGGGGTCACCCATCCTAGTACTACTCTCGCCCAAGCACGCTTAACTTCGGAGTTCTGATGGGATCCGGTGCATTAGTGCTGGTATGATCGCACCCGCCATGTTCCTTTCGCTTTATTCTTTTAAACTACCCCGTCCTGCGAAGCAGTGTGGCTTTTCTAGACCGAAATTCATTTTAAGCGTCAATTCAAGCATTTTCCTCTTATCCTTTTATTTATTTACTTTATATTTTTTTTTGTTATTGATTTGCACCCTGTTTTTTTCCCTCATCCCGCAACTCTAAATTATCATGAAATCAATCCTTCACGCTTGCAGTTAGGGGTGGCAATTCGGGTCCAAATCAGGTTGGCGGGTCGGGTTCGGGTCAACAGACCCGCCAGAAAATCTGTTGACCCGAACCCCGACCCGCCAACCCGTGACGGGTCAGGTATGCTGACCCGAACCCGAAAATTTCAGGTTTACGGGGCGGCGGGTCGACCCGAAATGACCCGAAACTTAATTTTAATTTATTAATTTATCACTGTAATTTCTAATAAAATCAATTTCTCACAAAACTAATTACATAATCAAGTAATAAAAATTTAAATAAATGATTCCAAATCAAATCTAAAATAAATTAAACACCGTAAAAGTGTTTTATCCCAAGCAAAATATAAAATAAATTAAAACAATACAAAAGTGAAAAATAATATAATATATTATTTGTCCAAGTATAATAATTTCAACTTCACACAAATTAAATAAATTCGTTTAGGATTAAGTAATTAATGCCTTTGAAAAAAAGAATAACTTAGTTTAGTTAGATAAAATTATTTTTATGTTTATTAAATTATTTTTAATTCGTAAACGGGTCATATCGGGTCATATCAGGTCACCACGGGTTGACCCGAAATCGACCGGTTTTCTTTTCGGGTTCATCGGGTCCAACCCGATTCTGACCCGAATTCCCGAAACCTCAACCCAAACCCATTAATTTCGTGTTAGGTTCGTGTCGTGTTTTCAGGTCGTGTCGAAAATTGCCACCCCTAGTTGCGGTGATACATTTGCGCCGACAAATTTGAGCGACGATCCGGGCTTTGATCGAGCCGTACCGTTCCTGATTTGTCTCGCGCCTTCAGATCCTCCTTCACGCTTCGACAAGAAGCAAAATATTAAGCAATCGTTCCGACGGAGCTAAATTACTACAGGATAAAGAACGAATAGGAAATTTGGATTTCGAAACAAAAAAGAAAGGGGTGCAACACGAGGACTTCCCAGGGGGTCACCCATCCTAGTACTACTCTCGCCCAAGCACGCTTAACTTCGGAGTTCTGATTGGATCCGGTGCATTAGTGCTGGTATGATCGCACCCGCCATGTTCCTTTCGCTTTATTCTTTTAAACTACCCCGTCCTGCGAAGCAGTGTGGCTTTTCTAGACCGAAATTCATTTTAAGCGTCAATTCAAGCATTTTCCTCTTATCCTTTTATTTATTTACTTTATATTTTTTTTTGTTATTGATTTGCACCCTGTTTTTTTCCCTCATCCCGCAACTCTAAATTATCATGAAATCAATCCTTCACGCTTGCAGTTAGGGGTGGCAATTCGGGTCCAAATCAGGTTGGCGGGTCGGGTTCGGGTCAACAGACCCGTCAGAAAATCTGTTGACCCGAACACCGACCCGCCAACCCGTGACGGGTCAGGTATGCTGACCCGAACCCGAAAATTTCTGGTTTACGGGGCGGCGGGTCGACCCGAAATGACCCGAAACTTAATTTTAATTTATTAATTTATCACTGTAATTTCTAATAAAATCAATTTCTCACAAAACTAATTACATAATCAAGTAATAAAAATTTAAATAAATGATTCCAAATCAAATCTAAAATAAATTAAACACCGTAAAAGTGTTTTATCCCAAGCAAAATATAAAATAAATTAAAACAATACAAAAGTGAAAAATAATATAATATATTATTTGTCCAAGTATAATAATTTCAACTTCACACAAATTAAATAAATTCGTTTAGGATTAAGTAATTAATGCCTTTGAAAAAAAGAATAACTTAGTTTAGTTAGATAAAATTATTTTTATGTTTATTAAATTATTTTTAATTCGTAAACGGGTCATATCGGGTCATATCAGGTCACCACGGGTTGACCCGAAATCGACCGGTTTTCTTTTCGGGTTCATCGGGTCCAACCCGATTCTGACCCGAATTCCCGAAACCTCAACCCAAACCCATTAATTTCGTGTTAGGTTCGTGTCGTGTCGAAAATTGCCACCCCTAGTTGCGGTGATACATTTGCGCCGACAAATTTGAGCGACGATCCGGGCTTTGATCGAGCCGTACCGTTCCTGATTTGTCTCGCGCCTTCAGATCCTCCTTCACGCTTCGACAAGAAGCAAAATATTAAGCAATCGTTCCGACGGAGCTAAATTACTACAGGATAAAGAACGAATAGGAAATTTGGATTTCGAAACAAAAAAGAGAGGGGTGCAACACGAGGACTTCCCAGGGGGTCACCCATCCTAGTACTACTCTCGCCCAAGCACGCTTAACTTCGGAGTTCTAATGGGATCCGGTGCATTAGTGCTGGTATGATCGCACCCGCCATGTTCCTTTCGCTTTATTCTTTTAAACTACCCCGTCCTGCGAAGCAGTGTGGCTTTTCTAGACCGAAATTCATTTTAAGCGTCAATTCAAGCATTTTCCTCTTATCCTTTTATTTATTTACTTTATATTTTTTTTTGTTATTGATTTGCACCCTGTTTTTTTCCCTCATCCCGCAACTCTAAATTATCATGAAATCAATCCTTCACGCTTGCAGTTAGGGGTGGCAATTCGGGTCCAAATCAGGTTGGCGGGTCGGGTTCGGGTCAACAGACCCGCCAGAAAATCTGTTGACCCGAACCCCGACCCGCCAACCCGTGACGGGTCAGGTATGCTGACCCGAACCCGAAAATTTCAGGTTTACGGGGCGGCGGGTCGACCCGAAATGACCCGAAACTTAATTTTAATTTATTAATTTATCACTGTAATTTCTAATAAAATCAATTTCTCACAAAACTAATTACATAATCAAGTAATAAAAATTTAAATAAATGATTCCAAATCAAATCTAAAATAAATTAAACACCGTAAAAGTGTTTTATCCCAAGCAAAATATAAAATAAATTAAAACAATACAAAAGTGAAAAATAATATAATATATTATTTGTCCAAGTATAATAATTTCAACTTCACACAAATTAAATAAATTCGTTTAGGATTAAGTAATTAATGCCTTTGAAAAAAAGAATAACTTAGTTTAGTTAGATAAAATTATTTTTATGTTTATTAAATTATTTTTAATTCGTAAACGGGTCATATCGGGTCATATCAGGTCACCACGGGTTGACCCGAAATCGACCGGTTTTCTTTTCGGGTTCATCGGGTCCAACCCGATTCTGACCCGAATTCCCGAAACCTCAACCCAAACCCATTAATTTCGTGTTAGGTTCGTGTCGTGTCGAAAATTGCCACCCCTAGTTGCGGTGATACATTTGCGCCGACAAATTTGAGCGACGATCCGGGTTTTGATCGAGCCGTACCGTTCCTGATTTGTCTCGCGCCTTCAGATCCTCCTTCACGCTTCGACAAGAAGCAAAATATTAAGCAATCGTTCCGACGGAGCTAAATTACTACAGGATAAAGAACGAATAGGAAATTTGGATTTCGAAACAAAAAAGAGAGGGGTGCAACACGAGGACTTCCCAGGGGGTCACCCATCCTAGTACTACTCTCGCCCAAGCACGCTTAACTTCGGAGTTCTGATGGGATCCGGTGCATTAGTGCTGGTATGATCGCACCCGCCATGTTCCTTTCGCTTTATTCTTTTAAACTACCCCGTCCTGCGAAGCAGTGTGGCTTTTCTAGACCGAAATTCATTTTAAGCGTCAATTCAAGCATTTTCCTCTTATCCTTTTATTTATTTACTTTATATTTTTTTTTGTTATTGATTTGCACCCTGTTTTTTTCCCTCATCCCGCAACTCTAAATTATCATGAAATCAATCCTTCACGCTTGCAGTTAGGGGTGGCAATTCGGGTCCAAATCAGGTTGGCGGGTCGGGTTCGGGTCAACAGACCCGCCAGAAAATCTGTTGACCCGAACCCCGACCCGCCAACCCGTGACGGGTCAGGTATGCTGACCCGAACCCGAAAATTTCAGGTTTACGGGGCGGCGGGTCGACCCGAAATGACCCGAAACTTAATTTTAATTTATTAATTTATCACTGTAATTTCTAATAAAATCAATTTCTCACAAAACTAATTACATAATCAAGTAATAAAAATTTAAATAAATGATTCCAAATCAAATCTAAAATAAATTAAACACCGTAAAAGTGTTTTATCCCAAGCAAAATATAAAATAAATTAAAACAATACAAAAGTGAAAAATAATATAATATATTATTTGTCCAAGTATAATAATTTCAACTTCACACAAATTAAATAAATTCGTTTAGGATTAAGTAATTAATGCCTTTGAAAAAAAGAATAACTTAGTTTAGTTAGATAAAATTATTTTTATGTTTATTAAATTATTTTTAATTCGTAAACGGGTCATATCGGGTCATATCAGGTCACCACGGGTTGACCCGAAATCGACCGGTTTTCTTTTCGGGTTCATCGGGTCCAACCCGATTCTGACCCGAATTCCCGAAACCTCAACCCAAACCCATTAATTTCGTGTTAGGTTCGTGTCGTGTTTTCAGGTCGTGTCGAAAATTGCCACCCCTAGTTGCGGTGATACATTTGCGCCGACAAATTTGAGCGACGATCCGGGCTTTGATCGAGCCGTACCGTTCCTGATTTGTCTCGCGCCTTCAGATCCTCCTTCACGCTTCGACAAGAAGCAAAATATTAAGCAATCGTTCCGACGGAGCTAAATTACTACAGGATAAAGAACGAATAGGAAATTTGGATTTCGAAACAAAAAAGAAAGGGGTGCAACACGAGGACTTCCCAGGGGGTCACCCATCCTAGTACTACTCTCGCCCAAGCACGCTTAACTTCGGAGTTCTGATTGGATCCGGTGCATTAGTGCTGGTATGATCGCACCCGCCATGTTCCTTTCGCTTTATTCTTTTAAACTACCCCGTCCTGCGAAGCAGTGTGGCTT
The DNA here is from genome assembly GCF_036785885.1 of Coffea arabica. Lineage (NCBI taxonomy): Eukaryota > Viridiplantae > Streptophyta > Magnoliopsida > Gentianales > Rubiaceae > Coffea > Coffea arabica. The sequence goes on along the minus strand of NC_092331.1, from coordinate 46,068,750 downwards.
TTCTAGACCGAAATTCATTTTAAGCGTCAATTCAAGCATTTTCCTCTTATCCTTTTATTTATTTACTTTATATTTTTTTTTGTTATTGATTTGCACCCTGTTTTTTTCCCTCATCCCGCAACTCTAAATTATCATGAAATCAATCCTTCACGCTTGCAGTTAGGGGTGGCAATTCGGGTCCAAATCAGGTTGGCGGGTCGGGTTCGGGTCAACAGACCCGTCAGAAAATCTGTTGACCCGAACACCGACCCGCCAACCCGTGACGGGTCAGGTATGCTGACCCGAACCCGAAAATTTCTGGTTTACGGGGCGGCGGGTCGACCCGAAATGACCCGAAACTTAATTTTAATTTATTAATTTATCACTGTAATTTCTAATAAAATCAATTTCTCACAAAACTAATTACATAATCAAGTAATAAAAATTTAAATAAATGATTCCAAATCAAATCTAAAATAAATTAAACACCGTAAAAGTGTTTTATCCCAAGCAAAATATAAAATAAATTAAAACAATACAAAAGTGAAAAATAATATAATATATTATTTGTCCAAGTATAATAATTTCAACTTCACACAAATTAAATAAATTCGTTTAGGATTAAGTAATTAATGCCTTTGAAAAAAAGAATAACTTAGTTTAGTTAGATAAAATTATTTTTATGTTTATTAAATTATTTTTAATTCGTAAACGGGTCATATCGGGTCATATCAGGTCACCACGGGTTGACCCGAAATCGACCGGTTTTCTTTTCGGGTTCATCGGGTCCAACCCGATTCTGACCCGAATTCCCGAAACCTCAACCCAAACCCATTAATTTCGTGTTAGGTTCGTGTCGTGTTTTCAGGTCGTGTCGAAAATTGCCACCCCTAGTTGCGGTGATACATTTGCGCCGACAAATTTGAGCGACGATCCGGGCTTTGATCGAGCCGTACCGTTCCTGATTTGTCTCGCGCCTTCAGATCCTCCTTCACGCTTCGACAAGAAGCAAAATATTAAGCAATCGTTCCGACGGAGCTAAATTACTACAGGATAAAGAACGAATAGGAAATTTGGATTTCGAAACAAAAAAGAGAGGGGTGCAACACGAGGACTTCCCAGGGGGTCACCCATCCTAGTACTACTCTCGCCCAAGCACGCTTAACTTCGGAGTTCTGATGGGATCCGGTGCATTAGTGCTGGTATGATCGCACCCGCCATGTTCCTTTCGCTTTATTCTTTTAAACTACCCCGTCCTGCGAAGCAGTGTGGCTTTTCTAGACCGAAATTCATTTTAAGCGTCAATTCAAGCATTTTCCTCTTATCCTTTTATTTATTTACTTTATATTTTTTTTTGTTATTGATTTGCACCCTGTTTTTTTCCCTCATCCCGCAACTCTAAATTATCATGAAATCAATCCTTCACGCTTGCAGTTAGGGGTGGCAATTCGGGTCCAAATCAGGTTGGCGGGTCGGGTTCGGGTCAACAGACCCGCCAGAAAATCTGTTGACCCGAACCCCGACCCGCCAACCCGTGACGGGTCAGGTATGCTGACCCGAACCCGAAAATTTCAGGTTTACGGGGCGGCGGGTCGACCCGAAATGACCCGAAACTTAATTTTAATTTATTAATTTATCACTGTAATTTCTAATAAAATCAATTTCTCACAAAACTAATTACATAATCAAGTAATAAAAATTTAAATAAATGATTCCAAATCAAATCTAAAATAAATTAAACACCGTAAAAGTGTTTTATCCCAAGCAAAATATAAAATAAATTAAAACAATACAAAAGTGAAAAATAATATAATATATTATTTGTCCAAGTATAATAATTTCAACTTCACACAAATTAAATAAATTCGTTTAGGATTAAGTAATTAATGCCTTTGAAAAAAAGAATAACTTAGTTTAGTTAGATAAAATTATTTTTATGTTTATTAAATTATTTTTAATTCGTAAACGGGTCATATCGGGTCATATCAGGTCACCACGGGTTGACCCGAAATCGACCGGTTTTCTTTTCGGGTTCATCGGGTCCAACCCGATTCTGACCCGAATTCCCGAAACCTCAACCCAAACCCATTAATTTCGTGTTAGGTTCGTGTCGTGTCGAAAATTGCCACCCCTAGTTGCGGTGATACATTTGCGCCGACAAATTTGAGCGACGATCCGGGTTTTGATCGAGCCGTACCGTTCCTGATTTGTCTCGCGCCTTCAGATCCTCCTTCACGCTTCGACAAGAAGCAAAATATTAAGCAATCGTTCCGACGGAGCTAAATTACTACAGGATAAAGAACGAATAGGAAATTTGGATTTCGAAACAAAAAAGAGAGGGGTGCAACACGAGGACTTCCCAGGGGGTCACCCATCCTAGTACTACTCTCGCCCAAGCACGCTTAACTTCGGAGTTCTGATGGGATCCGGTGCATTAGTGCTGGTATGATCGCACCCGCCATGTTCCTTTCGCTTTATTCTTTTAAACTACCCCGTCCTGCGAAGCAGTGTGGCTTTTCTAGACCGAAATTCATTTTAAGCGTCAATTCAAGCATTTTCCTCTTATCCTTTTATTTATTTACTTTATATTTTTTTTTGTTATTGATTTGCACCCTGTTTTTTTCCCTCATCCCGCAACTCTAAATTATCATGAAATCAATCCTTCACGCTTGCAGTTAGGGGTGGCAATTCGGGTCCAAATCAGGTTGGCGGGTCGGGTTCGGGTCAACAGACCCGCCAGAAAATCTGTTGACCCGAACCCCGACCCGCCAACCCGTGACGGGTCAGGTATGCTGACCCGAACCCGAAAATTTCAGGTTTACGGGGCGGCGGGTCGACCCGAAATGACCCGAAACTTAATTTTAATTTATTAATTTATCACTGTAATTTCTAATAAAATCAATTTCTCACAAAACTAATTACATAATCAAGTAATAAAAATTTAAATAAATGATTCCAAATCAAATCTAAAATAAATTAAACACCGTAAAAGTGTTTTATCCCAAGCAAAATATAAAATAAATTAAAACAATACAAAAGTGAAAAATAATATAATATATTATTTGTCCAAGTATAATAATTTCAACTTCACACAAATTAAATAAATTCGTTTAGGATTAAGTAATTAATGCCTTTGAAAAAAAGAATAACTTAGTTTAGTTAGATAAAATTATTTTTATGTTTATTAAATTATTTTTAATTCGTAAACGGGTCATATCGGGTCATATCAGGTCACCACGGGTTGACCCGAAATCGACCGGTTTTCTTTTCGGGTTCATCGGGTCCAACCCGATTCTGACCCGAATTCCCGAAACCTCAACCCAAACCCATTAATTTCGTGTTAGGTTCGTGTCGTGTTTTCAGGTCGTGTCGAAAATTGCCACCCCTAGTTGCGGTGATACATTTGCGCCGACAAATTTGAGCGACGATCCGGGCTTTGATCGAGCCGTACCGTTCCTGATTTGTCTCGCGCCTTCAGATCCTCCTTCACGCTTCGACAAGAAGCAAAATATTAAGCAATCGTTCCGACGGAGCTAAATTACTACAGGATAAAGAACGAATAGGAAATTTGGATTTCGAAACAAAAAAGAAAGGGGTGCAACACGAGGACTTCCCAGGGGGTCACCCATCCTAGTACTACTCTCGCCCAAGCACGCTTAACTTCGGAGTTCTGATTGGATCCGGTGCATTAGTGCTGGTATGATCGCACCCGCCATGTTCCTTTCGCTTTATTCTTTTAAACTACCCCGTCCTGCGAAGCAGTGTGGCTTTTCTAGACCGAAATTCATTTTAAGCGTCAATTCAAGCATTTTCCTCTTATCCTTTTATTTATTTACTTTATATTTTTTTTTGTTATTGATTTGCACCCTGTTTTTTTCCCTCATCCCGCAACTCTAAATTATCATGAAATCAATCCTTCACGCTTGCAGTTAGGGGTGGCAATTCGGGTCCAAATCAGGTTGGCGGGTCGGGTTCGGGTCAACAGACCCGTCAGAAAATCTGTTGACCCGAACACCGACCCGCCAACCCGTGACGGGTCAGGTATGCTGACCCGAACCCGAAAATTTCTGGTTTACGGGGCGGCGGGTCGACCCGAAATGACCCGAAACTTAATTTTAATTTATTAATTTATCACTGTAATTTCTAATAAAATCAATTTCTCACAAAACTAATTACATAATCAAGTAATAAAAATTTAAATAAATGATTCCAAATCAAATCTAAAATAAATTAAACACCGTAAAAGTGTTTTATCCCAAGCAAAATATAAAATAAATTAAAACAATACAAAAGTGAAAAATAATATAATATATTATTTGTCCAAGTATAATAATTTCAACTTCACACAAATTAAATAAATTCGTTTAGGATTAAGTAATTAATGCCTTTGAAAAAAAGAATAACTTAGTTTAGTTAGATAAAATTATTTTTATGTTTATTAAATTATTTTTAATTCGTAAACGGGTCATATCGGGTCATATCAGGTCACCACGGGTTGACCCGAAATCGACCGGTTTTCTTTTCGGGTTCATCGGGTCCAACCCGATTCTGACCCGAATTCCCGAAACCTCAACCCAAACCCATTAATTTCGTGTTAGGTTCGTGTCGTGTTTTCAGGTCGTGTCGAAAATTGCCACCCCTAGTTGCGGTGATACATTTGCGCCGACAAATTTGAGCGACGATCCGGGCTTTGATCGAGCCGTACCGTTCCTGATTTGTCTCGCGCCTTCAGATCCTCCTTCACGCTTCGACAAGAAGCAAAATATTAAGCAATCGTTCCGACGGAGCTAAATTACTACAGGATAAAGAACGAATAGGAAATTTGGATTTCGAAACAAAAAAGAGAGGGGTGCAACACGAGGACTTCCCAGGGGGTCACCCATCCTAGTACTACTCTCGCCCAAGCACGCTTAACTTCGGAGTTCTGATGGGATCCGGTGCATTAGTGCTGGTATGATCGCACCCGCCATGTTCCTTTCGCTTTATTCTTTTAAACTACCCCGTCCTGCGAAGCAGTGTGGCTTTTCTAGACCGAAATTCATTTTAAGCGTCAATTCAAGCATTTTCCTCTTATCCTTTTATTTATTTACTTTATATTTTTTTTTGTTATTGATTTGCACCCTGTTTTTTTCCCTCATCCCGCAACTCTAAATTATCATGAAATCAATCCTTCACGCTTGCAGTTAGGGGTGGCAATTCGGGTCCAAATCAGGTTGGCGGGTCGGGTTCGGGTCAACAGACCCGCCAGAAAATCTGTTGACCCGAACCCCGACCCGCCAACCCGTGACGGGTCAGGTATGCTGACCCGAACCCGAAAATTTCAGGTTTACGGGGCGGCGGGTCGACCCGAAATGACCCGAAACTTAATTTTAATTTATTAATTTATCACTGTAATTTCTAATAAAATCAATTTCTCACAAAACTAATTACATAATCAAGTAATAAAAATTTAAATAAATGATTCCAAATCAAATCTAAAATAAATTAAACACCGTAAAAGTGTTTTATCCCAAGCAAAATATAAAATAAATTAAAACAATACAAAAGTGAAAAATAATATAATATATTATTTGTCCAAGTATAATAATTTCAACTTCACACAAATTAAATAAATTCGTTTAGGATTAAGTAATTAATGCCTTTGAAAAAAAGAATAACTTAGTTTAGTTAGATAAAATTATTTTTATGTTTATTAAATTATTTTTAATTCGTAAACGGGTCATATCGGGTCATATCAGGTCACCACGGGTTGACCCGAAATCGACCGGTTTTCTTTTCGGGTTCATCGGGTCCAACCCGATTCTGACCCGAATTCCCGAAACCTCAACCCAAACCCATTAATTTCGTGTTAGGTTCGTGTCGTGTCGAAAATTGCCACCCCTAGTTGCGGTGATACATTTGCGCCGACAAATTTGAGCGACGATCCGGGTTTTGATCGAGCCGTACCGTTCCTGATTTGTCTCGCGCCTTCAGATCCTCCTTCACGCTTCGACAAGAAGCAAAATATTAAGCAATCGTTCCGACGGAGCTAAATTACTACAGGATAAAGAACGAATAGGAAATTTGGATTTCGAAACAAAAAAGAGAGGGGTGCAACACGAGGACTTCCCAGGGGGTCACCCATCCTAGTACTACTCTCGCCCAAGCACGCTTAACTTCGGAGTTCTGATGGGATCCGGTGCATTAGTGCTGGTATGATCGCACCCGCCATGTTCCTTTCGCTTTATTCTTTTAAACTACCCCGTCCTGCGAAGCAGTGTGGCTTTTCTAGACCGAAATTCATTTTAAGCGTCAATTCAAGCATTTTCCTCTTATCCTTTTATTTATTTACTTTATATTTTTTTTTGTTATTGATTTGCACCCTGTTTTTTTCCCTCATCCCGCAACTCTAAATTATCATGAAATCAATCCTTCACGCTTGCAGTTAGGGGTGGCAATTCGGGTCCAAATCAGGTTGGCGGGTCGGGTTCGGGTCAACAGACCCGCCAGAAAATCTGTTGACCCGAACCCCGACCCGCCAACCCGTGACGGGTCAGGTATGCTGACCCGAACCCGAAAATTTCAGGTTTACGGGGCGGCGGGTCGACCCGAAATGACCCGAAACTTAATTTTAATTTATTAATTTATCACTGTAATTTCTAATAAAATCAATTTCTCACAAAACTAATTACATAATCAAGTAATAAAAATTTAAATAAATGATTCCAAATCAAATCTAAAATAAATTAAACACCGTAAAAGTGTTTTATCCCAAGCAAAATATAAAATAAATTAAAACAATACAAAAGTGAAAAATAATATAATATATTATTTGTCCAAGTATAATAATTTCAACTTCACACAAATTAAATAAATTCGTTTAGGATTAAGTAATTAATGCCTTTGAAAAAAAGAATAACTTAGTTTAGTTAGATAAAATTATTTTTATGTTTATTAAATTATTTTTAATTCGTAAACGGGTCATATCGGGTCATATCAGGTCACCACGGGTTGACCCGAAATCGACCGGTTTTCTTTTCGGGTTCATCGGGTCCAACCCGATTCTGACCCGAATTCCCGAAACCTCAACCCAAACCCATTAATTTCGTGTTAGGTTCGTGTCGTGTTTTCAGGTCGTGTCGAAAATTGCCACCCCTAGTTGCGGTGATACATTTGCGCCGACAAATTTGAGCGACGATCCGGGCTTTGATCGAGCCGTACCGTTCCTGATTTGTCTCGCGCCTTCAGATCCTCCTTCACGCTTCGACAAGAAGCAAAATATTAAGCAATCGTTCCGACGGAGCTAAATTACTACAGGATAAAGAACGAATAGGAAATTTGGATTTCGAAACAAAAAAGAAAGGGGTGCAACACGAGGACTTCCCAGGGGGTCACCCATCCTAGTACTACTCTCGCCCAAGCACGCTTAACTTCGGAGTTCTGATTGGATCCGGTGCATTAGTGCTGGTATGATCGCACCCGCCATGTTCCTTTCGCTTTATTCTTTTAAACTACCCCGTCCTGCGAAGCAGTGTGGCTTTTCTAGACCGAAATTCATTTTAAGCGTCAATTCAAGCATTTTCCTCTTATCCTTTTATTTATTTACTTTATATTTTTTTTTGTTATTGATTTGCACCCTGTTTTTTTCCCTCATCCCGCAACTCTAAATTATCATGAAATCAATCCTTCACGCTTGCAGTTAGGGGTGGCAATTCGGGTCCAAATCAGGTTGGCGGGTCGGGTTCGGGTCAACAGACCCGTCAGAAAATCTGTTGACCCGAACACCGACCCGCCAACCCGTGACGGGTCAGGTATGCTGACCCGAACCCGAAAATTTCTGGTTTACGGGGCGGCGGGTCGACCCGAAATGACCCGAAACTTAATTTTAATTTATTAATTTATCACTGTAATTTCTAATAAAATCAATTTCTCACAAAACTAATTACATAATCAAGTAATAAAAATTTAAATAAATGATTCCAAATCAAATCTAAAATAAATTAAACACCGTAAAAGTGTTTTATCCCAAGCAAAATATAAAATAAATTAAAACAATACAAAAGTGAAAAATAATATAATATATTATTTGTCCAAGTATAATAATTTCAACTTCACACAAATTAAATAAATTCGTTTAGGATTAAGTAATTAATGCCTTTGAAAAAAAGAATAACTTAGTTTAGTTAGATAAAATTATTTTTATGTTTATTAAATTATTTTTAATTCGTAAACGGGTCATATCGGGTCATATCAGGTCACCACGGGTTGACCCGAAATCGACCGGTTTTCTTTTCGGGTTCATCGGGTCCAACCCGATTCTGACCCGAATTCCCGAAACCTCAACCCAAACCCATTAATTTCGTGTTAGGTTCGTGTCGTGTTTTCAGGTCGTGTCGAAAATTGCCACCCCTAGTTGCGGTGATACATTTGCGCCGACAAATTTGAGCGACGATCCGGGCTTTGATCGAGCCGTACCGTTCCTGATTTGTCTCGCGCCTTCAGATCCTCCTTCACGCTTCGACAAGAAGCAAAATATTAAGCAATCGTTCCGACGGAGCTAAATTACTACAGGATAAAGAACGAATAGGAAATTTGGATTTCGAAACAAAAAAGAGAGGGATGCAACACGAGGACTTCCCAGGGGGTCACCCATCCTAGTACTACTCTCGCCCAAGCACGCTTAACTTCGGAGTTCTGATGGGATCCGGTGCATTAGTGCTGGTATGATCGCACCCGCCATGTTCCTTTCGTTTTATTCTTTTAAACTACCCCGTCCTGCGAAGCAGTGTGGCTTTTCTAGACCGAAATTCATTTTAAGCGTCAATTCAAGCATTTTCCTCTTATCCTTTTATTTATTTACTTTATATTTTTTTTTGTTATTGATTTGCACCCTGTTTTTTTCCCTCATCCCGCAACTCTAAATTATCATGAAATCAATCCTTCACGCTTGCAGTTAGGGGTGGCAATTCGGGTCCAAATCAGGTTGGCGGGTCGGGTTCGGGTCAACAGACCCGCCAGAAAATCTGTTGACCCGAACCCCGACCCGCCAACCCGTGACGGGTCAGGTATGCTGACCCGAACCCGAAAATTTCAGGTTTACGGGGCGGCGGGTCGACCCGAAATGACCCGAAACTTAATTTTAATTTATTAATTTATCACTGTAATTTCTAATAAAATCAATTTCTCACAAAACTAATTACATAATCAAGTAATAAAAATTTAAATAAATGATTCCAAATCAAATCTAAAATAAATTAAACACCGTAAAAGTGTTTTATCCCAAGCAAAATATAAAATAAATTAAAACAATACAAAAGTGAAAAATAATATAATATATTATTTGTTCCAAGTATAATAATTTCAACTTCACACAAATTAAATAAATTCGTTTAGGATTAAGTAATTAATGCCTTTGAAAAAAAGAATAACTTAGTTTAGTTAGATAAAATTATTTTTATGTTTATTAAATTATTTTTAATTCGTAAACGGGTCATATCGGGTCACCACGGGTTGACCCGAAATCGACCGGTTTTATTTTCGGGTTCATCGGGTCCAACCCGATTCTGACCCGAATTCCCGAAACCTCAACCCAAACCCATTAATTTCGTGTTAGGTTCGTGTCGTGTTTTCAGGTCGTGTCGAAAATTGCCACCCCTAGTTGCGGTGATACATTTGCGCCGACAAATTTGAGCGACGATCCGGGCTTTGATCGAGCCGTACCGTTCCTGATTTGTCTCGCGCCTTCAGATCCTCCTTCACGCTTCGACAAGAAGCAAAATATTAAGCAATCGTTCCGACGGAGCTAAATTACTACAGGATAAAGAACGAATAGGAAATTTGGATTTCGAAACAAAAAAGAGAGGGGTGCAACACGAGGACTTCCCAGGGGGTCACCCATCCTAGTACTACTCTCGCCCAAGCACGCTTAACTTCGGAGTTCTGATGGGATCCGGTGCATTAGTGCTGGTATGATCGCACCCGCCATGTTCCTTTCGCTTTATTCTTTTAAACTACCCCGTCCTGCGAAGCAGTGTGGCTTTTCTAGACCGAAATTCATTTTAAGCGTCAATTCAAGCATTTTCCTCTTATCCTTTTATTTATTTACTTTATATTTTTTTTTGTTATTGATTTGCACCCTGTTTTTTTCCCTCATCCCGCAACTCTAAATTATCATGAAATCAATCCTTCACGCTTGCAGTTAGGGGTGGCAATTCGGGTCCAAATCAGGTTGGCGGGTCGGGTTCGGGTCAACAGACCCGCCAGAAAATCTGTTGACCCGAACCCCGACCCGCCAACCCGTGACGGGTCAGGTATGCTGACCCGAACCCGAAAATTTCAGGTTTACGGGGCGGCGGGTCGACCCGAAATGACCCGAAACTTAATTTTAATTTATTAATTTATCACTGTAATTTCTAATAAAATCAATTTCTCACAAAACTAATTACATAATCAAGTAATAAAAATTTAAATAAATGATTCCAAATCAAATCTAAAATAAATTAAACACCGTAAAAGTGTTTTATCCCAAGCAAAATATAAAATAAATTAAAACAATACAAAAGTGAAAAATAATATAATATATTATTTGTCCAAGTATAATAATTTCAACTTCACACAAATTAAATAAATTCGTTTAGGATTAAGTAATTAATGCCTTTGAAAAAAAGAATAACTTAGTTTAGTTAGATAAAATTATTTTTATGTTTATTAAATTATTTTTAATTCGTAAACGGGTCATATCGGGTCATATCAGGTCACCACGGGTTGACCCGAAATCGACCGGTTTTCTTTTCGGGTTCATCGGGTCCAACCCGATTCTGACCCGAATTCCCGAAACCTCAACCCAAACCCATTAATTTCGTGTTAGGTTCGTGTCGTGTTTTCAGGTCGTGTCGAAAATTGCCACCCCTAGTTGCGGTGATACATTTGCGCCGACAAATTTGAGCGACGATCCGGGCTTTGATCGAGCCGTACCGTTCCTGATTTGTCTCGCGCCTTCAGATCCTCCTTCACGCTTCGACAAGAAGCAAAATATTAAGCAATCGTTCCGACGGAGCTAAATTACTACAGGATAAAGAACGAATAGGAAATTTGGATTTCGAAACAAAAAAGAAAGGGGTGCAACACGAGGACTTCCCAGGGGGTCACCCATCCTAGTACTACTCTCGCCCAAGCACGCTTAACTTCGGAGTTCTGATTGGATCCGGTGCATTAGTGCTGGTATGATCGCACCCGCCATGTTCCTTTCGCTTTATTCTTTTAAACTACCCCGTCCTGCGAAGCAGTGTGGCTTTTCTAGACCGAAATTCATTTTAAGCGTCAATTCAAGCATTTTCCTCTTATCCTTTTATTTATTTACTTTATATTTTTTTTTGTTATTGATTTGCACCCTGTTTTTTTCCCTCATCCCGCAACTCTAAATTATCATGAAATCAATCCTTCACGCTTGCAGTTAGGGGTGGCAATTCGGGTCCAAATCAGGTTGGCGGGTCGGGTTCGGGTCAACAGACCCGTCAGAAAATCTGTTGACCCGAACACCGACCCGCCAACCCGTGACGGGTCAGGTATGCTGACCCGAACCCGAAAATTTCTGGTTTACGGGGCGGCGGGTCGACCCGAAATGACCCGAAACTTAATTTTAATTTATTAATTTATCACTGTAATTTCTAATAAAATCAATTTCTCACAAAACTAATTACATAATCAAGTAATAAAAATTTAAATAAATGATTCCAAATCAAATCTAAAATAAATTAAACACCGTAAAAGTGTTTTATCCCAAGCAAAATATAAAATAAATTAAAACAATACAAAAGTGAAAAATAATATAATATATTATTTGTCCAAGTATAATAATTTCAACTTCACACAAATTAAATAAATTCGTTTAGGATTAAGTAATTAATGCCTTTGAAAAAAAGAATAACTTAGTTTAGTTAGATAAAATTATTTTTATGTTTATTAAATTATTTTTAATTCGTAAACGGGTCATATCGGGTCATATCAGGTCACCACGGGTTGACCCGAAATCGACCGGTTTTCTTTTCGGGTTCATCGGGTCCAACCCGATTCTGACCCGAATTCCCGAAACCTCAACCCAAACCCATTAATTTCGTGTTAGGTTCGTGTCGTGTTTTCAGGTCGTGTCGAAAATTGCCACCCCTAGTTGCGGTGATACATTTGCGCCGACAAATTTGAGCGACGATCCGGGCTTTGATCGAGCCGTACCGTTCCTGATTTGTCTCGCGCCTTCAGATCCTCCTTCACGCTTCGACAAGAAGCAAAATATTAAGCAATCGTTCCGACGGAGCTAAATTACTACAGGATAAAGAACGAATAGGAAATTTGGATTTCGAAACAAAAAAGAGAGGGATGCAACACGAGGACTTCCCAGGGGGTCACCCATCCTAGTACTACTCTCGCCCAAGCACGCTTAACTTCGGAGTTCTGATGGGATCCGGTGCATTAGTGCTGGTATGATCGCACCCGCCATGTTCCTTTCGTTTTATTCTTTTAAACTACCCCGTCCTGCGAAGCAGTGTGGCTTTTCTAGACCGAAATTCATTTTAAGCGTCAATTCAAGCATTTTCCTCTTATCCTTTTATTTATTTACTTTATATTTTTTTTTGTTATTGATTTGCACCCTGTTTTTTTCCCTCATCCCGCAACTCTAAATTATCATGAAATCAATCCTTCACGCTTGCAGTTAGGGGTGGCAATTCGGGTCCAAATCAGGTTGGCGGGTCGGGTTCGGGTCAACAGACCCGCCAGAAAATCTGTTGACCCGAACCCCGACCCGCCAACCCGTGACGGGTCAGGTATGCTGACCCGAACCCGAAAATTTCAGGTTTACGGGGCGGCGGGTCGACCCGAAATGACCCGAAACTTAATTTTAATTTATTAATTTATCACTGTAATTTCTAATAAAATCAATTTCTCACAAAACTAATTACATAATCAAGTAATAAAAATTTAAATAAATGATTCCAAATCAAATCTAAAATAAATTAAACACCGTAAAAGTGTTTTATCCCAAGCAAAATATAAAATAAATTAAAACAATACAAAAGTGAAAAATAATATAATATATTATTTGTTCAAGTATAATAATTTCAACTTCACACAAATTAAATAAATTCGTTTAGGATTAAGTAATTAATGCCTTTGAAAAAAAGAATAACTTAGTTTAGTTAGATAAAATTATTTTTATGTTTATTAAATTATTTTTAATTCGTAAACGGGTCATATCGGGTCACCACGGGTTGACCCGAAATCGACCGGTTTTATTTTCGGGTTCATCGGGTCCAACCCGATTCTGACCCGAATTCCCGAAACCTCAACCCAAACCCATTAATTTCGTGTTAGGTTCGTGTCGTGTTTTCAGGTCGTGTCGAAAATTGCCACCCCTAGTTGCGGTGATACATTTGCGCCGACAAATTTGAGCGACGATCCGGGCTTTGATCGAGCCGTACCGTTCCTGATTTGTCTCGCGCCTTCAGATCCTCCTTCACGCTTCGACAAGAAGCAAAATATTAAGCAATCGTTCCGACGGAGCTAAATTACTACAGGATAAAGAACGAATAGGAAATTTGGATTTCGAAACAAAAAAGAGAGGGGTGCAACACGAGGACTTCCCAGGGGGTCACCCATCCTAGTACTACTCTCGCCCAAGCACGCTTAACTTCGGAGTTCTGATGGGATCCGGTGCATTAGTGCTGGTATGATCGCACCCGCCATGTTCCTTTCGCTTTATTCTTTTAAACTACCCCGTCCTGCGAAGCAGTGTGGCTTTTCTAGACCGAAATTCATTTTAAGCGTCAATTCAAGCATTTTCCTCTTATCCTTTTATTTATTTACTTTATATTTTTTTTTGTTATTGATTTGCACCCTGTTTTTTTCCCTCATCCCGCAACTCTAAATTATCATGAAATCAATCCTTCACGCTTGCAGTTAGGGGTGGCAATTCGGGTCCAAATCAGGTTGGCGGGTCGGGTTCGGGTCAACAGACCCGCCAGAAAATCTGTTGACCCGAACCCCGACCCGCCAACCCGTGACGGGTCAGGTATGCTGACCCGAACCCGAAAATTTCAGGTTTACGGGGCGGCGGGTCGACCCGAAATGACCCGAAACTTAATTTTAATTTATTAATTTATCACTGTAATTTCTAATAAAATCAATTTCTCACAAAACTAATTACATAATCAAGTAATAAAAATTTAAATAAATGATTCCAAATCAAATCTAAAATAAATTAAACACCGTAAAAGTGTTTTATCCCAAGCAAAATATAAAATAAATTAAAACAATACAAAAGTGAAAAATAATATAATATATTATTTGTCCAAGTATAATAATTTCAACTTCACACAAATTAAATAAATTCGTTTAGGATTAAGTAATTAATGCCTTTGAAAAAAAGAATAACTTAGTTTAGTTAGATAAAATTATTTTTATGTTTATTAAATTATTTTTAATTCGTAAACGGGTCATATCGGGTCATATCAGGTCACCACGGGTTGACCCGAAATCGACCGGTTTTCTTTTCGGGTTCATCGGGTCCAACCCGATTCTGACCCGAATTCCCGAAACCTCAACCCAAACCCATTAATTTCGTGTTAGGTTCGTGTCGTGTCGAAAATTGCCACCCCTAGTTGCGGTGATACATTTGCGCCGACAAATTTGAGCGACGATCCGGGTTTTGATCGAGCCGTACCGTTCCTGATTTGTCTCGCGCCTTCAGATCCTCCTTCACGCTTCGACAAGAAGCAAAATATTAAGCAATCGTTCCGACGGAGCTAAATTACTACAGGATAAAGAACGAATAGGAAATTTGGATTTCGAAACAAAAAAGAGAGGGGTGCAACACGAGGACTTCCCAGGGGGTCACCCATCCTAGTACTACTCTCGCCCAAGCACGCTTAACTTCGGAGTTCTGATGGGATCCGGTGCATTAGTGCTGGTATGATCGCACCCGCCATGTTCCTTTCGCTTTATTCTTTTAAACTACCCCGTCCTGCGAAGCAGTGTGGCTTTTCTAGACCGAAATTCATTTTAAGCGTCAATTCAAGCATTTTCCTCTTATCCTTTTATTTATTTACTTTATATTTTTTTTTGTTATTGATTTGCACCCTGTTTTTTTCCCTCATCCCGCAACTCTAAATTATCATGAAATCAATCCTTCACGCTTGCAGTTAGGGGTGGCAATTCGGGTCCAAATCAGGTTGGCGGGTCGGGTTCGGGTCAACAGACCCGCCAGAAAATCTGTTGACCCGAACCCCGACCCGCCAACCCGTGACGGGTCAGGTATGCTGACCCGAACCCGAAAATTTCAGGTTTACGGGGCGGCGGGTCGACCCGAAATGACCCGAAACTTAATTTTAATTTATTAATTTATCACTGTAATTTCTAATAAAATCAATTTCTCACAAAACTAATTACATAATCAAGTAATAAAAATTTAAATAAATGATTCCAAATCAAATCTAAAATAAATTAAACACCGTAAAAGTGTTTTATCCCAAGCAAAATATAAAATAAATTAAAACAATACAAAAGTGAAAAATAATATAATATATTATTTGTCCAAGTATAATAATTTCAACTTCACACAAATTAAATAAATTCGTTTAGGATTAAGTAATTAATGCCTTTGAAAAAAAGAATAACTTAGTTTAGTTAGATAAAATTATTTTTATGTTTATTAAATTATTTTTAATTCGTAAACGGGTCATATCGGGTCATATCAGGTCACCACGGGTTGACCCGAAATCGACCGGTTTTCTTTTCGGGTTCATCGGGTCCAACCCGATTCTGACCCGAATTCCCGAAACCTCAACCCAAACCCATTAATTTCGTGTTAGGTTCGTGTCGTGTCGAAAATTGCCACCCCTAGTTGCGGTGATACATTTGCGCCGACAAATTTGAGCGACGATCCGGGTTTTGATCGAGCCGTACCGTTCCTGATTTGTCTCGCGCCTTCAGATCCTCCTTCACGCTTCGACAAGAAGCAAAATATTAAGCAATCGTTCCGACGGAGCTAAATTACTACAGGATAAAGAACGAATAGGAAATTTGGATTTCGAAACAAAAAAGAGAGGGGTGCAACACGAGGACTTCCCAGGGGGTCACCCATCCTAGTACTACTCTCGCCCAAGCACGCTTAACTTCGGAGTTCTGATGGGATCCGGTGCATTAGTGCTGGTATGATCGCACCCGCCATGTTCCTTTCGCTTTATTCTTTTAAACTACCCCGTCCTGCGAAGCAGTGTGGCTTTTCTAGACCGAAATTCATTTTAAGCGTCAATTCAAGCATTTTCCTCTTATCCTTTTATTTATTTACTTTATATTTTTTTTTGTTATTGATTTGCACCCTGTTTTTTTCCCTCATCCCGCAACTCTAAATTATCATGAAATCAATCCTTCACGCTTGCAGTTAGGGGTGGCAATTCGGGTCCAAATCAGGTTGGCGGGTCGGGTTCGGGTCAACAGACCCGCCAGAAAATCTGTTGACCCGAACCCCGACCCGCCAACCTGTGACGGGTCAGGTATGCTGACCCGAACCCGAAAATTTCAGGTTTACGGGGCGGCGGGTCGACCCGAAATGACCCGAAACTTAATTTTAATTTATTAATTTATCACTGTAATTTCTAATAAAATCAATTTCTCACAAAACTAATTACATAATCAAGTAATAAAAATTTAAATAAATGATTCCAAATCAAATCTAAAATAAATTAAACACCGTAAAAGTGTTTTATCCCAAGCAAAATATAAAATAAATTAAAACAATACAAAAGTGAAAAATAATATAATATATTATTTGTCCAAGTATAATAATTTCAACTTCACACAAATTAAATAAATTCGTTTAGGATTAAGTAATTAATGCCTTTGAAAAAAAGAATAACTTAGTTTAGTTAGATAAAATTATTTTTATGTTTATTAAATTATTTTTAATTCGTAAACGGGTCATATCGGGTCATATCAGGTCACCACGGGTTGACCCGAAATCGACCGGTTTTCTTTTCGGGTTCATCGGGTCCAACCCGATTCTGACCCGAATTCCCGAAACCTCAACCCAAACCCATTAATTTCGTGTTAGGTTCGTGTCGTGTTTTCAGGTCGTGTCGAAAATTGCCACCCCTAGTTGCGGTGATACATTTGCGCCGACAAATTTGAGCGACGATCCGGGCTTTGATCGAGCCGTACCGTTCCTGATTTGTCTCGCGCCTTCAGATCCTCCTTCACGCTTCGACAAGAAGCAAAATATTAAGCAATCGTTCCGACGGAGCTAAATTACTACAGGATAAAGAACGAATAGGAAATTTGGATTTCGAAACAAAAAAGAAAGGGGTGCAACACGAGGACTTCCCAGGGGGTCACCCATCCTAGTACTACTCTCGCCCAAGCACGCTTAACTTCGGAGTTCTGATTGGATCCGGTGCATTAGTGCTGGTATGATCGCACCCGCCATGTTCCTTTCGCTTTATTCTTTTAAACTACCCCGTCCTGCGAAGCAGTGTGGCTTTTCTAGACCGAAATTCATTTTAAGCGTCAATTCAAGCATCTTCCTCTTATCCTTTTATTTATTTATTTTATATTTTTTTTTGTTATTGATTTGCACCCTGTTTTTTTCCCTCATCCCGCAACTCTAAATTATCATGAAATCAATCCGTCACGCTTGCAGTTAGGGGTGGCAATTCGGGTCCAAATCAGGTTGGCGGGTCGGGTTCGGGTCAACAGACCCGTCAGAAAATCTGTTGACCCGAACACCGACCCGCCAACCCGTGACGGGTCAGGTATGCTGACCCGAACCCGAAAATTTCTGGTTTACGGGGCGGCGGGTCGACCCGAAATGACCCGAAACTTAATTTTAATTTATTAATTTATCACTGTAATTTCTAATAAAATCAATTTCTCACAAAACTAATTACATAATCAAGTAATAAAAATTTAAATAAATGATTACAAATCAAATCTAAAATAAATTAAACACCGTAAAAGTGTTTTATCCCAAGCAAAATATAAAATAAATTAAAACAATACAAAAGTGAAAAATAATATAATATATTATTTGTCCAAGTATAATAATTTCAACTTCACACAAATTAAATAAATTCGTTTAGGATTAAGTAATTAATGCCTTTGAAAAAAAGAATAACTTAGTTTAGTTAGATAAAATTATTTTTATATTTATTAAATTATTTTTAATTCGTAAACGGGTCATATCGGGTCATATCAGGTCACCACGGGTTGACCCGAAATCGACCGGTTTTCTTTTCGGGTTCATCGGGTCCAACCCGATTCTGACCCGAATTCCCGAAACCTCAACCCAAACCCATTAATTTCGTGTTAGGTTCGTGTCGTGTTTTCAGGTCGTGTCGAAAATTGCCACCCCTAGTTGCGGTGATACATTTGCGCCGACAAATTTGAGCGACGATCCGGGCTTTGATCGAGCCGTACCGTTCCTGATTTGTCTCGCGCCTTCAGATCCTCCTTCACGCTTCGACAAGAAGCAAAATATTAAGCAATCGTTCCGACGGAGCTAAATTACTACAGGATAAAGAACGAATAGGAAATTTGGATTTCGAAACAAAAAAGAGAGGGATGCAACACGAGGACTTCCCAGGGGGTCACCCATCCTAGTACTACTCTCGCCCAAGCACGCTTAACTTCGGAGTTCTGATGGGATCCGGTGCATTAGTGCTGGTATGATCGCACCCGCCATGTTCCTTTCGTTTTATTCTTTTAAACTACCCCGTCCTGCGAAGCAGTGTGGCTTTTCTAGACCGAAATTCATTTTAAGCGTCAATTCAAGCATTTTCCTCTTATCCTTTTATTTATTTACTTTATATTTTTTTTTGTTATTGATTTGCACCCTGTTTTTTTCCCTCATCCCGCAACTCTAAATTATCATGAAATCAATCCTTCACGCTTGCAGTTAGGGGTGGCAATTCGGGTCCAAATCAGGTTGGCGGGTCGGGTTCGGGTCAACAGACCCGCCAGAAAATCTGTTGACCCGAACCCCGACCCGCCAACCCGTGACGGGTCAGGTATGCTGACCCGAACCCGAAAATTTCAGGTTTACGGGGCGGCGGGTCGACCCGAAATGACCCGAAACTTAATTTTAATTTATTAATTTATCACTGTAATTTCTAATAAAATCAATTTCTCACAAAACTAATTACATAATCAAGTAATAAAAATTTAAATAAATGATTCCAAATCAAATCTAAAATAAATTAAACACCGTAAAAGTGTTTTATCCCAAGCAAAATATAAAATAAATTAAAACAATACAAAAGTGAAAAATAATATAATATATTATTTGTCCAAGTATAATAATTTCAACTTCACACAAATTAAATAAATTCGTTTAGGATTAAGTAATTAATGCCTTTGAAAAAAAGAATAACTTAGTTTAGTTAGATAAAATTATTTTTATGTTTATTAAATTATTTTTAATTCGTAAACGGGTCATATCGGGTCATATCAGGTCACCACGGGTTGACCCGAAATCGACCGGTTTTCTTTTCGGGTTCATCGGGTCCAACCCGATTCTGACCCGAATTCCCGAAACCTCAACCCAAACCCATTAATTTCGTGTTAGGTTCGTGTCGTGTCGAAAATTGCCACCCCTAGTTGCGGTGATACATTTGCGCCGACAAATTTGAGCGACGATCCGGGCTTTGATCGAGCCGTACCGTTCCTGATTTGTCTCGCGCCTTCAGATCCTCCTTCACGCTTCGACAAGAAGCAAAATATTAAGCAATCGTTCCGACGGAGCTAAATTACTACAGGATAAAGAACGAATAGGAAATTTGGATTTCGAAACAAAAAAGAGAGGGGTGCAACACGAGGACTTCCCAGGGGGTCACCCATCCTAGTACTACTCTCGCCCAAGCACGCTTAACTTCGGAGTTCTGATGGGATCCGGTGCATTAGTGCTGGTATGATCGCACCCGCCATGTTCCTTTCGCTTTATTCTTTTAAACTACCCCGTCCTGCGAAGCAGTGTGGCTTTTCTAGACCGAAATTCATTTTAAGCGTCAATTCAAGCATTTTCCTCTTATCCTTTTATTTATTTACTTTATATTTTTTTTTGTTATTGATTTGCACCCTGTTTTTTTCCCTCATCCCGCAACTCTAAATTATCATGAAATCAATCCTTCACGCTTGCAGTTAGGGGTGGCAATTCGGGTCCAAATCAGGTTGGCGGGTCGGGTTCGGGTCAACAGACCCGCCAGAAAATCTGTTGACCCGAACCCCGACCCGCCAACCCGTGACGGGTCAGGTATGCTGACCCGAACCCGAAAATTTCAGGTTTACGGGGCGGCGGGTCGACCCGAAATGACCCGAAACTTAATTTTAATTTATTAATTTATCACTGTAATTTCTAATAAAATCAATTTCTCACAAAACTAATTACATAATCAAGTAATAAAAATTTAAATAAATGATTCCAAATCAAATCTAAAATAAATTAAACACCGTAAAAGTGTTTTATCCCAAGCAAAATATAAAATAAATTAAAACAATACAAAAGTGAAAAATAATATAATATATTATTTGTCCAAGTATAATAATTTCAACTTCACACAAATTAAATAAATTCGTTTAGGATTAAGTAATTAATGCCTTTGAAAAAAAGAATAACTTAGTTTAGTTAGATAAAATTATTTTTATGTTTATTAAATTATTTTTAATTCGTAAACGGGTCATATCGGGTCATATCAGGTCACCACGGGTTGACCCGAAATCGACCGGTTTTCTTTTCGGGTTCATCGGGTCCAACCCGATTGTGACCCGAATTCCCGAAACCTCAACCCAAACCCATTAATTTCGTGTTAGGTTCGTGTCGTGTTTTCAGGTCGTGTCGAAAATTGCCACCCCTAGTTGCGGTGATACATTTGCGCCGACAAATTTGAGCGACGATCCGGGCTTTGATCGAGCCGTACCGTTCCTGATTTGTCTCGCGCCTTCAGATCCTCCTTCACGCTTCGACAAGAAGCAAAATATTAAGCAATCGTTCCGACGGAGCTAAATTACTACAGGATAAAGAACGAATAGGAAATTTGGATTTCGAAACAAAAAAGAGAGGGGTGCAACACGAGGACTTCCCAGGGGGTCACCCATCCTAGTACTACTCTCGCCCAAGCACGCTTAACTTCGGAGTTCTGATGGGATCCGGTGCATTAGTGCTGGTATGATCGCACCCGCCATGTTCCTTTCGCTTTATTCTTTTAAACTACCCCGTCCTGCGAAGCAGTGTGGCTTTTCTAGACCGAAATTCATTTTAAGCGTCAATTCAAGCATTTTCCTCTTATCCTTTTATTTATTTACTTTATATTTTTTTTTGTTATTGATTTGCACCCTGTTTTTTTCCCTCATCCCGCAACTCTAAATTATCATGAAATCAATCCTTCACGCTTGCAGTTAGGGGTGGCAATTCGGGTCCAAATCAGGTTGGCGGGTCGGGTTCGGGTCAACAGACCCGCCAGAAAATCTGTTGACCCGAACCCCGACCCGCCAACCCGTGACGGGTCAGGTATGCTGACCCGAACCCGAAAATTTCAGGTTTACGGGGCGGCGGGTCGACCCGAAATGACCCGAAACTTAATTTTAATTTATTAATTTATCACTGTAATTTCTAATAAAATCAATTTCTCACAAAACTAATTACATAATCAAGTAATAAAAATTTAAATAAATGATTCCAAATCAAATCTAAAATAAATTAAACACCGTAAAAGTGTTTTATCCCAAGCAAAATATAAAATAAATTAAAACAATACAAAAGTGAAAAATAATATAATATATTATTTGTCCAAGTATAATAATTTCAACTTCACACAAATTAAATAAATTCGTTTAGGATTAAGTAATTAATGCCTTTGAAAAAAAGAATAACTTAGTTTAGTTAGATAAAATTATTTTTATGTTTATTAAATTATTTTTAATTCGTAAACGGGTCATATCGGGTCATATCAGGTCACCACGGGTTGACCCGAAATCGACCGGTTTTCTTTTCGGGTTCATCGGGTCCAACCCGATTCTGACCCGAATTCCCGAAACCTCAACCCAAACCCATTAATTTCGTGTTAGGTTCGTGTCGTGTTTTCAGGTCGTGTCGAAAATTGCCACCCCTAGTTGCGGTGATACATTTGCGCCGACAAATTTGAGCGACGATCCGGGCTTTGATCGAGCCGTACCGTTCCTGATTTGTCTCGCGCCTTCAGATCCTCCTTCACGCTTCGACAAGAAGCAAAATATTAAGCAATCGTTCCGACGGAGCTAAATTACTACAGGATAAAGAACGAATAGGAAATTTGGATTTCGAAACAAAAAAGAAAGGGGTGCAACACGAGGACTTCCCAGGGGGTCACCCATCCTAGTACTACTCTCGCCCAAGCACGCTTAACTTCGGAGTTCTGATTGGATCCGGTGCATTAGTGCTGGTATGATCGCACCCGCCATGTTCCTTTCGCTTTATTCTTTTAAACTACCCCGTCCTGCGAAGCAGTGTGGCTTTTCTAGACCGAAATTCATTTTAAGCGTCAATTCAAGCATTTTCCTCTTATCCTTTTATTTATTTACTTTATATTTTTTTTTGTTATTGATTTGCACCCTGTTTTTTTCCCTCATCCCGCAACTCTAAATTATCATGAAATCAATCCTTCACGCTTGCAGTTAGGGGTGGCAATTCGGGTCCAAATCAGGTTGGCGGGTCGGGTTCGGGTCAACAGACCCGTCAGAAAATCTGTTGACCCGAACACCGACCCGCCAACCCGTGACGGGTCAGGTATGCTGACCCGAACCCGAAAATTTCTGGTTTACGGGGCGGCGGGTCGACCCGAAATGACCCGAAACTTAATTTTAATTTATTAATTTATCACTGTAATTTCTAATAAAATCAATTTCTCACAAAACTAATTACATAATCAAGTAATAAAAATTTAAATAAATGATTCCAAATCAAATCTAAAATAAATTAAACACCGTAAAAGTGTTTTATCCCAAGCAAAATATAAAATAAATTAAAACAATACAAAAGTGAAAAATAATATAATATATTATTTGTCCAAGTATAATAATTTCAACTTCACACAAATTAAATAAATTCGTTTAGGATTAAGTAATTAATGCCTTTGAAAAAAAGAATAACTTAGTTTAGTTAGATAAAATTATTTTTATGTTTATTAAATTATTTTTAATTCGTAAACGGGTCATATCGGGTCATATCAGGTCACCACGGGTTGACCCGAAATCGACCGGTTTTCTTTTCGGGTTCATCGGGTCCAACCCGATTCTGACCCGAATTCCCGAAACCTCAACCCAAACCCATTAATTTCGTGTTAGGTTCGTGTCGTGTCGAAAATTGCCACCCCTAGTTGCGGTGATACATTTGCGCCGACAAATTTGAGCGACGATCCGGGTTTTGATCGAGCCGTACCGTTCCTGATTTGTCTCGCGCCTTCAGATCCTCCTTCACGCTTCGACAAGAAGCAAAATATTAAGCAATCGTTCCGACGGAGCTAAATTACTACAGGATAAAGAACGAATAGGAAATTTGGATTTCGAAACAAAAAAGAGAGGGGTGCAACACGAGGACTTCCCAGGGGGTCACCCATCCTAGTACTACTCTCGCCCAAGCACGCTTAACTTCGGAGTTCTGATGGGATCCGGTGCATTAGTGCTGGTATGATCGCACCCGCCATGTTCCTTTCGCTTTATTCTTTTAAACTACCCCGTCCTGCGAAGCAGTGTGGCTTTTCTAGACCGAAATTCATTTTAAGCGTCAATTCAAGCATTTTCCTCTTATCCTTTTATTTATTTACTTTATATTTTTTTTTGTTATTGATTTGCACCCTGTTTTTTTCCCTCATCCCGCAACTCTAAATTATCATGAAATCAATCCTTCACGCTTGCAGTTAGGGGTGGCAATTCGGGTCCAAATCAGGTTGGCGGGTCGGGTTCGGGTCAACAGACCCGCCAGAAAATCTGTTGACCCGAACCCCGACCCGCCAACCCGTGACGGGTCAGGTATGCTGACCCGAACCCGAAAATTTCAGGTTTACGGGGCGGCGGGTCGACCCGAAATGACCCGAAACTTAATTTTAATTTATTAATTTATCACTGTAATTTCTAATAAAATCAATTTCTCACAAAACTAATTACATAATCAAGTAATAAAAATTTAAATAAATGATTCCAAATCAAATCTAAAATAAATTAAACACCGTAAAAGTGTTTTATCCCAAGCAAAATATAAAATAAATTAAAACAATACAAAAGTGAAAAATAATATAATATATTATTTGTCCAAGTATAATAATTTCAACTTCACACAAATTAAATAAATTCGTTTAGGATTAAGTAATTAATGCCTTTGAAAAAAAGAATAACTTAGTTTAGTTAGATAAAATTATTTTTATGTTTATTAAATTATTTTTAATTCGTAAACGGGTCATATCGGGTCATATCAGGTCACCACGGGTTGACCCGAAATCGACCGGTTTTCTTTTCGGGTTCATCGGGTCCAACCCGATTCTGACCCGAATTCCCGAAACCTCAACCCAAACCCATTAATTTCGTGTTAGGTTCGTGTCGTGTTTTCAGGTCGTGTCGAAAATTGCCACCCCTAGTTGCGGTGATACATTTGCGCCGACAAATTTGAGCGACGATCCGGGCTTTGATCGAGCCGTACCGTTCCTGATTTGTCTCGCGCCTTCAGATCCTCCTTCACGCTTCGACAAGAAGCAAAATATTAAGCAATCGTTCCGACGGAGCTAAATTACTACAGGATAAAGAACGAATAGGAAATTTGGATTTCGAAACAAAAAAGAAAGGGGTGCAACACGAGGACTTCCCAGGGGGTCACCCATCCTAGTACTACTCTCGCCCAAGCACGCTTAACTTCGGAGTTCTGATTGGATCCGGTGCATTAGTGCTGGTATGATCGCACCCGCCATGTTCCTTTCGCTTTATTCTTTTAAACTACCCCGTCCTGCGAAGCAGTGTGGCTTTTCTAGACCGAAATTCATTTTAAGCGTCAATTCAAGCATTTTCCTCTTATCCTTTTATTTATTTACTTTATATTTTTTTTTGTTATTGATTTGCACCCTGTTTTTTTCCCTCATCCCGCAACTCTAAATTATCATGAAATCAATCCTTCACGCTTGCAGTTAGGGGTGGCAATTCGGGTCCAAATCAGGTTGGCGGGTCGGGTTCGGGTCAACAGACCCGTCAGAAAATCTGTTGACCCGAACACCGACCCGCCAACCCGTGACGGGTCAGGTATGCTGACCCGAACCCGAAAATTTCTGGTTTACGGGGCGGCGGGTCGACCCGAAATGACCCGAAACTTAATTTTAATTTATTAATTTATCACTGTAATTTCTAATAAAATCAATTTCTCACAAAACTAATTACATAATCAAGTAATAAAAATTTAAATAAATGATTCCAAATCAAATCTAAAATAAATTAAACACCGTAAAAGTGTTTTATCCCAAGCAAAATATAAAATAAATTAAAACAATACAAAAGTGAAAAATAATATAATATATTATTTGTCCAAGTATAATAATTTCAACTTCACACAAATTAAATAAATTCGTTTAGGATTAAGTAATTAATGCCTTTGAAAAAAAGAATAACTTAGTTTAGTTAGATAAAATTATTTTTATGTTTATTAAATTATTTTTAATTCGTAAACGGGTCATATCGGGTCATATCAGGTCACCACGGGTTGACCCGAAATCGACCGGTTTTCTTTTCGGGTTCATCGGGTCCAACCCGATTCTGACCCGAATTCCCGAAACCTCAACCCAAACCCATTAATTTCGTGTTAGGTTCGTGTCGTGTTTTCAGGTCGTGTCGAAAATTGCCACCCCTAGTTGCGGTGATACATTTGCGCCGACAAATTTGAGCGACGATCCGGGCTTTGATCGAGCCGTACCGTTCCTGATTTGTCTCGCGCCTTCAGATCCTCCTTCACGCTTCGACAAGAAGCAAAATATTAAGCAATCGTTCCGACGGAGCTAAATTACTACAGGATAAAGAACGAATAGGAAATTTGGATTTCGAAACAAAAAAGAGAGGGGTGCAACACGAGGACTTCCCAGGGGGTCACCCATCCTAGTACTACTCTCGCCCAAGCACGCTTAACTTCGGAGTTCTGATGGGATCCGGTGCATTAGTGCTGGTATGATCGCACCCGCCATGTTCCTTTCGCTTTATTCTTTTAAACTACCCCGTCCTGCGAAGCAGTGTGGCTTTTCTAGACCGAAATTCATTTTAAGCGTCAATTCAAGCATTTTCCTCTTATCCTTTTATTTATTTACTTTATATTTTTTTTTGTTATTGATTTGCACCCTGTTTTTTTCCCTCATCCCGCAACTCTAAATTATCATGAAATCAATCCTTCACGCTTGCAGTTAGGGGTGGCAATTCGGGTCCAAATCAGGTTGGCGGGTCGGGTTCGGGTCAACAGACCCGCCAGAAAATCTGTTGACCCGAACCCCGACCCGCCAACCCGTGACGGGTCAGGTATGCTGACCCGAACCCGAAAATTTCAGGTTTACGGGGCGGCGGGTCGACCCGAAATGACCCGAAACTTAATTTTAATTTATTAATTTATCACTGTAATTTCTAATAAAATCAATTTCTCACAAAACTAATTACATAATCAAGTAATAAAAATTTAAATAAATGATTCCAAATCAAATCTAAAATAAATTAAACACCGTAAAAGTGTTTTATCCCAAGCAAAATATAAAATAAATTAAAACAATACAAAAGTGAAAAATAATATAATATATTATTTGTCCAAGTATAATAATTTCAACTTCACACAAATTAAATAAATTCGTTTAGGATTAAGTAATTAATGCCTTTGAAAAAAAGAATAACTTAGTTTAGTTAGATAAAATTATTTTTATGTTTATTAAATTATTTTTAATTCGTAAACGGGTCATATCGGGTCACCACGGGTTGACCCGAAATCGACCGGTTTTCTTTTCGGGTTCATCGGGTCCAACCCGATTCTGACCCGAATTCCCGAAACCTCAACCCAAACCCATTAATTTCGTGTTAGGTTCGTGTCGTGTTTTCAGGTCGTGTCGAAAATTGCCACCCCTAGTTGCGGTGATACATTTGCGCCGACAAATTTGAGCGACGATCCGGGCTTTGATCGAGCCGTACCGTTCCTGATTTGTCTCGCGCCTTCAGATCCTCCTTCACGCTTCGACAAGAAGCAAAATATTAAGCAATCGTTCCGACGGAGCTAAATTACTACAGGATAAAGAACGAATAGGAAATTTGGATTTCGAAACAAAAAAGAGAGGGGTGCAACACGAGGACTTCCCAGGGGGTCACCCATCCTAGTACTACTCTCGCCCAAGCACGCTTAACTTCGAAGTTCTGATGGGATCCGGTGCATTAGTGCTGGTATGATCGCACCCGCCATGTTCCTTTCGCTTTATTCTTTTAAACTACCCCGTCCTGCGAAGCAGTGTGGCTTTTCTAGACCGAAATTCATTTTAAGCGTCAATTCAAGCATTTTCCTCTTATCCTTTTATTTATTTACTTTATATTTTTTTTTGTTATTGATTTGCACCCTGTTTTTTTCCCTCATCCCGCAACTCTAAATTATCATGAAATCAATCCTTCACGCTTGCAGTTAGGGGTGGCAATTCGGGTCCAAATCAGGTTGGCGGGTCGGGTTCGGGTCAACAGACCCGCCAGAAAATCTGTTGACCCGAACCCCGACCCGCCAACCCGTGACGGGTCAGGTATGCTGACCCGAACCCGAAAATTTCAGGTTTACGGGGCGGCGGGTCGACCCGAAATGACCCGAAACTTAATTTTAATTTATTAATTTATCACTGTAATTTCTAATAAAATCAATTTCTCACAAAACTAATTACATAATCAAGTAATAAAAATTTAAATAAATGATTCCAAATCAAATCTAAAATAAATTAAACACCGTAAAAGTGTTTTATCCCAAGCAAAATATAAAATAAATTAAAACAATACAAAAGTGAAAAATAATATAATATATTATTTGTCCAAGTATAATAATTTCAACTTCACACAAATTAAATAAATTCGTTTAGGATTAAGTAATTAATGCCTTTGAAAAAAAGAATAACTTAGTTTAGTTAGATAAAATTATTTTTATGTTTATTAAATTATTTTTAATTCGTAAACGGGTCATATCGGGTCATATCAGGTCACCACGGGTTGACCCGAAATCGACCGGTTTTCTTTTCGGGTTCATCGGGTCCAACCCGATTCTGACCCGAATTCCCGAAACCTCAACCCAAACCCATTAATTTCGTGTTAGGTTCGTGTCGTGTCGAAAATTGCCACCCCTAGTTGCGGTGATACATTTGCGCCGACAAATTTGAGCGACGATCCGGGCTTTGATCGAGCCGTACCGTTCCTGATTTGTCTCGCGCCTTCAGATCCTCCTTCACGCTTCGACAAGAAGCAAAATATTAAGCAATCGTTCCGACGGAGCTAAATTACTACAGGATAAAGAACGAATAGGAAATTTGGATTTCGAAACAAAAAAGAGAGGGGTGCAACACGAGGACTTCCCAGGGGGTCACCCATCCTAGTACTACTCTCGCCCAAGCACGCTTAACTTCGGAGTTCTGATGGGATCCGGTGCATTAGTGCTGGTATGATCGCACCCGCCATGTTCCTTTCGCGTTATTCTTTTAAACTACCCCGTCCTGCGAAGCAGTGTGGCTTTTCTAGACCGAAATTCATTTTAAGCGTCAATTCAAGCATTTTCCTCTTATCCTTTTATTTATTTACTTTATATTTTTTTTTGTTATTGATTTGCACCCTGTTTTTTTCCCTCATCCCGCAACTCTAAATTATCATGAAATCAATCCTTCACGCTTGCAGTTAGGGGTGGCAATTCGGGTCCAAATCAGGTTGGCGGGTCGGGTTCGGGTCAACAGACCCGCCAGAAAATCTGTTGACCCGAACCCCGACCCGCCAACCCGTGACGGGTCAGGTATGCTGACCCGAACCCGAAAATTTCAGGTTTACGGGGCGGCGGGTCGACCCGAAATGACCCGAAACTTAATTTTAATTTATCAATTTATCACTGTAATTTCTAATAAAATCAATTTCTCACAAAACTAATTACATAATCAAGTAATAAAAATTTAAATAAATGATTCCAAATCAAATCTAAAATAAATTAAACACCGTAAAAGTGTTTTATCCCAAGCAAAATATAAAATAAATTAAAACAATACAAAAGTGAAAAATAATATAATATATTATTTGTCCAAGTATAATAATTTCAACTTCACACAAATTAAATAAATTCGTTTAGGATTAAGTAATTAATGCCTTTGAAAAAAAGAATAACTTAGTTTAGTTAGATAAAATTATTTTTATGTTTATTAAATTATTTTTAATTCGTAAACGGGTCATATCAGGTCACCACGGGTTGACCCGAAATCGACCGGTTTTCTTTTCGGGTTCATCGGGTCCAACCCGATTCTGACCCGAATTCCCGAAACCTCAACCCAAACCCATTAATTTCGTGTTAGGTTCGTGTCGTGTTTTCAGGTCGTGTCGAAAATTGCCACCCCTAGTTGCGGTGATACATTTGCGCCGACAAATTTGAGCGACGATCCGGGCTTTGATCGAGCCGTACCGTTCATGATTTGTCTCGCGCCTTCAGATCCTCCTTCACGCTTCGACAAGAAGCAAAATATTAAGCAATCGTTCCGACGGAGCTAAATTACTACAGGATAAAGAACGAATAGGAAATTTGGATTTCGAAACAAAAAAGAGAGGGGTGCAACACGAGGACTTCCCAGGGGGTCACCCATCCTAGTACTACTCTCGCCCAAGCACGCTTAACTTCGGAGTTCTGATGGGATCTGGTGCATTAGTGCTGGTATGATCGCACCCGCCATGTTCCTTTCGCTTTATTCTTTTAAACTACCCCGTCCTGCGAAGCAGTGTGGCTTTTCTAGACCGAAATTCATTTTAAGCGTCAATTCAAGCATTTTCCTCTTATCCTTTTATTTATTTACTTTATATTTTTTTTTGTTATTGATTTGCACCCTGTTTTTTTCCCTCATCCCGCAACTCTAAATTATCATGAAATCAATCCTTCACGCTTGCAGTTAGGGGTGGCAATTCGGGTCCAAATCAGGTTGGCGGGTCGGGTTTGGGTCAACAGACCCGCCAGAAAATCTGTTGACCCGAACCCCGACCCGCCAACCCGTGACGGGTCAGGTATGCTGACCCGAACCCGAAAATTTCAGGTTTACGGGGCGGCGGGTCGATCCGAAATGACCCGAAACTTAATTTTAATTTATTAATTTATCACTGTAATTTCTAATAAAATCAATTTCTCACAAAACTAATTACATAATCAAGTAATAAAAATTTAAATAAATGATTCCAAATCAAATCTAAAATAAATTAAACACCGTAAAAGTGTTTTATCCCAAGCAAAATATAAAATAAATTAAAACAATACAAAAGTGAAAAATAATATAATATATTATTTGTCCAAGTATAATAATTTCAACTTCACACAAATTAAATAAATTCGTTTAGGATTAAGTAATTAATGCCTTTGAAAAAAAGAATAACTTAGTTTAGTTAGATAAAATTATTTTTATGTTTATTAAATTATTTTTAATTCGTAAACGGGTCATATCGGGTCATATCAGGTCACCACGGGTTGACCCGAAATCGACCGGTTTTCTTTTCGGGTTCATCGGGTCCAACCCGATTCTGACCCGAATTCCCGAAACCTCAACCCAAACCCATTAATTTCGTGTTAGGTTCGTGTCGTGTTTTCAGGTCGTGTCGAAAATTGCCACCCCTAGTTGCGGTGATACATTTGCGCCGACAAATTTGAGCGACGATCCGGGCTTTGATCGAGCCGTACCGTTCCTGATTTGTCTCGCGCCTTCAGATCCTCCTTCACGCTTCGACAAGAAGCAAAATATTAAGCAATCGTTCCGACGGAGCTAAATTACTACAGGATAAAGAACGAATAGGAAATTTGGATTTCGAAACAAAAAAGAGAGGGGTGCAACACGAGGACTTCCCAGGGGGTCACCCATCCTAGTACTACTCTCGCCCAAGCACGCTTAACTTCGGAGTTCTGATGGGATCCGGTGCATTAGTGCTGGTATGATCGCACCCGCCATGTTCCTTTCGCTTTATTCTTTTAAACTACCCCGTCCTGCGAAGCAGTGTGGCTTTTCTAGACCGAAATTCATTTTAAGCGTCAATTCAAGCATTTTCCTCTTATCCTTTTATTTATTTACTTTATATTTTTTTTTGTTATTGATTTGCACCCTGTTTTTTTCCCTCATCCCGCAACTCTAAATTATCATGAAATCAATCCTTCACGCTTGCAGTTAGGGGTGGCAATTCGGGTCCAAATCAGGTTGGCGGGTCGGGTTCGGGTCAACAGACCCGCCAGAAAATCTGTTGACCCGAACCCCGACCCGCCAACCCGTGACGGGTCAGGTATGCTGACCCGAACCCGAAAATTTCAGGTTTACGGGGCGGCGGGTCGACCCGAAATGACCCGAAACTTAATTTTAATTTATTAATTTATCACTGTAATTTCTAATAAAATCAATTTCTCACAAAACTAATTACATAATCAAGTAATAAAAATTTAAATAAATGATTCCAAATCAAATCTAAAATAAATTAAACACCGTAAAAGTGTTTTATCCCAAGCAAAATATAAAATAAATTAAAACAATACAAAAGTGAAAAATAATATAATATATTATTTGTCCAAGTATAATAATTTCAACTTCACACAAATTAAATAAATTCGTTTAGGATTAAGTAATTAATGCCTTTGAAAAAAAGAATAACTTAGTTTAGTTAGATAAAATTATTTTTATGTTTATTAAATTATTTTTAATTCGTAAACGGGTCATATCAGGTCACCACGGGTTGACCCGAAATCGACCGGTTTTCTTTTCGGGTTCATCGGGTCCAACCCGATTCTGACCCGAATTCCCGAAACCTCAACCCAAACCCATTAATTTCGTGTTAGGTTCGTGTCGTGTTTTCAGGTCGTGTCGAAAATTGCCACCCCTAGTTGCGGTGATACATTTGCGCCGACAAATTTGAGCGACGATCCGGGCTTTGATCGAGCCGTACCGTTCCTGATTTGTCTCGCGCCTTCAGATCCTCCTTCACGCTTCGACAAGAAGCAAAATATTAAGCAATCGTTCCGACGGAGCTAAATTACTACAGGATAAAGAACGAATAGGAAATTTGGATTTCGAAACAAAAAAGAGAGGGGTGCAACACGAGGACTTCCCAGGGGGTCACCCATCCTAGTACTACTCTCGCCCAAGCACGCTTAACTTCGGAGTTCTGATGGGATCCGGTGCATTAGTGCTGGTATGATCGCACCCGCCATGTTCCTTTCGCTTTATTCTTTTAAACTACCCCGTCCTGCGAAGCAGTGTGGCTTTTCTAGACCGAAATTCATTTTAAGCGTCAATTCAAGCATTTTCCTCTTATCCTTTTATTTATTTACTTTATATTTTTTTTTGTTATTGATTTGCACCCTGTTTTTTTCCCTCATCCCGCAACTCTAAATTATCATGAAATCAATCCTTCACGCTTGCAGTTAGGGGTGGCAATTCGGGTCCAAATCAGGTTGGCGGGTCGGGTTCGGGTCAACAGACCCGCCAGAAAATCTGTTGACCCGAACCCCGACCCGCCAACCCGTGACGGGTCAGGTATGCTGACCCGAACCCGAAAATTTCAGGTTTACGGGGCGGCGGGTCGACCCGAAATGACCCGAAACTTAATTTTAATTTATTAATTTATCATTGTAATTTCTAATAAAATCAATTTCTCACAAAACTAATTACATAATCAAGTAATAAAAATTTAAATAAATGATTCCAAATCAAATCTAAAATAAATTAAACACTGTAAAAGTGTTTTATCCCAAGCAAAATATAAAATAAATTAAAACAATACAAAAGTGAAAAATAATATAATATATTATTTGTCCAAGTATAATAATTTCAACTTCACACAAATTAAATAAATTCGTTTAGGATTAAGTAATTAATGCCTTTGAAAAAAAGAATAACTTAGTTTAGTTAGATAAAATTATTTTTATGTTTATTAAATTATTTTTAATTCGTAAACGGGTCATATCAGGTCACCACGGGTTGACCCGAAATCGACCGGTTTTCTTTTCGGGTTCATCGGGTCCAACCCGATTCTGACCCGAATTCCCGAAACCTCAACCCAAACCCATTAATTTCGTGTTAGGTTCGTGTCGTGTTTTCAGGTCGTGTCGAAAATTGCCACCCCTAGTTGCGGTGATACATTTGCGCCGACAAATTTGAGCGACGATCCGGGCTTTGATCGAGCCGTACCGTTCCTGATTTGTCTCGCGCCTTCAGATCCTCCTTCACGCTTCGACAAGAAGCAAAATATTAAGCAATCGTTCCGACGGAGCTAAATTACTACAGGATAAAGAACGAATAGGAAATTTGGATGTCGAAACAAAAAAGAGAGGGGTGCAACACGAGGACTTCCCAGGGGGTCACCCATCCTAGTACTACTCTCGCCCAAGCACGCTTAACTTCGGAGTTCTGATGGGATCCGGTGCATTAGTGCTGGTATGATCGCACCCGCCATGTTCCTTTCGCTTTATTCTTTTAAACTACCCCGTCCTGCGAAGCAGTGTGGCTTTTCTAGACCGAAATTCATTTTAAGCGTCAATTCAAGCATTTTCCTCTTATCCTTTTATTTATTTACTTTATATTTTTTTTTGTTATTGATTTGCACCCTGTTTTTTTCCCTCATCCCGCAACTCTAAATTATCATGAAATCAATCCTTCACGCTTGCAGTTAGGGGTGGCAATTCGGGTCCAAATCAGGTTGGCGGGTCGGGTTCGGGTCAACAGACCCGCCAGAAAATCTGTTGACCCGAACCCCGACCCGCCAACCCGTGACGGGTCAGGTATGCTGACCCGAACCCGAAAATTTCAGGTTTACGGGGCGGCGGGTCGACCCGAAATGACCCGAAACTTAATTTTAATTTATTAATTTATCACTGTAATTTCTAATAAAATCAATTTCTCACAAAACTAATTACATAATCAAGTAATAAAAATTTAAATAAATGATTCCAAATCAAATCTAAAATAAATTAAACACCGTAAAAGTGTTTTATCCCAAGCAAAATATAAAATAAATTAAAACAATACAAAAGTGAAAAATAATATAATATATTATTTGTCCAAGTATAATAATTTCAACTTCACACAAATTAAATAAATTCGTTTAGGATTAAGTAATTAATGCCTTTGAAAAAAAGAATAACTTAGTTTAGTTAGATAAAATTATTTTTATGTTTATTAAATTATTTTTAATTCGTAAACGGGTCATATCAGGTCACCACGGGTTGACCCGAAATCGACCGGTTTTCTTTTCGGGTTCATCGGGTCCAACCCGATTCTGACCCGAATTCCCGAAACCTCAGCCCAAACCCATTAATTTCGTGTTAGGTTCGTGTCGTGTTTTCAGGTCGTGTCGAAAATTGCCACCCCTAGTTGCGGTGATACATTTGCGCCGACAAATTTGAGCGACGATCCGGGCTTTGATCGAGCCGTACCGTTCCTGATTTGTCTCGCGCCTTCAGATCCTCCTTCACGCTTCGACAAGAAGCAAAATATTAAGCAATCGTTCCGACGGAGCTAAATTACTACAGGATAAAGAACGAATAGGAAATTTGGATTTCGAAACAAAAAAGAGAGGGGTGCAACACGAGGACTTCCCAGGGGGTCACCCATCCTAGTACTACTCTCGCCCAAGCACGCTTAACTTCGGAGTTCTGATGGGATCCGGTGCATTAGTGCTGGTATGATCGCACCCGCCATGTTCCTTTCGCTTTATTCTTTTAAACTACCCCGTCCTGCGAAGCAGTGTGGCTTTTCTAGACCGAAATTCATTTTAAGCGTCAATTCAAGCATTTTCCTCTTATCCTTTTATTTATTTACTTTATATTTTTTTTTGTTATTGATTTGCACCCTGTTTTTTTCCCTCATCCCGCAACTCTAAATTATCATGAAATCAATCCTTCACGCTTGCAGTTAGGGGTGGCAATTCGGGTCCAAATCAGGTTGGCGGGTCGGGTTCGGGTCAACAGACCCGCCAGAAAATCTGTTGACCCGAACCCCGACCCGCCAACCCGTGACGGGTCAGGTATGCTGACCCGAACCCGAAAATTTCAGGTTTACGGGGCGGCGGGTCGACCCGAAATGACCCGAAACTTAATTTTAATTTATTAATTTATCACTGTAATTTCTAATAAAATCAATTTCTCACAAAACTAATTACATAATCAAGTAATAAAAATTTAAATAAATGATTCCAAATCAAATCTAAAATAAATTAAACACCGTAAAAGTGTTTTATCCCAAGCAAAATATAAAATAAATTAAAACAATACAAAAGTGAAAAATAATATAATATATTATTTGTCCAAGTATAATAATTTCAACTTCACACAAATTAAATAAATTCGTTTAGGATTAAGTAATTAATGCCTTTGAAAAAAAGAATAACTTAGTTTAGTTAGATAAAATTATTTTTATGTTTATTAAATTATTTTTAATTCGTAAACGGGTCATATCGGGTCATATCAGGTCACCACGGGTTGACCCGAAATCGACCGGTTTTCTTTTCGGGTTCATCGGGTCCAACCCGATTCTGACCCGAATTCCCGAAACCTCAACCCAAACCCATTAATTTCGTGTTAGGTTCGTGTCGTGTTTTCAGGTCGTGTCGAAAATTGCCACCCCTAGTTGCGGTGATACATTTGCGCCGACAAATTTGAGCGACGATCCGGGCTTTGATCGAGCCGTACCGTTCCTG
The DNA here is from genome assembly GCF_036785885.1 of Coffea arabica. Classification (NCBI taxonomy): domain Eukaryota; kingdom Viridiplantae; phylum Streptophyta; class Magnoliopsida; order Gentianales; family Rubiaceae; genus Coffea; species Coffea arabica. The sequence continues at coordinate 46,032,855 of NC_092331.1, read as the reverse complement.
ATTTGTCTCGCGCCTTCAGATCCTCCTTCACGCTTCGACAAGAAGCAAAATATTAAGCAATCGTTCCGACGGAGCTAAATTACTACAGGATAAAGAACGAATAGGAAATTTGGATTTCGAAACAAAAAAGAGAGGGGTGCAACACGAGGACTTCCCAGGGGGTCACCCATCCTAGTACTACTCTCGCCCAAGCACGCTTAACTTCGGAGTTCTGATGGGATCCGGTGCATTAGTGCTGGTATGATCGCACCCGCCATGTTCCTTTCGCTTTATTCTTTTAAACTACCCCGTCCTGCGAAGCAGTGTGGCTTTTCTAGACCGAAATTCATTTTAAGCGTCAATTCAAGCATTTTCCTCTTATCCTTTTATTTATTTACTTTATATTTTTTTTTGTTATTGATTTGCACCCTGTTTTTTTCCCTCATCCCGCAACTCTAAATTATCATGAAATCAATCCTTCACGCTTGCAGTTAGGGGTGGCAATTCGGGTCCAAATCAGGTTGGCGGGTCGGGTTCGGGTCAACAGACCCGCCAGAAAATCTGTTGACCCGAACCCCGACCCGCCAACCCGTGACGGGTCAGGTATGCTGACCCGAACCCGAAAATTTCAGGTTTACGGGGCGGCGGGTCGACCCGAAATGACCCGAAACTTAATTTTAATTTATTAATTTATCACTGTAATTTCTAATAAAATCAATTTCTCACAAAACTAATTACATAATCAAGTAATAAAAATTTAAATAAATGATTCCAAATCAAATCTAAAATAAATTAAACACCGTAAAAGTGTTTTATCCCAAGCAAAATATAAAATAAATTAAAACAATACAAAAGTGAAAAATAATATAATATATTATTTGTCCAAGTATAATAATTTCAACTTCACACAAATTAAATAAATTCGTTTAGGATTAAGTAATTAATGCCTTTGAAAAAAAGAATAACTTAGTTTAGTTAGATAAAATTATTTTTATGTTTATTAAATTATTTTTAATTCGTAAACGGGTCATATCAGGTCACCACGGGTTGACCCGAAATCGACCGGTTTTCTTTTCGGGTTCATCGGGTCCAACCCGATTCTGACCCGAATTCCCGAAACCTCAACCCAAACCCATTAATTTCGTGTTAGGTTCGTGTCGTGTTTTCAGGTCGTGTCGAAAATTGCCACCCCTAGTTGCGGTGATACATTTGCGCCGACAAATTTGAGCGACGATCCGGGCTTTGATCGAGCCGTACCGTTCCTGATTTGTCTCGCGCCTTCAGATCCTCCTTCACGCTTCGACAAGAAGCAAAATATTAAGCAATCGTTCCGACGGAGCTAAATTACTACAGGATAAAGAACGAATAGGAAATTTGGATTTCGAAACAAAAAAGAGAGGGGTGCAACACGAGGACTTCCCAGGGGGTCACCCATCCTAGTACTACTCTCGCCCAAGCACGCTTAACTTCGGAGTTCTGATGGGATCCGGTGCATTAGTGCTGGTATGATCGCACCCGCCATGTTCCTTTCGCTTTATTCTTTTAAACTACCCCGTCCTGCGAAGCAGTGTGGCTTTTCTAGACCGAAATTCATTTTAAGCGTCAATTCAAGCATTTTCCTCTTATCCTTTTATTTATTTACTTTATATTTTTTTTTGTTATTGATTTGCACCCTGTTTTTTTCCCTCATCCCGCAACTCTAAATTATCATGAAATCAATCCTTCACGCTTGCAGTTAGGGGTGGCAATTCGGGTCCAAATCAGGTTGGCGGGTCGGGTTCGGGTCAACAGACCCGCCAGAAAATCTGTTGACCCGAACCCCGACCCGCCAACCCGTGACGGGTCAGGTATGCTGACCCGAACCCGAAAATTTCAGGTTTACGGGGCGGCGGGTCGACCCGAAATGACCCGAAACTTAATTTTAATTTATTAATTTATCACTGTAATTTCTAATAAAATCAATTTCTCACAAAACTAATTACATAATCAAGTAATAAAAATTTAAATAAATGATTCCAAATCAAATCTAAAATAAATTAAACACCGTAAAAGTGTTTTATCCCAAGCAAAATATAAAATAAATTAAAACAATACAAAAGTGAAAAATAATATAATATATTATTTGTCCAAGTATAATAATTTCAACTTCACACAAATTAAATAAATTCGTTTAGGATTAAGTAATTAATGCCTTTGAAAAAAAGAATAACTTAGTTTAGTTAGATAAAATTATTTTTATGTTTATTAAATTATTTTTAATTCGTAAACGGGTCATATCGGGTCATATCAGGTCACCACGGGTTGACCCGAAATCGACCGGTTTTCTTTTCGGGTTCATCGGGTCCAACCCGATTCTGACCCGAATTCCCGAAACCTCAACCCAAACCCATTAATTTCGTGTTAGGTTCGTGTCGTGTTTTCAGGTCGTGTCGAAAATTGCCACCCCTAGTTGCGGTGATACATTTGCGCCGACAAATTTGAGCGACGATCCGGGCTTTGATCGAGCCGTACCGTTCCTGATTTGTCTCGCGCCTTCAGATCCTCCTTCACGCTTCGACAAGAAGCAAAATATTAAGCAATCGTTCCGACGGAGCTAAATTACTACAGGATAAAGAACGAATAGGAAATTTGGATTTCGAAACAAAAAAGAGAGGGGTGCAACACGAGGACTTCCCAGGGGGTCACCCATCCTAGTACTACTCTCGCCCAAGCACGCTTAACTTCGGAGTTCTGATGGGATCCGGTGCATTAGTGCTGGTATGATCGCACCCGCCATGTTCCTTTCGCTTTATTCTTTTAAACTACCCCGTCCTGCGAAGCAGTGTGGCTTTTCTAGACCGAAATTCATTTTAAGCGTCAATTCAAGCATTTTCCTCTTATCCTTTTATTTATTTACTTTATATTTTTTTTTGTTATTGATTTGCACCCTGTTTTTTTCCCTCATCCCGCAACTCTAAATTATCATGAAATCAATCCTTCACGCTTGCAGTTAGGGGTGGCAATTCGGGTCCAAATCAGGTTGGCGGGTCGGGTTCGGGTCAACAGACCCGCCAGAAAATCTGTTGACCCGAACCCCGACCCGCCAACCCGTGACGGGTCAGGTATGCTGACCCGAACCCGAAAATTTCAGGTTTACGGGGCGGCGGGTCGACCCGAAATGACCCGAAACTTAATTTTAATTTATTAATTTATCACTGTAATTTCTAATAAAATCAATTTCTCACAAAACTAATTACATAATCAAGTAATAAAAATTTAAATAAATGATTCCAAATCAAATCTAAAATAAATTAAACACCGTAAAAGTGTTTTATCCCAAGCAAAATATAAAATAAATTAAAACAATACAAAAGTGAAAAATAATATAATATATTATTTGTCCAAGTATAATAATTTCAACTTCACACAAATTAAATAAATTCGTTTAGGATTAAGTAATTAATGCCTTTGAAAAAAAGAATAACTTAGTTTAGTTAGATAAAATTATTTTTATGTTTATTAAATTATTTTTAATTCGTAAACGGGTCATATCGGGTCATATCAGGTCACCACGGGTTGACCCGAAATCGACCGGTTTTCTTTTCGGGTTCATCGGGTCCAACCCGATTCTGACCCGAATTCCCGAAACCTCAACCCAAACCCATTAATTTCGTGTTAGGTTCGTGTCGTGTTTTCAGGTCGTGTCGAAAATTGCCACCCCTAGTTGCGGTGATACATTTGCGCCGACAAATTTGAGCGACGATCCGGGCTTTGATCGAGCCGTACCGTTCCTGATTTGTCTCGCGCCTTCAGATCCTCCTTCACGCTTCGACAAGAAGCAAAATATTAAGCAATCGTTCCGACGGAGCTAAATTACTACAGGATAAAGAACGAATAGGAAATTTGGATTTCGAAACAAAAAAGAGAGGGGTGCAACACGAGGACTTCCCAGGGGGTCACCCATCCTAGTACTACTCTCGCCCAAGCACGCTTAACTTCGGAGTTCTGATGGGATCCGGTGCATTAGTGCTGGTATGATCGCACCCGCCATGTTCCTTTCGCTTTATTCTTTTAAACTACCCCGTCCTGCGAAGCAGTGTGGCTTTTCTAGACCGAAATTCATTTTAAGCGTCAATTCAAGCATTTTCCTCTTATCCTTTTATTTATTTACTTTATATTTTTTTTTGTTATTGATTTGCACCCTGTTTTTTTCCCTCATCCCGCAACTCTAAATTATCATGAAATCAATCCTTCACGCTTGCAGTTAGGGGTGGCAATTCGGGTCCAAATCAGGTTGGCGGGTCGGGTTTGGGTCAACAGACCCGCCAGAAAATCTGTTGACCCGAACCCCGACCCGCCAACCCGTGACGGGTCAGGTATGCTGACCCGAACCCGAAAATTTCAGGTTTACGGGGCGGCGGGTCGACCCGAAATGACCCGAAACTTAATTTTAATTTATTAATTTATCACTGTAATTTCTAATAAAATCAATTTCTCACAAAACTAATTACATAATCAAGTAATAAAAATTTAAATAAATGATTCCAAATCAAATCTAAAATAAATTAAACACCGTAAAAGTGTTTTATCCCAAGCAAAATATAAAATAAATTAAAACAATACAAAAGTGAAAAATAATATAATATATTATTTGTCCAAGTATAATAATTTCAACTTCACACAAATTAAATAAATTCGTTTAGGATTAAGTAATTAATGCCTTTGAAAAAAAGAATAACTTAGTTTAGTTAGATAAAATTATTTTTATGTTTATTAAATTATTTTTAATTCGTAAACGGGTCATATCGGGTCATATCAGGTCACCACGGGTTGACCCGAAATCGACCGGTTTTCTTTTCGGGTTCATCGGGTCCAACCCGATTCTGACCCGAATTCCCGAAACCTCAACCCAAACCCATTAATTTCGTGTTAGGTTCGTGTCGTGTTTTCAGGTCGTGTCGAAAATTGCCGCCCCTAGTTGCGGTGATACATTTGCGCCGACAAATTTGAGCGACGATCCGGGCTTTGATCGAGCCGTACCGTTCCTGATTTGTCTCGCGCCTTCAGATCCTCCTTCACGCTTCGACAAGAAGCAAAATATTAAGCAATCGTTCCGACGGAGCTAAATTACTACAGGATAAAGAACGAATAGGAAATTTGGATTTCGAAACAAAAAAGAGAGGGGTGCAACACGAGGACTTCCCAGGGGGTCACCCATCCTAGTACTACTCTCGCCCAAGCACGCTTAACTTCGGAGTTCTGATGGGATCCGGTGCATTAGTGCTGGTATGATCGCACCCGCCATGTTCCTTTCGCTTTATTCTTTTAAACTACCCCGTCCTGCGAAGCAGTGTGGCTTTTCTAGACCGAAATTCATTTTAAGCGTCAATTCAAGCATTTTCCTCTTATCCTTTTATTTATTTACTTTATATTTTTTTTTGTTATTGATTTGCACCCTGTTTTTTTCCCTCATCCCGCAACTCTAAATTATCATGAAATCAATCCTTCACGCTTGCAGTTAGGGGTGGCAATTCGGGTCCAAATCAGGTTGGCGGGTCGGGTTCGGGTCAACAGACCCGCCAGAAAATCTGTTGACCCGAACCCCGACCCGCCAACCCGTGACGGGTCAGGTATGCTGACCCGAACCCGAAAATTTCAGGTTTACGGGGCGGCGGGTCGACCCGAAATGACCCGAAACTTAATTTTAATTTATTAATTTATCACTGTAATTTCTAATAAAATCAATTTCTCACAAAACTAATTACATAATCAAGTAATAAAAATTTAAATAAATGATTCCAAATCAAATCTAAAATAAATTAAACACCGTAAAAGTGTTTTATCCCAAGCAAAATATAAAATAAATTAAAACAATACAAAAGTGAAAAATAATATAATATATTATTTGTCCAAGTATAATAATTTCAACTTCACACAAATTAAATAAATTCGTTTAGGATTAAGTAATTAATGCCTTTGAAAAAAAGAATAACTTAGTTTAGTTAGATAAAATTATTTTTATGTTTATTAAATTATTTTTAATTCGTAAACGGGTCATATCGGGTCATATCAGGTCACCACGGGTTGACCCGAAATCGACCGGTTTTCTTTTCGGGTTCATCGGGTCCAACCCGATTCTGACCCGAATTCCCGAAACCTCAACCCAAACCCATTAATTTCGTGTTAGGTTCGTGTCGTGTTTTCAGGTCGTGTCGAAAATTGCCACCCCTAGTTGCGGTGATACATTTGCGCCGACAAATTTGAGCGACGATCCGGGCTTTGATCGAGCCGTACCGTTCCTGATTTGTCTCGCGCCTTCAGATCCTCCTTCACGCTTCGACAAGAAGCAAAATATTAAGCAATCGTTCCGACGGAGCTAAATTACTACAGGATAAAGAACGAATAGGAAATTTGGATTTCGAAACAAAAAAGAGAGGGGTGCAACACGAGGACTTCCCAGGGGGTCACCCATCCTAGTACTACTCTCGCCCAAGCACGCTTAACTTCGGAGTTCTGATGGGATCCGGTGCATTAGTGCTGGTATGATCGCACCCGCCATGTTCCTTTCGCTTTATTCTTTTAAACTACCCCGTCCTGCGAAGCAGTGTGGCTTTTCTAGACCGAAATTCATTTTAAGCGTCAATTCAAGCATTTTCCTCTTATCCTTTTATTTATTTACTTTATATTTTTTTTTGTTATTGATTTGCACCCTGTTTTTTTCCCTCATCCCGCAACTCTAAATTATCATGAAATCAATCCTTCACGCTTGCAGTTAGGGGTGGCAATTCGGGTCCAAATCAGGTTGGCGGGTCGGGTTCGGGTCAACAGACCCGCCAGAAAATCTGTTGACCCGAACCCCGACCCGCCAACCCGTGACGGGTCAGGTATGCTGACCCGAACCCGAAAATTTCAGGTTTACGGGGCGGCGGGTCGACCCGAAATGACCCGAAACTTAATTTTAATTTATTAATTTATCACTGTAATTTCTAATAAAATCAATTTCTCACAAAACTAATTACATAATCAAGTAATAAAAATTTAAATAAATGATTCCAAATCAAATCTAAAATAAATTAAACACCGTAAAAGTGTTTTATCCCAAGCAAAATATAAAATAAATTAAAACAATACAAAAGTGAAAAATAATATAATATATTATTTGTCCAAGTATAATAATTTCAACTTCACACAAATTAAATAAATTCGTTTAGGATTAAGTAATTAATGCCTTTGAAAAAAAGAATAACTTAGTTTAGTTAGATAAAATTATTTTTATGTTTATTAAATTATTTTTAATTCGTAAACGGGTCATATCGGGTCATATCAGGTCACCACGGGTTGACCCGAAATCGACCGGTTTTCTTTTCGGGTTCATCGGGTCCAACCCGATTCTGACCCGAATTCCCGAAACCTCAACCCAAACCCATTAATTTCGTGTTAGGTTCGTGTCGTGTTTTCAGGTCGTGTCGAAAATTGCCACCCCTAGTTGCGTTGATACATTTGCGCCGACAAATTTGAGCGACGATCCGGGCTTTGATCGAGCCGTACCGTTCCTGATTTGTCTCGCGCCTTCAGATCCTCCTTCACGCTTCGACAAGAAGCAAAATATTAAGCAATCGTTCCGACGGAGCTAAATTACTACAGGATAAAGAACGAATAGGAAATTTGGATTTCGAAACAAAAAAGAGAGGGGTGCAACACGAGGACTTCCCAGGGGGTCACCCATCCTAGTACTACTCTCGCCCAAGCACGCTTAACTTCGGAGTTCTGATGGGATCCGGTGCATTAGTGCTGGTATGATCGCACCCGCCATGTTCCTTTCGCTTTATTCTTTTAAACTACCCCGTCCTGCGAAGCAGTGTGGCTTTTCTAGACCGAAATTCATTTTAAGCGTCAATTCAAGCATTTTCCTCTTATCCTTTTATTTATTTACTTTATATTTTTTTTTGTTATTGATTTGCACCCTGTTTTTTTCCCTCATCCCGCAACTCTAAATTATCATGAAATCAATCCTTCACGCTTGCAGTTAGGGGTGGCAATTCGGGTCCAAATCAGGTTGGCGGGTCGGGTTCGGGTCAACAGACCCGCCAGAAAATCTGTTGACCCGAACCCCGACCCGCCAACCCGTGACGGGTCAGGTATGCTGACCCGAACCCGAAAATTTCAGGTTTACGGGGCGGCGGGTCGACCCGAAATGACCCGAAACTTAATTTTAATTTATTAATTTATCACTGTAATTTCTAATAAAATCAATTTCTCACAAAACTAATTACATAATCAAGTAATAAAAATTTAAATAAATGATTCCAAATCAAATCTAAAATAAATTAAACACCGTAAAAGTGTTTTATCCCAAGCAAAATATAAAATAAATTAAAACAATACAAAAGTGAAAAATAATATAATATATTATTTGTCCAAGTATAATAATTTCAACTTCACACAAATTAAATAAATTCGTTTAGGATTAAGTAATTAATGCCTTTGAAAAAAAGAATAACTTAGTTTAGTTAGATAAAATTATTTTTATGTTTATTAAATTATTTTTAATTCGTAAACGGGTCATATCGGGTCATATCAGGTCACCACGGGTTGACCCGAAATCGACCGGTTTTCTTTTCGGGTTCATCGGGTCCAACCCGATTCTGACCCGAATTCCCGAAACCTCAACCCAAACCCATTAATTTCGTGTTAGGTTCGTGTCGTGTTTTCAGGTCGTGTCGAAAATTGCCACCCCTAATTGCGGTGATACATTTGCGCCGACAAATTTGAGCGACGATCCGGGCTTTGATCGAGCCGTACCGTTCCTGATTTGTCTCGCGCCTTCAGATCCTCCTTCACGCTTCGACAAGAAGCAAAATATTAAGCAATCGTTCCGACGGAGCTAAATTACTACAGGATAAAGAACGAATAGGAAATTTGGATTTCGAAACAAAAAAGAGAGGGGTGCAACACGAGGACTTCCCAGGGGGTCACCCATCCTAGTACTACTCTCGCCCAAGCACGCTTAACTTCGGAGTTCTGATGGGATCCGGTGCATTAGTGCTGGTATGATCGCACCCGCCATGTTCCTTTCGCTTTATTCTTTTAAACTACCCCGTCCTGCGAAGCAGTGTGGCTTTTCTAGACCGAAATTCATTTTAAGCGTCAATTCAAGCATTTTCCTCTTATCCTTTTATTTATTTACTTTATATTTTTTTTTGTTATTGATTTGCACCCTGTTTTTTTCCCTCATCCCGCAACTCTAAATTATCATGAAATCAATCCTTCACGCTTGCAGTTAGGGGTGGCAATTCGGGTCCAAATCAGGTTGGCGGGTCGGGTTCGGGTCAACAGACCCGCCAGAAAATCTGTTGACCCGAACCCCGACCCGCCAACCCGTGACGGGTCAGGTATGCTGACCCGAACCCGAAAATTTCAGGTTTACGGGGCGGCGGGTCGACCCGAAATGACCCGAAACTTAATTTTAATTTATTAATTTATCACTGTAATTTCTAATAAAATCAATTTCTCACAAAACTAATTACATAATCAAGTAATAAAAATTTAAATAAATGATTCCAAATCAAATCTAAAATAAATTAAACACCGTAAAAGTGTTTTATCCCAAGCAAAATATAAAATAAATTAAAACAATACAAAAGTGAAAAATAATATAATATATTATTTGTCCAAGTATAATAATTTCAACTTCACACAAATTAAATAAATTCGTTTAGGATTAAGTAATTAATGCCTTTGAAAAAAAGAATAACTTAGTTTAGTTAGATAAAATTATTTTTATGTTTATTAAATTATTTTTAATTCGTAAACGGGTCATATCGGGTCATATCAGGTCACCACGGGTTGACCCGAAATCGACCGGTTTTCTTTTCGGGTTCATCGGGTCCAACCCGATTCTGACCCGAATTCCCGAAACCTCAACCCAAACCCATTAATTTCGTGTTAGGTTCGTGTCGTGTTTTCAGGTCGTGTCGAAAATTGCCACCCCTAGTTGCGGTGATACATTTGCGCCGACAAATTTGAGCGACGATCCGGGCTTTGATCGAGCCGTACCGTTCCTGATTTGTCTCGCGCCTTCAGATCCTCCTTCACGCTTCGACAAGAAGCAAAATATTAAGCAATCGTTCCGACGGAGCTAAATTACTACAGGATAAAGAACGAATAGGAAATTTGGATTTCGAAACAAAAAAGAGAGGGGTGCAACACGAGGACTTCCCAGGGGGTCACCCATCCTAGTACTACTCTCGCCCAAGCACGCTTAACTTCGGAGTTCTGATGGGATCCGGTGCATTAGTGCTGGTATGATCGCACCCGCCATGTTCCTTTCGCTTTATTCTTTTAAACTACCCCGTCCTGCGAAGCAGTGTGGCTTTTCTAGACCGAAATTCATTTTAAGCGTCAATTCAAGCATTTTCCTCTTATCCTTTTATTTATTTACTTTATATTTTTTTTTGTTATTGATTTGCACCCTGTTTTTTTCCCTCATCCCGCAACTCTAAATTATCATGAAATCAATCCTTCACGCTTGCAGTTAGGGGTGGCAATTCGGGTCCAAATCAGGTTGGCGGGTCGGGTTCGGGTCAACAGACCCGCCAGAAAATCTGTTGACCCGAACCCCGACCCGCCAACCCGTGACGGGTCAGGTATGCTGACCCGAACCCGAAAATTTCAGGTTTACGGGGCGGCGGGTCGACCCGAAATGACCCGAAACTTAATTTTAATTTATTAATTTATCACTGTAATTTCTAATAAAATCAATTTCTCACAAAACTAATTACATAATCAAGTAATAAAAATTTAAATAAATGATTCCAAATCAAATCTAAAATAAATTAAACACCGTAAAAGTGTTTTATCCCAAGCAAAATATAAAATAAATTAAAACAATACAAAAGTGAAAAATAATATAATATATTATTTGTCCAAGTATAATAATTTCAACTTCACACAAATTAAATAAATTCGTTTAGGATTAAGTAATTAATGCCTTTGAAAAAAAGAATAACTTAGTTTAGTTAGATAAAATTATTTTTATGTTTATTAAATTATTTTTAATTCGTAAACGGGTCATATCGGGTCATATCAGGTCACCACGGGTTGACCCGAAATCGACCGGTTTTCTTTTCGGGTTCATCGGGTCCAACCCGATTCTGACCCGAATTCCCGAAACCTCAACCCAAACCCATTAATTTCGTGTTAGGTTCGTGTCGTGTTTTCAGGTCGTGTCGAAAATTGCCACCCCTAGTTGCGTTGATACATTTGCGCCGACAAATTTGAGCGACGATCCGGGCTTTGATCGAGCCGTACCGTTCCTGATTTGTCTCGCGCCTTCAGATCCTCCTTCACGCTTCGACAAGAAGCAAAATATTAAGCAATCGTTCCGACGGAGCTAAATTACTACAGGATAAAGAACGAATAGGAAATTTGGATTTCGAAACAAAAAAAAGAGGGGTGCAACACGAGGACTTCCCAGGGGGTCACCCATCCTAGTACTACTCTCGCCCAAGCACGCTTAACTTCGGAGTTCTGATGGGATCCGGTGCATTAGTGCTGGTATGATCGCACCCGCCATGTTCCTTTCGCTTTATTCTTTTAAACTACCCCGTCCTGCGAAGCAGTGTGGCTTTTCTAGACCGAAATTCATTTTAAGCGTCAATTCAAGCATTTTCCTCTTATCCTTTTATTTATTTACTTTATATTTTTTTTTTTATTGATTTGCACCCTGTTTTTTTCCCTCATCCCGCAACTCTAAATTATCATGAAATCAATCCTTCACGCTTGCAGTTAGGGGTGGCAATTCGGGTCCAAATCAGGTTGGCGGGTCGGGTTCGGGTCAACAGACCCGCCAGAAAATCTGTTGACCCGAACCCCGACCCGCCAACCCGTGACGGGTCAGGTATGCTGACCCGAACCCGAAAATTTCAGGTTTACGGGGCGGCGGGTCGACCCGAAATGACCCGAAACTTAATTTTAATTTATTAATTTATCACTGTAATTTCTAATAAAATCAATTTCTCACAAAACTAATTACATAATCAAGTAATAAAAATTTAAATAAATGATTCCAAATCAAATCTAAAATAAATTAAACACCGTAAAAGTGTTTTATCCCAAGCAAAATATAAAATAAATTAAAACAATACAAAAGTGAAAAATAATATAATATATTATTTGTCCAAGTATAATAATTTCAACTTCACACAAATTAAATAAATTCGTTTAGGATTAAGTAATTAATGCCTTTGAAAAAAAGAATAACTTAGTTTAGTTAGATAAAATTATTTTTATGTTTATTAAATTATTTTTAATTCGTAAACGGGTCATATCGGGTCATATCAGGTCACCACGGGTTGACCCGAAATCGACCGGTTTTCTTTTCGGGTTCATCGGGTCCAACCCGATTCTGACCCGAATTCCCGAAACCTCAACCCAAACCCATTAATTTCGTGTTAGGTTCGTGTCGTGTTTTCAGGTCGTGTCGAAAATTGCCACCCCTAATTGCGGTGATACATTTGCGCCGACAAATTTGAGCGACGATCCGGGCTTTGATCGAGCCGTACCGTTCCTGATTTGTCTCGCGCCTTCAGATCCTCCTTCACGCTTCGACAAGAAGCAAAATATTAAGCAATCGTTCCGACGGAGCTAAATTACTACAGGATAAAGAACGAATAGGAAATTTGGATTTCGAAACAAAAAAGAGAGGGGTGCAACACGAGGACTTCCCAGGGGGTCACCCATCCTAGTACTACTCTCGCCCAAGCACGCTTAACTTCGGAGTTCTGATGGGATCCGGTGCATTAGTGCTGGTATGATCGCACCCGCCATATTCCTTTCGCTTTATTCTTTTAAACTACCCCGTCCTGCGAAGCAGTGTGGCTTTTCTAGACCGAAATTCATTTTAAGCGTCAATTCAAGCATTTTCCTCTTATCCTTTTATTTATTTACTTTATATTTTTTTTTGTTATTGATTTGCACCCTGTTTTTTTCCCTCATCCCGCAACTCTAAATTATCATGAAATCAATCCTTCACGCTTGCAGTTAGGGGTGGCAATTCGGGTCCAAATCAGGTTGGCGGGTCGGGTTCGGGTCAACAGACCCGCCAGAAAATCTGTTGACCCGAACCCCGACCCGCCAACCCGTGACGGGTCAGGTATGCTGACCCGAACCCGAAAATTTCAGGTTTACGGGGCGGCGGGTCGACCCGAAATGACCCGAAACTTAATTTTAATTTATTAATTTATCACTGTAATTTCTAATAAAATCAATTTCTCACAAAACTAATTACATAATCAAGTAATAAAAATTTAAATAAATGATTCCAAATCAAATCTAAAATAAATTAAACACCGTAAAAGTGTTTTATCCCAAGCAAAATATAAAATAAATTAAAACAATACAAAAGTGAAAAATAATATAATATATTATTTGTCCAAGTATAATAATTTCAACTTCACACAAATTAAATAAATTCGTTTAGGATTAAGTAATTAATGCCTTTGAAAAAAAGAATAACTTAGTTTAGTTAGATAAAATTATTTTTATGTTTATTAAATTATTTTTAATTCGTAAACGGGTCATATCGGGTCATATCAGGTCACCACGGGTTGACCCGAAATCGACCGGTTTTCTTTTCGGGTTCATCGGGTCCAACCCGATTCTGACCCGAATTCCCGAAACCTCAACCCAAACCCATTAATTTCGTGTTAGGTTCGTGTCGTGTCGAAAATTGCCACCCCTAGTTGCGGTGATACATTTGCGCCGACAAATTTGAGCGACGATCCGGGCTTTGATCGAGCCGTACCGTTCCTGATTTGTCTCGCGCCTTCAGATCCTCCTTCACGCTTCGACAAGAAGCAAAATATTAAGCAATCGTTCCGACGGAGCTAAATTACTACAGGATAAAGAACGAATAGGAAATTTGGATTTCGAAACAAAAAAGAGAGGGGTGCAACACGAGGACTTCCCAGGGGGTCACCCATCCTAGTACTACTCTCGCCCAAGCACGCTTAACTTCGGAGTTCTGATGGGATCCGGTGCATTAGTGCTGGTATGATCGCACCCGCCATGTTCCTTTCGCTTTATTCTTTTAAACTACCCCGTCCTGCGAAGCAGTGTGGCTTTTCTAGACCGAAATTCATTTTAAGCGTCAATTCAAGCATTTTCCTCTTATCCTTTTATTTATTTACTTTATATTTTTTTTTGTTATTGATTTGCACCCTGTTTTTTTCCCTCATCCCGCAACTCTAAATTATCATGAAATCAATCCTTCACGCTTGCAGTTAGGGGTGGCAATTCGGGTCCAAATCAGGTTGGCGGGTCGGGTTCGGGTCAACAGACCCGCCAGAAAATCTGTTGACCCGAACCCCGACCCGCCAACCCGTGACGGGTCAGGTATGCTGACCCGAACCCGAAAATTTCAGGTTTACGGGGCGGCGGGTCGACCCGAAATGACCCGAAACTTAATTTTAATTTATTAATTTATCACTGTAATTTCTAATAAAATCAATTTCTCACAAAACTAATTACATAATCAAGTAATAAAAATTTAAATAAATGATTCCAAATCAAATCTAAAATAAATTAAACACCGTAAAAGTGTTTTATCCCAAGCAAAATATAAAATAAATTAAAACAATACAAAAGTGAAAAATAATATAATATATTATTTGTCCAAGTATAATAATTTCAACTTCACACAAATTAAATAAATTCGTTTAGGATTAAGTAATTAATGCCTTTGAAAAAAAGAATAACTTAGTTTAGTTAGATAAAATTATTTTTATGTTTATTAAATTATTTTTAATTCGTAAACGGGTCATATCGGGTCATATCAGGTCACCACGGGTTGACCCGAAATCGACCGGTTTTCTTTTCGGGTTCATCGGGTCCAACCCGATTCTGACCCGAATTCCCGAAACCTCAACCCAAACCCATTAATTTCGTGTTAGGTTCGTGTCGTGTCGAAAATTGCCACCCCTAGTTGCGGTGATACATTTGCGCCGACAAATTTGAGCGACGATCCGGGCTTTGATCGAGCCGTACCGTTCCTGATTTGTCTCGCGCCTTCAGATCCTCCTTCACGCTTCGACAAGAAGCAAAATATTAAGCAATCGTTCCGACGGAGCTAAATTACTACAGGATAAAGAACGAATAGAAAAATTTGGATTTCGAAACAAAAAAGAGAGGGGTGCAACACGAGGACTTCCCAGGGGGTCACCCATCCTAGTACTACTCTCGCCCAAGCACGCTTAACTTCGGAGTTCTGATGGGATCCGGTGCATTAGTGCTGGTATGATCGCACCCGCCATGTTCCTTTCGCTTTATTCTTTTAAACTACCCCGTCCTGCGAAGCAGTGTGGCTTTTCTAGACCGAAATTCATTTTAAGCGTCAATTCAAGCATTTTCGTCTTATCCTTTTATTTATTTACTTTATATTTTTTTTTGTTATTGATTTGCACCCTGTTTTTTTCCCTCATCCCGCAACTCTAAATTATCATGAAATCAATCCTTCACGCTTGCAGTTAGGGGTGGCAATTCGGGTCCAAATCAGGTTGGCGGGTCGGGTTCGGGTCAACAGACCCGCCAGAAAATCTGTTGACCCGAACCCCGACCCGCCAACCCGTGACGGGTCAGGTATGCTGACCCGAACCCGAAAATTTCAGGTTTACGGGGCGGCGGGTCGACCCGAAATGACCCGAAACTTAATTTTAATTTATTAATTTATCACTGTAATTTCTAATAAAATCAATTTCTCACAAAACTAATTACATAATCAAGTAATAAAAATTTAAATAAATGATTCCAAATCAAATCTAAAATAAATTAAACACCGTAAAAGTGTTTTATCCCAAGCAAAATATAAAATAAATTAAAACAATACAAAAGTGAAAAATAATATAATATATTATTTGTCCAAGTATAATAATTTCAACTTCACACAAATTAAATAAATTCGTTTAGGATTAAGTAATTAATGCCTTTGAAAAAAAGAATAACTTAGTTTAGTTAGATAAAATTATTTTTATGTTTATTAAATTATTTTTAATTCGTAAACGGGTCATATCGGGTCATATCAGGTCACCACGGGTTGACCCGAAATCGACCGGTTTTCTTTTCGGGTTCATCGGGTCCAACCCGATTCTGACCCGAATTCCCGAAACCTCAACCCAAACCCATTAATTTCGTGTTAGGTTCGTGTCGTGTCGAAAATTGCCACCCCTAGTTGCGGTGATACATTTGCGCCGACAAATTTGAGCGACGATCCGGGCTTTGATCGAGCCGTACCGTTCCTGATTTGTCTCGCGCCTTCAGATCCTCCTTCACGCTTCGACAAGAAGCAAAATATTAAGCAATCGTTCCGACGGAGCTAAATTACTACAGGATAAAGAACGAATAGGAAATTTGGATTTCGAAACAAAAAAGAGAGGGGTGCAACACGAGGACTTCCCAGGGGGTCACCCATCCTAGTACTACTCTCGCCCAAGCACGCTTAACTTCGGAGTTCTGATGGGATCCGGTGCATTAGTGCTGGTATGATCGCACCCGCCATGTTCCTTTCGCTTTATTCTTTTAAACTACCCCGTCCTGCGAAGCAGTGTGGCTTTTCTAGACCGAAATTCATTTTAAGCGTCAATTCAAGCATTTTCCTCTTATCCTTTTATTTATTTACTTTATATTTTTTTTTGTTATTGATTTGCACCCTGTTTTTTTCCCTCATCCCGCAACTCTAAATTATCATGAAATCAATCCTTCACGCTTGCAGTTAGGGGTGGCAATTCGGGTCCAAATCAGGTTGGCGGGTCGGGTTCGGGTCAACAGACCCGCCAGAAAATCTGTTGACCCGAACCCCGACCCGCCAACCCGTGACGGGTCAGGTATGCTGACCCGAACCCGAAAATTTCAGGTTTACGGGGCGGCGGGTCGACCCGAAATGACCCGAAACTTAATTTTAATTTATTAATTTATCACTGTAATTTCTAATAAAATCAATTTCTCACAAAACTAATTACATAATCAAGTAATAAAAATTTAAATAAATGATTCCAAATCAAATCTAAAATAAATTAAACACCGTAAAAGTGTTTTATCCCAAGCAAAATATAAAATAAATTAAAACAATACAAAAGTGAAAAATAATATAATATATTATTTGTCCAAGTATAATAATTTCAACTTCACACAAATTAAATAAATTCGTTTAGGATTAAGTAATTAATGCCTTTGAAAAAAAGAATAACTTAGTTTAGTTAGATAAAATTATTTTTATGTTTATTAAATTATTTTTAATTCGTAAACGGGTCATATCGGGTCATATCAGGTCACCACGGGTTGACCCGAAATCGACCGGTTTTCTTTTCGGGTTCATCGGGTCCAACCCGATTCTGACCCGAATTCCCGAAACCTCAACCCAAACCCATTAATTTCGTGTTAGGTTCGTGTCGTGTCGAAAATTGCCACCCCTAGTTGCGGTGATACATTTGCGCCGACAAATTTGAGCGACGATCCGGGCTTTGATCGAGCCGTACCGTTCCTGATTTGTCTCGCGCCTTCAGATCCTCCTTCACGCTTCGACAAGAAGCAAAATATTAAGCAATCGTTCCGACGGAGCTAAATTACTACAGGATAAAGAACGAATAGGAAATTTGGATTTCGAAACAAAAAAGAGAGGGGTGCAACACGAGGACTTCCCAGGGGGTCACCCATCCTAGTACTACTCTCGCCCAAGCACGCTTAACTTCGGAGTTCTGATGGGATCCGGTGCATTAGTGCTGGTATGATCGCACCCGCCATGTTCCTTTCGCTTTATTCTTTTAAACTACCCCGTCCTGCGAAGCAGTGTGGCTTTTCTAGACCGAAATTCATTTTAAGCGTCAATTCAAGCATTTTCCTCTTATCCTTTTATTTATTTACTTTATATTTTTTTTTGTTATTGATTTGCACCCTGTTTTTTTCCCTCATCCCGCAACTCTAAATTATCATGAAATCAATCCTTCACGCTTGCATTTAGGGGTGGCAATTCGGGTCCAAATCAGGTTGGCGGGTCGGGTTCGGGTCAACAGACCCGCCAGAAAATCTGTTGACCCGAACCCCGACCCGCCAACCCGTGACGGGTCAGGTATGCTGACCCGAACCCGAAAATTTCAGGTTTACGGGGCGGCGGGTCGACCCGAAATGACCCGAAACTTAATTTTAATTTATTAATTTATCACTGTAATTTCTAATAAAATCAATTTCTCACAAAACTAATTACATAATCAAGTAATAAAAATTTAAATAAATGATTCCAAATCAAATCTAAAATAAATTAAACACCGTAAAAGTGTTTTATCCCAAGCAAAATATAAAATAAATTAAAACAATACAAAAGTGAAAAATAATATAATATATTATTTGTCCAAGTATAATAATTTCAACTTCACACAAATTAAATAAATTCGTTTAGGATTAAGTAATTAATGCCTTTGAAAAAAAGAATAACTTAGTTTAGTTAGATAAAATTATTTTTATGTTTATTAAATTATTTTTAATTCGTAAACGGGTCATATCGGGTCATATCAGGTCACCACGGGTTGACCCGAAATCGACCGGTTTTCTTTTCGGGTTCATCGGGTCCAACCCGATTCTGACCCGAATTCCCGAAACCTCAACCCAAACCCATTAATTTCGTGTTAGGTTCGTGTCGTGTCGAAAATTGCCACCCCTAGTTGCGGTGATACATTTGCGCCGACAAATTTGAGCGACGATCCGGGCTTTGATCGAGCCGTACCGTTCCTGATTTGTCTCGCGCCTTCAGATCCTCCTTCACGCTTCGATAAGAAGCAAAATATTAAGCAATCGTTCCGACGGAGCTAAATTACTACAGGATAAAGAACGAATAGGAAATTTGGATTTCGAAACAAAAAAGAGAGGGGTGCAACACGAGGATTTCCCAGGGGGTCACCCATCCTAGTACTACTCTCGCCCAAGCACGCTTAACTTCGGAGTTCTGATGGGATCCGGTGCATTAGTGCTGGTATGATCGCACCCGCCATGTTCCTTTCGCTTTATTCTTTTAAACTACCCCGTCCTGCGAAGCAGTGTGGCTTTTCTAGGCCGAAATTCATTTTAAGCGTCAATTCAAGCATTTTCCTCTTATCCTTTTATTTATTTACTTTATATTTTTTTTTGTTATTGATTTGCACCCTGTTTTTTTCCCTCATCCCGCAACTCTAAATTATCATGAAATCAATCCTTCACGCTTGCAGTTAGGGGTGGCAATTCGGGTCCAAATCAGGTTGGCGGGTCGGGTTCGGGTCAACAGACCCGCCAGAAAATCTGTTGACCCGAACCCCGACCCGCCAACCCGTGACGGGTCAGGTATGCTGACCCGAACCCGAAAATTTCAGGTTTACGGGGCGGCGGGTCGACCCGAAATGACCCGAAACTTAATTTTAATTTATTAATTTATCAATGTAATTTCTAATAAAATCAATTTCTCACAAAACTAATTACATAATCAAGTAATAAAAATTTAAATAAATGATTCCAAATCAAATCTAAAATAAATTAAACACCGTAAAAGTGTTTTATCCCAAGCAAAATATAAAATAAATTAAAACAATACAAAAGTGAAAAATAATATAATATATTATTTGTCCAAGTATAATAATTTCAACTTCACACAAATTAAATAAATTCGTTTAGGATTAAGTAATTAATGCCTTTGAAAAAAAGAATAACTTAGTTTAGTTAGATAAAATTATTTTTATGTTTATTAAATTATTTTTAATTCGTAAACGGGTCATATCGGGTCATATCAGGTCACCACGGGTTGACCCGAAATCGACCGGTTTTCTTTTCGGGTTCATCGGGTCCAACCCGATTCTGACCCGAATTCCCGAAACCTCAACCCAAACCCATTAATTTCGTGTTAGGTTCGTGTCGTGTCGAAAATTGCCACCCCTAGTTGCGGTGATACATTTGCGCCGACAAATTTGAGCGACGATCCGGGCTTTGATCGAGCCGTACCGTTCCTGATTTGTCTCGCGCCTTCAGATCCTCCTTCACGCTTCGACAAGAAGCAAAATATTAAGCAATCGTTCCGACGGAGCTAAATTACTACAGGATAAAGAACGAATAGGAAATTTGGATTTCGAAACAAAAAAGAGAGGGGTGCAACACGAGGACTTCCCAGGGGGTCACCCATCCTAGTACTACTCTCGCCCAAGCACGCTTAACTTCGGAGTTCTGATGGGATCCGGTGCATTAGTGCTGGTATGATCGCACCCGCCATGTTCCTTTCGCTTTATTCTTTTAAACTACCCCGTCCTGCGAAGCAGTGTGGCTTTTCTAGACCGAAATTCATTTTAAGCGTCAATTCAAGCATTTTCCTCTTATCCTTTTATTTATTTACTTTATATTTTTTTTTGTTATTGATTTGCACCCTGTTTTTTTCCCTCATCCCGCAACTCTAAATTATCATGAAATCAATCCTTCACGCTTGCAGTTAGGGGTGGCAATTCGGGTCCAAATCAGGTTGGCGGGTCGGGTTCGGGTCAACAGACCCGCCAGAAAATCTGTTGACCCGAACCCCGACCCGCCAACCCGTGACGGGTCAGGTATGCTGACCCGAACCCGAAAATTTCAGGTTTACGGGGCGGCGGGTCGACCCGAAATGACCCGAAACTTAATTTTAATTTATTAATTTATCACTGTAATTTCTAATAAAATCAATTTCTCACAAAACTAATTACATAATCAAGTAATAAAAATTTAAATAAATGATTCCAAATCAAATCTAAAATAAATTAAACACCGTAAAAGTGTTTTATCCCAAGCAAAATATAAAATAAATTAAAACAATACAAAAGTGAAAAATAATATAATATATTATTTGTCCAAGTATAATAATTTCAACTTCACACAAATTAAATAAATTCGTTTAGGATTAAGTAATTAATGCCTTTGAAAAAAAGAATAACTTAGTTTAGTTAGATAAAATTATTTTTATGTTTATTAAATTATTTTTAATTCGTAAACGGGTCATATCGGGTCATATCAGGTCACCACGGGTTGACCCGAAATCGACCGGTTTTCTTTTCGGGTTCATCGGGTCCAACCCGATTCTGACCCGAATTCCCGAAACCTCAACCCAAACCCATTAATTTCGTGTTAGGTTCGTGTCGTGTCGAAAATTGCCACCCCTAGTTGCGGTGATACATTTGCGCCGACAAATTTGAGCGACGATCCGGGCTTTGATCGAGCCGTACCGTTCCTGATTTGTCTCGCGCCTTCAGATCCTCCTTCACGCTTCGACAAGAAGCAAAATATTAAGCAATCGTTCCGACGGAGCTAAATTACTACAGGATAAAGAACGAATAGGAAATTTGGATTTCGAAACAAAAAAGAGAGGGGTGCAACACGAGGACTTCCCAGGGGGTCACCCATCCTAGTACTACTCTCGCCCAAGCACGCTTAACTTCGGAGTTCTGATGGGATCCGGTGCATTAGTGCTGGTATGATCGCACCCGCCATGTTCCTTTCGCTTTATTCTTTTAAACTACCCCGTCCTGCGAAGCAGTGTGGCTTTTCTAGACCGAAATTCATTTTAAGCGTCAATTCAAGCATTTTCCTCTTATCCTTTTATTTATTTACTTTATATTTTTTTTTGTTATTGATTTGCACCCTGTTTTTTTCCCTCATCCCGCAACTCTAAATTATCATGAAATCAATCCTTCACGCTTGCAGTTAGGGGTGGCAATTCGGGTCCAAATCAGGTTGGCGGGTCGGGTTCGGGTCAACAGACCCGCCAGAAAATCTGTTGACCCGAACCCCGACCCGCCAACCCGTGACGGGTCAGGTATGCTGACCCGAACCCGAAAATTTCAGGTTTACGGGGCGGCGGGTCGACCCGAAATGACCCGAAACTTAATTTTAATTTATTAATTTATCACTGTAATTTCTAATAAAATCAATTTCTCACAAAACTAATTACATAATCAAGTAATAAAAATTTAAATAAATGATTCCAAATCAAATCTAAAATAAATTAAACACCGTAAAAGTGTTTTATCCCAAGCAAAATATAAAATAAATTAAAACAATACAAAAGTGAAAAATAATATAATATATTATTTGTCCAAGTATAATAATTTCAACTTCACACAAATTAAATAAATTCGTTTAGGATTAAGTAATTAATGCCTTTGAAAAAAAGAATAACTTAGTTTAGTTAGATAAAATTATTTTTATGTTTATTAAATTATTTTTAATTCGTAAACGGGTCATATCGGGTCATATCAGGTCACCACGGGTTGACCCGAAATCGACCGGTTTTCTTTTCGGGTTCATCGGGTCCAACCCGATTCTGACCCGAATTCCCGAAACCTCAACCCAAACCCATTAATTTCGTGTTAGGTTCGTGTCGTGTCGAAAATTGCCACCCCTAGTTGCGGTGATACATTTGCGCCGACAAATTTGAGCGACGATCCGGGCTTTGATCGAGCCGTACCGTTCCTGATTTGTCTCGCGCCTTCAGATCCTCCTTCACGCTTCGACAAGAAGCAAAATATTAAGCAATCGTTCCGACGGAGCTAAATTACTACAGGATAAAGAACGAATAGGAAATTTGGATTTCGAAACAAAAAAGAGAGGGGTGCAACACGAGGACTTCCCAGGGGGTCACCCATCCTAGTACTACTCTCGCCCAAGCACGCTTAACTTCGGAGTTCTGATGGGATCCGGTGCATTAGTGCTGGTATGATCGCACCCGCCATGTTCCTTTCGCTTTATTCTTTTAAACTACCCCGTCCTGCGAAGCAGTGTGGCTTTTCTAGACCGAAATTCATTTTAAGCGTCAATTCAAGCATTTTCCTCTTATCCTTTTATTTATTTACTTTATATTTTTTTTTGTTATTGATTTGCACCCTGTTTTTTTCCCTCATCCCGCAACTCTAAATTATCATGAAATCAATCCTTCACGCTTGCAGTTAGGGGTGGCAATTCGGGTCCAAATCAGGTTGGCGGGTCGGGTTCGGGTCAACAGACCCGCCAGAAAATCTGTTGACCCGAACCCCGACCCGCCAACCCGTGACGGGTCAGGTATGCTGACCCGAACCCGAAAATTTCAGGTTTACGGGGCGGCGGGTCGACCCGAAATGACCCGAAACTTAATTTTAATTTATTAATTTATCACTGTAATTTCTAATAAAATCAATTTCTCACAAAACTAATTACATAATCAAGTAATAAAAATTTAAATAAATGATTCCAAATCAAATCTAAAATAAATTAAACACCGTAAAAGTGTTTTATCCCAAGCAAAATATAAAATAAATTAAAACAATACAAAAGTGAAAAATAATATAATATATTATTTGTCCAAGTATAATAATTTCAACTTCACACAAATTAAATAAATTCGTTTAGGATTAAGTAATTAATGCCTTTGAAAAAAAGAATAACTTAGTTTAGTTAGATAAAATTATTTTTATGTTTATTAAATTATTTTTAATTCGTAAACGGGTCATATCGGGTCATATCAGGTCACCACGGGTTGACCCGAAATCGACCGGTTTTCTTTTCGGGTTCATCGGGTCCAACCCGATTCTGACCCGAATTCCCGAAACCTCAACCCAAACCCATTAATTTCGTGTTAGGTTCGTGTCGTGTTTTCAGGTCGTGTCGAAAATTGCCACCCCTAGTTGCGGTGATACATTTGCGCCGACAAATTTGAGCGACGATCCGGGCTTTGATCGAGCCGTACCGTTCCTGATTTGTCTCGCGCCTTCAGATCCTCCTTCACGCTTCGACAAGAAGCAAAATATTAAGCAATCGTTCCGACGGAGCTAAATTACTACAGGATAAAGAACGAATAGGAAATTTGGATTTCGAAACAAAAAAGAGAGGGGTGCAACACGAGGACTTCCCAGGGGGTCACCCATCCTAGTACTACTCTCGCCCAAGCACGCTTAACTTCGGAGTTCTGATTGGATCCGGTGCATTAGTGCTGGTATGATCGCACCCGCCATGTTCCTTTCGCTTTATTCTTTTAAACTACCCCGTCCTGCGAAGCAGTGTGGCTTTTCTAGACCGAAATTCATTTTAAGCGTCAATTCAAGCATTTTCCTCTTATCCTTTTATTTATTTACTTTATATTTTTTTTTGTTATTGATTTGCACCCTGTTTTTTTCCCTCATCCCGCAACTCTAAATTATCATGAAATCAATCCTTCACGCTTGCAGTTAGGGGTGGCAATTCGGGTCCAAATCAGGTTGGCGGGTCGGGTTCGGGTCAACAGACCCGCCAGAAAATCTGTTGACCCGAACCCCGACCCGCCAACCCGTGACGGGTCAGGTATGCTGACCCGAACCCGAAAATTTCAGGTTTACGGGGCGGCGGGTCGACCCGAAATGACCCGAAACTTAATTTTAATTTATTAATTTATCACTGTAATTTCTAATAAAATCAATTTCTCACAAAACTAATTACATAATCAAG
Source organism: Coffea arabica (assembly GCF_036785885.1). Classification (NCBI taxonomy): domain Eukaryota; kingdom Viridiplantae; phylum Streptophyta; class Magnoliopsida; order Gentianales; family Rubiaceae; genus Coffea; species Coffea arabica. Next base: position 46,008,417 of record NC_092331.1, on the reverse strand, counting down.
TAATAAAAATTTAAATAAATGATTCCAAATCAAATCTAAAATAAATTAAACACCGTAAAAGTGTTTTATCCCAAGCAAAATATAAAATAAATTAAAACAATACAAAAGTGAAAAATAATATAATATATTATTTGTCCAAGTATAATAATTTCAACTTCACACAAATTAAATAAATTCGTTTAGGATTAAGTAATTAATGCCTTTGAAAAAAAGAATAACTTAGTTTAGTTAGATAAAATTATTTTTATGTTTATTAAATTATTTTTAATTCGTAAACGGGTCATATCAGGTCACCACGGGTTGACCCGAAATCGACCGGTTTTCTTTTCGGGTTCATCGGGTCCAACCCGATTCTGACCCGAATTCCCGAAACCTCAACCCAAACCCATTAATTTCGTGTTAGGTTCGTGTCGTGTTTTCAGGTCGTGTCGAAAATTGCCACCCCTAGTTGCGGTGATACATTTGCGCCGACAAATTTGAGCGACGATCCGGGCTTTGATCGAGCCGTACCGTTCCTGATTTGTCTCGCGCCTTCAGATCCTCCTTCACGCTTCGACAAGAAGCAAAATATTAAGCAATCGTTCCGACGGAGCTAAATTACTACAGGATAAAGAACGAATAGGAAATTTGGATTTCGAAACAAAAAAGAGAGGGGTGCAACACGAGGACTTCCCAGGGGGTCACCCATCCTAGTACTACTCTCGCCCAAGCACGCTTAACTTCGAAGTTCTGATGGGATCCGGTGCATTAGTGCTGGTATGATCGCACCCGCCATGTTCCTTTCGCTTTATTCTTTTAAACTACCCCGTCCTGCGAAGCAGTGTGGCTTTTCTAGACCGAAATTCATTTTAAGCGTCAATTCAAGCATTTTCCTCTTATCCTTTTATTTATTTACTTTATATTTTTTTTTGTTATTGATTTGCACCCTGTTTTTTTCCCTCATCCCGCAACTCTAAATTATCATGAAATCAATCCTTCACGCTTGCAGTTAGGGGTGGCAATTCGGGTCCAAATCAGGTTGGCGGGTCGGGTTCGGGTCAACAGACCCGCCAGAAAATCTGTTGACCCGAACCCCGACCCGCCAACCCGTGACGGGTCAGGTATGCTGACCCGAACCCGAAAATTTCAGGTTTACGGGGCGGCGGGTCGACCCGAAATGACCCGAAACTTAATTTTAATTTATTAATTTATCACTGTAATTTCTAATAAAATCAATTTCTCACAAAACTAATTACATAATCAAGTAATAAAAATTTAAATAAATGATTCCAAATCAAATCTAAAATAAATTAAACACCGTAAAAGTGTTTTATCCCAAGCAAAATATAAAATAAATTAAAACAATACAAAAGTGAAAAATAATATAATATATTATTTGTCCAAGTATAATAATTTCAACTTCACACAAATTAAATAAATTCGTTTAGGATTAAGTAATTAATGCCTTTGAAAAAAAGAATAACTTAGTTTAGTTAGATAAAATTATTTTTATGTTTATTAAATTATTTTTAATTCGTAAACGGGTCATATCGGGTCATATCAGGTCACCACGGGTTGACCCGAAATCGACCGGTTTTCTTTTCGGGTTCATCGGGTCCAACCCGATTCTGACCCGAATTCCCGAAACCTCAACCCAAACCCATTAATTTCGTGTTAGGTTCGTGTCGTGTCGAAAATTGCCACCCCTAGTTGCGGTGATACATTTGCGCCGACAAATTTGAGCGACGATCCGGGCTTTGATCGAGCCGTACCGTTCCTGATTTGTCTCGCGCCTTCAGATCCTCCTTCACGCTTCGACAAGAAGCAAAATATTAAGCAATCGTTCCGACGGAGCTAAATTACTACAGGATAAAGAACGAATAGGAAATTTGGATTTCGAAACAAAAAAGAGAGGGGTGCAACACGAGGACTTCCCAGGGGGTCACCCATCCTAGTACTACTCTCGCCCAAGCACGCTTAACTTCGGAGTTCTGATGGGATCCGGTGCATTAGTGCTGGTATGATCGCACCCGCCATGTTCCTTTCGCTTTATTCTTTTAAACTACCCCGTCCTGCGAAGCAGTGTGGCTTTTCTAGACCGAAATTCATTTTAAGCGTCAATTCAAGCATTTTCCTCTTATCCTTTTATTTATTTACTTTATATTTTTTTTTGTTATTGATTTGCACCCTGTTTTTTTCCCTCATCCCGCAACTCTAAATTATCATGAAATCAATCCTTCACGCTTGCAGTTAGGGGTGGCAATTCGGGTCCAAATCAGGTTGGCGGGTCGGGTTCGGGTCAACAGACCCGCCAGAAAATCTGTTGACCCGAACCCCGACCCGCCAACCCGTGACGGGTCAGGTATGCTGACCCGAACCCGAAAATTTCAGGTTTACGGGGCGGCGGGTCGACCCGAAATGACCCGAAACTTAATTTTAATTTATTAATTTATCACTGTAATTTCTAATAAAATCAATTTCTCACAAAACTAATTACATAATCAAGTAATAAAAATTTAAATAAATGATTCCAAATCAAATCTAAAATAAATTAAACACCGTAAAAGTGTTTTATCCCAAGCAAAATATAAAATAAATTAAAACAATACAAAAGTGAAAAATAATATAATATATTATTTGTCCAAGTATAATAATTTCAACTTCACACAAATTAAATAAATTCGTTTAGGATTAAGTAATTAATGCCTTTGAAAAAAAGAATAACTTAGTTTAGTTAGATAAAATTATTTTTATGTTTATTAAATTATTTTTAATTCGTAAACGGGTCATATCGGGTCATATCAGGTCACCACGGGTTGACCCGAAATCGACCGGTTTTCTTTTCGGGTTCATCGGGTCCAACCCGATTCTGACCCGAATTCCCGAAACCTCAACCCAAACCCATTAATTTCGTGTTAGGTTCGTGTCGTGTCGAAAATTGCCACCCCTAGTTGCGGTGATACATTTGCGCCGACAAATTTGAGCGACGATCCGGGCTTTGATCGAGCCGTACCGTTCCTGATTTGTCTCGCGCCTTCAGATCCTCCTTCACGCTTCGACAAGAAGCAAAATATTAAGCAATCGTTCCGACGGAGCTAAATTACTACAGGATAAAGAACGAATAGGAAATTTGGATTTCGAAACAAAAAAGAGAGGGGTGCAACACGAGGACTTCCCAGGGGGTCACCCATCCTAGTACTACTCTCGCCCAAGCACGCTTAACTTCGAAGTTCTGATGGGATCCGGTGCATTAGTGCTGGTATGATCGCACCCGCCATGTTCCTTTCGCTTTATTCTTTTAAACTACCCCGTCCTGCGAAGCAGTGTGGCTTTTCTAGACCGAAATTCATTTTAAGCGTCAATTCAAGCATTTTCCTCTTATCCTTTTATTTATTTACTTTATATTTTTTTTTGTTATTGATTTGCACCCTGTTTTTTTCCCTCATCCCGCAACTCTAAATTATCATGAAATCAATCCTTCACGCTTGCAGTTAGGGGTGGCAATTCGGGTCCAAATCAGGTTGGCGGGTCGGGTTCGGGTCAACAGACCCGCCAGAAAATCTGTTGACCCGAACCCCGACCCGCCAACCCGTGACGGGTCAGGTATGCTGACCCGAACCCGAAAATTTCAGGTTTACGGGGCGGCGGGTCGACCCGAAATGACCCGAAACTTAATTTTAATTTATTAATTTATCACTGTAATTTCTAATAAAATCAATTTCTCACAAAACTAATTACATAATCAAGTAATAAAAATTTAAATAAATGATTCCAAATCAAATCTAAAATAAATTAAACACTGTAAAAGTGTTTTATCCCAAGCAAAATATAAAATAAATTAAAACAATACAAAAGTGAAAAATAATATAATATATTATTTGTCCAAGTATAATAATTTCAACTTCACACAAATTAAATAAATTCGTTTAGGATTAAGTAATTAATGCCTTTGAAAAAAAGAATAACTTAGTTTAGTTAGATAAAATTATTTTTATGTTTATTAAATTATTTTTAATTCGTAAACGGGTCATATCGGGTCATATCAGGTCACCACGGGTTGACCCGAAATCGACCGGTTTTCTTTTCGGGTTCATCGGGTCCAACCCGATTCTGACCCGAATTCCCGAAACCTCAACCCAAACCCATTAATTTCGTGTTAGGTTCGTGTCGTGTCGAAAATTGCCACCCCTAGTTGCGGTGATACATTTGCGCCGACAAATTTGAGCGACGATCCGGGCTTTGATCGAGCCGTACCGTTCCTGATTTGTCTCGCGCCTTCAGATCCTCCTTCACGCTTCGACAAGAAGCAAAATATTAAGCAATCGTTCCGACGGAGCTAAATTACTACAGGATAAAGAACGAATAGGAAATTTGGATTTCGAAACAAAAAAGAGAGGGGTGCAACACGAGGACTTCCCAGGGGGTCACCCATCCTAGTACTACTCTCGCCCAAGCACGCTTAACTTCGGAGTTCTGATGGGATCCGGTGCATTAGTGCTGGTATGATCGCACCCGCCATGTTCCTTTCGCTTTATTCTTTTAAACTACCCCGTCCTGCGAAGCAGTGTGGCTTTTCTAGACCGAAATTCATTTTAAGCGTCAATTCAAGCATTTTCCTCTTATCCTTTTATTTATTTACTTTATATTTTTTTTTGTTATTGATTTGCACCCTGTTTTTTTCCCTCATCCCGCAACTCTAAATTATCATGAAATCAATCCTTCACGCTTGCAGTTAGGGGTGGCAATTCGGGTCCAAATCAGGTTGGCGGGTCGGGTTCGGGTCAACAGACCCGCCAGAAAATCTGTTGACCCGAACCCCGACCCGCCAACCCGTGACGGGTCAGGTATGCTGACCCGAACCCGAAAATTTCAGGTTTACGGGGCGGCGGGTCGACCCGAAATGACCCGAAACTTAATTTTAATTTATTAATTTATCACTGTAATTTCTAATAAAATCAATTTCTCACAAAACTAATTACATAATCAAGTAATAAAAATTTAAATAAATGATTCCAAATCAAATCTAAAATAAATTAAACACCGTAAAAGTGTTTTATCCCAAGCAAAATATAAAATAAATTAAAACAATACAAAAGTGAAAAATAATATAATATATTATTTGTCCAAGTATAATAATTTCAACTTCACACAAATTAAATAAATTCGTTTAGGATTAAGTAATTAATGCCTTTGAAAAAAAGAATAACTTAGTTTAGTTAGATAAAATTATTTTTATGTTTATTAAATTATTTTTAATTCGTAAACGGGTCATATCGGGTCATATCAGGTCACCACGGGTTGACCCGAAATCGACCGGTTTTCTTTTCGGGTTCATCGGGTCCAACCCGATTCTGACCCGAATTCCCGAAACCTCAACCCAAACCCATTAATTTCGTGTTAGGTTCGTGTCGTGTCGAAAATTGCCACCCCTAGTTGCGGTGATACATTTGCGCCGACAAATTTGAGCGACGATCCGGGCTTTGATCGAGCCGTACCGTTCCTGATTTGTCTCGCGCCTTCAGATCCTCCTTCACGCTTCGACAAGAAGCAAAATATTAAGCAATCGTTCCGACGGAGCTAAATTACTACAGGATAAAGAACGAATAGGAAATTTGGATTTCGAAACAAAAAAGAGAGGGGTGCAACACGAGGACTTCCCAGGGGGTCACCCATCCTAGTACTACTCTCGCCCAAGCACGCTTAACTTCGGAGTTCTGATGGGATCCGGTGCATTAGTGCTGGTATGATCGCACCCGCCATGTTCCTTTCGCTTTATTCTTTTAAACTACCCCGTCCTGCGAAGCAGTGTGGCTTTTCTAGACCGAAATTCATTTTAAGCGTCAATTCAAGCATTTTCCTCTTATCCTTTTATTTATTTACTTTATATTTTTTTTTGTTATTGATTTGCACCCTGTTTTTTTCCCTCATCCCGCAACTCTAAATTATCATGAAATCAATCCTTCACGCTTGCAGTTAGGGGTGGCAATTCGGGTCCAAATCAGGTTGGCGGGTCGGGTTCGGGTCAACAGACCCGCCAGAAAATCTGTTGACCCGAACCCCGACCCGCCAACCCGTGACGGGTCAGGTATGCTGACCCGAACCCGAAAATTTCAGGTTTACGGGGCGGCGGGTCGACCCGAAATGACCCGAAACTTAATTTTAATTTATTAATTTATCACTGTAATTTCTAATAAAATCAATTTCTCACAAAACTAATTACATAATCAAGTAATAAAAATTTAAATAAATGATTCCAAATCAAATCTAAAATAAATTAAACACCGTAAAAGTGTTTTATCCCAAGCAAAATATAAAATAAATTAAAACAATACAAAAGTGAAAAATAATATAATATATTATTTGTCCAAGTATAATAATTTCAACTTCACACAAATTAAATAAATTCGTTTAGGATTAAGTAATTAATGCCTTTGAAAAAAAGAATAACTTAGTTTAGTTAGATAAAATTATTTTTATGTTTATTAAATTATTTTTAATTCGTAAACGGGTCATATCGGGTCATATCAGGTCACCACGGGTTGACCCGAAATCGACCGGTTTTCTTTTCGGGTTCATCGGGTCCAACCCGATTCTGACCCGAATTCCCGAAACCTCAACCCAAACCCATTAATTTCGTGTTAGGTTCGTGTCGTGTTTTCAGGTCGTGTCGAAAATTGCCACCCCTAGTTGCGGTGATACATTTGCGCCGACAAATTTGAGCGACGATCCGGGCTTTGATCGAGCCGTACCGTTCCTGATTTGTCTCGCGCCTTCAGATCCTCCTTCACGCTTCGACAAGAAGCAAAATATTAAGCAATCGTTCCGACGGAGCTAAATTACTACAGGATAAAGAACGAATAGGAAATTTGGATTTCGAAACAAAAAAGAGAGGGGTGCAACACGAGGACTTCCCAGGGGGTCACCCATCCTAGTACTACTCTCGCCCAAGCACGCTTAACTTCGGAGTTCTGATTGGATCCGGTGCATTAGTGCTGGTATGATCGCACCCGCCATGTTCCTTTCGCTTTATTCTTTTAAACTACCCCGTCCTGCGAAGCAGTGTGGCTTTTCTAGACCGAAATTCATTTTAAGCGTCAATTCAAGCATTTTCCTCTTATCCTTTTATTTATTTACTTTATATTTTTTTTTGTTATTGATTTGCACCCTGTTTTTTTCCCTCATCCCGCAACTCTAAATTATCATGAAATCAATCCTTCACGCTTGCAGTTAGGGGTGGCAATTCGGGTCCAAATCAGGTTGGCGGGTCGGGTTCGGGTCAACAGACCCGCCAGAAAATCTGTTGACCCGAACCCCGACCCGCCAACCCGTGACGGGTCAGGTATGCTGACCCGAACCCGAAAATTTCAGGTTTACGGGGCGGCGGGTCGACCCGAAATGACCCGAAACTTAATTTTAATTTATTAATTTATCACTGTAATTTCTAATAAAATCAATTTCTCACAAAACTAATTACATAATCAAGTAATAAAAATTTAAATAAATGATTCCAAATCAAATCTAAAATAAATTAAACACCGTAAAAGTGTTTTATCCCAAGCAAAATATAAAATAAATTAAAACAATACAAAAGTGAAAAATAATATAATATATTATTTGTCCAAGTATAATAATTTCAACTTCACACAAATTAAATAAATTCGTTTAGGATTAAGTAATTAATGCCTTTGAAAAAAAGAATAACTTAGTTTAGTTAGATAAAATTATTTTTATGTTTATTAAATTATTTTTAATTCGTAAACGGGTCATATCGGGTCATATCAGGTCACCACGGGTTGACCCGAAATCGACCGGTTTTCTTTTCGGGTTCATCGGGTCCAACCCGATTCTGACCCGAATTCCCGAAACCTCAACCCAAACCCATTAATTTCGTGTTAGGTTCGTGTCGTGTCGAAAATTGCCACCCCTAGTTGCGGTGATACATTTGCGCCGACAAATTTGAGCGACGATCCGGGCTTTGATCGAGCCGTACCGTTCCTGATTTGTCTCGCGCCTTCAGATCCTCCTTCACGCTTCGACAAGAAGCAAAATATTAAGCAATCGTTCCGACGGAGCTAAATTACTACAGGATAAAGAACGAATAGGAAATTTGGATTTCGAAACAAAAAAGAGAGGGGTGCAACACGAGGACTTCCCAGGGGGTCACCCATCCTAGTACTACTCTCGCCCAAGCACGCTTAACTTCGGAGTTCTGATGGGATCCGGTGCATTAGTGCTGGTATGATCGCACCCGCCATGTTCCTTTCGCTTTATTCTTTTAAACTACCCCGTCCTGCGAAGCAGTGTGGCTTTTCTAGACCGAAATTCATTTTAAGCGTCAATTCAAGCATTTTCGTCTTATCCTTTTATTTATTTACTTTATATTTTTTTTTGTTATTGATTTGCACCCTGTTTTTTTCCCTCATCCCGCAACTCTAAATTATCATTAAATCAATCCTTCACGCTTGCAGTTAGGGGTGGCAATTCGGGTCCAAATCAGGTTGGCGGGTCGGGTTCGGGTCAACAGACCCGCCAGAAAATCTGTTGACCCGAACCCCGACCCGCCAACCCGTGACGGGTCAGGTATGCTGACCCGAACCCGAAAATTTCAGGTTTACGGGGCGGCGGGTCGACCCGAAATGACCCGAAACTTAATTTTAATTTATTAATTTATCACTGTAATTTCTAATAAAATCAATTTCTCACAAAACTAATTACATAATCAAGTAATAAAAATTTAAATAAATGATTCCAAATCAAATCTAAAATAAATTAAACACCGTAAAAGTGTTTTATCCCAAGCAAAATATAAAATAAATTAAAACAATACAAAAGTGAAAAATAATATAATATATTATTTGTCCAAGTATAATAATTTCAACTTCACACAAATTAAATAAATTCGTTTAGGATTAAGTAATTAATGCCTTTGAAAAAAAGAATAACTTAGTTTAGTTAGATAAAATTATTTTTATGTTTATTAAATTATTTTTAATTCGTAAACGGGTCATATCGGGTCATATCAGGTCACCACGGGTTGACCCGAAATCGACCGGTTTTCTTTTCGGGTTCATCGGGTCCAACCCGATTCTGACCCGAATTCCCGAAACCTCAACCCAAACCCATTAATTTCGTGTTAGGTTCGTGTCGTGTCGAAAATTGCCACCCCTAGTTGCGGTGATACATTTGCGCCGACAAATTTGAGCGACGATCCGGGCTTTGATCGAGCCGTACCGTTCCTGATTTGTCTCGCGCCTTCAGATCCTCCTTCACGCTTCGACAAGAAGCAAAATATTAAGCAATCGTTCCGACGGAGCTAAATTACTACAGGATAAAGAACGAATAGGAAATTTGGATTTCGAAACAAAAAAGAGAGGGGTGCAACACGAGGACTTCCCAGGGGGTCACCCATCCTAGTACTACTCTCGCCCAAGCACGCTTAACTTCGAAGTTCTGATGGGATCCGGTGCATTAGTGCTGGTATGATCGCACCCGCCATGTTCCTTTCGCTTTATTCTTTTAAACTACCCCGTCCTGCGAAGCAGTGTGGCTTTTCTAGACCGAAATTCATTTTAAGCGTCAATTCAAGCATTTTCCTCTTATCCTTTTATTTATTTACTTTATATTTTTTTTTGTTATTGATTTGCACCCTGTTTTTTTCCCTCATCCCGCAACTCTAAATTATCATGAAATCAATCCTTCACGCTTGCAGTTAGGGGTGGCAATTCGGGTCCAAATCAGGTTGGCGGGTCGGGTTCGGGTCAACAGACCCGCCAGAAAATCTGTTGACCCGAACCCCGACCCGCCAACCCGTGACGGGTCAGGTATGCTGACCCGAACCCGAAAATTTCAGGTTTACGGGGAGGCGGGTCGACCCGAAATGACCCGAAACTTAATTTTAATTTATTAATTTATCACTGTAATTTCTAATAAAATCAATTTCTCACAAAACTAATTACATAATCAAGTAATAAAAATTTAAATAAATGATTCCAAATCTAATCTAAAATAAATTAAACACCGTAAAAGTGTTTTATCCCAAGCAAAATATAAAATAAATTAAAACAATACAAAAGTGAAAAATAATATAATATATTATTTGTCCAAGTATAATAATTTCAACTTCACACAAATTAAATAAATTCGTTTAGGATTAAGTAATTAATGCCTTTGAAAAAAAGAATAACTTAGTTTAGTTAGATAAAATTATTTTTATGTTTATTAAATTATTTTTAATTCGTAAACGGGTCATATCGGGTCATATCAGGTCACCACGGGTTGACCCGAAATCGACCGGTTTTCTTTTCGGGTTCATCGGGTCCAACCCGATTCTGACCCGAATTCCCGAAACCTCAACCCAAACCCATTAATTTCGTGTTAGGTTCGTGTCGTGTCGAAAATTGCCACCCCTAGTTGCGGTGATACATTTGCGCCGACAAATTTGAGCGACGATCCGGGCTTTGATCGAGCCGTACCGTTCCTGATTTGTCTCGCGCCTTCAGATCCTCCTTCACGCTTCGACAAGAAGCAAAATATTAAGCAATCGTTCCGACGGAGCTAAATTACTACAGGATAAAGAACGAATAGGAAATTTGGATTTCGAAACAAAAAAGAGAGGGGTGCAACACGAGGACTTCCCAGGGGGTCACCCATCCTAGTACTACTCTCGCCCAAGCACGCTTAACTTCGGAGTTCTGATGGGATCCGGTGCATTAGTGCTGGTATGATCGCACCCGCCATGTTCCTTTCGCTTTATTCTTTTAAACTACCCCGTCCTGCGAAGCAGTGTGGCTTTTCTAGACCGAAATTCATTTTAAGCGTCAATTCAAGCATTTTCCTCTTATCCTTTTATTTATTTACTTTATATTTTTTTTTGTTATTGATTTGCACCCTGTTTTTTTCCCTCATCCCGCAACTCTAAATTATCATGAAATCAATCCTTCACGCTTGCAGTTAGGGGTGGCAATTCGGGTCCAAATCAGGTTGGCGGGTCGGGTTCGGGTCAACAGACCCGCCAGAAAATCTGTTGACCCGAACCCCGACCCGCCAACCCGTGACGGGTCAGGTATGCTGACCCGAACCCGAAAATTTCAGGTTTACGGGGCGGCGGGTCGACCCGAAATGACCCGAAACTTAATTTTAATTTATTAATTTATCACTGTAATTTCTAATAAAATCAATTTCTCACAAAACTAATTACATAATCAAGTAATAAAAATTTAAATAAATGATTCCAAATCAAATCTAAAATAAATTAAACACCGTAAAAGTGTTTTATCCCAAGCAAAATATAAAATAAATTAAAACAATACAAAAGTGAAAAATAATATAATATATTATTTGTCCAAGTATAATAATTTCAACTTCACACAAATTAAATAAATTCGTTTAGGATTAAGTAATTAATGCCTTTGAAAAAAAGAATAACTTAGTTTAGTTAGATAAAATTATTTTTATGTTTATTAAATTATTTTTAATTCGTAAACGGGTCATATCGGGTCATATCAGGTCACCACGGGTTGACCCGAAATCGACCGGTTTTCTTTTCGGGTTCATCGGGTCCAACCCGATTCTGACCCGAATTCCCGAAACCTCAACCCAAACCCATTAATTTCGTGTTAGGTTCGTGTCGTGTCGAAAATTGCCACCCCTAGTTGCGGTGATACATTTGCGCCGACAAATTTGAGCGACGATCCGGGCTTTGATCGAGCCGTACCGTTCCTGATTTGTCTCGCGCCTTCGGATCCTCCTTCACGCTTCGACAAGAAGCAAAATATTAAGCAATCGTTCCGACGGAGCTAAATTACTACAGGATAAAGAACGAATAGGAAATTTGGATTTCGAAACAAAAAAGAGAGGGGTGCAACACGAGGACTTCCCAGGGGGTCACCCATCCTAGTACTACTCTCGCCCAAGCACGCTTAACTTCGGAGTTCTGATGGGATCCGGTGCATTAGTGCTGGTATGATCGCACCCGCCATGTTCCTTTCGCGTTATTCTTTTAAACTACCCCGTCCTGCGAAGCAGTGTGGCTTTTCTAGACCGAAATTCATTTTAAGCGTCAATTCAAGCATTTTCCTCTTATCCTTTTATTTATTTACTTTATATTTTTTTTTGTTATTGATTTGCACCCTGTTTTTTTCCCTCATCCCGCAACTCTAAATTATCATGAAATCAATCCTTCACGCTTGCAGTTAGGGGTGGCAATTCGGGTCCAAATCAGGTTGGCGGGTCGGGTTCGGGTCAACAGACCCGCCAGAAAATCTGTTGACCCGAACCCCGACCCGCCAACCCGTGACGGGTCAGGTATGCTGACCCGAACCCGAAAATTTCAGGTTTACGGGGCGGCGGGTCGACCCGAAATGACCCGAAACTTAATTTTAATTTATTAATTTATCACTGTAATTTCTAATAAAATCAATTTCTCACAAAACTAATTACATAATCAAGTAATAAAAATTTAAATAAATGATTCCAAATCAAATCTAAAATAAATTAAACACCGTAAAAGTGTTTTATCCCAAGCAAAATATAAAATAAATTAAAACAATACAAAAGTGAAAAATAATATAATATATTATTTGTCCAAGTACAATAATTTCAACTTCACACAAATTAAATAAATTCGTTTAGGATTAAGTAATTAATGCCTTTGAAAAAAAGAATAACTTAGTTTAGTTAGATAAAATTATTTTTATGTTTATTAAATTATTTTTAATTCGTAAACGGGTCATATCGGGTCATATCAGGTCACCACGGGTTGACCCGAAATCGACCGGTTTTCTTTTCGGGTTCATCGGGTCCAACCCGATTCTGACCCGAATTCCCGAAACCTCAACCCAAACCCATTAATTTCGTGTTAGGTTCGTGTCGTGTTTTCAGGTCGTGTCGAAAATTGCCACCCCTAGTTGCGGTGATACATTTGCGCCGACAAATTTGAGCGACGATCCGGGCTTTGATCGAGCCGTACCGTTCCTGATTTGTCTCGCGCCTTCAGATCCTCCTTCACGCTTCGACAAGAAGCAAAATATTAAGCAATCGTTCCGACGGAGCTAAATTACTACAGGATAAAGAACGAATAGGAAATTTGGATTTCGAAACAAAAAAGAGAGGGGTGCAACACGAGGACTTCCCAGGGGGTCACCCATCCTAGTACTACTCTCGCCCAAGCACGCTTAACTTCGGAGTTCTGATTGGATCCGGTGCATTAGTGCTGGTATGATCGCACCCGCCATGTTCCTTTCGCTTTATTCTTTTAAACTACCCCGTCCTGCGAAGCAGTGTGGCTTTTCTAGACCGAAATTCATTTTAAGCGTCAATTCAAGCATTTTCCTCTTATCCTTTTATTTATTTACTTTATATTTTTTTTTGTTATTGATTTGCACCCTGTTTTTTTCCCTCATCCCGCAACTCTAAATTATCATGAAATCAATCCTTCACGCTTGCAGTTAGGGGTGGCAATTCGGGTCCAAATCAGGTTGGCGGGTCGGGTTCGGGTCAACAGACCCGCCAGAAAATCTGTTGACCCGAACCCCGACCCGCCAACCCGTGACGGGTCAGGTATGCTGACCCGAACCCGAAAATTTCAGGTTTACGGGGCGGCGGGTCGACCCGAAATGACCCGAAACTTAATTTTAATTTATTAATTTATCACTGTAATTTCTAATAAAATCAATTTCTCACAAAACTAATTACATAATCAAGTAATAAAAATTTAAATAAATGATTCCAAATCAAATCTAAAATAAATTAAACACCGTAAAAGTGTTTTATCCCAAGCAAAATATAAAATAAATTAAAACAATACAAAAGTGAAAAATAATATAATATATTATTTGTCCAAGTATAATAATTTCAACTTCACACAAATTAAATAAATTCGTTTAGGATTAAGTAATTAATGCCTTTGAAAAAAAGAATAACTTAGTTTAGTTAGATAAAATTATTTTTATGTTTATTAAATTATTTTTAATTCGTAAACGGGTCATATCGGGTCATATCAGGTCACCACGGGTTGACCCGAAATCGACCGGTTTTCTTTTCGGGTTCATCGGGTCCAACCCGATTCTGACCCGAATTCCCGAAACCTCAACCCAAACCCATTAATTTCGTGTTAGGTTCGTGTCGTGTCGAAAATTGCCACCCCTAGTTGCGGTGATACATTTGCGCCGACAAATTTGAGCGACGATCCGGGCTTTGATCGAGCCGTACCGTTCCTGATTTGTCTCGCGCCTTCAGATCCTCCTTCACGCTTCGACAAGAAGCAAAATATTAAGCAATCGTTCCGACGGAGCTAAATTACTACAGGATAAAGAACGAATAGGAAATTTGGATTTCGAAACAAAAAAGAGAGGGGTGCAACACGAGGACTTCCCAGGGGGTCACCCATCCTAGTACTACTCTCGCCCAAGCACGCTTAACTTCGGAGTTCTGATGGGATCCGGTGCATTAGTGCTGGTATGATCGCACCCGCCATGTTCCTTTCGCTTTATTCTTTTAAACTACCCCGTCCTGCGAAGCAGTGTGGCTTTTCTAGACCGAAATTCATTTTAAGCGTCAATTCAAGCATTTTCCTCTTATCCTTTTATTTATTTACTTTATATTTTTTTTTGTTATTGATTTGCACCCTGTTTTTTTCCCTCATCCCGCAACTCTAAATTATCATGAAATCAATCCTTCACGCTTGCAGTTAGGGGTGGCAATTCGGGTCCAAATCAGGTTGGCGGGTCGGGTTCGGGTCAACAGACCCGCCAGAAAATCTGTTGACCCGAACCCCGACCCGCCAACCCGTGACGGGTCAGGTATGCTGACCCGAACCCGAAAATTTCAGGTTTACGGGGCGGCGGGTCGACCCGAAATGACCCGAAACTTAATTTTAATTTATTAATTTATCACTGTAATTTCTAATAAAATCAATTTCTCACAAAACTAATTACATAATCAAGTAATAAAAATTTAAATAAATGATTCCAAATCAAATCTAAAATAAATTAAACACCGTAAAAGTGTTTTATCCCAAGCAAAATATAAAATAAATTAAAACAATACAAAAGTGAAAAATAATATAATATATTATTTGTCCAAGTATAATAATTTCAACTTCACACAAATTAAATAAATTCGTTTAGGATTAAGTAATTAATGCCTTTGAAAAAAAGAATAACTTAGTTTAGTTAGATAAAATTATTTTTATGTTTATTAAATTATTTTTAATTCGTAAACGGGTCATATCGGGTCATATCAGGTCACCACGGGTTGACCCGAAATCGACCGGTTTTCTTTTCGGGTTCATCGGGTCCAACCCGATTCTGACCCGAATTCCCGAAACCTCAACCCAAACCCATTAATTTCGTGTTAGGTTCGTGTCGTGTTTTCAGGTCGTGTCGAAAATTGCCACCCCTAGTTGCGGTGATACATTTGCGCCGACAAATTTGAGCGACGATCCGGGCTTTGATCGAGCCGTACCGTTCCTGATTTGTCTCGCGCCTTCAGATCCTCCTTCACGCTTCGACAAGAAGCAAAATATTAAGCAATCGTTCCGACGGAGCTAAATTACTACAGGATAAAGAACGAATAGGAAATTTGGATTTCGAAACAAAAAAGAGAGGGGTGCAACACGAGGACTTCCCAGGGGGTCACCCATCCTAGTACTACTCTCGCCCAAGCACGCTTAACTTCGGAGTTCTGATTGGATCCGGTGCATTAGTGCTGGTATGATCGCACCCGCCATGTTCCTTTCGCTTTATTCTTTTAAACTACCCCGTCCTGCGAAGCAGTGTGGCTTTTCTAGACCGAAATTCATTTTAAGCGTCAATTCAAGCATTTTCCTCTTATCCTTTTATTTATTTACTTTATATTTTTTTTTGTTATTGATTTGCACCCTGTTTTTTTCCCTCATCCCGCAACTCTAAATTATCATGAAATCAATCCTTCACGCTTGCAGTTAGGGGTGGCAATTCGGGTCCAAATCAGGTTGGCGGGTCGGGTTCGGGTCAACAGACCCGCCAGAAAATCTGTTGACCCGAACCCCGACCCGCCAACCCGTGACGGGTCAGGTATGCTGACCCGAACCCGAAAATTTCAGGTTTACGGGGCGGCGGGTCGACCCGAAATGACCCGAAACTTAATTTTAATTTATTAATTTATCACTGTAATTTCTAATAAAATCAATTTCTCACAAAACTAATTACATAATCAAGTAATAAAAATTTAAATAAATGATTCCAAATCAAATCTAAAATAAATTAAACACCGTAAAAGTGTTTTATCCCAAGCAAAATATAAAATAAATTAAAACAATACAAAAGTGAAAAATAATATAATATATTATTTGTCCAAGTATAATAATTTCAACTTCACACAAATTAAATAAATTCGTTTAGGATTAAGTAATTAATGCCTTTGAAAAAAAGAATAACTTAGTTTAGTTAGATAAAATTATTTTTATGTTTATTAAATTATTTTTAATTCGTAAACGGGTCATATCGGGTCATATCAGGTCACCACGGGTTGACCCGAAATCGACCGGTTTTCTTTTCGGGTTCATCGGGTCCAACCCGATTCTGACCCGAATTCCCGAAACCTCAACCCAAACCCATTAATTTCGTGTTAGGTTCGTGTCGTGTCGAAAATTGCCACCCCTAGTTGCGGTGATACATTTGCGCCGACAAATTTGAGCGACGATCCGGGCTTTGATCGAGCCGTACCGTTCCTGATTTGTCTCGCGCCTTCAGATCCTCCTTCACGCTTCGACAAGAAGCAAAATATTAAGCAATCGTTCCGACGGAGCTAAATTACTACAGGATAAAGAACGAATAGGAAATTTGGATTTCGAAACAAAAAAGAGAGGGGTGCAACACGAGGACTTCCCAGGGGGTCACCCATCCTAGTACTACTCTCGCCCAAGCACGCTTAACTTCGAAGTTCTGATGGGATCCGGTGCATTAGTGCTGGTATGATCGCACCCGCCATGTTCCTTTCGCTTTATTCTTTTAAACTACCCCGTCCTGCGAAGCAGTGTGGCTTTTCTAGACCGAAATTCATTTTAAGCGTCAATTCAAGCATTTTCCTCTTATCCTTTTATTTATTTACTTTATATTTTTTTTTGTTATTGATTTGCACCCTGTTTTTTTCCCTCATCCCGCAACTCTAAATTATCATGAAATCAATCCTTCACGCTTGCAGTTAGGGGTGGCAATTCGGGTCCAAATCAGGTTGGCGGGTCGGGTTCGGGTCAACAGACCCGCCAGAAAATCTGTTGACCCGAACCCCGACCCGCCAACCCGTGACGGGTCAGGTATGCTGACCCGAACCCGAAAATTTCAGGTTTACGGGGCGGCGGGTCGACCCGAAATGACCCGAAACTTAATTTTAATTTATTAATTTATCACTGTAATTTCTAATAAAATCAATTTCTCACAAAACTAATTACATAATCAAGTAATAAAAATTTAAATAAATGATTCCAAATCAAATCTAAAATAAATTAAACACCGTAAAAGTGTTTTATCCCAAGCAAAATATAAAATAAATTAAAACAATACAAAAGTGAAAAATAATATAATATATTATTTGTCCAAGTATAATAATTTCAACTTCACACAAATTAAATAAATTCGTTTAGGATTAAGTAATTAATGCCTTTGAAAAAAAGAATAACTTAGTTTAGTTAGATAAAATTATTTTTATGTTTATTAAATTATTTTTAATTCGTAAACGGGTCATATCGGGTCATATCAGGTCACCACGGGTTGACCCGAAATCGACCGGTTTTCTTTTCGGGTTCATCGGGTCCAACCCGATTCTGACCCGAATTCCCGAAACCTCAACCCAAACCCATTAATTTCGTGTTAGGTTCGTGTCGTGTCGAAAATTGCCACCCCTAGTTGCGGTGATACATTTGCGCCGA
The DNA here is from genome assembly GCF_036785885.1 of Coffea arabica. Lineage (NCBI taxonomy): Eukaryota > Viridiplantae > Streptophyta > Magnoliopsida > Gentianales > Rubiaceae > Coffea > Coffea arabica. Next base: position 45,990,533 of record NC_092331.1, on the reverse strand, counting down.
CAAATTTGAGCGACGATCCGGGCTTTGATCGAGCCGTACCGTTCCTGATTTGTCTCGCGCCTTCAGATCCTCCTTCACGCTTCGACAAGAAGCAAAATATTAAGCAATCGTTCCGACGGAGCTAAATTACTACAGGATAAAGAACGAATAGGAAATTTGGATTTCGAAACAAAAAAGAGAGGGGTGCAACACGAGGACTTCCCAGGGGGTCACCCATCCTAGTACTACTCTCGCCCAAGCACGCTTAACTTCGGAGTTCTGATTGGATCCGGTGCATTAGTGCTGGTATGATCGCACCCGCCATGTTCCTTTCGCTTTATTCTTTTAAACTACCCCGTCCTGCGAAGCAGTGTGGCTTTTCTAGACCGAAATTCATTTTAAGCGTCAATTCAAGCATTTTCCTCTTATCCTTTTATTTATTTACTTTATATTTTTTTTTGTTATTGATTTGCACCCTGTTTTTTTCCCTCATCCCGCAACTCTAAATTATCATGAAATCAATCCTTCACGCTTGCAGTTAGGGGTGGCAATTCGGGTCCAAATCAGGTTGGCGGGTCGGGTTCGGGTCAACAGACCCGCCAGAAAATCTGTTGACCCGAACCCCGACCCGCCAACCCGTGACGGGTCAGGTATGCTGACCCGAACCCGAAAATTTCAGGTTTACGGGGCGGCGGGTCGACCCGAAATGACCCGAAACTTAATTTTAATTTATTAATTTATCACTGTAATTTCTAATAAAATCAATTTCTCACAAAACTAATTACATAATCAAGTAATAAAAATTTAAATAAATGATTCCAAATCAAATCTAAAATAAATTAAACACCGTAAAAGTGTTTTATCCCAAGCAAAATATAAAATAAATTAAAACAATACAAAAGTGAAAAATAATATAATATATTATTTGTCCAAGTATAATAATTTCAACTTCACACAAATTAAATAAATTCGTTTAGGATTAAGTAATTAATGCCTTTGAAAAAAAGAATAACTTAGTTTAGTTAGATAAAATTATTTTTATGTTTATTAAATTATTTTTAATTCGTAAACGGGTCATATCGGGTCATATCAGGTCACCACGGGTTGACCCGAAATCGACCGGTTTTCTTTTCGGGTTCATCGGGTCCAACCCGATTCTGACCCGAATTCCCGAAACCTCAACCCAAACCCATTAATTTCGTGTTAGGTTCGTGTCGTGTCGAAAATTGCCACCCCTAGTTGCGGTGATACATTTGCGCCGACAAATTTGAGCGACGATCCGGGCTTTGATCGAGCCGTACCGTTCCTGATTTGTCTCGCGCCTTCAGATCCTCCTTCACGCTTCGACAAGAAGCAAAATATTAAGCAATCGTTCCGACGGAGCTAAATTACTACAGGATAAAGAACGAATAGGAAATTTGGATTTCGAAACAAAAAAGAGAGGGGTGCAACACGAGGACTTCCCAGGGGGTCACCCATCCTAGTACTACTCTCGCCCAAGCACGCTTAACTTCGGAGTTCTGATGGGATCCGGTGCATTAGTGCTGGTATGATCGCACCCGCCATGTTCCTTTCGCTTTATTCTTTTAAACTACCCCGTCCTGCGAAGCAGTGTGGCTTTTCTAGACCGAAATTCATTTTAAGCGTCAATTCAAGCATTTTCCTCTTATCCTTTTATTTATTTACTTTATATTTTTTTTTGTTATTGATTTGCACCCTGTTTTTTTCCCTCATCCCGCAACTCTAAATTATCATGAAATCAATCCTTCACGCTTGCAGTTAGGGGTGGCAATTCGGGTCCAAATCAGGTTGGCGGGTCGGGTTCGGGTCAACAGACCCGCCAGAAAATCTGTTGACCCGAACCCCGACCCGCCAACCCGTGACGGGTCAGGTATGCTGACCCGAACCCGAAAATTTCAGGTTTACGGGGCGGCGGGTCGACCCGAAATGACCCGAAACTTAATTTTAATTTATTAATTTATCACTGTAATTTCTAATAAAATCAATTTCTCACAAAACTAATTACATAATCAAGTAATAAAAATTTAAATAAATGATTCCAAATCAAATCTAAAATAAATTAAACACCGTAAAAGTGTTTTATCCCAAGCAAAATATAAAATAAATTAAAACAATACAAAAGTGAAAAATAATATAATATATTATTTGTCCAAGTATAATAATTTCAACTTCACACAAATTAAATAAATTCGTTTAGGATTAAGTAATTAATGCCTTTGAAAAAAAGAATAACTTAGTTTAGTTAGATAAAATTATTTTTATGTTTATTAAATTATTTTTAATTCGTAAACGGGTCATATCGGGTCATATCAGGTCACCACGGGTTGACCCGAAATCGACCGGTTTTCTTTTCGGGTTCATCGGGTCCAACCCGATTCTGACCCGAATTCCCGAAACCTCAACCCAAACCCATTAATTTCGTGTTAGGTTCGTGTCGTGTCGAAAATTGCCACCCCTAGTTGCGGTGATACATTTGCGCCGACAAATTTGAGCGACGATCCGGGCTTTGATCGAGCCGTACCGTTCCTGATTTGTCTCGCGCCTTCAGATCCTCCTTCACGCTTCGACAAGAAGCAAAATATTAAGCAATCGTTCCGACGGAGCTAAATTACTACAGGATAAAGAACGAATAGGAAATTTGGATTTCGAAACAAAAAAGAGAGGGGTGCAACACGAGGACTTCCCAGGGGGTCACCCATCCTAGTACTACTCTCGCCCAAGCACGCTTAACTTCGGAGTTCTGATGGGATCCGGTGCATTAGTGCTGGTATGATCGCACCCGCCATGTTCCTTTCGCTTTATTCTTTTAAACTACCCCGTCCTGCGAAGCAGTGTGGCTTTTCTAGACCGAAATTCATTTTAAGCGTCAATTCAAGCATTTTCCTCTTATCCTTTTATTTATTTACTTTATATTTTTTTTTGTTATTGATTTGCACCCTGTTTTTTTCCCTCATCCCGCAACTCTAAATTATCATGAAATCAATCCTTCACGCTTGCAGTTAGGGGTGGCAATTCGGGTCCAAATCAGGTTGGCGGGTCGGGTTCGGGTCAACAGACCCGCCAGAAAATCTGTTGACCCGAACCCCGACCCGCCAACCCGTGACGGGTCAGGTATGCTGACCCGAACCCGAAAATTTCAGGTTTACGGGGCGGCGGGTCGACCCGAAATGACCCGAAACTTAATTTTAATTTATTAATTTATCACTGTAATTTCTAATAAAATCAATTTCTCACAAAACTAATTACATAATCAAGTAATAAAAATTTAAATAAATGATTCCAAATCAAATCTAAAATAAATTAAACACCGTAAAAGTGTTTTATCCCAAGCAAAATTTAAAATAAATTAAAACAATACAAAAGTGAAAAATAATATAATATATTATTTGTCCAAGTATAATAATTTCAACTTCACACAAATTAAATAAATTCGTTTAGGATTAAGTAATTAATGCCTTTGAAAAAAAGAATAACTTAGTTTAGTTAGATAAAATTATTTTTATGTTTATTAAATTATTTTTAATTCGTAAACGGGTCATATCGGGTCATATCAGGTCACCACGGGTTGACCCGAAATCGACCGGTTTTCTTTTCGGGTTCATCGGGTCCAACCCGATTCTGACCCGAATTCCCGAAACCTCAACCCAAACCCATTAATTTCGTGTTAGGTTCGTGTCGTGTCGAAAATTGCCACCCCTAGTTGCGGTGATACATTTGCGCCGACAAATTTGAGCGACGATCCGGGCTTTGATCGAGCCGTACCGTTCCTGATTTGTCTCGCGCCTTCAGATCCTCCTTCACGCTTCGACAAGAAGCAAAATATTAAGCAATCGTTCCGACGGAGCTAAATTACTACAGGATAAAGAACGAATAGGAAATTTGGATTTCGAAACAAAAAAGAGAGGGGTGCAACACGAGGACTTCCCAGGGGGTCACCCATCCTAGTACTACTCTCGCCCAAGCACGCTTAACTTCGGAGTTCTGATGGGATCCGGTGCATTAGTGCTGGTATGATCGCACCCGCCATGTTCCTTTCGCTTTATTCTTTTAAACTACCCCGTCCTGCGAAGCAGTGTGGCTTTTCTAGACCGAAATTCATTTTAAGCGTCAATTCAAGCATTTTCCTCTTATCCTTTTATTTATTTACTTTATATTTTTTTTTGTTATTGATTTGCACCCTGTTTTTTTCCCTCATCCCGCAACTCTAAATTATCATGAAATCAATCCTTCACGCTTGCAGTTAGGGGTGGCAATTCGGGTCCAAATCAGGTTGGCGGGTCGGGTTCGGGTCAACAGACCCGCCAGAAAATCTGTTGACCCGAACCCCGACCCGCCAACCCGTGACGGGTCAGGTATGCTGACCCGAACCCGAAAATTTCAGGTTTACGGGGCGGCGGGTCGACCCGAAATGACCCGAAACTTAATTTTAATTTATTAATTTATCACTGTAATTTCTAATAAAATCAATTTCTCACAAAACTAATTACATAATCAAGTAATAAAAATTTAAATAAATGATTCCAAATCAAATCTAAAATAAATTAAACACCGTAAAAGTGTTTTATCCCAAGCAAAATATAAAATAAATTAAAACAATACAAAAGTGAAAAATAATATAATATATTATTTGTCCAAGTATAATAATTTCAACTTCACACAAATTAAATAAATTCGTTTAGGATTAAGTAATTAATGCCTTTGAAAAAAAGAATAACTTAGTTTAGTTAGATAAAATTATTTTTATGTTTATTAAATTATTTTTAATTCGTAAACGGGTCATATCGGGTCATATCAGGTCACCACGGGTTGACCCGAAATCGACCGGTTTTCTTTTCGGGTTCATCGGGTCCAACCCGATTCTGACCCGAATTCCCGAAACCTCAACCCAAACCCATTAATTTCGTGTTAGGTTCGTGTCGTGTCGAAAATTGCCACCCCTAGTTGCGGTGATACATTTGCGCCGACAAATTTGAGCGACGATCCGGGCTTTGATCGAGCCGTACCGTTCCTGATTTGTCTCGCGCCTTCAGATCCTCCTTCACGCTTCGACAAGAAGCAAAATATTAAGCAATCGTTCCGACGGAGCTAAATTACTACAGGATAAAGAACGAATAGGAAATTTGGATTTCGAAACAAAAAAGAGAGGGGTGCAACACGAGGACTTCCCAGGGGGTCACCCATCCTAGTACTACTCTCGCCCAAGCACGCTTAACTTCGGAGTTCTGATGGGATCCGGTGCATTAGTGCTGGTATGATCGCACCCGCCATGTTCCTTTCGCTTTATTCTTTTAAACTACCCCGTCCTGCGAAGCAGTGTGGCTTTTCTAGACCGAAATTCATTTTAAGCGTCAATTCAAGCATTTTCCTCTTATCCTTTTATTTATTTACTTTATATTTTTTTTTGTTATTGATTTGCACCCTGTTTTTTTCCCTCATCCCGCAACTCTAAATTATCATGAAATCAATCCTTCACGCTTGCAGTTAGGGGTGGCAATTCGGGTCCAAATCAGGTTGGCGGGTCGGGTTCGGGTCAACAGACCCGCCAGAAAATCTGTTGACCCGAACCCCGACCCGCCAACCCGTGACGGGTCAGGTATGCTGACCCGAACCCGAAAATTTCAGGTTTACGGGGCGGCGGGTCGACCCGAAATGACCCGAAACTTAATTTTAATTTATTAATTTATCACTGTAATTTCTAATAAAATCAATTTCTCACAAAACTAATTACATAATCAAGTAATAAAAATTTAAATAAATGATTCCAAATCAAATCTAAAATAAATTAAACACCGTAAAAGTGTTTTATCCCAAGCAAAATATAAAATAAATTAAAACAATACAAAAGTGAAAAATAATATAATATATTATTTGTCCAAGTATAATAATTTCAACTTCACACAAATTAAATAAATTCGTTTAGGATTAAGTAATTAATGCCTTTGAAAAAAAGAATAACTTAGTTTAGTTAGATAAAATTATTTTTATGTTTATTAAATTATTTTTAATTCGTAAACGGGTCATATCGGGTCATATCAGGTCACCACGGGTTGACCCGAAATCGACCGGTTTTCTTTTCGGGTTCATCGGGTCCAACCCGATTCTGACCCGAATTCCCGAAACCTCAACCCAAACCCATTAATTTCGTGTTAGGTTCGTGTCGTGTTTTCAGGTCGTGTCGAAAATTGCCACCCCTAGTTGCGGTGATACATTTGCGCCGACAAATTTGAGCGACGATCCGGGCTTTGATCGAGCCGTACCGTTCCTGATTTGTCTCGCGCCTTCAGATCCTCCTTCACGCTTCGACAAGAAGCAAAATATTAAGCAATCGTTCCGACGGAGCTAAATTACTACAGGATAAAGAACGAATAGGAAATTTGGATTTCGAAACAAAAAAGAGAGGGGTGCAACACGAGGACTTCCCAGGGGGTCACCCATCCTAGTACTACTCTCGCCCAAGCACGCTTAACTTCGGAGTTCTGATTGGATCCGGTGCATTAGTGCTGGTATGATCGCACCCGCCATGTTCCTTTCGCTTTATTCTTTTAAACTACCCCGTCCTGCGAAGCAGTGTGGCTTTTCTAGACCGAAATTCATTTTAAGCGTCAATTCAAGCATTTTCCTCTTATCCTTTTATTTATTTACTTTATATTTTTTTTTGTTATTGATTTGCACCCTGTTTTTTTCCCTCATCCCGCAACTCTAAATTATCATGAAATCAATCCTTCACGCTTGCAGTTAGGGGTGGCAATTCGGGTCCAAATCAGGTTGGCGGGTCGGGTTCGGGTCAACAGACCCGCCAGAAAATCTGTTGACCCGAACCCCGACCCGCCAACCCGTGACGGGTCAGGTATGCTGACCCGAACCCGAAAATTTCAGGTTTACGGGGCGGCGGGTCGACCCGAAATGACCCGAAACTTAATTTTAATTTATTAATTTATCACTGTAATTTCTAATAAAATCAATTTCTCACAAAACTAATTACATAATCAAGTAATAAAAATTTAAATAAATGATTCCAAATCAAATCTAAAATAAATTAAACACCGTAAAAGTGTTTTATCCCAAGCAAAATATAAAATAAATTAAAACAATACAAAAGTGAAAAATAATATAATATATTATTTGTCCAAGTATAATAATTTCAACTTCACACAAATTAAATAAATTCGTTTAGGATTAAGTAATTAATGCCTTTGAAAAAAAGAATAACTTAGTTTAGTTAGATAAAATTATTTTTATGTTTATTAAATTATTTTTAATTCGTAAACGGGTCATATCAGGTCACCACGGGTTGACCCGAAATCGACCGGTTTTCTTTTCGGGTTCATCGGGTCCAACCCGATTCTGACCCGAATTCCCGAAACCTCAACCCAAACCCATTAATTTCGTGTTAGGTTCGTGTCGTGTTTTCAGGTCGTGTCGAAAATTGCCACCCCTAGTTGCGGTGATACATTTGCGCCGACAAATTTGAGCGACGATCCGGGCTTTGATCGAGCCGTACCGTTCCTGATTTGTCTCGCGCCTTCAGATCCTCCTTCACGCTTCGACAAGAAGCAAAATATTAAGCAATCGTTCCGACGGAGCTAAATTACTACAGGATAAAGAACGAATAGGAAATTTGGATTTCGAAACAAAAAAGAGAGGGGTGCAACACGAGGACTTCCCAGGGGGTCACCCATCCTAGTACTACTCTCGCCCAAGCACGCTTAACTTCGAAGTTCTGATGGGATCCGGTGCATTAGTGCTGGTATGATCGCACCCGCCATGTTCCTTTCGCTTTATTCTTTTAAACTACCCCGTCCTGCGAAGCAGTGTGGCTTTTCTAGACCGAAATTCATTTTAAGCGTCAATTCAAGCATTTTCCTCTTATCCTTTTATTTATTTACTTTATATTTTTTTTTGTTATTGATTTGCACCCTGTTTTTTTCCCTCATCCCGCAACTCTAAATTATCATGAAATCAATCCTTCACGCTTGCAGTTAGGGGTGGCAATTCGGGTCCAAATCAGGTTGGCGGGTCGGGTTCGGGTCAACAGACCCGCCAGAAAATCTGTTGACCCGAACCCTGACCCGCCAACCCGTGACGGGTCAGGTATGCTGACCCGAACCCGAAAATTTCAGGTTTACGGGGAGGCGGGTCGACCCGAAATGACCCGAAACTTAATTTTAATTTATTAATTTATCACTGTAATTTCTAATAAAATCAATTTCTCACAAAACTAATTACATAATCAAGTAATAAAAATTTAAATAAATGATTCCAAATCAAATCTAAAATAAATTAAACACCGTAAAAGTGTTTTATCCCAAGCAAAATATAAAATAAATTAAAACAATACAAAAGTGAAAAATAATATAATATATTATTTGTCCAAGTATAATAATTTCAACTTCACACAAATTAAATAAATTCGTTTAGGATTAAGTAATTAATGCCTTTGAAAAAAAGAATAACTTAGTTTAGTTAGATAAAATTATTTTTATGTTTATTAAATTATTTTTAATTCGTAAACGGGTCATATCGGGTCATATCAGGTCACCACGGGTTGACCCGAAATCGACCGGTTTTCTTTTCGGGTTCATCGGGTCCAACCCGATTCTGACCCGAATTCCCGAAACCTCAACCCAAACCCATTAATTTCGTGTTAGGTTCGTGTCGTGTCGAAAATTGCCACCCCTAGTTGCGGTGATACATTTGCGCCGACAAATTTGAGCGACGATCCGGGCTTTGATCGAGCCGTACCGTTCCTGATTTGTCTCGCGCCTTCAGATCCTCCTTCACGCTTCGACAAGAAGCAAAATATTAAGCAATCGTTCCGACGGAGCTAAATTACTACAGGATAAAGAACGAATAGGAAATTTGGATTTCGAAACAAAAAAGAGAGGGGTGCAACACGAGGACTTCCCAGGGGGTCACCCATCCTAGTACTACTCTCGCCCAAGCACGCTTAACTTCGGAGTTCTGATGGGATCCGGTGCATTAGTGCTGGTATGATCGCACCCGCCATGTTCCTTTCGCTTTATTCTTTTAAACTACCCCGTCCTGCGAAGCAGTGTGGCTTTTCTAGACCGAAATTCATTTTAAGCGTCAATTCAAGCATTTTCCTCTTATCCTTTTATTTATTTACTTTATATTTTTTTTTGTTATTGATTTGCACCCTGTTTTTTTCCCTCATCCCGCAACTCTAAATTATCATGAAATCAATCCTTCACGCTTGCAGTTAGGGGTGGCAATTCGGGTCCAAATCAGGTTGGCGGGTCGGGTTCGGGTCAACAGACCCGCCAGAAAATCTGTTGACCCGAACCCCGACCCGCCAACCCGTGACGGGTCAGGTATGCTGACCCGAACCCGAAAATTTCAGGTTTACGGGGCGGCGGGTCGACCCGAAATGACCCGAAACTTAATTTTAATTTATTAATTTATCACTGTAATTTCTAATAAAATCAATTTCTCACAAAACTAATTACATAATCAAGTAATAAAAATTTAAATAAATGATTCCAAATCAAATCTAAAATAAATTAAACACCGTAAAAGTGTTTTATCCCAAGCAAAATATAAAATAAATTAAAACAATACAAAAGTGAAAAATAATATAATATATTATTTGTCCAAGTATAATAATTTCAACTTCACACAAATTAAATAAATTCGTTTAGGATTAAGTAATTAATGCCTTTGAAAAAAAGAATAACTTAGTTTAGTTAGATAAAATTATTTTTATGTTTATTAAATTATTTTTAATTCGTAAACGGGTCATATCGGGTCATATCAGGTCACCACGGGTTGACCCGAAATCGACCGGTTTTCTTTTCGGGTTCATCGGGTCCAACCCGATTCTGACCCGAATTCCCGAAACCTCAACCCAAACCCATTAATTTCGTGTTAGGTTCGTGTCGTGTTTTCAGGTCGTGTCGAAAATTGCCACCCCTAGTTGCGGTGATACATTTGCGCCGACAAATTTGAGCGACGATCCGGGCTTTGATCGAGCCGTACCGTTCCTGATTTGTCTCGCGCCTTCAGATCCTCCTTCACGCTTCGACAAGAAGCAAAATATTAAGCAATCGTTCCGACGGAGCTAAATTACTACAGGATAAAGAACGAATAGGAAATTTGGATTTCGAAACAAAAAAGAGAGGGGTGCAACACGAGGACTTCCCAGGGGGTCACCCATCCTAGTACTACTCTCGCCCAAGCACGCTTAACTTCGGAGTTCTGATTGGATCCGGTGCATTAGTGCTGGTATGATCGCACCCGCCATGTTCCTTTCGCTTTATTCTTTTAAACTACCCCGTCCTGCGAAGCAGTGTGGCTTTTCTAGACCGAAATTCATTTTAAGCGTCAATTCAAGCATTTTCCTCTTATCCTTTTATTTATTTACTTTATATTTTTTTTTGTTATTGATTTGCACCCTGTTTTTTTCCCTCATCCCGCAACTCTAAATTATCATGAAATCAATCCTTCACGCTTGCAGTTAGGGGTGGCAATTCGGGTCCAAATCAGGTTGGCGGGTCGGGTTCGGGTCAACAGACCCGCCAGAAAATCTGTTGACCCGAACCCCGACCCGCCAACCCGTGACGGGTCAGGTATGCTGACCCGAACCCGAAAATTTCAGGTTTACGGGGCGGCGGGTCGACCCGAAATGACCCGAAACTTAATTTTAATTTATTAATTTATCACTGTAATTTCTAATAAAATCAATTTCTCACAAAACTAATTACATAATCAAGTAATAAAAATTTAAATAAATGATTCCAAATCAAATCTAAAATAAATTAAACACCGTAAAAGTGTTTTATCCCAAGCAAAATATAAAATAAATTAAAACAATACAAAAGTGAAAAATAATATAATATATTATTTGTCCAAGTATAATAATTTCAACTTCACACAAATTAAATAAATTCGTTTAGGATTAAGTAATTAATGCCTTTGAAAAAAAGAATAACTTAGTTTAGTTAGATAAAATTATTTTTATGTTTATTAAATTATTTTTAATTCGTAAACGGGTCATATCGGGTCATATCAGGTCACCACGGGTTGACCCGAAATCGACCGGTTTTCTTTTCGGGTTCATCGGGTCCAACCCGATTCTGACCCGAATTCCCGAAACCTCAACCCAAACCCATTAATTTCGTGTTAGGTTCGTGTCGTGTTTTCAGGTCGTGTCGAAAATTGCCACCCCTAGTTGCGGTGATACATTTGCGCCGACAAATTTGAGCGACGATCCGGGCTTTGATCGAGCCGTACCGTTCCTGATTTGTCTCGCGCCTTCAGATCCTCCTTCACGCTTCGACAAGAAGCAAAATATTAAGCAATCGTTCCGACGGAGCTAAATTACTACAGGATAAAGAACGAATAGGAAATTTGGATTTCGAAACAAAAAAGAGAGGGGTGCAACACGAGGACTTCCCAGGGGGTCACCCATCCTAGTACTACTCTCGCCCAAGCACGCTTAACTTCGAAGTTCTGATGGGATCCGGTGCATTAGTGCTGGTATGATCGCACCCGCCATGTTCCTTTCGCTTTATTCTTTTAAACTACCCCGTCCTGCGAAGCAGTGTGGCTTTTCTAGACCGAAATTCATTTTAAGCGTCAATTCAAGCATTTTCCTCTTATCCTTTTATTTATTTACTTTATATTTTTTTTTGTTATTGATTTGCACCCTGTTTTTTTCCCTCATCCCGCAACTCTAAATTATCATGAAATCAATCCTTCACGCTTGCAGTTAGGGGTGGCAATTCGGGTCCAAATCAGGTTGGCGGGTCGGGTTCGGGTCAACAGACCCGCCAGAAAATCTGTTGACCCGAACCCCGACCCGCCAACCCGTGACGGGTCAGGTATGCTGACCCGAACCCGAAAATTTCAGGTTTACGGGGAGGCGGGTCGACCCGAAATGACCCGAAACTTAATTTTAATTTATTAATTTATCACTGTAATTTCTAATAAAATCAATTTCTCACAAAACTAATTACATAATCAAGTAATAAAAATTTAAATAAATGATTCCAAATCTAATCTAAAATAAATTAAACACCGTAAAAGTGTTTTATCCCAAGCAAAATATAAAATAAATTAAAACAATACAAAAGTGAAAAATAATATAATATATTATTTGTCCAAGTATAATAATTTCAACTTCACACAAATTAAATAAATTCGTTTAGGATTAAGTAATTAATGCCTTTGAAAAAAAGAATAACTTAGTTTAGTTAGATAAAATTATTTTTATGTTTATTAAATTATTTTTAATTCGTAAACGGGTCATATCGGGTCATATCAGGTCACCACGGGTTGACCCGAAATCGACCGGTTTTCTTTTCGGGTTCATCGGGTCCAACCCGATTCTGACCCGAATTCCCGAAACCTCAACCCAAACCCATTAATTTCGTGTTAGGTTCGTGTCGTGTCGAAAATTGCCACCCCTAGTTGCGGTGATACATTTGCGCCGACAAATTTGAGCGACGATCCGGGCTTTGATCGAGCCGTACCGTTCCTGATTTGTCTCGCGCCTTCAGATCCTCCTTCACGCTTCGACAAGAAGCAAAATATTAAGCAATCGTTCCGACGGAGCTAAATTACTACAGGATAAAGAACGAATAGGAAATTTGGATTTCGAAACAAAAAAGAGAGGGGTGCAACACGAGGACTTCCCAGGGGGTCACCCATCCTAGTACTACTCTCGCCCAAGCACGCTTAACTTCGGAGTTCTGATGGGATCCGGTGCATTAGTGCTGGTATGATCGCACCCGCCATGTTCCTTTCGCTTTATTCTTTTAAACTACCCCGTCCTGCGAAGCAGTGTGGCTTTTCTAGACCGAAATTCATTTTAAGCGTCAATTCAAGCATTTTCCTCTTATCCTTTTATTTATTTACTTTATATTTTTTTTTGTTATTGATTTGCACCCTGTTTTTTTCCCTCATCCCGCAACTCTAAATTATCATGAAATCAATCCTTCACGCTTGCAGTTAGGGGTGGCAATTCGGGTCCAAATCAGGTTGGCGGGTCGGGTTCGGGTCAACAGACCCGCCAGAAAATCTGTTGACCCGAACCCCGACCCGCCAACCCGTGACGGGTCAGGTATGCTGACCCGAACCCGAAAATTTCAGGTTTACGGGGCGGCGGGTCGACCCGAAATGACCCGAAACTTAATTTTAATTTATTAATTTATCACTGTAATTTCTAATAAAATCAATTTCTCACAAAACTAATTACATAATCAAGTAATAAAAATTTAAATAAATGATTCCAAATCAAATCTAAAATAAATTAAACACCGTAAAAGTGTTTTATCCCAAGCAAAATATAAAATAAATTAAAACAATACAAAAGTGAAAAATAATATAATATATTATTTGTCCAAGTATAATAATTTCAACTTCACACAAATTAAATAAATTCGTTTAGGATTAAGTAATTAATGCCTTTGAAAAAAAGAATAACTTAGTTTAGTTAGATAAAATTATTTTTATGTTTATTAAATTATTTTTAATTCGTAAACGGGTCATATCGGGTCATATCAGGTCACCACGGGTTGACCCGAAATCGACCGGTTTTCTTTTCGGGTTCATCGGGTCCAACCCGATTCTGACCCGAATTCCCGAAACCTCAACCCAAACCCATTAATTTCGTGTTAGGTTCGTGTCGTGTCGAAAATTGCCACCCCTAGTTGCGGTGATACATTTGCGCCGACAAATTTGAGCGACGATCCGGGCTTTGATCGAGCCGTACCGTTCCTGATTTGTCTCGCGCCTTCGGATCCTCCTTCACGCTTCGACAAGAAGCAAAATATTAAGCAATCGTTCCGACGGAGCTAAATTACTACAGGATAAAGAACGAATAGGAAATTTGGATTTCGAAACAAAAAAGAGAGGGGTGCAACACGAGGACTTCCCAGGGGGTCACCCATCCTAGTACTACTCTCGCCCAAGCACGCTTAACTTCGGAGTTCTGATGGGATCCGGTGCATTAGTGCTGGTATGATCGCACCCGCCATGTTCCTTTCGCGTTATTCTTTTAAACTACCCCGTCCTGCGAAGCAGTGTGGCTTTTCTAGACCGAAATTCATTTTAAGCGTCAATTCAAGCATTTTCCTCTTATCCTTTTATTTATTTACTTTATATTTTTTTTTGTTATTGATTTGCACCCTGTTTTTTTCCCTCATCCCGCAACTCTAAATTATCATGAAATCAATCCTTCACGCTTGCAGTTAGGGGTGGCAATTCGGGTCCAAATCAGGTTGGCGGGTCGGGTTCGGGTCAACAGACCCGCCAGAAAATCTGTTGACCCGAACCCCGACCCGCCAACCCGTGACGGGTCAGGTATGCTGACCCGAACCCGAAAATTTCAGGTTTACGGGGCGGCGGGTCGACCCGAAATGACCCGAAACTTAATTTTAATTTATTAATTTATCACTGTAATTTCTAATAAAATCAATTTCTCACAAAACTAATTACATAATCAAGTAATAAAAATTTAAATAAATGATTCCAAATCAAATCTAAAATAAATTAAACACCGTAAAAGTGTTTTATCCCAAGCAAAATATAAAATAAATTAAAACAATACAAAAGTGAAAAATAATATAATATATTATTTGTCCAAGTACAATAATTTCAACTTCACACAAATTAAATAAATTCGTTTAGGATTAAGTAATTAATGCCTTTGAAAAAAAGAATAACTTAGTTTAGTTAGATAAAATTATTTTTATGTTTATTAAATTATTTTTAATTCGTAAACGGGTCATATCGGGTCATATCAGGTCACCACGGGTTGACCCGAAATCGACCGGTTTTCTTTTCGGGTTCATCGGGTCCAACCCGATTCTGACCCGAATTCCCGAAACCTCAACCCAAACCCATTAATTTCGTGTTAGGTTCGTGTCGTGTCGAAAATTGCCACCCCTAGTTGCGGTGATGCATTTGCGCCGACAAATTTGAGCGACGATCCGGGCTTTGATCGAGCCGTACCGTTCCTGATTTGTCTCGCGCCTTCGGATCCTCCTTCACGCTTCGACAAGAAGCAAAATATTAAGCAATCGTTCCGACGGAGCTAAATTACTACAGGATAAAGAACGAATAGGAAATTTGGATTTCGAAACAAAAAAGAGAGGGGTGCAACACGAGGACTTCCCAGGGGGTCACCCATCCTAGTACTACTCTCGCCCAAGCACGCTTAACTTCGGAGTTCTGATGGGATCCGGTGCATTAGTGCTGGTATGATCGCACCCGCCATGTTCCTTTCGCGTTATTCTTTTAAACTACCCCGTCCTGCGAAGCAGTGTGGCTTTTCTAGACCGAAATTCATTTTAAGCGTCAATTCAAGCATTTTCCTCTTATCCTTTTATTTATTTACTTTATATATTTTTTTGTTATTGATTTGCACCCTGTTTTTTTCCCTCATCCCGCAACTCTAAATTATCATGAAATCAATCCTTCACGCTTGCAGTTAGGGGTGGCAATTCGGGTCCAAATCAGGTTGGCGGGTCGGGTTCGGGTCAACAGACCCGCCAGAAAATCTGTTGACCCGAACCCCGACCCGCCAACCCGTGACGGGTCAGGTATGCTGACCCGAACCCGAAAATTTCAGGTTTACGGGGCGGCGGGTCGACCCGAAATGACCCGAAACTTAATTTTAATTTATTAATTTATCACTGTAATTTCTAATAAAATCAATTTCTCACAAAACTAATTACATAATCAAGTAATAAAAATTTAAATAAATGATTCCAAATCAAATCTAAAATAAATTAAACACCGTAAAAGTGTTTTATCCCAAGCAAAATATAAAATAAATTAAAACAATACAAAAGTGAAAAATAATATAATATATTATTTGTCCAAGTACAATAATTTCAACTTCACACAAATTAAATAAATTCGTTTAGGATTAAGTAATTAATGCCTTTGAAAAAAAGAATAACTTAGTTTAGTTAGATAAAATTATTTTTATGTTTATTAAATTATTTTTAATTCGTAAACGGGTCATATCGGGTCATATCAGGTCACCACGGGTTGACCCGAAATCGACCGGTTTTCTTTTCGGGTTCATCGGGTCCAACCCGATTCTGACCCGAATTCCCGAAACCTCAACCCAAACCCATTAATTTCGTGTTAGGTTCGTGTCGTGTCGAAAATTGCCACCCCTAGTTGCGGTGATGCATTTGCGCCGACAAATTTGAGCGACGATCCGGGCTTTGATCGAGCCGTACCGTTCCTGATTTGTCTCGCGCCTTCAGATCCTCCTTCACGCTTCGACAAGAAGCAAAATATTAAGCAATCGTTCCGACGGAGCTAAATTACTACAGGATAAAGAACGAATAGGAAATTTGGATTTCGAAACAAAAAAGAGAGGGGTGCAACACGAGGACTTCCCAGGGGGTCACCCATCCTAGTACTACTCTCGCCCAAGCACGCTTAACTTCGGAGTTCTGATGGGATCCGGTGCATTAGTGCTGGTATGATCGCACCCGCCATGTTCCTTTCGCGTTATTCTTTTAAACTACCCCGTCCTGCGAAGCAGTGTGGCTTTTCTAGACCGAAATTCATTTTAAGCGTCAATTCAAGCATTTTCCTCTTATCCTTTTATTTATTTACTTTATATTTTTTTTTGTTATTGATTTGCACCCTGTTTTTTTCCCTCATCCCGCAACTCTAAATTATCATGAAATCAATCCTTCACGCTTGCAGTTAGGGGTGGCAATTCGGGTCCAAATCAGGTTGGCGGGTCGGGTTCGGGTCAACAGACCCGCCAGAAAATCTGTTGACCCGAACCCCGACCCGCCAACCCGTGACGGGTCAGGTATGCTGACCCGAACCCGAAAATTTCAGGTTTACGGGGCGGCGGGTCGACCCGAAATGACCCGAAACTTAATTTTAATTTATTAATTTATCACTGTAATTTCTAATAAAATCAATTTCTCACAAAACTAATTACATAATCAAGTAATAAAAATTTAAATAAATGATTCCAAATCAAATCTAAAATAAATTAAACACCGTAAAAGTGTTTTATCCCAAGCAAAATATAAAATAAATTAAAACAATACAAAAGTGAAAAATAATATAATATATTATTTGTCCAAGTACAATAATTTCAACTTCACACAAATTAAATAAATTCGTTTAGGATTAAGTAATTAATGCCTTTGAAAAAAAGAATAACTTAGTTTAGTTAGATAAAATTATTTTTATGTTTATTAAATTATTTTTAATTCGTAAACGGGTCATATCGGGTCATATCAGGTCACCACGGGTTGACCCGAAATCGACCGGTTTTCTTTTCGGGTTCATCGGGTCCAACCCGATTCTGACCCGAATTCCCGAAACCTCAACCCAAACCCATTAATTTCGTGTTAGGTTCGTGTCGTGTCGAAAATTGCCACCCCTAGTTGCGGTGATGCATTTGCGCCGACAAATTTGAGCGACGATCCGGGCTTTGATCGAGCCGTACCGTTCCTGATTTGTCTCGCGCCTTCAGATCCTCCTTCACGCTTCGACAAGAAGCAAAATATTAAGCAATCGTTCCGACGGAGCTAAATTACTACAGGATAAAGAACGAATAGGAAATTTGGATTTCGAAACAAAAAAGAGAGGGGTGCAACACGAGGACTTCCCAGGGGGTCACCCATCCTAGTACTACTCTCGCCCAAGCACGCTTAACTTCGGAGTTCTGATGGGATCCGGTGCATTAGTGCTGGTATGATCGCACCCGCCATGTTCCTTTCGCGTTATTCTTTTAAACTACCCCGTCCTGCGAAGCAGTGTGGCTTTTCTAGACCGAAATTCATTTTAAGCGTCAATTCAAGCATTTTCCTCTTATCCTTTTATTTATTTACTTTATATTTTTTTTTGTTATTGATTTGCACCCTGTTTTTTTCCCTCATCCCGCAACTCTAAATTATCATGAAATCAATCCTTCACGCTTGCAGTTAGGGGTGGCAATTCGGGTCCAAATCAGGTTGGCGGGTCGGGTTCGGGTCAACAGACCCGCCAGAAAATCTGTTGACCCGAACCCCGACCCGCCAACCCGTGACGGGTCAGGTATGCTGACCCGAACCCGAAAATTTCAGGTTTACGGGGCGGCGGGTCGACCCGAAATGACCCGAAACTTAATTTTAATTTATTAATTTATCACTGTAATTTCTAATAAAATCAATTTCTCACAAAACTAATTACATAATCAAGTAATAAAAATTTAAATAAATGATTCCAAATCAAATCTAAAATAAATTAAACACCGTAAAAGTGTTTTATCCCAAGCAAAATATAAAATAAATTAAAACAATACAAAAGTGAAAAATAATATAATATATTATTTGTCCAAGTACAATAATTTCAACTTCACACAAATTAAATAAATTCGTTTAGGATTAAGTAATTAATGCCTTTGAAAAAAAGAATAACTTAGTTTAGTTAGATAAAATTATTTTTATGTTTATTAAATTATTTTTAATTCGTAAACGGGTCATATCGGGTCATATCAGGTCACCACGGGTTGACCCGAAATCGACCGGTTTTCTTTTCGGGTTCATCGGGTCCAACCCGATTCTGACCCGAATTCCCGAAACCTCAACCCAAACCCATTAATTTCGTGTTAGGTTCGTGTCGTGTCGAAAATTGCCACCCCTAGTTGCGGTGATGCATTTGCGCCGACAAATTTGAGCGACGATCCGGGCTTTGATCGAGCCGTACCGTTCCTGATTTGTCTCGCGCCTTCAGATCCTCCTTCACGCTTCGACAAGAAGCAAAATATTAAGCAATCGTTCCGACGGAGCTAAATTACTACAGGATAAAGAACGAATAGGAAATTTGGATTTCGAAACAAAAAAGAGAGGGGTGCAACACGAGGACTTCCCAGGGGGTCACCCATCCTAGTACTACTCTCGCCCAAGCACGCTTAACTTCGGAGTTCTGATGGGATCCGGTGCATTAGTGCTGGTATGATCGCACCCGCCATGTTCCTTTCGCGTTATTCTTTTAAACTACCCCGTCCTGCGAAGCAGTGTGGCTTTTCTAGACCGAAATTCATTTTAAGCGTCAATTCAAGCATTTTCCTCTTATCCTTTTATTTATTTACTTTATATTTTTTTTTGTTATTGATTTGCACCCTGTTTTTTTCCCTCATCCCGCAACTCTAAATTATCATGAAATCAATCCTTCACGCTTGCAGTTAGGGGTGGCAATTCGGGTCCAAATCAGGTTGGCGGGTCGGGTTCGGGTCAACAGACCCGCCAGAAAATCTGTTGACCCGAACCCCGACCCGCCAACCCGTGACGGGTCAGGTATGCTGACCCGAACCCGAAAATTTCAGGTTTACGGGGCGGCGGGTCGACCCGAAATGACCCGAAACTTAATTTTAATTTATTAATTTATCACTGTAATTTCTAATAAAATCAATTTCTCACAAAACTAATTACATAATCAAGTAATAAAAATTTAAATAAATGATTCCAAATCAAATCTAAAATAAATTAAACACCGTAAAAGTGTTTTATCCCAAGCAAAATATAAAATAAATTAAAACAATACAAAAGTGAAAAATAATATAATATATTATTTGTCCAAGTACAATAATTTCAACTTCACACAAATTAAATAAATTCGTTTAGGATTAAGTAATTAATGCCTTTGAAAAAAAGAATAACTTAGTTTAGTTAGATAAAATTATTTTTATGTTTATTAAATTATTTTTAATTCGTAAACGGGTCATATCGGGTCATATCAGGTCACCACGGGTTGACCCGAAATCGACCGGTTTTCTTTTCGGGTTCATCGGGTCCAACCCGATTCTGACCCGAATTCCCGAAACCTCAACCCAAACCCATTAATTTCGTGTTAGGTTCGTGTCGTGTCGAAAATTGCCACCCCTAGTTGCGGTGATGCATTTGCGCCGACAAATTTGAGCGACGATCCGGGCTTTGATCGAGCCGTACCGTTCCTGATTTGTCTCGCGCCTTCAGATCCTCCTTCACGCTTCGACAAGAAGCAAAATATTAAGCAATCGTTCCGACGGAGCTAAATTACTACAGGATAAAGAACGAATAGGAAATTTGGATTTCGAAACAAAAAAGAGAGGGGTGCAACACGAGGACTTCCCAGGGGGTCACCCATCCTAGTACTACTCTCGCCCAAGCACGCTTAACTTCGGAGTTCTGATGGGATCCGGTGCATTAGTGCTGGTATGATCGCACCCGCCATGTTCCTTTCGCGTTATTCTTTTAAACTACCCCGTCCTGCGAAGCAGTGTGGCTTTTCTAGACCGAAATTCATTTTAAGCGTCAATTCAAGCATTTTCCTCTTATCCTTTTATTTATTTACTTTATATTTTTTTTTGTTATTGATTTGCACCCTGTTTTTTTCCCTCATCCCGCAACTCTAAATTATCATGAAATCAATCCTTCACGCTTGCAGTTAGGGGTGGCAATTCGGGTCCAAATCAGGTTGGCGGGTCGGGTTCGGGTCAACAGACCCGCCAGAAAATCTGTTGACCCGAACCCCGACCCGCCAACCCGTGACGGGTCAGGTATGCTGACCCGAACCCGAAAATTTCAGGTTTACGGGGCGGCGGGTCGACCCGAAATGACCCGAAACTTAATTTTAATTTATTAATTTATCACTGTAATTTCTAATAAAATCAATTTCTCACAAAACTAATTACATAATCAAGTAATAAAAATTTAAATAAATGATTCCAAATCAAATCTAAAATAAATTAAACACCGTAAAAGTGTTTTATCCCAAGCAAAATATAAAATAAATTAAAACAATACAAAAGTGAAAAATAATATAATATATTATTTGTCCAAGTACAATAATTTCAACTTCACACAAATTAAATAAATTCGTTTAGGATTAAGTAATTAATGCCTTTGAAAAAAAGAATAACTTAGTTTAGTTAGATAAAATTATTTTTATGTTTATTAAATTATTTTTAATTCGTAAACGGGTCATATCGGGTCATATCAGGTCACCACGGGTTGACCCGAAATCGACCGGTTTTCTTTTCGGGTTCATCGGGTCCAACCCGATTCTGACCCGAATTCCCGAAACCTCAACCCAAACCCATTAATTTCGTGTTAGGTTCGTGTCGTGTCGAAAATTGCCACCCCTAGTTGCGGTGATGCATTTGCGCCGACAAATTTGAGCGACGATCCGGGCTTTGATCGAGCCGTACCGTTCCTGATTTGTCTCGCGCCTTCAGATCCTCCTTCACGCTTCGACAAGAAGCAAAATATTAAGCAATCGTTCCGACGGAGCTAAATTACTACAGGATAAAGAACGAATAGGAAATTTGGATTTCGAAACAAAAAAGAGAGGGGTGCAACACGAGGACTTCCCAGGGGGTCACCCATCCTAGTACTACTCTCGCCCAAGCACGCTTAACTTCGGAGTTCTGATGGGATCCGGTGCATTAGTGCTGGTATGATCGCACCCGCCATGTTCCTTTCGCGTTATTCTTTTAAACTACCCCGTCCTGCGAAGCAGTGTGGCTTTTCTAGACCGAAATTCATTTTAAGCGTCAATTCAAGCATTTTCCTCTTATCCTTTTATTTATTTACTTTATATTTTTTTTTGTTATTGATTTGCACCCTGTTTTTTTCCCTCATCCCGCAACTCTAAATTATCATGAAATCAATCCTTCACGCTTGCAGTTAGGGGTGGCAATTCGGGTCCAAATCAGGTTGGCGGGTCGGGTTCGGGTCAACAGACCCGCCAGAAAATCTGTTGACCCGAACCCCGACCCGCCAACCCGTGACGGGTCAGGTATGCTGACCCGAACCCGAAAATTTCAGGTTTACGGGGCGGCGGGTCGACCCGAAATGACCCGAAACTTAATTTTAATTTATTAATTTATCACTGTAATTTCTAATAAAATCAATTTCTCACAAAACTAATTACATAATCAAGTAATAAAAATTTAAATAAATGATTCCAAATCAAATCTAAAATAAATTAAACACCGTAAAAGTGTTTTATCCCAAGCAAAATATAAAATAAATTAAAACAATACAAAAGTGAAAAATAATATAATATATTATTTGTCCAAGTACAATAATTTCAACTTCACACAAATTAAATAAATTCGTTTAGGATTAAGTAATTAATGCCTTTGAAAAAAAGAATAACTTAGTTTAGTTAGATAAAATTATTTTTATGTTTATTAAATTATTTTTAATTCGTAAACGGGTCATATCGGGTCATATCAGGTCACCACGGGTTGACCCGAAATCGACCGGTTTTCTTTTCGGGTTCATCGGGTCCAACCCGATTCTGACCCGAATTCCCGAAACCTCAACCCAAACCCATTAATTTCGTGTTAGGTTCGTGTCGTGTCGAAAATTGCCACCCCTAGTTGCGGTGATGCATTTGCGCCGACAAATTTGAGCGACGATCCGGGCTTTGATCGAGCCGTACCGTTCCTGATTTGTCTCGCGCCTTCAGATCCTCCTTCACGCTTCGACAAGAAGCAAAATATTAAGCAATCGTTCCGACGGAGCTAAATTACTACAGGATAAAGAACGAATAGGAAATTTGGATTTCGAAACAAAAAAGAGAGGGGTGCAACACGAGGACTTCCCAGGGGGTCACCCATCCTAGTACTACTCTCGCCCAAGCACGCTTAACTTCGGAGTTCTGATGGGATCCGGTGCATTAGTGCTGGTATGATCGCACCCGCCATGTTCCTTTCGCGTTATTCTTTTAAACTACCCCGTCCTGCGAAGCAGTGTGGCTTTTCTAGACCGAAATTCATTTTAAGCGTCAATTCAAGCATTTTCCTCTTATCCTTTTATTTATTTACTTTATATTTTTTTTTGTTATTGATTTGCACCCTGTTTTTTTCCCTCATCCCGCAACTCTAAATTATCATGAAATCAATCCTTCACGCTTGCAGTTAGGGGTGGCAATTCGGGTCCAAATCAGGTTGGCGGGTCGGGTTCGGGTCAACAGACCCGCCAGAAAATCTGTTGACCCGAACCCCGACCCGCCAACCCGTGACGGGTCAGGTATGCTGACCCGAACCCGAAAATTTCAGGTTTACGGGGCGGCGGGTCGACCCGAAATGACCCGAAACTTAATTTTAATTTATTAATTTATCACTGTAATTTCTAATAAAATCAATTTCTCACAAAACTAATTACATAATCAAGTAATAAAAATTTAAATAAATGATTCCAAATCAAATCTAAAATAAATTAAACACCGTAAAAGTGTTTTATCCCAAGCAAAATATAAAATAAATTAAAACAATACAAAAGTGAAAAATAATATAATATATTATTTGTCCAAGTACAATAATTTCAACTTCACACAAATTAAATAAATTCGTTTAGGATTAAGTAATTAATGCCTTTGAAAAAAAGAATAACTTAGTTTAGTTAGATAAAATTATTTTTATGTTTATTAAATTATTTTTAATTCGTAAACGGGTCATATCGGGTCATATCAGGTCACCACGGGTTGACCCGAAATCGACCGGTTTTCTTTTCGGGTTCATCGGGTCCAACCCGATTCTGACCCGAATTCCCGAAACCTCAACCCAAACCCATTAATTTCGTGTTAGGTTCGTGTCGTGTCGAAAATTGCCACCCCTAGTTGCGGTGATGCATTTGCGCCGACAAATTTGAGCGACGATCCGGGCTTTGATCGAGCCGTACCGTTCCTGATTTGTCTCGCGCCTTCAGATCCTCCTTCACGCTTCGACAAGAAGCAAAATATTAAGCAATCGTTCCGACGGAGCTAAATTACTACAGGATAAAGAACGAATAGGAAATTTGGATTTCGAAACAAAAAAGAGAGGGGTGCAACACGAGGACTTCCCAGGGGGTCACCCATCCTAGTACTACTCTCGCCCAAGCACGCTTAACTTCGGAGTTCTGATGGGATCCGGTGCATTAGTGCTGGTATGATCGCACCCGCCATGTTCCTTTCGCGTTATTCTTTTAAACTACCCCGTCCTGCGAAGCAGTGTGGCTTTTCTAGACCGAAATTCATTTTAAGCGTCAATTCAAGCATTTTCCTCTTATCCTTTTATTTATTTACTTTATATTTTTTTTTGTTATTGATTTGCACCCTGTTTTTTTCCCTCATCCCGCAACTCTAAATTATCATGAAATCAATCCTTCACGCTTGCAGTTAGGGGTGGCAATTCGGGTCCAAATCAGGTTGGCGGGTCGGGTTCGGGTCAACAGACCCGCCAGAAAATCTGTTGACCCGAACCCCGACCCGCCAACCCGTGACGGGTCAGGTATGCTGACCCGAACCCGAAAATTTCAGGTTTACGGGGCGGCGGGTCGACCCGAAATGACCCGAAACTTAATTTTAATTTATTAATTTATCACTGTAATTTCTAATAAAATCAATTTCTCACAAAACTAATTACATAATCAAGTAATAAAAATTTAAATAAATGATTCCAAATCAAATCTAAAATAAATTAAACACCGTAAAAGTGTTTTATCCCAAGCAAAATATAAAATAAATTAAAACAATACAAAAGTGAAAAATAATATAATATATTATTTGTCCAAGTACAATAATTTCAACTTCACACAAATTAAATAAATTCGTTTAGGATTAAGTAATTAATGCCTTTGAAAAAAAGAATAACTTAGTTTAGTTAGATAAAATTATTTTTATGTTTATTAAATTATTTTTAATTCGTAAACGGGTCATATCGGGTCATATCAGGTCACCACGGGTTGACCCGAAATCGACCGGTTTTCTTTTCGGGTTCATCGGGTCCAACCCGATTCTGACCCGAATTCCCGAAACCTCAACCCAAACCCATTAATTTCGTGTTAGGTTCGTGTCGTGTCGAAAATTGCCACCCCTAGTTGCGGTGATGCATTTGCGCCGACAAATTTGAGCGACGATCCGGGCTTTGATCGAGCCGTACCGTTCCTGATTTGTCTCGCGCCTTCAGATCCTCCTTCACGCTTCGACAAGAAGCAAAATATTAAGCAATCGTTCCGACGGAGCTAAATTACTACAGGATAAAGAACGAATAGGAAATTTGGATTTCGAAACAAAAAAGAGAGGGGTGCAACACGAGGACTTCCCAGGGGGTCACCCATCCTAGTACTACTCTCGCCCAAGCACGCTTAACTTCGGAGTTCTGATGGGATCCGGTGCATTAGTGCTGGTATGATCGCACCCGCCATGTTCCTTTCGCGTTATTCTTTTAAACTACCCCGTCCTGCGAAGCAGTGTGGCTTTTCTAGACCGAAATTCATTTTAAGCGTCAATTCAAGCATTTTCCTCTTATCCTTTTATTTATTTACTTTATATTTTTTTTTGTTATTGATTTGCACCCTGTTTTTTTCCCTCATCCCGCAACTCTAAATTATCATGAAATCAATCCTTCACGCTTGCAGTTAGGGGTGGCAATTCGGGTCCAAATCAGGTTGGCGGGTCGGGTTCGGGTCAACAGACCCGCCAGAAAATCTGTTGACCCGAACCCCGACCCGCCAACCCGTGACGGGTCAGGTATGCTGACCCGAACCCGAAAATTTCAGGTTTACGGGGCGGCGGGTCGACCCGAAATGACCCGAAACTTAATTTTAATTTATTAATTTATCACTGTAATTTCTAATAAAATCAATTTCTCACAAAACTAATTACATAATCAAGTAATAAAAATTTAAATAAATGATTCCAAATCAAATCTAAAATAAATTAAACACCGTAAAAGTGTTTTATCCCAAGCAAAATATAAAATAAATTAAAACAATACAAAAGTGAAAAATAATATAATATATTATTTGTCCAAGTACAATAATTTCAACTTCACACAAATTAAATAAATTCGTTTAGGATTAAGTAATTAATGCCTTTGAAAAAAAGAATAACTTAGTTTAGTTAGATAAAATTATTTTTATGTTTATTAAATTATTTTTAATTCGTAAACGGGTCATATCGGGTCATATCAGGTCACCACGGGTTGACCCGAAATCGACCGGTTTTCTTTTCGGGTTCATCGGGTCCAACCCGATTCTGACCCGAATTCCCGAAACCTCAACCCAAACCCATTAATTTCGTGTTAGGTTCGTGTCGTGTCGAAAATTGCCACCCCTAGTTGCGGTGATGCATTTGCGCCGACAAATTTGAGCGACGATCCGGGCTTTGATCGAGCCGTACCGTTCCTGATTTGTCTCGCGCCTTCAGATCCTCCTTCACGCTTCGACAAGAAGCAAAATATTAAGCAATCGTTCCGACGGAGCTAAATTACTACAGGATAAAGAACGAATAGGAAATTTGGATTTCGAAACAAAAAAGAGAGGGGTGCAACACGAGGACTTCCCAGGGGGTCACCCATCCTAGTACTACTCTCGCCCAAGCACGCTTAACTTCGGAGTTCTGATGGGATCCGGTGCATTAGTGCTGGTATGATCGCACCCGCCATGTTCCTTTCGCGTTATTCTTTTAAACTACCCCGTCCTGCGAAGCAGTGTGGCTTTTCTAGACCGAAATTCATTTTAAGCGTCAATTCAAGCATTTTCCTCTTATCCTTTTATTTATTTACTTTATATTTTTTTTTGTTATTGATTTGCACCCTGTTTTTTTCCCTCATCCCGCAACTCTAAATTATCATGAAATCAATCCTTCACGCTTGCAGTTAGGGGTGGCAATTCGGGTCCAAATCAGGTTGGCGGGTCGGGTTCGGGTCAACAGACCCGCCAGAAAATCTGTTGACCCGAACCCCGACCCGCCAACCCGTGACGGGTCAGGTATGCTGACCCGAACCCGAAAATTTCAGGTTTACGGGGCGGCGGGTCGACCCGAAATGACCCGAAACTTAATTTTAATTTATTAATTTATCACTGTAATTTCTAATAAAATCAATTTCTCACAAAACTAATTACATAATCAAGTAATAAAAATTTAAATAAATGATTCCAAATCAAATCTAAAATAAATTAAACACCGTAAAAGTGTTTTATCCCAAGCAAAATATAAAATAAATTAAAACAATACAAAAGTGAAAAATAATATAATATATTATTTGTCCAAGTACAATAATTTCAACTTCACACAAATTAAATAAATTCGTTTAGGATTAAGTAATTAATGCCTTTGAAAAAAAGAATAACTTAGTTTAGTTAGATAAAATTATTTTTATGTTTATTAAATTATTTTTAATTCGTAAACGGGTCATATCGGGTCATATCAGGTCACCACGGGTTGACCCGAAATCGACCGGTTTTCTTTTCGGGTTCATCGGGTCCAACCCGATTCTGACCCGAATTCCCGAAACCTCAACCCAAACCCATTAATTTCGTGTTAGGTTCGTGTCGTGTCGAAAATTGCCACCCCTAGTTGCGGTGATGCATTTGCGCCGACAAATTTGAGCGACGATCCGGGCTTTGATCGAGCCGTACCGTTCCTGATTTGTCTCGCGCCTTCAGATCCTCCTTCACGCTTCGACAAGAAGCAAAATATTAAGCAATCGTTCCGACGGAGCTAAATTACTACAGGATAAAGAACGAATAGGAAATTTGGATTTCGAAACAAAAAAGAGAGGGGTGCAACACGAGGACTTCCCAGGGGGTCACCCATCCTAGTACTACTCTCGCCCAAGCACGCTTAACTTCGGAGTTCTGATGGGATCCGGTGCATTAGTGCTGGTATGATCGCACCCGCCATGTTCCTTTCGCGTTATTCTTTTAAACTACCCCGTCCTGCGAAGCAGTGTGGCTTTTCTAGACCGAAATTCATTTTAAGCGTCAATTCAAGCATTTTCCTCTTATCCTTTTATTTATTTACTTTATATTTTTTTTTGTTATTGATTTGCACCCTGTTTTTTTCCCTCATCCCGCAACTCTAAATTATCATGAAATCAATCCTTCACGCTTGCAGTTAGGGGTGGCAATTCGGGTCCAAATCAGGTTGGCGGGTCGGGTTCGGGTCAACAGACCCGCCAGAAAATCTGTTGACCCGAACCCCGACCCGCCAACCCGTGACGGGTCAGGTATGCTGACCCGAACCCGAAAATTTCAGGTTTACGGGGCGGCGGGTCGACCCGAAATGACCCGAAACTTAATTTTAATTTATTAATTTATCACTGTAATTTCTAATAAAATCAATTTCTCACAAAACTAATTACATAATCAAGTAATAAAAATTTAAATAAATGATTCCAAATCAAATCTAAAATAAATTAAACACCGTAAAAGTGTTTTATCCCAAGCAAAATATAAAATAAATTAAAACAATACAAAAGTGAAAAATAATATAATATATTATTTGTCCAAGTACAATAATTTCAACTTCACACAAATTAAATAAATTCGTTTAGGATTAAGTAATTAATGCCTTTGAAAAAAAGAATAACTTAGTTTAGTTAGATAAAATTATTTTTATGTTTATTAAATTATTTTTAATTCGTAAACGGGTCATATCGGGTCATATCAGGTCACCACGGGTTGACCCGAAATCGACCGGTTTTCTTTTCGGGTTCATCGGGTCCAACCCGATTCTGACCCGAATTCCCGAAACCTCAACCCAAACCCATTAATTTCGTGTTAGGTTCGTGTCGTGTCGAAAATTGCCACCCCTAGTTGCGGTGATGCATTTGCGCCGACAAATTTGAGCGACGATCCGGGCTTTGATCGAGCCGTACCGTTCCTGATTTGTCTCGCGCCTTCAGATCCTCCTTCACGCTTCGACAAGAAGCAAAATATTAAGCAATCGTTCCGACGGAGCTAAATTACTACAGGATAAAGAACGAATAGGAAATTTGGATTTCGAAACAAAAAAGAGAGGGGTGCAACACGAGGACTTCCCAGGGGGTCACCCATCCTAGTACTACTCTCGCCCAAGCACGCTTAACTTCGGAGTTCTGATGGGATCCGGTGCATTAGTGCTGGTATGATCGCACCCGCCATGTTCCTTTCGCGTTATTCTTTTAAACTACCCCGTCCTGCGAAGCAGTGTGGCTTTTCTAGACCGAAATTCATTTTAAGCGTCAATTCAAGCATTTTCCTCTTATCCTTTTATTTATTTACTTTATATTTTTTTTTGTTATTGATTTGCACCCTGTTTTTTTCCCTCATCCCGCAACTCTAAATTATCATGAAATCAATCCTTCACGCTTGCAGTTAGGGGTGGCAATTCGGGTCCAAATCAGGTTGGCGGGTCGGGTTCGGGTCAACAGACCCGCCAGAAAATCTGTTGACCCGAACCCCGACCCGCCAACCCGTGACGGGTCAGGTATGCTGACCCGAACCCGAAAATTTCAGGTTTACGGGGCGGCGGGTCGACCCGAAATGACCCGAAACTTAATTTTAATTTATTAATTTATCACTGTAATTTCTAATAAAATCAATTTCTCACAAAACTAATTACATAATCAAGTAATAAAAATTTAAATAAATGATTCCAAATCAAATCTAAAATAAATTAAACACCGTAAAAGTGTTTTATCCCAAGCAAAATATAAAATAAATTAAAACAATACAAAAGTGAAAAATAATATAATATATTATTTGTCCAAGTACAATAATTTCAACTTCACACAAATTAAATAAATTCGTTTAGGATTAAGTAATTAATGCCTTTGAAAAAAAGAATAACTTAGTTTAGTTAGATAAAATTATTTTTATGTTTATTAAATTATTTTTAATTCGTAAACGGGTCATATCGGGTCATATCAGGTCACCACGGGTTGACCCGAAATCGACCGGTTTTCTTTTCGGGTTCATCGGGTCCAACCCGATTCTGACCCGAATTCCCGAAACCTCAACCCAAACCCATTAATTTCGTGTTAGGTTCGTGTCGTGTCGAAAATTGCCACCCCTAGTTGCGGTGATGCATTTGCGCCGACAAATTTGAGCGACGATCCGGGCTTTGATCGAGCCGTACCGTTCCTGATTTGTCTCGCGCCTTCAGATCCTCCTTCACGCTTCGACAAGAAGCAAAATATTAAGCAATCGTTCCGACGGAGCTAAATTACTACAGGATAAAGAACGAATAGGAAATTTGGATTTCGAAACAAAAAAGAGAGGGGTGCAACACGAGGACTTCCCAGGGGGTCACCCATCCTAGTACTACTCTCGCCCAAGCACGCTTAACTTCGGAGTTCTGATGGGATCCGGTGCATTAGTGCTGGTATGATCGCACCCGCCATGTTCCTTTCGCGTTATTCTTTTAAACTACCCCGTCCTGCGAAGCAGTGTGGCTTTTCTAGACCGAAATTCATTTTAAGCGTCAATTCAAGCATTTTCCTCTTATCCTTTTATTTATTTACTTTATATTTTTTTTTGTTATTGATTTGCACCCTGTTTTTTTCCCTCATCCCGCAACTCTAAATTATCATGAAATCAATCCTTCACGCTTGCAGTTAGGGGTGGCAATTCGGGTCCAAATCAGGTTGGCGGGTCGGGTTCGGGTCAACAGACCCGCCAGAAAATCTGTTGACCCGAACCCCGACCCGCCAACCCGTGACGGGTCAGGTATGCTGACCCGAACCCGAAAATTTCAGGTTTACGGGGCGGCGGGTCGACCCGAAATGACCCGAAACTTAATTTTAATTTATTAATTTATCACTGTAATTTCTAATAAAATCAATTTCTCACAAAACTAATTACATAATCAAGTAATAAAAATTTAAATAAATGATTCCAAATCAAATCTAAAATAAATTAAACACCGTAAAAGTGTTTTATCCCAAGCAAAATATAAAATAAATTAAAACAATACAAAAGTGAAAAATAATATAATATATTATTTGTCCAAGTACAATAATTTCAACTTCACACAAATTAAATAAATTCGTTTAGGATTAAGTAATTAATGCCTTTGAAAAAAAGAATAACTTAGTTTAGTTAGATAAAATTATTTTTATGTTTATTAAATTATTTTTAATTCGTAAACGGGTCATATCGGGTCATATCAGGTCACCACGGGTTGACCCGAAATCGACCGGTTTTCTTTTCGGGTTCATCGGGTCCAACCCGATTCTGACCCGAATTCCCGAAACCTCAACCCAAACCCATTAATTTCGTGTTAGGTTCGTGTCGTGTCGAAAATTGCCACCCCTAGTTGCGGTGATGCATTTGCGCCGACAAATTTGAGCGACGATCCGGGCTTTGATCGAGCCGTACCGTTCCTGATTTGTCTCGCGCCTTCAGATCCTCCTTCACGCTTCGACAAGAAGCAAAATATTAAGCAATCGTTCCGACGGAGCTAAATTACTACAGGATAAAGAACGAATAGGAAATTTGGATTTCGAAACAAAAAAGAGAGGGGTGCAACACGAGGACTTCCCAGGGGGTCACCCATCCTAGTACTACTCTCGCCCAAGCACGCTTAACTTCGGAGTTCTGATGGGATCCGGTGCATTAGTGCTGGTATGATCGCACCCGCCATGTTCCTTTCGCGTTATTCTTTTAAACTACCCCGTCCTGCGAAGCAGTGTGGCTTTTCTAGACCGAAATTCATTTTAAGCGTCAATTCAAGCATTTTCCTCTTATCCTTTTATTTATTTACTTTATATTTTTTTTTGTTATTGATTTGCACCCTGTTTTTTTCCCTCATCCCGCAACTCTAAATTATCATGAAATCAATCCTTCACGCTTGCAGTTAGGGGTGGCAATTCGGGTCCAAATCAGGTTGGCGGGTCGGGTTCGGGTCAACAGACCCGCCAGAAAATCTGTTGACCCGAACCCCGACCCGCCAACCCGTGACGGGTCAGGTATGCTGACCCGAACCCGAAAATTTCAGGTTTACGGGGCGGCGGGTCGACCCGAAATGACCCGAAACTTAATTTTAATTTATTAATTTATCACTGTAATTTCTAATAAAATCAATTTCTCACAAAACTAATTACATAATCAAGTAATAAAAATTTAAATAAATGATTCCAAATCAAATCTAAAATAAATTAAACACCGTAAAAGTGTTTTATCCCAAGCAAAATATAAAATAAATTAAAACAATACAAAAGTGAAAAATAATATAATATATTATTTGTCCAAGTACAATAATTTCAACTTCACACAAATTAAATAAATTCGTTTAGGATTAAGTAATTAATGCCTTTGAAAAAAAGAATAACTTAGTTTAGTTAGATAAAATTATTTTTATGTTTATTAAATTATTTTTAATTCGTAAACGGGTCATATCGGGTCATATCAGGTCACCACGGGTTGACCCGAAATCGACCGGTTTTCTTTTCGGGTTCATCGGGTCCAACCCGATTCTGACCCGAATTCCCGAAACCTCAACCCAAACCCATTAATTTCGTGTTAGGTTCGTGTCGTGTCGAAAATTGCCACCCCTAGTTGCGGTGATGCATTTGCGCCGACAAATTTGAGCGACGATCCGGGCTTTGATCGAGCCGTACCGTTCCTGATTTGTCTCGCGCCTTCAGATCCTCCTTCACGCTTCGACAAGAAGCAAAATATTAAGCAATCGTTCCGACGGAGCTAAATTACTACAGGATAAAGAACGAATAGGAAATTTGGATTTCGAAACAAAAAAGAGAGGGGTGCAACACGAGGACTTCCCAGGGGGTCACCCATCCTAGTACTACTCTCGCCCAAGCACGCTTAACTTCGGAGTTCTGATGGGATCCGGTGCATTAGTGCTGGTATGATCGCACCCGCCATGTTCCTTTCGCGTTATTCTTTTAAACTACCCCGTCCTGCGAAGCAGTGTGGCTTTTCTAGACCGAAATTCATTTTAAGCGTCAATTCAAGCATTTTCCTCTTATCCTTTTATTTATTTACTTTATATTTTTTTTTGTTATTGATTTGCACCCTGTTTTTTTCCCTCATCCCGCAACTCTAAATTATCATGAAATCAATCCTTCACGCTTGCAGTTAGGGGTGGCAATTCGGGTCCAAATCAGGTTGGCGGGTCGGGTTCGGGTCAACAGACCCGCCAGAAAATCTGTTGACCCGAACCCCGACCCGCCAACCCGTGACGGGTCAGGTATGCTGACCCGAACCCGAAAATTTCAGGTTTACGGGGCGGCGGGTCGACCCGAAATGACCCGAAACTTAATTTTAATTTATTAATTTATCACTGTAATTTCTAATAAAATCAATTTCTCACAAAACTAATTACATAATCAAGTAATAAAAATTTAAATAAATGATTCCAAATCAAATCTAAAATAAATTAAACACCGTAAAAGTGTTTTATCCCAAGCAAAATATAAAATAAATTAAAACAATACAAAAGTGAAAAATAATATAATATATTATTTGTCCAAGTACAATAATTTCAACTTCACACAAATTAAATAAATTCGTTTAGGATTAAGTAATTAATGCCTTTGAAAAAAAGAATAACTTAGTTTAGTTAGATAAAATTATTTTTATGTTTATTAAATTATTTTTAATTCGTAAACGGGTCATATCGGGTCATATCAGGTCACCACGGGTTGACCCGAAATCGACCGGTTTTCTTTTCGGGTTCATCGGGTCCAACCCGATTCTGACCCGAATTCCCGAAACCTCAACCCAAACCCATTAATTTCGTGTTAGGTTCGTGTCGTGTCGAAAATTGCCACCCCTAGTTGCGGTGATGCATTTGCGCCGACAAATTTGAGCGACGATCCGGGCTTTGATCGAGCCGTACCGTTCCTGATTTGTCTCGCGCCTTCAGATCCTCCTTCACGCTTCGACAAGAAGCAAAATATTAAGCAATCGTTCCGACGGAGCTAAATTACTACAGGATAAAGAACGAATAGGAAATTTGGATTTCGAAACAAAAAAGAGAGGGGTGCAACACGAGGACTTCCCAGGGGGTCACCCATCCTAGTACTACTCTCGCCCAAGCACGCTTAACTTCGGAGTTCTGATGGGATCCGGTGCATTAGTGCTGGTATGATCGCACCCGCCATGTTCCTTTCGCGTTATTCTTTTAAACTACCCCGTCCTGCGAAGCAGTGTGGCTTTTCTAGACCGAAATTCATTTTAAGCGTCAATTCAAGCATTTTCCTCTTATCCTTTTATTTATTTACTTTATATTTTTTTTTGTTATTGATTTGCACCCTGTTTTTTTCCCTCATCCCGCAACTCTAAATTATCATGAAATCAATCCTTCACGCTTGCAGTTAGGGGTGGCAATTCGGGTCCAAATCAGGTTGGCGGGTCGGGTTCGGGTCAACAGACCCGCCAGAAAATCTGTTGACCCGAACCCCGACCCGCCAACCCGTGACGGGTCAGGTATGCTGACCCGAACCCGAAAATTTCAGGTTTACGGGGCGGCGGGTCGACCCGAAATGACCCGAAACTTAATTTTAATTTATTAATTTATCACTGTAATTTCTAATAAAATCAATTTCTCACAAAACTAATTACATAATCAAGTAATAAAAATTTAAATAAATGATTCCAAATCAAATCTAAAATAAATTAAACACCGTAAAAGTGTTTTATCCCAAGCAAAATATAAAATAAATTAAAACAATACAAAAGTGAAAAATAATATAATATATTATTTGTCCAAGTACAATAATTTCAACTTCACACAAATTAAATAAATTCGTTTAGGATTAAGTAATTAATGCCTTTGAAAAAAAGAATAACTTAGTTTAGTTAGATAAAATTATTTTTATGTTTATTAAATTATTTTTAATTCGTAAACGGGTCATATCGGGTCATATCAGGTCACCACGGGTTGACCCGAAATCGACCGGTTTTCTTTTCGGGTTCATCGGGTCCAACCCGATTCTGACCCGAATTCCCGAAACCTCAACCCAAACCCATTAATTTCGTGTTAGGTTCGTGTCGTGTCGAAAATTGCCACCCCTAGTTGCGGTGATGCATTTGCGCCGACAAATTTGAGCGACGATCCGGGCTTTGATCGAGCCGTACCGTTCCTGATTTGTCTCGCGCCTTCAGATCCTCCTTCACGCTTCGACAAGAAGCAAAATATTAAGCAATCGTTCCGACGGAGCTAAATTACTACAGGATAAAGAACGAATAGGAAATTTGGATTTCGAAACAAAAAAGAGAGGGGTGCAACACGAGGACTTCCCAGGGGGTCACCCATCCTAGTACTACTCTCGCCCAAGCACGCTTAACTTCGGAGTTCTGATGGGATCCGGTGCATTAGTGCTGGTATGATCGCACCCGCCATGTTCCTTTCGCGTTATTCTTTTAAACTACCCCGTCCTGCGAAGCAGTGTGGCTTTTCTAGACCGAAATTCATTTTAAGCGTCAATTCAAGCATTTTCCTCTTATCCTTTTATTTATTTACTTTATATTTTTTTTTGTTATTGATTTGCACCCTGTTTTTTTCCCTCATCCCGCAACTCTAAATTATCATGAAATCAATCCTTCACGCTTGCAGTTAGGGGTGGCAATTCGGGTCCAAATCAGGTTGGCGGGTCGGGTTCGGGTCAACAGACCCGCCAGAAAATCTGTTGACCCGAACCCCGACCCGCCAACCCGTGACGGGTCAGGTATGCTGACCCGAACCCGAAAATTTCAGGTTTACGGGGCGGCGGGTCGACCCGAAATGACCCGAAACTTAATTTTAATTTATTAATTTATCACTGTAATTTCTAATAAAATCAATTTCTCACAAAACTAATTACATAATCAAGTAATAAAAATTTAAATAAATGATTCCAAATCAAATCTAAAATAAATTAAACACCGTAAAAGTGTTTTATCCCAAGCAAAATATAAAATAAATTAAAACAATACAAAAGTGAAAAATAATATAATATATTATTTGTCCAAGTACAATAATTTCAACTTCACACAAATTAAATAAATTCGTTTAGGATTAAGTAATTAATGCCTTTGAAAAAAAGAATAACTTAGTTTAGTTAGATAAAATTATTTTTATGTTTATTAAATTATTTTTAATTCGTAAACGGGTCATATCGGGTCATATCAGGTCACCACGGGTTGACCCGAAATCGACCGGTTTTCTTTTCGGGTTCATCGGGTCCAACCCGATTCTGACCCGAATTCCCGAAACCTCAACCCAAACCCATTAATTTCGTGTTAGGTTCGTGTCGTGTCGAAAATTGCCACCCCTAGTTGCGGTGATGCATTTGCGCCGACAAATTTGAGCGACGATCCGGGCTTTGATCGAGCCGTACCGTTCCTGATTTGTCTCGCGCCTTCAGATCCTCCTTCACGCTTCGACAAGAAGCAAAATATTAAGCAATCGTTCCGACGGAGCTAAATTACTACAGGATAAAGAACGAATAGGAAATTTGGATTTCGAAACAAAAAAGAGAGGGGTGCAACACGAGGACTTCCCAGGGGGTCACCCATCCTAGTACTACTCTCGCCCAAGCACGCTTAACTTCGGAGTTCTGATGGGATCCGGTGCATTAGTGCTGGTATGATCGCACCCGCCATGTTCCTTTCGCGTTATTCTTTTAAACTACCCCGTCCTGCGAAGCAGTGTGGCTTTTCTAGACCGAAATTCATTTTAAGCGTCAATTCAAGCATTTTCCTCTTATCCTTTTATTTATTTACTTTATATTTTTTTTTGTTATTGATTTGCACCCTGTTTTTTTCCCTCATCCCGCAACTCTAAATTATCATGAAATCAATCCTTCACGCTTGCAGTTAGGGGTGGCAATTCGGGTCCAAATCAGGTTGGCGGGTCGGGTTCGGGTCAACAGACCCGCCAGAAAATCTGTTGACCCGAACCCCGACCCGCCAACCCGTGACGGGTCAGGTATGCTGACCCGAACCCGAAAATTTCAGGTTTACGGGGCGGCGGGTCGACCCGAAATGACCCGAAACTTAATTTTAATTTATTAATTTATCACTGTAATTTCTAATAAAATCAATTTCTCACAAAACTAATTACATAATCAAGTAATAAAAATTTAAATAAATGATTCCAAATCAAATCTAAAATAAATTAAACACCGTAAAAGTGTTTTATCCCAAGCAAAATATAAAATAAATTAAAACAATACAAAAGTGAAAAATAATATAATATATTATTTGTCCAAGTACAATAATTTCAACTTCACACAAATTAAATAAATTCGTTTAGGATTAAGTAATTAATGCCTTTGAAAAAAAGAATAACTTAGTTTAGTTAGATAAAATTATTTTTATGTTTATTAAATTATTTTTAATTCGTAAACGGGTCATATCGGGTCATATCAGGTCACCACGGGTTGACCCGAAATCGACCGGTTTTCTTTTCGGGTTCATCGGGTCCAACCCGATTCTGACCCGAATTCCCGAAACCTCAACCCAAACCCATTAATTTCGTGTTAGGTTCGTGTCGTGTCGAAAATTGCCACCCCTAGTTGCGGTGATGCATTTGCGCCGACAAATTTGAGCGACGATCCGGGCTTTGATCGAGCCGTACCGTTCCTGATTTGTCTCGCGCCTTCAGATCCTCCTTCACGCTTCGACAAGAAGCAAAATATTAAGCAATCGTTCCGACGGAGCTAAATTACTACAGGATAAAGAACGAATAGGAAATTTGGATTTCGAAACAAAAAAGAGAGGGGTGCAACACGAGGACTTCCCAGGGGGTCACCCATCCTAGTACTACTCTCGCCCAAGCACGCTTAACTTCGGAGTTCTGATGGGATCCGGTGCATTAGTGCTGGTATGATCGCACCCGCCATGTTCCTTTCGCGTTATTCTTTTAAACTACCCCGTCCTGCGAAGCAGTGTGGCTTTTCTAGACCGAAATTCATTTTAAGCGTCAATTCAAGCATTTTCCTCTTATCCTTTTATTTATTTACTTTATATTTTTTTTTGTTATTGATTTGCACCCTGTTTTTTTCCCTCATCCCGCAACTCTAAATTATCATGAAATCAATCCTTCACGCTTGCAGTTAGGGGTGGCAATTCGGGTCCAAATCAGGTTGGCGGGTCGGGTTCGGGTCAACAGACCCGCCAGAAAATCTGTTGACCCGAACCCCGACCCGCCAACCCGTGACGGGTCAGGTATGCTGACCCGAACCCGAAAATTTCAGGTTTACGGGGCGGCGGGTCGACCCGAAATGACCCGAAACTTAATTTTAATTTATTAATTTATCACTGTAATTTCTAATAAAATCAATTTCTCACAAAACTAATTACATAATCAAGTAATAAAAATTTAAATAAATGATTCCAAATCAAATCTAAAATAAATTAAACACCGTAAAAGTGTTTTATCCCAAGCAAAATATAAAATAAATTAAAACAATACAAAAGTGAAAAATAATATAATATATTATTTGTCCAAGTACAATAATTTCAACTTCACACAAATTAAATAAATTCGTTTAGGATTAAGTAATTAATGCCTTTGAAAAAAAGAATAACTTAGTTTAGTTAGATAAAATTATTTTTATGTTTATTAAATTATTTTTAATTCGTAAACGGGTCATATCGGGTCATATCAGGTCACCACGGGTTGACCCGAAATCGACCGGTTTTCTTTTCGGGTTCATCGGGTCCAACCCGATTCTGACCCGAATTCCCGAAACCTCAACCCAAACCCATTAATTTCGTGTTAGGTTCGTGTCGTGTCGAAAATTGCCACCCCTAGTTGCGGTGATGCATTTGCGCCGACAAATTTGAGCGACGATCCGGGCTTTGATCGAGCCGTACCGTTCCTGATTTGTCTCGCGCCTTCAGATCCTCCTTCACGCTTCGACAAGAAGCAAAATATTAAGCAATCGTTCCGACGGAGCTAAATTACTACAGGATAAAGAACGAATAGGAAATTTGGATTTCGAAACAAAAAAGAGAGGGGTGCAACACGAGGACTTCCCAGGGGGTCACCCATCCTAGTACTACTCTCGCCCAAGCACGCTTAACTTCGGAGTTCTGATGGGATCCGGTGCATTAGTGCTGGTATGATCGCACCCGCCATGTTCCTTTCGCGTTATTCTTTTAAACTACCCCGTCCTGCGAAGCAGTGTGGCTTTTCTAGACCGAAATTCATTTTAAGCGTCAATTCAAGCATTTTCCTCTTATCCTTTTATTTATTTACTTTATATTTTTTTTTGTTATTGATTTGCACCCTGTTTTTTTCCCTCATCCCGCAACTCTAAATTATCATGAAATCAATCCTTCACGCTTGCAGTTAGGGGTGGCAATTCGGGTCCAAATCAGGTTGGCGGGTCGGGTTCGGGTCAACAGACCCGCCAGAAAATCTGTTGACCCGAACCCCGACCCGCCAACCCGTGACGGGTCAGGTATGCTGACCCGAACCCGAAAATTTCAGGTTTACGGGGCGGCGGGTCGACCCGAAATGACCCGAAACTTAATTTTAATTTATTAATTTATCACTGTAATTTCTAATAAAATCAATTTCTCACAAAACTAATTACATAATCAAGTAATAAAAATTTAAATAAATGATTCCAAATCAAATCTAAAATAAATTAAACACCGTAAAAGTGTTTTATCCCAAGCAAAATATAAAATAAATTAAAACAATACAAAAGTGAAAAATAATATAATATATTATTTGTCCAAGTACAATAATTTCAACTTCACACAAATTAAATAAATTCGTTTAGGATTAAGTAATTAATGCCTTTGAAAAAAAGAATAACTTAGTTTAGTTAGATAAAATTATTTTTATGTTTATTAAATTATTTTTAATTCGTAAACGGGTCATATCGGGTCATATCAGGTCACCACGGGTTGACCCGAAATCGACCGGTTTTCTTTTCGGGTTCATCGGGTCCAACCCGATTCTGACCCGAATTCCCGAAACCTCAACCCAAACCCATTAATTTCGTGTTAGGTTCGTGTCGTGTCGAAAATTGCCACCCCTAGTTGCGGTGATGCATTTGCGCCGACAAATTTGAGCGACGATCCGGGCTTTGATCGAGCCGTACCGTTCCTGATTTGTCTCGCGCCTTCAGATCCTCCTTCACGCTTCGACAAGAAGCAAAATATTAAGCAATCGTTCCGACGGAGCTAAATTACTACAGGATAAAGAACGAATAGGAAATTTGGATTTCGAAACAAAAAAGAGAGGGGTGCAACACGAGGACTTCCCAGGGGGTCACCCATCCTAGTACTACTCTCGCCCAAGCACGCTTAACTTCGGAGTTCTGATGGGATCCGGTGCATTAGTGCTGGTATGATCGCACCCGCCATGTTCCTTTCGCGTTATTCTTTTAAACTACCCCGTCCTGCGAAGCAGTGTGGCTTTTCTAGACCGAAATTCATTTTAAGCGTCAATTCAAGCATTTTCCTCTTATCCTTTTATTTATTTACTTTATATTTTTTTTTGTTATTGATTTGCACCCTGTTTTTTTCCCTCATCCCGCAACTCTAAATTATCATGAAATCAATCCTTCACGCTTGCAGTTAGGGGTGGCAATTCGGGTCCAAATCAGGTTGGCGGGTCGGGTTCGGGTCAACAGACCCGCCAGAAAATCTGTTGACCCGAACCCCGACCCGCCAACCCGTGACGGGTCAGGTATGCTGACCCGAACCCGAAAATTTCAGGTTTACGGGGCGGCGGGTCGACCCGAAATGACCCGAAACTTAATTTTAATTTATTAATTTATCACTGTAATTTCTAATAAAATCAATTTCTCACAAAACTAATTACATAATCAAGTAATAAAAATTTAAATAAATGATTCCAAATCAAATCTAAAATAAATTAAACACCGTAAAAGTGTTTTATCCCAAGCAAAATATAAAATAAATTAAAACAATACAAAAGTGAAAAATAATATAATATATTATTTGTCCAAGTACAATAATTTCAACTTCACACAAATTAAATAAATTCGTTTAGGATTAAGTAATTAATGCCTTTGAAAAAAAGAATAACTTAGTTTAGTTAGATAAAATTATTTTTATGTTTATTAAATTATTTTTAATTCGTAAACGGGTCATATCGGGTCATATCAGGTCACCACGGGTTGACCCGAAATCGACCGGTTTTCTTTTCGGGTTCATCGGGTCCAACCCGATTCTGACCCGAATTCCCGAAACCTCAACCCAAACCCATTAATTTCGTGTTAGGTTCGTGTCGTGTCGAAAATTGCCACCCCTAGTTGCGGTGATGCATTTGCGCCGACAAATTTGAGCGACGATCCGGGCTTTGATCGAGCCGTACCGTTCCTGATTTGTCTCGCGCCTTCAGATCCTCCTTCACGCTTCGACAAGAAGCAAAATATTAAGCAATCGTTCCGACGGAGCTAAATTACTACAGGATAAAGAACGAATAGGAAATTTGGATTTCGAAACAAAAAAGAGAGGGGTGCAACACGAGGACTTCCCAGGGGGTCACCCATCCTAGTACTACTCTCGCCCAAGCACGCTTAACTTCGGAGTTCTGATGGGATCCGGTGCATTAGTGCTGGTATGATCGCACCCGCCATGTTCCTTTCGCGTTATTCTTTTAAACTACCCCGTCCTGCGAAGCAGTGTGGCTTTTCTAGACCGAAATTCATTTTAAGCGTCAATTCAAGCATTTTCCTCTTATCCTTTTATTTATTTACTTTATATTTTTTTTTGTTATTGATTTGCACCCTGTTTTTTTCCCTCATCCCGCAACTCTAAATTATCATGAAATCAATCCTTCACGCTTGCAGTTAGGGGTGGCAATTCGGGTCCAAATCAGGTTGGCGGGTCGGGTTCGGGTCAACAGACCCGCCAGAAAATCTGTTGACCCGAACCCCGACCCGCCAACCCGTGACGGGTCAGGTATGCTGACCCGAACCCGAAAATTTCAGGTTTACGGGGCGGCGGGTCGACCCGAAATGACCCGAAACTTAATTTTAATTTATTAATTTATCACTGTAATTTCTAATAAAATCAATTTCTCACAAAACTAATTACATAATCAAGTAATAAAAATTTAAATAAATGATTCCAAATCAAATCTAAAATAAATTAAACACCGTAAAAGTGTTTTATCCCAAGCAAAATATAAAATAAATTAAAACAATACAAAAGTGAAAAATAATATAATATATTATTTGTCCAAGTACAATAATTTCAACTTCACACAAATTAAATAAATTCGTTTAGGATTAAGTAATTAATGCCTTTGAAAAAAAGAATAACTTAGTTTAGTTAGATAAAATTATTTTTATGTTTATTAAATTATTTTTAATTCGTAAACGGGTCATATCGGGTCATATCAGGTCACCACGGGTTGACCCGAAATCGACCGGTTTTCTTTTCGGGTTCATCGGGTCCAACCCGATTCTGACCCGAATTCCCGAAACCTCAACCCAAACCCATTAATTTCGTGTTAGGTTCGTGTCGTGTCGAAAATTGCCACCCCTAGTTGCGGTGATGCATTTGCGCCGACAAATTTGAGCGACGATCCGGGCTTTGATCGAGCCGTACCGTTCCTGATTTGTCTCGCGCCTTCAGATCCTCCTTCACGCTTCGACAAGAAGCAAAATATTAAGCAATCGTTCCGACGGAGCTAAATTACTACAGGATAAAGAACGAATAGGAAATTTGGATTTCGAAACAAAAAAGAGAGGGGTGCAACACGAGGACTTCCCAGGGGGTCACCCATCCTAGTACTACTCTCGCCCAAGCACGCTTAACTTCGGAGTTCTGATGGGATCCGGTGCATTAGTGCTGGTATGATCGCACCCGCCATGTTCCTTTCGCGTTATTCTTTTAAACTACCCCGTCCTGCGAAGCAGTGTGGCTTTTCTAGACCGAAATTCATTTTAAGCGTCAATTCAAGCATTTTCCTCTTATCCTTTTATTTATTTACTTTATATTTTTTTTTGTTATTGATTTGCACCCTGTTTTTTTCCCTCATCCCGCAACTCTAAATTATCATGAAATCAATCCTTCACGCTTGCAGTTAGGGGTGGCAATTCGGGTCCAAATCAGGTTGGCGGGTCGGGTTCGGGTCAACAGACCCGCCAGAAAATCTGTTGACCCGAACCCCGACCCGCCAACCCGTGACGGGTCAGGTATGCTGACCCGAACCCGAAAATTTCAGGTTTACGGGGCGGCGGGTCGACCCGAAATGACCCGAAACTTAATTTTAATTTATTAATTTATCACTGTAATTTCTAATAAAATCAATTTCTCACAAAACTAATTACATAATCAAGTAATAAAAATTTAAATAAATGATTCCAAATCAAATCTAAAATAAATTAAACACCGTAAAAGTGTTTTATCCCAAGCAAAATATAAAATAAATTAAAACAATACAAAAGTGAAAAATAATATAATATATTATTTGTCCAAGTACAATAATTTCAACTTCACACAAATTAAATAAATTCGTTTAGGATTAAGTAATTAATGCCTTTGAAAAAAAGAATAACTTAGTTTAGTTAGATAAAATTATTTTTATGTTTATTAAATTATTT
Organism: Coffea arabica; assembly: GCF_036785885.1. Classification (NCBI taxonomy): domain Eukaryota; kingdom Viridiplantae; phylum Streptophyta; class Magnoliopsida; order Gentianales; family Rubiaceae; genus Coffea; species Coffea arabica. The sequence goes on along the minus strand of NC_092331.1, from coordinate 45,947,260 downwards.
TTAATTCGTAAACGGGTCATATCGGGTCATATCAGGTCACCACGGGTTGACCCGAAATCGACCGGTTTTCTTTTCGGGTTCATCGGGTCCAACCCGATTCTGACCCGAATTCCCGAAACCTCAACCCAAACCCATTAATTTCGTGTTAGGTTCGTGTCGTGTCGAAAATTGCCACCCCTAGTTGCGGTGATGCATTTGCGCCGACAAATTTGAGCGACGATCCGGGCTTTGATCGAGCCGTACCGTTCCTGATTTGTCTCGCGCCTTCAGATCCTCCTTCACGCTTCGACAAGAAGCAAAATATTAAGCAATCGTTCCGACGGAGCTAAATTACTACAGGATAAAGAACGAATAGGAAATTTGGATTTCGAAACAAAAAAGAGAGGGGTGCAACACGAGGACTTCCCAGGGGGTCACCCATCCTAGTACTACTCTCGCCCAAGCACGCTTAACTTCGGAGTTCTGATGGGATCCGGTGCATTAGTGCTGGTATGATCGCACCCGCCATGTTCCTTTCGCGTTATTCTTTTAAACTACCCCGTCCTGCGAAGCAGTGTGGCTTTTCTAGACCGAAATTCATTTTAAGCGTCAATTCAAGCATTTTCCTCTTATCCTTTTATTTATTTACTTTATATTTTTTTTTGTTATTGATTTGCACCCTGTTTTTTTCCCTCATCCCGCAACTCTAAATTATCATGAAATCAATCCTTCACGCTTGCAGTTAGGGGTGGCAATTCGGGTCCAAATCAGGTTGGCGGGTCGGGTTCGGGTCAACAGACCCGCCAGAAAATCTGTTGACCCGAACCCCGACCCGCCAACCCGTGACGGGTCAGGTATGCTGACCCGAACCCGAAAATTTCAGGTTTACGGGGCGGCGGGTCGACCCGAAATGACCCGAAACTTAATTTTAATTTATTAATTTATCACTGTAATTTCTAATAAAATCAATTTCTCACAAAACTAATTACATAATCAAGTAATAAAAATTTAAATAAATGATTCCAAATCAAATCTAAAATAAATTAAACACCGTAAAAGTGTTTTATCCCAAGCAAAATATAAAATAAATTAAAACAATACAAAAGTGAAAAATAATATAATATATTATTTGTCCAAGTACAATAATTTCAACTTCACACAAATTAAATAAATTCGTTTAGGATTAAGTAATTAATGCCTTTGAAAAAAAGAATAACTTAGTTTAGTTAGATAAAATTATTTTTATGTTTATTAAATTATTTTTAATTCGTAAACGGGTCATATCGGGTCATATCAGGTCACCACGGGTTGACCCGAAATCGACCGGTTTTCTTTTCGGGTTCATCGGGTCCAACCCGATTCTGACCCGAATTCCCGAAACCTCAACCCAAACCCATTAATTTCGTGTTAGGTTCGTGTCGTGTCGAAAATTGCCACCCCTAGTTGCGGTGATGCATTTGCGCCGACAAATTTGAGCGACGATCCGGGCTTTGATCGAGCCGTACCGTTCCTGATTTGTCTCGCGCCTTCAGATCCTCCTTCACGCTTCGACAAGAAGCAAAATATTAAGCAATCGTTCCGACGGAGCTAAATTACTACAGGATAAAGAACGAATAGGAAATTTGGATTTCGAAACAAAAAAGAGAGGGGTGCAACACGAGGACTTCCCAGGGGGTCACCCATCCTAGTACTACTCTCGCCCAAGCACGCTTAACTTCGGAGTTCTGATGGGATCCGGTGCATTAGTGCTGGTATGATCGCACCCGCCATGTTCCTTTCGCGTTATTCTTTTAAACTACCCCGTCCTGCGAAGCAGTGTGGCTTTTCTAGACCGAAATTCATTTTAAGCGTCAATTCAAGCATTTTCCTCTTATCCTTTTATTTATTTACTTTATATTTTTTTTTGTTATTGATTTGCACCCTGTTTTTTTCCCTCATCCCGCAACTCTAAATTATCATGAAATCAATCCTTCACGCTTGCAGTTAGGGGTGGCAATTCGGGTCCAAATCAGGTTGGCGGGTCGGGTTCGGGTCAACAGACCCGCCAGAAAATCTGTTGACCCGAACCCCGACCCGCCAACCCGTGACGGGTCAGGTATGCTGACCCGAACCCGAAAATTTCAGGTTTACGGGGCGGCGGGTCGACCCGAAATGACCCGAAACTTAATTTTAATTTATTAATTTATCACTGTAATTTCTAATAAAATCAATTTCTCACAAAACTAATTACATAATCAAGTAATAAAAATTTAAATAAATGATTCCAAATCAAATCTAAAATAAATTAAACACCGTAAAAGTGTTTTATCCCAAGCAAAATATAAAATAAATTAAAACAATACAAAAGTGAAAAATAATATAATATATTATTTGTCCAAGTACAATAATTTCAACTTCACACAAATTAAATAAATTCGTTTAGGATTAAGTAATTAATGCCTTTGAAAAAAAGAATAACTTAGTTTAGTTAGATAAAATTATTTTTATGTTTATTAAATTATTTTTAATTCGTAAACGGGTCATATCGGGTCATATCAGGTCACCACGGGTTGACCCGAAATCGACCGGTTTTCTTTTCGGGTTCATCGGGTCCAACCCGATTCTGACCCGAATTCCCGAAACCTCAACCCAAACCCATTAATTTCGTGTTAGGTTCGTGTCGTGTCGAAAATTGCCACCCCTAGTTGCGGTGATGCATTTGCGCCGACAAATTTGAGCGACGATCCGGGCTTTGATCGAGCCGTACCGTTCCTGATTTGTCTCGCGCCTTCAGATCCTCCTTCACGCTTCGACAAGAAGCAAAATATTAAGCAATCGTTCCGACGGAGCTAAATTACTACAGGATAAAGAACGAATAGGAAATTTGGATTTCGAAACAAAAAAGAGAGGGGTGCAACACGAGGACTTCCCAGGGGGTCACCCATCCTAGTACTACTCTCGCCCAAGCACGCTTAACTTCGGAGTTCTGATGGGATCCGGTGCATTAGTGCTGGTATGATCGCACCCGCCATGTTCCTTTCGCGTTATTCTTTTAAACTACCCCGTCCTGCGAAGCAGTGTGGCTTTTCTAGACCGAAATTCATTTTAAGCGTCAATTCAAGCATTTTCCTCTTATCCTTTTATTTATTTACTTTATATTTTTTTTTGTTATTGATTTGCACCCTGTTTTTTTCCCTCATCCCGCAACTCTAAATTATCATGAAATCAATCCTTCACGCTTGCAGTTAGGGGTGGCAATTCGGGTCCAAATCAGGTTGGCGGGTCGGGTTCGGGTCAACAGACCCGCCAGAAAATCTGTTGACCCGAACCCCGACCCGCCAACCCGTGACGGGTCAGGTATGCTGACCCGAACCCGAAAATTTCAGGTTTACGGGGCGGCGGGTCGACCCGAAATGACCCGAAACTTAATTTTAATTTATTAATTTATCACTGTAATTTCTAATAAAATCAATTTCTCACAAAACTAATTACATAATCAAGTAATAAAAATTTAAATAAATGATTCCAAATCAAATCTAAAATAAATTAAACACCGTAAAAGTGTTTTATCCCAAGCAAAATATAAAATAAATTAAAACAATACAAAAGTGAAAAATAATATAATATATTATTTGTCCAAGTACAATAATTTCAACTTCACACAAATTAAATAAATTCGTTTAGGATTAAGTAATTAATGCCTTTGAAAAAAAGAATAACTTAGTTTAGTTAGATAAAATTATTTTTATGTTTATTAAATTATTTTTAATTCGTAAACGGGTCATATCGGGTCATATCAGGTCACCACGGGTTGACCCGAAATCGACCGGTTTTCTTTTCGGGTTCATCGGGTCCAACCCGATTCTGACCCGAATTCCCGAAACCTCAACCCAAACCCATTAATTTCGTGTTAGGTTCGTGTCGTGTCGAAAATTGCCACCCCTAGTTGCGGTGATGCATTTGCGCCGACAAATTTGAGCGACGATCCGGGCTTTGATCGAGCCGTACCGTTCCTGATTTGTCTCGCGCCTTCAGATCCTCCTTCACGCTTCGACAAGAAGCAAAATATTAAGCAATCGTTCCGACGGAGCTAAATTACTACAGGATAAAGAACGAATAGGAAATTTGGATTTCGAAACAAAAAAGAGAGGGGTGCAACACGAGGACTTCCCAGGGGGTCACCCATCCTAGTACTACTCTCGCCCAAGCACGCTTAACTTCGGAGTTCTGATGGGATCCGGTGCATTAGTGCTGGTATGATCGCACCCGCCATGTTCCTTTCGCGTTATTCTTTTAAACTACCCCGTCCTGCGAAGCAGTGTGGCTTTTCTAGACCGAAATTCATTTTAAGCGTCAATTCAAGCATTTTCCTCTTATCCTTTTATTTATTTACTTTATATTTTTTTTTGTTATTGATTTGCACCCTGTTTTTTTCCCTCATCCCGCAACTCTAAATTATCATGAAATCAATCCTTCACGCTTGCAGTTAGGGGTGGCAATTCGGGTCCAAATCAGGTTGGCGGGTCGGGTTCGGGTCAACAGACCCGCCAGAAAATCTGTTGACCCGAACCCCGACCCGCCAACCCGTGACGGGTCAGGTATGCTGACCCGAACCCGAAAATTTCAGGTTTACGGGGCGGCGGGTCGACCCGAAATGACCCGAAACTTAATTTTAATTTATTAATTTATCACTGTAATTTCTAATAAAATCAATTTCTCACAAAACTAATTACATAATCAAGTAATAAAAATTTAAATAAATGATTCCAAATCAAATCTAAAATAAATTAAACACCGTAAAAGTGTTTTATCCCAAGCAAAATATAAAATAAATTAAAACAATACAAAAGTGAAAAATAATATAATATATTATTTGTCCAAGTACAATAATTTCAACTTCACACAAATTAAATAAATTCGTTTAGGATTAAGTAATTAATGCCTTTGAAAAAAAGAATAACTTAGTTTAGTTAGATAAAATTATTTTTATGTTTATTAAATTATTTTTAATTCGTAAACGGGTCATATCGGGTCATATCAGGTCACCACGGGTTGACCCGAAATCGACCGGTTTTCTTTTCGGGTTCATCGGGTCCAACCCGATTCTGACCCGAATTCCCGAAACCTCAACCCAAACCCATTAATTTCGTGTTAGGTTCGTGTCGTGTCGAAAATTGCCACCCCTAGTTGCGGTGATGCATTTGCGCCGACAAATTTGAGCGACGATCCGGGCTTTGATCGAGCCGTACCGTTCCTGATTTGTCTCGCGCCTTCAGATCCTCCTTCACGCTTCGACAAGAAGCAAAATATTAAGCAATCGTTCCGACGGAGCTAAATTACTACAGGATAAAGAACGAATAGGAAATTTGGATTTCGAAACAAAAAAGAGAGGGGTGCAACACGAGGACTTCCCAGGGGGTCACCCATCCTAGTACTACTCTCGCCCAAGCACGCTTAACTTCGGAGTTCTGATGGGATCCGGTGCATTAGTGCTGGTATGATCGCACCCGCCATGTTCCTTTCGCGTTATTCTTTTAAACTACCCCGTCCTGCGAAGCAGTGTGGCTTTTCTAGACCGAAATTCATTTTAAGCGTCAATTCAAGCATTTTCCTCTTATCCTTTTATTTATTTACTTTATATTTTTTTTTGTTATTGATTTGCACCCTGTTTTTTTCCCTCATCCCGCAACTCTAAATTATCATGAAATCAATCCTTCACGCTTGCAGTTAGGGGTGGCAATTCGGGTCCAAATCAGGTTGGCGGGTCGGGTTCGGGTCAACAGACCCGCCAGAAAATCTGTTGACCCGAACCCCGACCCGCCAACCCGTGACGGGTCAGGTATGCTGACCCGAACCCGAAAATTTCAGGTTTACGGGGCGGCGGGTCGACCCGAAATGACCCGAAACTTAATTTTAATTTATTAATTTATCACTGTAATTTCTAATAAAATCAATTTCTCACAAAACTAATTACATAATCAAGTAATAAAAATTTAAATAAATGATTCCAAATCAAATCTAAAATAAATTAAACACCGTAAAAGTGTTTTATCCCAAGCAAAATATAAAATAAATTAAAACAATACAAAAGTGAAAAATAATATAATATATTATTTGTCCAAGTACAATAATTTCAACTTCACACAAATTAAATAAATTCGTTTAGGATTAAGTAATTAATGCCTTTGAAAAAAAGAATAACTTAGTTTAGTTAGATAAAATTATTTTTATGTTTATTAAATTATTTTTAATTCGTAAACGGGTCATATCGGGTCATATCAGGTCACCACGGGTTGACCCGAAATCGACCGGTTTTCTTTTCGGGTTCATCGGGTCCAACCCGATTCTGACCCGAATTCCCGAAACCTCAACCCAAACCCATTAATTTCGTGTTAGGTTCGTGTCGTGTCGAAAATTGCCACCCCTAGTTGCGGTGATGCATTTGCGCCGACAAATTTGAGCGACGATCCGGGCTTTGATCGAGCCGTACCGTTCCTGATTTGTCTCGCGCCTTCAGATCCTCCTTCACGCTTCGACAAGAAGCAAAATATTAAGCAATCGTTCCGACGGAGCTAAATTACTACAGGATAAAGAACGAATAGGAAATTTGGATTTCGAAACAAAAAAGAGAGGGGTGCAACACGAGGACTTCCCAGGGGGTCACCCATCCTAGTACTACTCTCGCCCAAGCACGCTTAACTTCGGAGTTCTGATGGGATCCGGTGCATTAGTGCTGGTATGATCGCACCCGCCATGTTCCTTTCGCGTTATTCTTTTAAACTACCCCGTCCTGCGAAGCAGTGTGGCTTTTCTAGACCGAAATTCATTTTAAGCGTCAATTCAAGCATTTTCCTCTTATCCTTTTATTTATTTACTTTATATTTTTTTTTGTTATTGATTTGCACCCTGTTTTTTTCCCTCATCCCGCAACTCTAAATTATCATGAAATCAATCCTTCACGCTTGCAGTTAGGGGTGGCAATTCGGGTCCAAATCAGGTTGGCGGGTCGGGTTCGGGTCAACAGACCCGCCAGAAAATCTGTTGACCCGAACCCCGACCCGCCAACCCGTGACGGGTCAGGTATGCTGACCCGAACCCGAAAATTTCAGGTTTACGGGGCGGCGGGTCGACCCGAAATGACCCGAAACTTAATTTTAATTTATTAATTTATCACTGTAATTTCTAATAAAATCAATTTCTCACAAAACTAATTACATAATCAAGTAATAAAAATTTAAATAAATGATTCCAAATCAAATCTAAAATAAATTAAACACCGTAAAAGTGTTTTATCCCAAGCAAAATATAAAATAAATTAAAACAATACAAAAGTGAAAAATAATATAATATATTATTTGTCCAAGTACAATAATTTCAACTTCACACAAATTAAATAAATTCGTTTAGGATTAAGTAATTAATGCCTTTGAAAAAAAGAATAACTTAGTTTAGTTAGATAAAATTATTTTTATGTTTATTAAATTATTTTTAATTCGTAAACGGGTCATATCGGGTCATATCAGGTCACCACGGGTTGACCCGAAATCGACCGGTTTTCTTTTCGGGTTCATCGGGTCCAACCCGATTCTGACCCGAATTCCCGAAACCTCAACCCAAACCCATTAATTTCGTGTTAGGTTCGTGTCGTGTCGAAAATTGCCACCCCTAGTTGCGGTGATGCATTTGCGCCGACAAATTTGAGCGACGATCCGGGCTTTGATCGAGCCGTACCGTTCCTGATTTGTCTCGCGCCTTCAGATCCTCCTTCACGCTTCGACAAGAAGCAAAATATTAAGCAATCGTTCCGACGGAGCTAAATTACTACAGGATAAAGAACGAATAGGAAATTTGGATTTCGAAACAAAAAAGAGAGGGGTGCAACACGAGGACTTCCCAGGGGGTCACCCATCCTAGTACTACTCTCGCCCAAGCACGCTTAACTTCGGAGTTCTGATGGGATCCGGTGCATTAGTGCTGGTATGATCGCACCCGCCATGTTCCTTTCGCGTTATTCTTTTAAACTACCCCGTCCTGCGAAGCAGTGTGGCTTTTCTAGACCGAAATTCATTTTAAGCGTCAATTCAAGCATTTTCCTCTTATCCTTTTATTTATTTACTTTATATTTTTTTTTGTTATTGATTTGCACCCTGTTTTTTTCCCTCATCCCGCAACTCTAAATTATCATGAAATCAATCCTTCACGCTTGCAGTTAGGGGTGGCAATTCGGGTCCAAATCAGGTTGGCGGGTCGGGTTCGGGTCAACAGACCCGCCAGAAAATCTGTTGACCCGAACCCCGACCCGCCAACCCGTGACGGGTCAGGTATGCTGACCCGAACCCGAAAATTTCAGGTTTACGGGGCGGCGGGTCGACCCGAAATGACCCGAAACTTAATTTTAATTTATTAATTTATCACTGTAATTTCTAATAAAATCAATTTCTCACAAAACTAATTACATAATCAAGTAATAAAAATTTAAATAAATGATTCCAAATCAAATCTAAAATAAATTAAACACCGTAAAAGTGTTTTATCCCAAGCAAAATATAAAATAAATTAAAACAATACAAAAGTGAAAAATAATATAATATATTATTTGTCCAAGTACAATAATTTCAACTTCACACAAATTAAATAAATTCGTTTAGGATTAAGTAATTAATGCCTTTGAAAAAAAGAATAACTTAGTTTAGTTAGATAAAATTATTTTTATGTTTATTAAATTATTTTTAATTCGTAAACGGGTCATATCGGGTCATATCAGGTCACCACGGGTTGACCCGAAATCGACCGGTTTTCTTTTCGGGTTCATCGGGTCCAACCCGATTCTGACCCGAATTCCCGAAACCTCAACCCAAACCCATTAATTTCGTGTTAGGTTCGTGTCGTGTCGAAAATTGCCACCCCTAGTTGCGGTGATGCATTTGCGCCGACAAATTTGAGCGACGATCCGGGCTTTGATCGAGCCGTACCGTTCCTGATTTGTCTCGCGCCTTCAGATCCTCCTTCACGCTTCGACAAGAAGCAAAATATTAAGCAATCGTTCCGACGGAGCTAAATTACTACAGGATAAAGAACGAATAGGAAATTTGGATTTCGAAACAAAAAAGAGAGGGGTGCAACACGAGGACTTCCCAGGGGGTCACCCATCCTAGTACTACTCTCGCCCAAGCACGCTTAACTTCGGAGTTCTGATGGGATCCGGTGCATTAGTGCTGGTATGATCGCACCCGCCATGTTCCTTTCGCGTTATTCTTTTAAACTACCCCGTCCTGCGAAGCAGTGTGGCTTTTCTAGACCGAAATTCATTTTAAGCGTCAATTCAAGCATTTTCCTCTTATCCTTTTATTTATTTACTTTATATTTTTTTTTGTTATTGATTTGCACCCTGTTTTTTTCCCTCATCCCGCAACTCTAAATTATCATGAAATCAATCCTTCACGCTTGCAGTTAGGGGTGGCAATTCGGGTCCAAATCAGGTTGGCGGGTCGGGTTCGGGTCAACAGACCCGCCAGAAAATCTGTTGACCCGAACCCCGACCCGCCAACCCGTGACGGGTCAGGTATGCTGACCCGAACCCGAAAATTTCAGGTTTACGGGGCGGCGGGTCGACCCGAAATGACCCGAAACTTAATTTTAATTTATTAATTTATCACTGTAATTTCTAATAAAATCAATTTCTCACAAAACTAATTACATAATCAAGTAATAAAAATTTAAATAAATGATTCCAAATCAAATCTAAAATAAATTAAACACCGTAAAAGTGTTTTATCCCAAGCAAAATATAAAATAAATTAAAACAATACAAAAGTGAAAAATAATATAATATATTATTTGTCCAAGTACAATAATTTCAACTTCACACAAATTAAATAAATTCGTTTAGGATTAAGTAATTAATGCCTTTGAAAAAAAGAATAACTTAGTTTAGTTAGATAAAATTATTTTTATGTTTATTAAATTATTTTTAATTCGTAAACGGGTCATATCGGGTCATATCAGGTCACCACGGGTTGACCCGAAATCGACCGGTTTTCTTTTCGGGTTCATCGGGTCCAACCCGATTCTGACCCGAATTCCCGAAACCTCAACCCAAACCCATTAATTTCGTGTTAGGTTCGTGTCGTGTCGAAAATTGCCACCCCTAGTTGCGGTGATGCATTTGCGCCGACAAATTTGAGCGACGATCCGGGCTTTGATCGAGCCGTACCGTTCCTGATTTGTCTCGCGCCTTCAGATCCTCCTTCACGCTTCGACAAGAAGCAAAATATTAAGCAATCGTTCCGACGGAGCTAAATTACTACAGGATAAAGAACGAATAGGAAATTTGGATTTCGAAACAAAAAAGAGAGGGGTGCAACACGAGGACTTCCCAGGGGGTCACCCATCCTAGTACTACTCTCGCCCAAGCACGCTTAACTTCGGAGTTCTGATGGGATCCGGTGCATTAGTGCTGGTATGATCGCACCCGCCATGTTCCTTTCGCGTTATTCTTTTAAACTACCCCGTCCTGCGAAGCAGTGTGGCTTTTCTAGACCGAAATTCATTTTAAGCGTCAATTCAAGCATTTTCCTCTTATCCTTTTATTTATTTACTTTATATTTTTTTTTGTTATTGATTTGCACCCTGTTTTTTTCCCTCATCCCGCAACTCTAAATTATCATGAAATCAATCCTTCACGCTTGCAGTTAGGGGTGGCAATTCGGGTCCAAATCAGGTTGGCGGGTCGGGTTCGGGTCAACAGACCCGCCAGAAAATCTGTTGACCCGAACCCCGACCCGCCAACCCGTGACGGGTCAGGTATGCTGACCCGAACCCGAAAATTTCAGGTTTACGGGGCGGCGGGTCGACCCGAAATGACCCGAAACTTAATTTTAATTTATTAATTTATCACTGTAATTTCTAATAAAATCAATTTCTCACAAAACTAATTACATAATCAAGTAATAAAAATTTAAATAAATGATTCCAAATCAAATCTAAAATAAATTAAACACCGTAAAAGTGTTTTATCCCAAGCAAAATATAAAATAAATTAAAACAATACAAAAGTGAAAAATAATATAATATATTATTTGTCCAAGTACAATAATTTCAACTTCACACAAATTAAATAAATTCGTTTAGGATTAAGTAATTAATGCCTTTGAAAAAAAGAATAACTTAGTTTAGTTAGATAAAATTATTTTTATGTTTATTAAATTATTTTTAATTCGTAAACGGGTCATATCGGGTCATATCAGGTCACCACGGGTTGACCCGAAATCGACCGGTTTTCTTTTCGGGTTCATCGGGTCCAACCCGATTCTGACCCGAATTCCCGAAACCTCAACCCAAACCCATTAATTTCGTGTTAGGTTCGTGTCGTGTCGAAAATTGCCACCCCTAGTTGCGGTGATGCATTTGCGCCGACAAATTTGAGCGACGATCCGGGCTTTGATCGAGCCGTACCGTTCCTGATTTGTCTCGCGCCTTCAGATCCTCCTTCACGCTTCGACAAGAAGCAAAATATTAAGCAATCGTTCCGACGGAGCTAAATTACTACAGGATAAAGAACGAATAGGAAATTTGGATTTCGAAACAAAAAAGAGAGGGGTGCAACACGAGGACTTCCCAGGGGGTCACCCATCCTAGTACTACTCTCGCCCAAGCACGCTTAACTTCGGAGTTCTGATGGGATCCGGTGCATTAGTGCTGGTATGATCGCACCCGCCATGTTCCTTTCGCGTTATTCTTTTAAACTACCCCGTCCTGCGAAGCAGTGTGGCTTTTCTAGACCGAAATTCATTTTAAGCGTCAATTCAAGCATTTTCCTCTTATCCTTTTATTTATTTACTTTATATTTTTTTTTGTTATTGATTTGCACCCTGTTTTTTTCCCTCATCCCGCAACTCTAAATTATCATGAAATCAATCCTTCACGCTTGCAGTTAGGGGTGGCAATTCGGGTCCAAATCAGGTTGGCGGGTCGGGTTCGGGTCAACAGACCCGCCAGAAAATCTGTTGACCCGAACCCCGACCCGCCAACCCGTGACGGGTCAGGTATGCTGACCCGAACCCGAAAATTTCAGGTTTACGGGGCGGCGGGTCGACCCGAAATGACCCGAAACTTAATTTTAATTTATTAATTTATCACTGTAATTTCTAATAAAATCAATTTCTCACAAAACTAATTACATAATCAAGTAATAAAAATTTAAATAAATGATTCCAAATCAAATCTAAAATAAATTAAACACCGTAAAAGTGTTTTATCCCAAGCAAAATATAAAATAAATTAAAACAATACAAAAGTGAAAAATAATATAATATATTATTTGTCCAAGTACAATAATTTCAACTTCACACAAATTAAATAAATTCGTTTAGGATTAAGTAATTAATGCCTTTGAAAAAAAGAATAACTTAGTTTAGTTAGATAAAATTATTTTTATGTTTATTAAATTATTTTTAATTCGTAAACGGGTCATATCGGGTCATATCAGGTCACCACGGGTTGACCCGAAATCGACCGGTTTTCTTTTCGGGTTCATCGGGTCCAACCCGATTCTGACCCGAATTCCCGAAACCTCAACCCAAACCCATTAATTTCGTGTTAGGTTCGTGTCGTGTCGAAAATTGCCACCCCTAGTTGCGGTGATGCATTTGCGCCGACAAATTTGAGCGACGATCCGGGCTTTGATCGAGCCGTACCGTTCCTGATTTGTCTCGCGCCTTCAGATCCTCCTTCACGCTTCGACAAGAAGCAAAATATTAAGCAATCGTTCCGACGGAGCTAAATTACTACAGGATAAAGAACGAATAGGAAATTTGGATTTCGAAACAAAAAAGAGAGGGGTGCAACACGAGGACTTCCCAGGGGGTCACCCATCCTAGTACTACTCTCGCCCAAGCACGCTTAACTTCGGAGTTCTGATGGGATCCGGTGCATTAGTGCTGGTATGATCGCACCCGCCATGTTCCTTTCGCGTTATTCTTTTAAACTACCCCGTCCTGCGAAGCAGTGTGGCTTTTCTAGACCGAAATTCATTTTAAGCGTCAATTCAAGCATTTTCCTCTTATCCTTTTATTTATTTACTTTATATTTTTTTTTGTTATTGATTTGCACCCTGTTTTTTTCCCTCATCCCGCAACTCTAAATTATCATGAAATCAATCCTTCACGCTTGCAGTTAGGGGTGGCAATTCGGGTCCAAATCAGGTTGGCGGGTCGGGTTCGGGTCAACAGACCCGCCAGAAAATCTGTTGACCCGAACCCCGACCCGCCAACCCGTGACGGGTCAGGTATGCTGACCCGAACCCGAAAATTTCAGGTTTACGGGGCGGCGGGTCGACCCGAAATGACCCGAAACTTAATTTTAATTTATTAATTTATCACTGTAATTTCTAATAAAATCAATTTCTCACAAAACTAATTACATAATCAAGTAATAAAAATTTAAATAAATGATTCCAAATCAAATCTAAAATAAATTAAACACCGTAAAAGTGTTTTATCCCAAGCAAAATATAAAATAAATTAAAACAATACAAAAGTGAAAAATAATATAATATATTATTTGTCCAAGTACAATAATTTCAACTTCACACAAATTAAATAAATTCGTTTAGGATTAAGTAATTAATGCCTTTGAAAAAAAGAATAACTTAGTTTAGTTAGATAAAATTATTTTTATGTTTATTAAATTATTTTTAATTCGTAAACGGGTCATATCGGGTCATATCAGGTCACCACGGGTTGACCCGAAATCGACCGGTTTTCTTTTCGGGTTCATCGGGTCCAACCCGATTCTGACCCGAATTCCCGAAACCTCAACCCAAACCCATTAATTTCGTGTTAGGTTCGTGTCGTGTCGAAAATTGCCACCCCTAGTTGCGGTGATGCATTTGCGCCGACAAATTTGAGCGACGATCCGGGCTTTGATCGAGCCGTACCGTTCCTGATTTGTCTCGCGCCTTCAGATCCTCCTTCACGCTTCGACAAGAAGCAAAATATTAAGCAATCGTTCCGACGGAGCTAAATTACTACAGGATAAAGAACGAATAGGAAATTCGGATTTCGAAACAAAAAAGAGAGGGGTGCAACACGAGGACTTCCCAGGGGGTCACCCATCCTAGTACTACTCTCGCCCAAGCACGCTTAACTTCGGAGTTCTGATGGGATCCGGTGCATTAGTGCTGGTATGATCGCACCCGCCATGTTCCTTTCGCGTTATTCTTTTAAACTACCCCGTCCTGCGAAGCAGTGTGGCTTTTCTAGACCGAAATTCATTTTAAGCGTCAATTCAAGCATTTTCCTCTTATCCTTTTATTTATTTACTTTATATTTTTTTTTGTTATTGATTTGCACCCTGTTTTTTTCCCTCATCCCGCAACTCTAAATTATCATGAAATCAATCCTTCACGCTTGCAGTTAGGGGTGGCAATTCGGGTCCAAATCAGGTTGGCGGGTCGGGTTCGGGTCAACAGACCCGCCAGAAAATCTGTTGACCCGAACCCCGACCCGCCAACCCGTGACGGGTCAGGTATGCTGACCCGAACCCGAAAATTTCAGGTTTACGGGGCGGCGGGTCGACCCGAAATGACCCGAAACTTAATTTTAATTTATTAATTTATCACTGTAATTTCTAATAAAATCAATTTCTCACAAAACTAATTACATAATCAAGTAATAAAAATTTAAATAAATGATTCCAAATCAAATCTAAAATAAATTAAACACCGTAAAAGTGTTTTATCCCAAGCAAAATATAAAATAAATTAAAACAATACAAAAGTGAAAAATAATATAATATATTATTTGTCCAAGTACAATAATTTCAACTTCACACAAATTAAATAAATTCGTTTAGGATTAAGTAATTAATGCCTTTGAAAAAAAGAATAACTTAGTTTAGTTAGATAAAATTATTTTTATGTTTATTAAATTATTTTTAATTCGTAAACGGGTCATATCGGGTCATATCAGGTCACCACGGGTTGACCCGAAATCGACCGGTTTTCTTTTCGGGTTCATCGGGTCCAACCCGATTCTGACCCGAATTCCCGAAACCTCAACCCAAACCCATTAATTTCGTGTTAGGTTCGTGTCGTGTCGAAAATTGCCACCCCTAGTTGCGGTGATGCATTTGCGCCGACAAATTTGAGCGACGATCCGGGCTTTGATCGAGCCGTACCGTTCCTGATTTGTCTCGCGCCTTCAGATCCTCCTTCACGCTTCGACAAGAAGCAAAATATTAAGCAATCGTTCCGACGGAGCTAAATTACTACAGGATAAAGAACGAATAGGAAATTCGGATTTCGAAACAAAAAAGAGAGGGGTGCAACACGAGGACTTCCCAGGGGGTCACCCATCCTAGTACTACTCTCGCCCAAGCACGCTTAACTTCGGAGTTCTGATGGGATCCGGTGCATTAGTGCTGGTATGATCGCACCCGCCATGTTCCTTTCGCGTTATTCTTTTAAACTACCCCGTCCTGCGAAGCAGTGTGGCTTTTCTAGACCGAAATTCATTTTAAGCGTCAATTCAAGCATTTTCCTCTTATCCTTTTATTTATTTACTTTATATTTTTTTTTGTTATTGATTTGCACCCTGTTTTTTTCCCTCATCCCGCAACTCTAAATTATCATGAAATCAATCCTTCACGCTTGCAGTTAGGGGTGGCAATTCGGGTCCAAATCAGGTTGGCGGGTCGGGTTCGGGTCAACAGACCCGCCAGAAAATCTGTTGACCCGAACCCCGACCCGCCAACCCGTGACGGGTCAGGTATGCTGACCCGAACCCGAAAATTTCAGGTTTACGGGGCGGCGGGTCGACCCGAAATGACCCGAAACTTAATTTTAATTTATTAATTTATCACTGTAATTTCTAATAAAATCAATTTCTCACAAAACTAATTACATAATCAAGTAATAAAAATTTAAATAAATGATTCCAAATCAAATCTAAAATAAATTAAACACCGTAAAAGTGTTTTATCCCAAGCAAAATATAAAATAAATTAAAACAATACAAAAGTGAAAAATAATATAATATATTATTTGTCCAAGTACAATAATTTCAACTTCACACAAATTAAATAAATTCGTTTAGGATTAAGTAATTAATGCCTTTGAAAAAAAGAATAACTTAGTTTAGTTAGATAAAATTATTTTTATGTTTATTAAATTATTTTTAATTCGTAAACGGGTCATATCGGGTCATATCAGGTCACCACGGGTTGACCCGAAATCGACCGGTTTTCTTTTCGGGTTCATCGGGTCCAACCCGATTCTGACCCGAATTCCCGAAACCTCAACCCAAACCCATTAATTTCGTGTTAGGTTCGTGTCGTGTCGAAAATTGCCACCCCTAGTTGCGGTGATGCATTTGCGCCGACAAATTTGAGCGACGATCCGGGCTTTGATCGAGCCGTACCGTTCCTGATTTGTCTCGCGCCTTCAGATCCTCCTTCACGCTTCGACAAGAAGCAAAATATTAAGCAATCGTTCCGACGGAGCTAAATTACTACAGGATAAAGAACGAATAGGAAATTTGGATTTCGAAACAAAAAAGAGAGGGGTGCAACACGAGGACTTCCCAGGGGGTCACCCATCCTAGTACTACTCTCGCCCAAGCACGCTTAACTTCGGAGTTCTGATGGGATCCGGTGCATTAGTGCTGGTATGATCGCACCCGCCATGTTCCTTTCGCGTTATTCTTTTAAACTACCCCGTCCTGCGAAGCAGTGTGGCTTTTCTAGACCGAAATTCATTTTAAGCGTCAATTCAAGCATTTTCCTCTTATCCTTTTATTTATTTACTTTATATTTTTTTTTGTTATTGATTTGCACCCTGTTTTTTTCCCTCATCCCGCAACTCTAAATTATCATGAAATCAATCCTTCACGCTTGCAGTTAGGGGTGGCAATTCGGGTCCAAATCAGGTTGGCGGGTCGGGTTCGGGTCAACAGACCCGCCAGAAAATCTGTTGACCCGAACCCCGACCCGCCAACCCGTGACGGGTCAGGTATGCTGACCCGAACCCGAAAATTTCAGGTTTACGGGGCGGCGGGTCGACCCGAAATGACCCGAAACTTAATTTTAATTTATTAATTTATCACTGTAATTTCTAATAAAATCAATTTCTCACAAAACTAATTACATAATCAAGTAATAAAAATTTAAATAAATGATTCCAAATCAAATCTAAAATAAATTAAACACCGTAAAAGTGTTTTATCCCAAGCAAAATATAAAATAAATTAAAACAATACAAAAGTGAAAAATAATATAATATATTATTTGTCCAAGTACAATAATTTCAACTTCACACAAATTAAATAAATTCGTTTAGGATTAAGTAATTAATGCCTTTGAAAAAAAGAATAACTTAGTTTAGTTAGATAAAATTATTTTTATGTTTATTAAATTATTTTTAATTCGTAAACGGGTCATATCGGGTCATATCAGGTCACCACGGGTTGACCCGAAATCGACCGGTTTTCTTTTCGGGTTCATCGGGTCCAACCCGATTCTGACCCGAATTCCCGAAACCTCAACCCAAACCCATTAATTTCGTGTTAGGTTCGTGTCGTGTCGAAAATTGCCACCCCTAGTTGCGGTGATGCATTTGCGCCGACAAATTTGAGCGACGATCCGGGCTTTGATCGAGCCGTACCGTTCCTGATTTGTCTCGCGCCTTCAGATCCTCCTTCACGCTTCGACAAGAAGCAAAATATTAAGCAATCGTTCCGACGGAGCTAAATTACTACAGGATAAAGAACGAATAGGAAATTTGGATTTCGAAACAAAAAAGAGAGGGGTGCAACACGAGGACTTCCCAGGGGGTCACCCATCCTAGTACTACTCTCGCCCAAGCACGCTTAACTTCGGAGTTCTGATGGGATCCGGTGCATTAGTGCTGGTATGATCGCACCCGCCATGTTCCTTTCGCGTTATTCTTTTAAACTACCCCGTCCTGCGAAGCAGTGTGGCTTTTCTAGACCGAAATTCATTTTAAGCGTCAATTCAAGCATTTTCCTCTTATCCTTTTATTTATTTACTTTATATTTTTTTTTGTTATTGATTTGCACCCTGTTTTTTTCCCTCATCCCGCAACTCTAAATTATCATGAAATCAATCCTTCACGCTTGCAGTTAGGGGTGGCAATTCGGGTCCAAATCAGGTTGGCGGGTCGGGTTCGGGTCAACAGACCCGCCAGAAAATCTGTTGACCCGAACCCCGACCCGCCAACCCGTGACGGGTCAGGTATGCTGACCCGAACCCGAAAATTTCAGGTTTACGGGGCGGCGGGTCGACCCGAAATGACCCGAAACTTAATTTTAATTTATTAATTTATCACTGTAATTTCTAATAAAATCAATTTCTCACAAAACTAATTACATAATCAAGTAATAAAAATTTAAATAAATGATTCCAAATCAAATCTAAAATAAATTAAACACCGTAAAAGTGTTTTATCCCAAGCAAAATATAAAATAAATTAAAACAATACAAAAGTGAAAAATAATATAATATATTATTTGTCCAAGTACAATAATTTCAACTTCACACAAATTAAATAAATTCGTTTAGGATTAAGTAATTAATGCCTTTGAAAAAAAGAATAACTTAGTTTAGTTAGATAAAATTATTTTTATGTTTATTAAATTATTTTTAATTCGTAAACGGGTCATATCGGGTCATATCAGGTCACCACGGGTTGACCCGAAATCGACCGGTTTTCTTTTCGGGTTCATCGGGTCCAACCCGATTCTGACCCGAATTCCCGAAACCTCAACCCAAACCCATTAATTTCGTGTTAGGTTCGTGTCGTGTCGAAAATTGCCACCCCTAGTTGCGGTGATGCATTTGCGCCGACAAATTTGAGCGACGATCCGGGCTTTGATCGAGCCGTACCGTTCCTGATTTGTCTCGCGCCTTCAGATCCTCCTTCACGCTTCGACAAGAAGCAAAATATTAAGCAATCGTTCCGACGGAGCTAAATTACTACAGGATAAAGAACGAATAGGAAATTTGGATTTCGAAACAAAAAAGAGAGGGGTGCAACACGAGGACTTCCCAGGGGGTCACCCATCCTAGTACTACTCTCGCCCAAGCACGCTTAACTTCGGAGTTCTGATGGGATCCGGTGCATTAGTGCTGGTATGATCGCACCCGCCATGTTCCTTTCGCGTTATTCTTTTAAACTACCCCGTCCTGCGAAGCAGTGTGGCTTTTCTAGACCGAAATTCATTTTAAGCGTCAATTCAAGCATTTTCCTCTTATCCTTTTATTTATTTACTTTATATTTTTTTTTGTTATTGATTTGCACCCTGTTTTTTTCCCTCATCCCGCAACTCTAAATTATCATGAAATCAATCCTTCACGCTTGCAGTTAGGGGTGGCAATTCGGGTCCAAATCAGGTTGGCGGGTCGGGTTCGGGTCAACAGACCCGCCAGAAAATCTGTTGACCCGAACCCCGACCCGCCAACCCGTGACGGGTCAGGTATGCTGACCCGAACCCGAAAATTTCAGGTTTACGGGGCGGCGGGTCGACCCGAAATGACCCGAAACTTAATTTTAATTTATTAATTTATCACTGTAATTTCTAATAAAATCAATTTCTCACAAAACTAATTACATAATCAAGTAATAAAAATTTAAATAAATGATTCCAAATCAAATCTAAAATAAATTAAACACCGTAAAAGTGTTTTATCCCAAGCAAAATATAAAATAAATTAAAACAATACAAAAGTGAAAAATAATATAATATATTATTTGTCCAAGTACAATAATTTCAACTTCACACAAATTAAATAAATTCGTTTAGGATTAAGTAATTAATGCCTTTGAAAAAAAGAATAACTTAGTTTAGTTAGATAAAATTATTTTTATGTTTATTAAATTATTTTTAATTCGTAAACGGGTCATATCGGGTCATATCAGGTCACCACGGGTTGACCCGAAATCGACCGGTTTTCTTTTCGGGTTCATCGGGTCCAACCCGATTCTGACCCGAATTCCCGAAACCTCAACCCAAACCCATTAATTTCGTGTTAGGTTCGTGTCGTGTCGAAAATTGCCACCCCTAGTTGCGGTGATGCATTTGCGCCGACAAATTTGAGCGACGATCCGGGCTTTGATCGAGCCGTACCGTTCCTGATTTGTCTCGCGCCTTCAGATCCTCCTTCACGCTTCGACAAGAAGCAAAATATTAAGCAATCGTTCCGACGGAGCTAAATTACTACAGGATAAAGAACGAATAGGAAATTCGGATTTCGAAACAAAAAAGAGAGGGGTGCAACACGAGGACTTCCCAGGGGGTCACCCATCCTAGTACTACTCTCGCCCAAGCACGCTTAACTTCGGAGTTCTGATGGGATCCGGTGCATTAGTGCTGGTATGATCGCACCCGCCATGTTCCTTTCGCGTTATTCTTTTAAACTACCCCGTCCTGCGAAGCAGTGTGGCTTTTCTAGACCGAAATTCATTTTAAGCGTCAATTCAAGCATTTTCCTCTTATCCTTTTATTTATTTACTTTATATTTTTTTTTGTTATTGATTTGCACCCTGTTTTTTTCCCTCATCCCGCAACTCTAAATTATCATGAAATCAATCCTTCACGCTTGCAGTTAGGGGTGGCAATTCGGGTCCAAATCAGGTTGGCGGGTCGGGTTCGGGTCAACAGACCCGCCAGAAAATCTGTTGACCCGAACCCCGACCCGCCAACCCGTGACGGGTCAGGTATGCTGACCCGAACCCGAAAATTTCAGGTTTACGGGGCGGCGGGTCGACCCGAAATGACCCGAAACTTAATTTTAATTTATTAATTTATCACTGTAATTTCTAATAAAATCAATTTCTCACAAAACTAATTACATAATCAAGTAATAAAAATTTAAATAAATGATTCCAAATCAAATCTAAAATAAATTAAACACCGTAAAAGTGTTTTATCCCAAGCAAAATATAAAATAAATTAAAACAATACAAAAGTGAAAAATAATATAATATATTATTTGTCCAAGTACAATAATTTCAACTTCACACAAATTAAATAAATTCGTTTAGGATTAAGTAATTAATGCCTTTGAAAAAAAGAATAACTTAGTTTAGTTAGATAAAATTATTTTTATGTTTATTAAATTATTTTTAATTCGTAAACGGGTCATATCGGGTCATATCAGGTCACCACGGGTTGACCCGAAATCGACCGGTTTTCTTTTCGGGTTCATCGGGTCCAACCCGATTCTGACCCGAATTCCCGAAACCTCAACCCAAACCCATTAATTTCGTGTTAGGTTCGTGTCGTGTCGAAAATTGCCACCCCTAGTTGCGGTGATGCATTTGCGCCGACAAATTTGAGCGACGATCCGGGCTTTGATCGAGCCGTACCGTTCCTGATTTGTCTCGCGCCTTCAGATCCTCCTTCACGCTTCGACAAGAAGCAAAATATTAAGCAATCGTTCCGACGGAGCTAAATTACTACAGGATAAAGAACGAATAGGAAATTCGGATTTCGAAACAAAAAAGAGAGGGGTGCAACACGAGGACTTCCCAGGGGGTCACCCATCCTAGTACTACTCTCGCCCAAGCACGCTTAACTTCGGAGTTCTGATGGGATCCGGTGCATTAGTGCTGGTATGATCGCACCCGCCATGTTCCTTTCGCGTTATTCTTTTAAACTACCCCGTCCTGCGAAGCAGTGTGGCTTTTCTAGACCGAAATTCATTTTAAGCGTCAATTCAAGCATTTTCCTCTTATCCTTTTATTTATTTACTTTATATTTTTTTTTGTTATTGATTTGCACCCTGTTTTTTTCCCTCATCCCGCAACTCTAAATTATCATGAAATCAATCCTTCACGCTTGCAGTTAGGGGTGGCAATTCGGGTCCAAATCAGGTTGGCGGGTCGGGTTCGGGTCAACAGACCCGCCAGAAAATCTGTTGACCCGAACCCCGACCCGCCAACCCGTGACGGGTCAGGTATGCTGACCCGAACCCGAAAATTTCAGGTTTACGGGGCGGCGGGTCGACCCGAAATGACCCGAAACTTAATTTTAATTTATTAATTTATCACTGTAATTTCTAATAAAATCAATTTCTCACAAAACTAATTACATAATCAAGTAATAAAAATTTAAATAAATGATTCCAAATCAAATCTAAAATAAATTAAACACCGTAAAAGTGTTTTATCCCAAGCAAAATATAAAATAAATTAAAACAATACAAAAGTGAAAAATAATATAATATATTATTTGTCCAAGTACAATAATTTCAACTTCACACAAATTAAATAAATTCGTTTAGGATTAAGTAATTAATGCCTTTGAAAAAAAGAATAACTTAGTTTAGTTAGATAAAATTATTTTTATGTTTATTAAATTATTTTTAATTCGTAAACGGGTCATATCGGGTCATATCAGGTCACCACGGGTTGACCCGAAATCGACCGGTTTTCTTTTCGGGTTCATCGGGTCCAACCCGATTCTGACCCGAATTCCCGAAACCTCAACCCAAACCCATTAATTTCGTGTTAGGTTCGTGTCGTGTCGAAAATTGCCACCCCTAGTTGCGGTGATGCATTTGCGCCGACAAATTTGAGCGACGATCCGGGCTTTGATCGAGCCGTACCGTTCCTGATTTGTCTCGCGCCTTCAGATCCTCCTTCACGCTTCGACAAGAAGCAAAATATTAAGCAATCGTTCCGACGGAGCTAAATTACTACAGGATAAAGAACGAATAGGAAATTCGGATTTCGAAACAAAAAAGAGAGGGGTGCAACACGAGGACTTCCCAGGGGGTCACCCATCCTAGTACTACTCTCGCCCAAGCACGCTTAACTTCGGAGTTCTGATGGGATCCGGTGCATTAGTGCTGGTATGATCGCACCCGCCATGTTCCTTTCGCGTTATTCTTTTAAACTACCCCGTCCTGCGAAGCAGTGTGGCTTTTCTAGACCGAAATTCATTTTAAGCGTCAATTCAAGCATTTTCCTCTTATCCTTTTATTTATTTACTTTATATTTTTTTTTGTTATTGATTTGCACCCTGTTTTTTTCCCTCATCCCGCAACTCTAAATTATCATGAAATCAATCCTTCACGCTTGCAGTTAGGGGTGGCAATTCGGGTCCAAATCAGGTTGGCGGGTCGGGTTCGGGTCAACAGACCCGCCAGAAAATCTGTTGACCCGAACCCCGACCCGCCAACCCGTGACGGGTCAGGTATGCTGACCCGAACCCGAAAATTTCAGGTTTACGGGGCGGCGGGTCGACCCGAAATGACCCGAAACTTAATTTTAATTTATTAATTTATCACTGTAATTTCTAATAAAATCAATTTCTCACAAAACTAATTACATAATCAAGTAATAAAAATTTAAATAAATGATTCCAAATCAAATCTAAAATAAATTAAACACCGTAAAAGTGTTTTATCCCAAGCAAAATATAAAATAAATTAAAACAATACAAAAGTGAAAAATAATATAATATATTATTTGTCCAAGTACAATAATTTCAACTTCACACAAATTAAATAAATTCGTTTAGGATTAAGTAATTAATGCCTTTGAAAAAAAGAATAACTTAGTTTAGTTAGATAAAATTATTTTTATGTTTATTAAATTATTTTTAATTCGTAAACGGGTCATATCGGGTCATATCAGGTCACCACGGGTTGACCCGAAATCGACCGGTTTTCTTTTCGGGTTCATCGGGTCCAACCCGATTCTGACCCGAATTCCCGAAACCTCAACCCAAACCCATTAATTTCGTGTTAGGTTCGTGTCGTGTCGAAAATTGCCACCCCTAGTTGCGGTGATGCATTTGCGCCGACAAATTTGAGCGACGATCCGGGCTTTGATCGAGCCGTACCGTTCCTGATTTGTCTCGCGCCTTCAGATCCTCCTTCACGCTTCGACAAGAAGCAAAATATTAAGCAATCGTTCCGACGGAGCTAAATTACTACAGGATAAAGAACGAATAGGAAATTCGGATTTCGAAACAAAAAAGAGAGGGGTGCAACACGAGGACTTCCCAGGGGGTCACCCATCCTAGTACTACTCTCGCCCAAGCACGCTTAACTTCGGAGTTCTGATGGGATCCGGTGCATTAGTGCTGGTATGATCGCACCCGCCATGTTCCTTTCGCGTTATTCTTTTAAACTACCCCGTCCTGCGAAGCAGTGTGGCTTTTCTAGACCGAAATTCATTTTAAGCGTCAATTCAAGCATTTTCCTCTTATCCTTTTATTTATTTACTTTATATTTTTTTTTGTTATTGATTTGCACCCTGTTTTTTTCCCTCATCCCGCAACTCTAAATTATCATGAAATCAATCCTTCACGCTTGCAGTTAGGGGTGGCAATTCGGGTCCAAATCAGGTTGGCGGGTCGGGTTCGGGTCAACAGACCCGCCAGAAAATCTGTTGACCCGAACCCCGACCCGCCAACCCGTGACGGGTCAGGTATGCTGACCCGAACCCGAAAATTTCAGGTTTACGGGGCGGCGGGTCGACCCGAAATGACCCGAAACTTAATTTTAATTTATTAATTTATCACTGTAATTTCTAATAAAATCAATTTCTCACAAAACTAATTACATAATCAAGTAATAAAAATTTAAATAAATGATTCCAAATCAAATCTAAAATAAATTAAACACCGTAAAAGTGTTTTATCCCAAGCAAAATATAAAATAAATTAAAACAATACAAAAGTGAAAAATAATATAATATATTATTTGTCCAAGTACAATAATTTCAACTTCACACAAATTAAATAAATTCGTTTAGGATTAAGTAATTAATGCCTTTGAAAAAAAGAATAACTTAGTTTAGTTAGATAAAATTATTTTTATGTTTATTAAATTATTTTTAATTCGTAAACGGGTCATATCGGGTCATATCAGGTCACCACGGGTTGACCCGAAATCGACCGGTTTTCTTTTCGGGTTCATCGGGTCCAACCCGATTCTGACCCGAATTCCCGAAACCTCAACCCAAACCCATTAATTTCGTGTTAGGTTCGTGTCGTGTCGAAAATTGCCACCCCTAGTTGCGGTGATGCATTTGCGCCGACAAATTTGAGCGACGATCCGGGCTTTGATCGAGCCGTACCGTTCCTGATTTGTCTCGCGCCTTCAGATCCTCCTTCACGCTTCGACAAGAAGCAAAATATTAAGCAATCGTTCCGACGGAGCTAAATTACTACAGGATAAAGAACGAATAGGAAATTTGGATTTCGAAACAAAAAAGAGAGGGGTGCAACACGAGGACTTCCCAGGGGGTCACCCATCCTAGTACTACTCTCGCCCAAGCACGCTTAACTTCGGAGTTCTGATGGGATCCGGTGCATTAGTGCTGGTATGATCGCACCCGCCATGTTCCTTTCGCGTTATTCTTTTAAACTACCCCGTCCTGCGAAGCAGTGTGGCTTTTCTAGACCGAAATTCATTTTAAGCGTCAATTCAAGCATTTTCCTCTTATCCTTTTATTTATTTACTTTATATTTTTTTTTGTTATTGATTTGCACCCTGTTTTTTTCCCTCATCCCGCAACTCTAAATTATCATGAAATCAATCCTTCACGCTTGCAGTTAGGGGTGGCAATTCGGGTCCAAATCAGGTTGGCGGGTCGGGTTCGGGTCAACAGACCCGCCAGAAAATCTGTTGACCCGAACCCCGACCCGCCAACCCGTGACGGGTCAGGTATGCTGACCCGAACCCGAAAATTTCAGGTTTACGGGGCGGCGGGTCGACCCGAAATGACCCGAAACTTAATTTTAATTTATTAATTTATCACTGTAATTTCTAATAAAATCAATTTCTCACAAAACTAATTACATAATCAAGTAATAAAAATTTAAATAAATGATTCCAAATCAAATCTAAAATAAATTAAACACCGTAAAAGTGTTTTATCCCAAGCAAAATATAAAATAAATTAAAACAATACAAAAGTGAAAAATAATATAATATATTATTTGTCCAAGTACAATAATTTCAACTTCACACAAATTAAATAAATTCGTTTAGGATTAAGTAATTAATGCCTTTGAAAAAAAGAATAACTTAGTTTAGTTAGATAAAATTATTTTTATGTTTATTAAATTATTTTTAATTCGTAAACGGGTCATATCGGGTCATATCAGGTCACCACGGGTTGACCCGAAATCGACCGGTTTTCTTTTCGGGTTCATCGGGTCCAACCCGATTCTGACCCGAATTCCCGAAACCTCAACCCAAACCCATTAATTTCGTGTTAGGTTCGTGTCGTGTCGAAAATTGCCACCCCTAGTTGCGGTGATGCATTTGCGCCGACAAATTTGAGCGACGATCCGGGCTTTGATCGAGCCGTACCGTTCCTGATTTGTCTCGCGCCTTCAGATCCTCCTTCACGCTTCGACAAGAAGCAAAATATTAAGCAATCGTTCCGACGGAGCTAAATTACTACAGGATAAAGAACGAATAGGAAATTTGGATTTCGAAACAAAAAAGAGAGGGGTGCAACACGAGGACTTCCCAGGGGGTCACCCATCCTAGTACTACTCTCGCCCAAGCACGCTTAACTTCGGAGTTCTGATGGGATCCGGTGCATTAGTGCTGGTATGATCGCACCCGCCATGTTCCTTTCGCGTTATTCTTTTAAACTACCCCGTCCTGCGAAGCAGTGTGGCTTTTCTAGACCGAAATTCATTTTAAGCGTCAATTCAAGCATTTTCCTCTTATCCTTTTATTTATTTACTTTATATTTTTTTTTGTTATTGATTTGCACCCTGTTTTTTTCCCTCATCCCGCAACTCTAAATTATCATGAAATCAATCCTTCACGCTTGCAGTTAGGGGTGGCAATTCGGGTCCAAATCAGGTTGGCGGGTCGGGTTCGGGTCAACAGACCCGCCAGAAAATCTGTTGACCCGAACCCCGACCCGCCAACCCGTGACGGGTCAGGTATGCTGACCCGAACCCGAAAATTTCAGGTTTACGGGGCGGCGGGTCGACCCGAAATGACCCGAAACTTAATTTTAATTTATTAATTTATCACTGTAATTTCTAATAAAATCAATTTCTCACAAAACTAATTACATAATCAAGTAATAAAAATTTAAATAAATGATTCCAAATCAAATCTAAAATAAATTAAACACCGTAAAAGTGTTTTATCCCAAGCAAAATATAAAATAAATTAAAACAATACAAAAGTGAAAAATAATATAATATATTATTTGTCCAAGTACAATAATTTCAACTTCACACAAATTAAATAAATTCGTTTAGGATTAAGTAATTAATGCCTTTGAAAAAAAGAATAACTTAGTTTAGTTAGATAAAATTATTTTTATGTTTATTAAATTATTTTTAATTCGTAAACGGGTCATATCGGGTCATATCAGGTCACCACGGGTTGACCCGAAATCGACCGGTTTTCTTTTCGGGTTCATCGGGTCCAACCCGATTCTGACCCGAATTCCCGAAACCTCAACCCAAACCCATTAATTTCGTGTTAGGTTCGTGTCGTGTCGAAAATTGCCACCCCTAGTTGCGGTGATGCATTTGCGCCGACAAATTTGAGCGACGATCCGGGCTTTGATCGAGCCGTACCGTTCCTGATTTGTCTCGCGCCTTCAGATCCTCCTTCACGCTTCGACAAGAAGCAAAATATTAAGCAATCGTTCCGACGGAGCTAAATTACTACAGGATAAAGAACGAATAGGAAATTTGGATTTCGAAACAAAAAAGAGAGGGGTGCAACACGAGGACTTCCCAGGGGGTCACCCATCCTAGTACTACTCTCGCCCAAGCACGCTTAACTTCGGAGTTCTGATGGGATCCGGTGCATTAGTGCTGGTATGATCGCACCCGCCATGTTCCTTTCGCGTTATTCTTTTAAACTACCCCGTCCTGCGAAGCAGTGTGGCTTTTCTAGACCGAAATTCATTTTAAGCGTCAATTCAAGCATTTTCCTCTTATCCTTTTATTTATTTACTTTATATTTTTTTTTGTTATTGATTTGCACCCTGTTTTTTTCCCTCATCCCGCAACTCTAAATTATCATGAAATCAATCCTTCACGCTTGCAGTTAGGGGTGGCAATTCGGGTCCAAATCAGGTTGGCGGGTCGGGTTCGGGTCAACAGACCCGCCAGAAAATCTGTTGACCCGAACCCCGACCCGCCAACCCGTGACGGGTCAGGTATGCTGACCCGAACCCGAAAATTTCAGGTTTACGGGGCGGCGGGTCGACCCGAAATGACCCGAAACTTAATTTTAATTTATTAATTTATCACTGTAATTTCTAATAAAATCAATTTCTCACAAAACTAATTACATAATCAAGTAATAAAAATTTAAATAAATGATTCCAAATCAAATCTAAAATAAATTAAACACCGTAAAAGTGTTTTATCCCAAGCAAAATATAAAATAAATTAAAACAATACAAAAGTGAAAAATAATATAATATATTATTTGTCCAAGTACAATAATTTCAACTTCACACAAATTAAATAAATTCGTTTAGGATTAAGTAATTAATGCCTTTGAAAAAAAGAATAACTTAGTTTAGTTAGATAAAATTATTTTTATGTTTATTAAATTATTTTTAATTCGTAAACGGGTCATATCGGGTCATATCAGGTCACCACGGGTTGACCCGAAATCGACCGGTTTTCTTTTCGGGTTCATCGGGTCCAACCCGATTCTGACCCGAATTCCCGAAACCTCAACCCAAACCCATTAATTTCGTGTTAGGTTCGTGTCGTGTCGAAAATTGCCACCCCTAGTTGCGGTGATGCATTTGCGCCGACAAATTTGAGCGACGATCCGGGCTTTGATCGAGCCGTACCGTTCCTGATTTGTCTCGCGCCTTCAGATCCTCCTTCACGCTTCGACAAGAAGCAAAATATTAAGCAATCGTTCCGACGGAGCTAAATTACTACAGGATAAAGAACGAATAGGAAATTCGGATTTCGAAACAAAAAAGAGAGGGGTGCAACACGAGGACTTCCCAGGGGGTCACCCATCCTAGTACTACTCTCGCCCAAGCACGCTTAACTTCGGAGTTCTGATGGGATCCGGTGCATTAGTGCTGGTATGATCGCACCCGCCATGTTCCTTTCGCGTTATTCTTTTAAACTACCCCGTCCTGCGAAGCAGTGTGGCTTTTCTAGACCGAAATTCATTTTAAGCGTCAATTCAAGCATTTTCCTCTTATCCTTTTATTTATTTACTTTATATTTTTTTTTGTTATTGATTTGCACCCTGTTTTTTTCCCTCATCCCGCAACTCTAAATTATCATGAAATCAATCCTTCACGCTTGCAGTTAGGGGTGGCAATTCGGGTCCAAATCAGGTTGGCGGGTCGGGTTCGGGTCAACAGACCCGCCAGAAAATCTGTTGACCCGAACCCCGACCCGCCAACCCGTGACGGGTCAGGTATGCTGACCCGAACCCGAAAATTTCAGGTTTACGGGGCGGCGGGTCGACCCGAAATGACCCGAAACTTAATTTTAATTTATTAATTTATCACTGTAATTTCTAATAAAATCAATTTCTCACAAAACTAATTACATAATCAAGTAATAAAAATTTAAATAAATGATTCCAAATCAAATCTAAAATAAATTAAACACCGTAAAAGTGTTTTATCCCAAGCAAAATATAAAATAAATTAAAACAATACAAAAGTGAAAAATAATATAATATATTATTTGTCCAAGTACAATAATTTCAACTTCACACAAATTAAATAAATTCGTTTAGGATTAAGTAATTAATGCCTTTGAAAAAAAGAATAACTTAGTTTAGTTAGATAAAATTATTTTTATGTTTATTAAATTATTTTTAATTCGTAAACGGGTCATATCGGGTCATATCAGGTCACCACGGGTTGACCCGAAATCGACCGGTTTTCTTTTCGGGTTCATCGGGTCCAACCCGATTCTGACCCGAATTCCCGAAACCTCAACCCAAACCCATTAATTTCGTGTTAGGTTCGTGTCGTGTCGAAAATTGCCACCCCTAGTTGCGGTGATGCATTTGCGCCGACAAATTTGAGCGACGATCCGGGCTTTGATCGAGCCGTACCGTTCCTGATTTGTCTCGCGCCTTCAGATCCTCCTTCACGCTTCGACAAGAAGCAAAATATTAAGCAATCGTTCCGACGGAGCTAAATTACTACAGGATAAAGAACGAATAGGAAATTTGGATTTCGAAACAAAAAAGAGAGGGGTGCAACACGAGGACTTCCCAGGGGGTCACCCATCCTAGTACTACTCTCGCCCAAGCACGCTTAACTTCGGAGTTCTGATGGGATCCGGTGCATTAGTGCTGGTATGATCGCACCCGCCATGTTCCTTTCGCGTTATTCTTTTAAACTACCCCGTCCTGCGAAGCAGTGTGGCTTTTCTAGACCGAAATTCATTTTAAGCGTCAATTCAAGCATTTTCCTCTTATCCTTTTATTTATTTACTTTATATTTTTTTTTGTTATTGATTTGCACCCTGTTTTTTTCCCTCATCCCGCAACTCTAAATTATCATGAAATCAATCCTTCACGCTTGCAGTTAGGGGTGGCAATTCGGGTCCAAATCAGGTTGGCGGGTCGGGTTCGGGTCAACAGACCCGCCAGAAAATCTGTTGACCCGAACCCCGACCCGCCAACCCGTGACGGGTCAGGTATGCTGACCCGAACCCGAAAATTTCAGGTTTACGGGGCGGCGGGTCGACCCGAAATGACCCGAAACTTAATTTTAATTTATTAATTTATCACTGTAATTTCTAATAAAATCAATTTCTCACAAAACTAATTACATAATCAAGTAATAAAAATTTAAATAAATGATTCCAAATCAAATCTAAAATAAATTAAACACCGTAAAAGTGTTTTATCCCAAGCAAAATATAAAATAAATTAAAACAATACAAAAGTGAAAAATAATATAATATATTATTTGTCCAAGTACAATAATTTCAACTTCACACAAATTAAATAAATTCGTTTAGGATTAAGTAATTAATGCCTTTGAAAAAAAGAATAACTTAGTTTAGTTAGATAAAATTATTTTTATGTTTATTAAATTATTTTTAATTCGTAAACGGGTCATATCGGGTCATATCAGGTCACCACGGGTTGACCCGAAATCGACCGGTTTTCTTTTCGGGTTCATCGGGTCCAACCCGATTCTGACCCGAATTCCCGAAACCTCAACCCAAACCCATTAATTTCGTGTTAGGTTCGTGTCGTGTCGAAAATTGCCACCCCTAGTTGCGGTGATGCATTTGCGCCGACAAATTTGAGCGACGATCCGGGCTTTGATCGAGCCGTACCGTTCCTGATTTGTCTCGCGCCTTCAGATCCTCCTTCACGCTTCGACAAGAAGCAAAATATTAAGCAATCGTTCCGACGGAGCTAAATTACTACAGGATAAAGAACGAATAGGAAATTCGGATTTCGAAACAAAAAAGAGAGGGGTGCAACACGAGGACTTCCCAGGGGGTCACCCATCCTAGTACTACTCTCGCCCAAGCACGCTTAACTTCGGAGTTCTGATGGGATCCGGTGCATTAGTGCTGGTATGATCGCACCCGCCATGTTCCTTTCGCGTTATTCTTTTAAACTACCCCGTCCTGCGAAGCAGTGTGGCTTTTCTAGACCGAAATTCATTTTAAGCGTCAATTCAAGCATTTTCCTCTTATCCTTTTATTTATTTACTTTATATTTTTTTTTGTTATTGATTTGCACCCTGTTTTTTTCCCTCATCCCGCAACTCTAAATTATCATGAAATCAATCCTTCACGCTTGCAGTTAGGGGTGGCAATTCGGGTCCAAATCAGGTTGGCGGGTCGGGTTCGGGTCAACAGACCCGCCAGAAAATCTGTTGACCCGAACCCCGACCCGCCAACCCGTGACGGGTCAGGTATGCTGACCCGAACCCGAAAATTTCAGGTTTACGGGGCGGCGGGTCGACCCGAAATGACCCGAAACTTAATTTTAATTTATTAATTTATCACTGTAATTTCTAATAAAATCAATTTCTCACAAAACTAATTACATAATCAAGTAATAAAAATTTAAATAAATGATTCCAAATCAAATCTAAAATAAATTAAACACCGTAAAAGTGTTTTATCCCAAGCAAAATATAAAATAAATTAAAACAATACAAAAGTGAAAAATAATATAATATATTATTTGTCCAAGTACAATAATTTCAACTTCACACAAATTAAATAAATTCGTTTAGGATTAAGTAATTAATGCCTTTGAAAAAAAGAATAACTTAGTTTAGTTAGATAAAATTATTTTTATGTTTATTAAATTATTTTTAATTCGTAAACGGGTCATATCGGGTCATATCAGGTCACCACGGGTTGACCCGAAATCGACCGGTTTTCTTTTCGGGTTCATCGGGTCCAACCCGATTCTGACCCGAATTCCCGAAACCTCAACCCAAACCCATTAATTTCGTGTTAGGTTCGTGTCGTGTCGAAAATTGCCACCCCTAGTTGCGGTGATGCATTTGCGCCGACAAATTTGAGCGACGATCCGGGCTTTGATCGAGCCGTACCGTTCCTGATTTGTCTCGCGCCTTCAGATCCTCCTTCACGCTTCGACAAGAAGCAAAATATTAAGCAATCGTTCCGACGGAGCTAAATTACTACAGGATAAAGAACGAATAGGAAATTCGGATTTCGAAACAAAAAAGAGAGGGGTGCAACACGAGGACTTCCCAGGGGGTCACCCATCCTAGTACTACTCTCGCCCAAGCACGCTTAACTTCGGAGTTCTGATGGGATCCGGTGCATTAGTGCTGGTATGATCGCACCCGCCATGTTCCTTTCGCGTTATTCTTTTAAACTACCCCGTCCTGCGAAGCAGTGTGGCTTTTCTAGACCGAAATTCATTTTAAGCGTCAATTCAAGCATTTTCCTCTTATCCTTTTATTTATTTACTTTATATTTTTTTTTGTTATTGATTTGCACCCTGTTTTTTTCCCTCATCCCGCAACTCTAAATTATCATGAAATCAATCCTTCACGCTTGCAGTTAGGGGTGGCAATTCGGGTCCAAATCAGGTTGGCGGGTCGGGTTCGGGTCAACAGACCCGCCAGAAAATCTGTTGACCCGAACCCCGACCCGCCAACCCGTGACGGGTCAGGTATGCTGACCCGAACCCGAAAATTTCAGGTTTACGGGGCGGCGGGTCGACCCGAAATGACCCGAAACTTAATTTTAATTTATTAATTTATCACTGTAATTTCTAATAAAATCAATTTCTCACAAAACTAATTACATAATCAAGTAATAAAAATTTAAATAAATGATTCCAAATCAAATCTAAAATAAATTAAACACCGTAAAAGTGTTTTATCCCAAGCAAAATATAAAATAAATTAAAACAATACAAAAGTGAAAAATAATATAATATATTATTTGTCCAAGTACAATAATTTCAACTTCACACAAATTAAATAAATTCGTTTAGGATTAAGTAATTAATGCCTTTGAAAAAAAGAATA
Source organism: Coffea arabica (assembly GCF_036785885.1). NCBI lineage: Eukaryota > Viridiplantae > Streptophyta > Magnoliopsida > Gentianales > Rubiaceae > Coffea > Coffea arabica. Next base: position 45,913,800 of record NC_092331.1, on the reverse strand, counting down.
ACTTAGTTTAGTTAGATAAAATTATTTTTATGTTTATTAAATTATTTTTAATTCGTAAACGGGTCATATCGGGTCATATCAGGTCACCACGGGTTGACCCGAAATCGACCGGTTTTCTTTTCGGGTTCATCGGGTCCAACCCGATTCTGACCCGAATTCCCGAAACCTCAACCCAAACCCATTAATTTCGTGTTAGGTTCGTGTCGTGTCGAAAATTGCCACCCCTAGTTGCGGTGATGCATTTGCGCCGACAAATTTGAGCGACGATCCGGGCTTTGATCGAGCCGTACCGTTCCTGATTTGTCTCGCGCCTTCAGATCCTCCTTCACGCTTCGACAAGAAGCAAAATATTAAGCAATCGTTCCGACGGAGCTAAATTACTACAGGATAAAGAACGAATAGGAAATTTGGATTTCGAAACAAAAAAGAGAGGGGTGCAACACGAGGACTTCCCAGGGGGTCACCCATCCTAGTACTACTCTCGCCCAAGCACGCTTAACTTCGGAGTTCTGATGGGATCCGGTGCATTAGTGCTGGTATGATCGCACCCGCCATGTTCCTTTCGCGTTATTCTTTTAAACTACCCCGTCCTGCGAAGCAGTGTGGCTTTTCTAGACCGAAATTCATTTTAAGCGTCAATTCAAGCATTTTCCTCTTATCCTTTTATTTATTTACTTTATATTTTTTTTTGTTATTGATTTGCACCCTGTTTTTTTCCCTCATCCCGCAACTCTAAATTATCATGAAATCAATCCTTCACGCTTGCAGTTAGGGGTGGCAATTCGGGTCCAAATCAGGTTGGCGGGTCGGGTTCGGGTCAACAGACCCGCCAGAAAATCTGTTGACCCGAACCCCGACCCGCCAACCCGTGACGGGTCAGGTATGCTGACCCGAACCCGAAAATTTCAGGTTTACGGGGCGGCGGGTCGACCCGAAATGACCCGAAACTTAATTTTAATTTATTAATTTATCACTGTAATTTCTAATAAAATCAATTTCTCACAAAACTAATTACATAATCAAGTAATAAAAATTTAAATAAATGATTCCAAATCAAATCTAAAATAAATTAAACACCGTAAAAGTGTTTTATCCCAAGCAAAATATAAAATAAATTAAAACAATACAAAAGTGAAAAATAATATAATATATTATTTGTCCAAGTACAATAATTTCAACTTCACACAAATTAAATAAATTCGTTTAGGATTAAGTAACACCGCAACTAGGGGTGGCAATTTTCGACACGACCTGAAAACACGACACGAACCTAACACGAAATTAATGGGTTTGGGTTGAGGTTTCGGGAATTCGGGTTGGACCCGATGAACCCGAAAAGAAAACCGGTCGATTTCGGGTCAACCCGTGGTGACCTGATATGACCCGATATGACCCGTTTACGAATTAAAAATAATTTAATAAACATAAAAATAATTTTATCTAACTAAACTAAGTTATTCTTTTTTTCAAAGGCATTAATTACTTAATCCTAAACGAATTTATTTAATTTGTGTGAAGTTGAAATTATTATACTTGGACAAATAATATATTATATTATTTTTCACTTTTGTATTGTTTTAATTTATTTTATATTTTGCTTGGGATAAAACACTTTTACGGTGTTTAATTTATTTTAGATTTGATTTGGAATCATTTATTTAAATTTTTATTACTTGATTATGTAATTAGTTTTGTGAGAAATTGATTTTATTAGAAATTACAGTGATAAATTAATAAATTAAAATTAAGTTTCGGGTCATTTCGGGTCGACCCGCCGCCCCGTAAACCTGAAATTTTCGGGTTCGGGTCAGCATACCTGACCCGTCACGGGTTGGCGGGTCGGGGTTCGGGTCAACAGATTTTCTGGCGGGTCTGTTGACCCGAACCCGACCCGCCAACCTGATTTGGACCCGAATTGCCACCCCTAACTGCAAGCGTGAAGGATTGATTTCATGATAATTTAGAGTTGCGGGATGAGGGAAAAAAACAGGGTGCAAATCAATAACAAAAAAAAATATAAAGTAAATAAATAAAAGGATAAGAGGAAAATGCTTGAATTGACGCTTAAAATGAATTTCGGTCTAGAAAAGCCACACTGCTTCGCAGGACGGGGTAGTTTAAAAGAATAAAGCGAAAGGAACATGGCGGGTGCGATCATACCAGCACTAATGCACCGGATCCCATCAGAACTCCGAAGTTAAGCGTGCTTGGGCGAGAGTAGTACTAGGATGGGTGACCCCCTGGGAAGTCCTCGTGTTGCACCCCTCTCTTTTTTGTTTCGAAATCCAAATTTCCTATTCGTTCTTTATCCTGTAGTAATTTAGCTCCGTCGGAACGATTGCTTAATAGTTTGCTTCTTGTCGAAGCGTGAAGGAGGATCTGAAGGCGCGAGACAAATCAGGAACGGTACGGCTCGATCAAAGCCCGGATCGTCGCTCAAATTTGTCGGCGCAAATGTATCACCGCAACTAGGGGTGGCAATTTTCGACACGACCTGAAAACACGACACGAACCTAACACGAAATTAATGGGTTTGGGTTGAGGTTTCGGGAATTCGGGTCAGAATCGGGTTGGACCCGATGAACCCGAAAAGAAAACCGGTCGATTTCGGGTCAACCCGTGGTGACCTGATATGACCCGTTTACGAATTAAAAATAATTTAATAAACATAAAAATAATTTTATCTAACTAAACTAAGTTATTCTTTTTTTCAAAGGCATTAATTACTTAATCCTAAACGAATTTATTTAATTTGTGTGAAGTTGAAATTATTATACTTGGACAAATAATATATTATATTATTTTTCACTTTTGTATTGTTTTAATTTATTTTATATTTTGCTTGGGATAAAACACTTTTACGGTGTTTAATTTATTTTAGATTTGATTTGAAATCATTTATTTAAATTTTTATTACTTGATTATGTAATTATTTTTGTGAGAAATTGATTTTATTAGAAATTACAGTGATAAATTAATAAATTAAAATTAAGTTTCGGGTCATTTCGGGTCGACCCGCCGCCCCGTAAACCTGAAATTTTCGGGTTCGGGTCAGCATACCTGACCCGTCACGGGTTGGCGGGTCGGGGTTCGGGTCAACAGATTTTCTGGCGGGTCTGTTGACCCGAACCCGACCCGCCAACCTGATTTGGACCCGAATTGCCACCCCTAACTGCAAGCGTGAAGGATTGATTTCATGATAATTTAGAGTTGCGGGATGAGGGAAAAAAACAGGGTGCAAATCAATAACAAAAAAAAATATAAAGTAAATAAATAAAAGGATAAGAGGAAAAAGCTTGAATTGACGCTTAAAATGAATTTCGGTCTAGAAAAGCCACACTGCTTCGCAGGACGGGGTAGTTTAAAAGAATAAAGCGAAAGGAACATGGCGGGTGCGATCATACCAGCACTAATGCACCGGATCCCATCAGAACTCCGAAGTTAAGCGTGCTTGGGCGAGAGTAGTACTAGGATGGGTGACCCCCTGGGAAGTCCTCGTGTTGCACTCCTCTCTTTTTTGTTTCGAAATCCAAATTTCCTATTCGTTCTTTATCCCGTAGTAATTTAGCTCCGTCGGAACGATTGCTTAATATTTTGCTTCTTGTTGAAGCGTGAAGGAGGATCTGAAGGCGCGAGACAAATCAGGAACGGTACGGCTCGATCAAAAGCCCGGATCGTCGCTCAAATTTGTCGGCGCAAATGTATCACCGCAACTAGGGGTGGCAATTTTCGACACGACCTGAAAACACGACACGAACCTAACACGAAATTAATGGGTTTGGGTTGAGGTTTCGGGAATTCGGGTTGGACCCGATGAACCCGAAAAGAAAACCGGTCGATTTCGGGTCAACCCGTGGTGACCTGATATGACCCGTTTACGAATTAAAAATAATTTAATAAACATAAAAATAATTTTATCTAACTAAACTAAGTTATTCTTTTTTTCAAAGGCATTAATTACTTAATCCTAAACGAATTTATTTAATTTGTGTGAAGTTGAAATTATTATACTTGGACAAATAATATATTATATTATTTTTCACTTTTGTATTGTTTTAATTTATTTTATATTTTGCTTGGGATAAAACACTTTTACGGTGTTTAATTTATTTTAGATTTGATTTGGAATCATTTATTTAAATTTTTATTACTTGATTATGTAATTAGTTTTGTGAGAAATTGATTTTATTAGAAATTACAGTGATAAAATAATAAATTAAAATTAAGTTTCGGGTCATTTCGGGTCGACCCGCCGCCCCGTAAACCTGAAATTTTCGGGTTCGGGTCAGCATACCTGACCCGTCACGGGTTGGCGGGTCGGGGTTCGGGTCAACAGATTTTCTGGCGGGTCTGTTGACCCGAACCCGACCCGCCAACCTGATTTGGACCCGAATTGCCACCCCTAACTGCAAGCGTGAAGGATTGATTTCATGATAATTTAGAGTTGCGGGATGAGGGAAAAAAACAGGGTGCAAATCAATAACAAAAAAAAATATAAAGTAAATAAATAAAAGGATAAGAGGAAAATGCTTGAATTGACGCTTAAAATGAATTTCGGTCTAGAAAAGCCACACTGCTTCGCAGGACGGGGTAATTTAAAAGAATAAAGCGAAAGGAACATGGCGGGTGCGATCATACCAGCATTAATGCACTGGATCCCATCAGAACTCCGAAGTTAAGCGTGCTTGGGCGAGAGTAGTACTAGGATGGGTGACCCCCTGGGAAGTCCTCGTGTTGCACCCCTTTCTTTTTTGTTTCGAAATCCAAATTTCCTATTCGTTCTTTATCCTGTAGTAATTTAGCTCCGTCGGAACGATTGCTTAATATTTTGCTTCTTGTCGAAGCGTGAAGGAGGATCTGAAGGCGCGAGACAAATCAGGAACGGTACGGCTCGATCAAAGCCCGGATCGTCGCTCAAATTTGTCGGCGCAAATGTATCACCGCAACTAGGGGTGGCAATTTTCGACACGACCTGAAAACACGACACGAACCTAACACGAAATTAATGGGTTTGGGTTGAGGTTTCGGGAATTCGGGTTGGACCCGATGAACCCGAAAAGAAAACCGGTCGATTTCGGGTCAACCCGTGGTGACCTGATATGACCCGATATGACCCGTTTACGAATTAAAAATAATTTAATAAACATAAAAATAATTTTATCTAACTAAACTAAGTTATTCTTTTTTTCAAAGGCATTAATTACTTAATCCTAAACGAATTTATTTAATTTGTGTGAAGTTGAAATTATTATACTTGGACAAATAATATATTATATTATTTTTCACTTTTGTATTGTTTTAATTTATTTTATATTTTGCTTGGGATAAAACACTTTTACGGTGTTTAATTTATTTTAGATTTGATTTGGAATCATTTATTTAAATTTTTATTACTTGATTATGTAATTAGTTTTGTGAGAAATTGATTTTATTAGAAATTACAGTGATAAATTAATAAATTAAAATTAAGTTTCGGGTCATTTCGGGTCGACCCGCCGCCCCGTAAACCTGAAATTTTCGGGTTCGGGTCAGCATACCTGACCCGTCACGGGTTGGCGGGTCGGGGTTCGGGTCAACAGATTTTCTGGCGGGTCTGTTGACCCGAACCCGACCCGCCAACCTGATTTGGACCCGAATTGCCACCCCTAACTGCAAGCGTGAAGGATTGATTTCATGATAATTTAGAGTTGCGGGATGAGGGAAAAAAACAGGGTGCAAATCAATAACAAAAAAAAATATAAAGTAAATAAATAAAAGGATAAGAGGAAAATGCTTGAATTGACGCTTAAAATGAATTTCGGTCTAGAAAAGCCACACTGCTTCGCAGGACGGGGTAGTTTAAAAGAATAAAGCGAAAGGAACATGGCGGGTGCGATCATACCAGCACTAATGCACCGGATCCCATCAGAACTCCGAAGTTAAGCGTGCTTGGGCGAGAGTAGTACTAGGATGGGTGACCCCCTGGGAAGTCCTCGTGTTGCACCCCTCTCTTTTTTGTTTCGAAATCCAAATTTCCTATTCGTTCTTTATCCTGTAGTAATTTAGCTCCGTCGGAACGATTGCTTAATAGTTTGCTTCTTGTCGAAGCGTGAAGGAGGATCTGAAGGCGCGAGACAAATCAGGAACGGTACGGCTCGATCAAAGCCCGGATCGTCGCTCAAATTTGTCGGCGCAAATGTATCACCGCAACTAGGGGTGGCAATTTTCGACACGACCTGAAAACACGACACGAACCTAACACGAAATTAATGGGTTTGGGTTGAGGTTTCGGGAATTCGGGTCAGAATCGGGTTGGACCCGATGAACCCGAAAAGAAAACCGGTCGATTTCGGGTCAACCCGTGGTGACCTGATATGACCCGTTTACGAATTAAAAATAATTTAATAAACATAAAAATAATTTTATCTAACTAAACTAAGTTATTCTTTTTTTCAAAGGCATTAATTACTTAATCCTAAACGAATTTATTTAATTTGTGTGAAGTTGAAATTATTATACTTGGACAAATAATATATTATATTATTTTTCACTTTTGTATTGTTTTAATTTATTTTATATTTTGCTTGGGATAAAACACTTTTACGGTGTTTAATTTATTTTAGATTTGATTTGAAATCATTTATTTAAATTTTTATTACTTGATTATGTAATTATTTTTGTGAGAAATTGATTTTATTAGAAATTACAGTGATAAATTAATAAATTAAAATTAAGTTTCGGGTCATTTCGGGTCGACCCGCCGCCCCGTAAACCTGAAATTTTCGGGTTCGGGTCAGCATACCTGACCCGTCACGGGTTGGCGGGTCGGGGTTCGGGTCAACAGATTTTCTGGCGGGTCTGTTGACCCGAACCCGACCCGCCAACCTGATTTGGACCCGAATTGCCACCCCTAACTGCAAGCGTGAAGGATTGATTTCATGATAATTTAGAGTTGCGGGATGAGGGAAAAAAACAGGGTGCAAATCAATAACAAAAAAAAATATAAAGTAAATAAATAAAAGGATAAGAGGAAAATGCTTGAATTGACGCTTAAAATGAATTTCGGTCTAGAAAAGCCACACTGCTTCGCAGGACGGGGTAGTTTAAAAGAATAAAGCGAAAGGAACATGGCGGGTGCGATCATACCAGCACTAATGCACCGGATCCCATCAGAACTCCGAAGTTAAGCGTGCTTGGGCGAGAGTAGTACTAGGATGGGTGACCCCCTGGGAAGTCCTCGTGTTGCACTCCTCTCTTTTTTGTTTCGAAATCCAAATTTCCTATTCGTTCTTTATCCCGTAGTAATTTAGCTCCGTCGGAACGATTGCTTAATATTTTGCTTCTTGTTGAAGCGTGAAGGAGGATCTGAAGGCGCGAGACAAATCAGGAACGGTACGGCTCGATCAAAAGCCCGGATCGTCGCTCAAATTTGTCGGCGCAAATGTATCACCGCAACTAGGGGTGGCAATTTTCGACACGACCTGAAAACACGACACGAACCTAACACGAAATTAATGGGTTTGGGTTGAGGTTTCGGGAATTCGGGTTGGACCCGATGAACCCGAAAAGAAAACCGGTCGATTTCGGGTCAACCCGTGGTGACCTGATATGACCCGATATGACCCGTTTACGAATTAAAAATAATTTAATAAACATAAAAATAATTTTATCTAACTAAACTAAGTTATTCTTTTTTTCAAAGGCATTAATTACTTAATCCTAAACGAATTTATTTAATTTGTGTGAAGTTGAAATTATTATACTTGGACAAATAATATATTATATTATTTTTCACTTTTGTATTGTTTTAATTTATTTTATATTTTGCTTGGGATAAAACACTTTTACGGTGTTTAATTTATTTTAGATTTGATTTGGAATCATTTATTTAAATTTTTATTACTTGATTATGTAATTAGTTTTGTGAGAAATTGATTTTATCAGAAATTACAGTGATAAATTAATAAATTAAAATTAAGTTTCGGGTCATTTCGGGTCGACCCGCCGCCCCGTAAACCTGAAATTTTCGGGTTCGGGTCAGCATACCTGACCCGTCACGGGTTGGCGGGTCGGGGTTCGGGTCAACAGATTTTCTGGCGGGTCTGTTGACCCGAACCCGACCCGCCAACCTGATTTGGACCCGAATTGCCACCCCTAACTGCAAGCGTGAAGGATTGATTTCATGATAATTTAGAGTTGCGGGATGAGGGAAAAAAACAGGGTGCAAATCAATAACAAAAAAAAATATAAAGTAAATAAATAAAAGGATAAGAGGAAAATGCTTGAATTGACGCTTAAAATGAATTTCGGTCTAGAAAAGCCACACTGCTTCGCAGGACGGGGTAGTTTAAAAGAATAAAGCGAAAGGAACATGGCGGGTGCGATCATACCAGCACTAATGCACCGGATCCCATCAGAACTCCGAAGTTAAGCGTGCTTGGGCGAGAGTAGTACTAGGATGGGTGACCCCCTGGGAAGTCCTCGTGTTGCACCCCTCTCTTTTTTGTTTCGAAATCCAAATTTCCTATTCGTTCTTTATCCTGTAGTAATTTAGCTCCGTCGGAACGATTGCTTAATAGTTTGCTTCTTGTCGAAGCGTGAAGGAGGATCTGAAGGCGCGAGACAAATCAGGAACGGTACGGCTCGATCAAAGCCCGGATCGTCGCTCAAATTTGTCGGCGCAAATGTATCACCGCAACTAGGGGTGGCAATTTTCGACACGACCTGAAAACACGACACGAACCTAACACGAAATTAATGGGTTTGGGTTGAGGTTTCGGGAATTCGGGTCAGAATCGGGTTGGATCCGATGAACCCGAAAAGAAAACCGGTCGATTTCGGGTCAACCCGTGGTGACCTGATATGACCCGTTTACGAATTAAAAATAATTTAATAAACATAAAAATAATTTTATCTAACTAAACTAAGTTATTCTTTTTTTCAAAGGCATTAATTACTTAATCCTAAACGAATTTATTTAATTTGTGTGAAGTTGAAATTATTATACTTGGACAAATAATATATTATATTATTTTTCACTTTTGTATTGTTTTAATTTATTTTATATTTTGCTTGGGATAAAACACTTTTACGGTGTTTAATTTATTTTAGATTTTATTTGGAATCATTTATTTAAATTTTTATTACTTGATTATGTAATTAGTTTTGTGAGAAATTGATTTTATTAGAAATTACAGTGATAAAGTAATAAATTAAAATTAAGTTTCGGGTCATTTCGGGTCGACCCGCCGCCCCGTAAACCTGAAATTTTCGGGTTCGGGTCAGCATACCTGACCCGTCACGGGTTGGCGGGTCGGGGTTCGGGTCAACAGATTTTCTGGCGGGTCTGTTGACCCGAACCCGACCCGCCAACCTGATTTGGACCCGAATTGCCACCCCTAACTGCAAGCGTGAAGGATTGATTTCATGATAATTTAGAGTTGCGGGATGAGGGAAAAAAACAGGGGGCAAATCAATAACAAAAAAAAATATAAAGTAAATAAATAAAAGGATAAGAGGAAAATGCTTGAATTGACGCTTAAAATGAATTTCGGTCTAGAAAAGCCACACTGCTTCGCAGGACGGGGTAGTTTAAAAGAATAAAGCGAAAGGAACATGGCGGGTGCGATCATACCAGCATTAATGCACCGGATCCCATCAGAACTCCGAAGTTAAGCGTGCTTGGGCGAGAGTAGTACTAGGATGGGTGACCCCCTGGGAAGTCCTCGTGTTGCACCCTTTTCTTTTTTGTTTCGAAATCCAAATTTCCTATTCGTTCTTTATCCTGTAGTAATTTAGCTCCGTCGGAACGATTGCTTAATATTTTGCTTCTTGTCGAAGCGTGAAGGAGGATCTGAAGGCGCGAGACAAATCAGGAACGGTACGGCTCGATCAAAGCCCGGATCGTCGCTCAAATTTGTCGGCGCAAATGTATCACCGCAACTAGGGGTGGCAATTTTCGACACGACCTGAAAACACGACACGAACCTAACACGAAATTAATGGGTTTGGGTTGAGGTTTCGGGAATTCGGGTCAGAATCGGGTTGGACCCGATGAACCCGAAAAGAAAACCGGTCGATTTCGGGTCAACCCGTGGTGACCTGATATGACCCGTTTACGAATTAAAAATAATTTAATAAACATAAAAATAATTTTATCTAACTAAACTAAGTTATTCTTTTTTTCAAAGGCATTAATTACTTAATCCTAAACGAATTTATTTAATTTGTGTGAAGTTGAAATTATTATACTTGGACAAATAATATATTATATTATTTTTCACTTTTGTATTGTTTTAATTTATTTTATATTTTGCTTGGGATAAAACACTTTTACGGTGTTTAATTTATTTTAGATTTGATTTGGAATAATTTATTTAAATTTTTATTACTTGATTATGTAATTAGTTTTGTGAGAAATTGATTTTATTAGAAATTACAGTGATAAATTAATAAATTAAAATTAAGTTTCGGGTCATTTCGGGTCGACCCGCCGCCCCGTAAACCTGAAATTTTCGGGTTCGGGTCAGCATACCTGACCCGTCACGGGTTGGCGGGTCGGGGTTCGGGTCAACAGATTTTCTGGCGGGTCTGTTGACCCGAACCCGACCCGCCAACCTGATTTGGACCCGAATTGCCACCCCTAACTGCAAGCGTGAAGGATTGATTTCATGATAATTTAGAGTTGCGGGATGAGGGAAAAAAACAGGGTGCAAATCAATAACAAAAAAAAATATAAAGTAAATAAATAAAAGGATAAGAGGAAAATGCTTGAATTGACGCTTAAAATGAATTTCGGTCTAGAAAAGCCACACTGCTTCGCAGGACGGGGTAGTTTAAAAGAATAAAGCGAAAGGAACATGGCGGGTGCGATCATACCAGCATTAATGCACTGGATCCCATCAGAACTCCGAAGTTAAGCGTGCTTGGGCGAGAGTAGTACTAGGATGGGTGACCCCCTGGGAAGTCCTCGTGTTGCACCCCTTTCTTTTTTGTTTCGAAATCCAAATTTCCTATTCGTTCTTTATCCTGTAGTAATTTAGCTCCGTCGGAACGATTGCTTAATATTTTGCTTCTTGTCGAAGCGTGAAGGAGGATCTGAAGGCGCGAGACAAATCAGGAACGGTACGGCTCGATCAAAGCCCGGATCGTCGCTCAAATTTGTCGGCGCAAATGTATCACCGCAACTAGGGGTGGCAATTTTCGACACGACCTGAAAACACGACACGAACCTAACACGAAATTAATGGGTTTGGGTTGAGGTTTCGGGAATTCGGGTCAGAATCGGGTTGGACCCGATGAACCCGAAAAGAAAACCGGTCGATTTCGGGTCAACCCGTGGTGACCTGATATGACCCGTTTACGAATTAAAAATAATTTAATAAACATAAAAATAATTTTATCTAACTAAACTAAGTTATTCTTTTTTTCAAAGGCATTAATTACTTAATCCTAAACGAATTTATTTAATTTGTGTGAAGTTGAAATTATTATACTTGGACAAATAATATATTATATTATTTTTCACTTTTGTATTGTTTTAATTTATTTTATATTTTGCTTGGGATAAAACACTTTTACGGTGTTTAATTTATTTTAGATTTGATTTGGAATCATTTATTTAAATTTTTATTACTTGATTATGTAATTAGTTTTGTGAGAAATTGATTTTATTAGAAATTACAGTGATAAATTAATAAATTAAAATTAAGTTTCGGGTCATTTCGGGTCGACCCGCCGCCCCGTAAACCTGAAATTTTCGGGTTCGGGTCAGCATACCTGACCCGTCACGGGTTGGCGGGTCGGGGTTCGGGTCAACAGATTTTCTGGCGGGTCTGTTGACCCGAACCCGACCCGCCAACCTGATTTGGACCCGAATTGCCACCCCTAACTGCAAGCGTGAAGGATTGATTTCATGATAATTTAGAGTTGCGGGATGAGGGAAAAAAACAGGGTGCAAATCAATAACAAAAAAAAATATAAAGTAAATAAATAAAAGGATAAGAGGAAAATGCTTGAATTGACGCTTAAAATGAATTTCGGTCTAGAAAAGCCACACTGCTTCGCAGGACGGGGTAGTTTAAAAGAATAAAGCGAAAGGAACATGGCGGGTGCGATCATACCAGCATTAATGCACTGGATCCCATCAGAACTCCGAAGTTAAGCGTGCTTGGGCGAGAGTAGTACTAGGATGGGTGACCCCCTGGGAAGTCCTCGTGTTGCACCCCTTTCTTTTTTGTTTCGAAATCCAAATTTCCTATTCGTTCTTTATCCTGTAGTAATTTAGCTCCGTCGGAACGATTGCTTAATATTTTGCTTCTTGTCGAAGCGTGAAGGAGGATCTGAAGGCGCGAGACAAATCAGGAACGGTACGGCTCGATCAAAGCCCGGATCGTCGCTCAAATTTGTCGGCGCAAATGTATCACCGCAACTAGGGGTGGCAATTTTCGACACGACCTGAAAACACGACACGAACCTAACACGAAATTAATGGGTTTGGGTTGAGGTTTCGGGAATTCGGGTTGGACCCGATGAACCCGAAAAGAAAACCGGTCGATTTCGGGTCAACCCGTGGTGACCTGATATGACCCGATATGACCCGTTTACGAATTAAAAATAATTTAATAAACATAAAAATAATTTATCTAACTAAACTAAGTTATTCTTTTTTTCAAAGGCATTAATTACTTAATCCTAAACGAATTTATTTAATTTGTGTGAAGTTGAAATTATTATACTTGGACAAATAATATATTATTTTATTTTTCACTTTTGTATTGTTTTAATTTATTTTATATTTTGCTTGGGATAAAACACTTTTACGGTGTTTAATTTATTTTAGATTTGATTTGGAATCATTTATTTAAATTTTTATTACTTGATTATGTAATTAGTTTTGTGAGAAATTGATTTTATTAGAAATTACAGTGATAAATTAATAAATTAAAATTAAGTTTCGGGTCATTTCGGGTCGACCCGCCGCCCCGTAAACCTGAAATTTTCGGGTTCGGGTCAGCATACCTGACCCGTCACGGGTTGGCGGGTCGGGGTTCGGGTCAACAGATTTTCTGGCGGGTCTGTTGACCCGAACCCGACCCGCCAACCTGATTTGGACCCGAATTGCCACCCCTAACTGCAAGCGTGAAGGATTGATTTCATGATAATTTAGAGTTGCGGGATGAGGGAAAAAAACAGGGTGCAAATCAATAACAAAAAAAAATATAAAGTAAATAAATAAAAGGATAAGAGGAAAATGCTTGAATTGACGCTTAAAATGAATTTCGGTCTAGAAAAGCCACACTGCTTCGCAGGACGGGGTAGTTTAAAAGAATAAAGCGAAAGGAACATGGCGGGTGCGATCATACCAGCACTAATGCACCGGATCCCATCAGAACTCCGAAGTTAAGCGTGCTTGGGCGAGAGTAGTACTAGGATGGGTGACCCCCTGGGAAGTCCTCGTGTTGCACCCCTCTCTTTTTTGTTTCGAAATCCAAATTTCCTATTCGTTCTTTATCCTGTAGTAATTTAGCTCCGTCGGAACGATTGCTTAATAGTTTGCTTCTTGTCGAAGCGTGAAGGAGGATCTGAAGGCGCGAGACAAATCAGGAACGGTACGGCTCGATCAAAGCCCGGATCGTCGCTCAAATTTGTCGGCGCAAATGTATCACCGCAACTAGGGGTGGCAATTTTCGACACGACCTGAAAACAAGACACGAACCTAACACGAAATTAATGGGTTTGGGTTGAGGTTTCGGGAATTCGGGTCAGAATCGGGTTGGACCCGATGAACCCGAAAAGAAAACCGGTCGATTTCGGGTCAACCCGTGGTGACCTGATATGACCCGTTTACGAATTAAAAATAATTTAATAAACATAAAAATAATTTTATCTAACTAAACTAAGTTATTCTTTTTTTCAAAGGCATTAATTACTTAATCCTAAACGAATTTATTTAATTTGTGTGAAGTTGAAATTATTATACTTGGACAAATAATATATTATATTATTTTTCACTTTTGTATTGTTTTAATTTATTTTATATTTTGCTTGGGATAAAACACTTTTACGGTGTTTAATTTATTTTAAATTTGATTTGGAATCATTTATTTAAATTTTTATTACTTGATTATGTAATTAGTTTTGTGAGAAATTGATTTTATTAGAAATTACAGTGATAAATTAATAAATTAAAATTAAGTTTCGCGTCATTTCGGGTCGACCCGCCGCCCCGTAAACCTGAAATTTTCGGGTTCGGGTCAGCATACCTGACCCGTCACGGGTTGGCGGGTCGGGGTTCGGGTCAACAGATTTTCTGGCGGGTCTGTTGACCCGAACCCGACCCGCCAACCTGATTTGGACCCGAATTGCCACCCCTAACTGCAAGCGTGAAGGATTGATTTCATGATAATTTAGAGTTGCGGGATGAGGGAAAAAAACAGGGTGCAAATCAATAACAAAAAAAAATATAAAGTAAATAAATAAAAGAATAAGAGGAAAATGCTTGAATTGACGCTTAAAATGAATTTCGGTCTAGAAAAGCCACACTGCTTCGCAGGACGGGGTAGTTTAAAAGAATAAAGCGAAAGGAACATGGCGGGTGCGATCATACCAGCATTAATGCACCGGATCCCATCAGAACTCCGAAGTTAAGCGTGCTTGGGCGAGAGTAGTACTAGGATGGGTGACCCCCTGGGAAGTCCTCGTGTTGCACCCTTTTCTTTTTTGTTTCGAAATCCAAATTTCCTATTCGTTCTTTATCCTGTAGTAATTTAGCTCCGTCGGAACGATTGCTTAATATTTTGCTTCTTGTCGAAGCGTGAAGGAGGATCTGAAGGCGCGAGACAAATCAGGAACGGTACGGCTCGATCAAAGCCCGGATCGTCGCTCAAATTTGTCGGCGCAAATGTATCACCGCAACTAGGGGTGGCAATTTTCGACACGACCTGAAAACACGACACGAACCTAACACGAAATTAATGGGTTTGGGTTGAGGTTTCGGGAATTCGGGTCAGAATCGGGTTGGACCCGATGAACCCGAAAAGAAAACCGGTCGATTTCGGGTCAACCCGTGGTGACCTGATATGACCCGTTTACGAATTAAAAATAATTTAATAAACATAAAAATAATTTTATCTAACTAAACTAAGTTATTCTTTTTTTCAAAGGCATTAATTACTTAATCCTAAACGAATTTATTTAATTTGTGTGAATTTGAAATTATTATACTTGGACAAATAATATATTATATTATTTTTCACTTTTGTATTGTTTTAATTTATTTTATATTTTGCTTGGGATAAAACACTTTTACGGTGTTTAATTTATTTTAGATTTGATTTGGAATCATTTATTTAAATTTTTATTACTTGATTATGTAATTAGTTTTGTGAGAAATTGATTTTATTAGAAATTACAGTGATAAATTAATAAATTAAAATTAAGTTTCGGGTCATTTCGGGTCGACCCGCCGCCCCGTAAACCTGAAATTTTCGGGTTCGGGTCAGCATACCTGACCCGTCACGGGTTGGCGGGTCGGGGTTCGGGTCAACAGAATTTCTGGCGGGTCTGTTGACCCGAACCCGACCCGCCAACCTGATTTGGACCCGAATTGCCACCCCTAACTGCAAGCGTGAAGGATTGATTTCATGATAATTTAGAGTTGCGGGATGAGGGAAAAAAACAGGGTGCAAATCAATAACAAAAAAAATATAAAGTAAATAAATAAAAGGATAAGAGGAAAATGCTTGAATTGACGCTTAAAATGAATTTCGGTCTAGAAAAGCCACACTGCTTCGCAGGACGGGGTAGTTTAAAAGAATAAAGCGAAAGGAACATGGCGGGTGCGATCATACCAGCATTAATGCACTGGATCCCATCAGAACTCCGAAGTTAAGCGTGCTTGGGCGAGAGTAGTACTAGGATGGGTGACCCCCTGGGAAGTCCTCGTGTTGCACCCCTTTCTTTTTTGTTTCGAAATCAAAATTTCCTATTCGTTCTTTATCCTGTAGTAATTTAGCTCCGTCGGAACGATTGCTTAATATTTTGCTTCTTGTCGAAGCGTGAAGGAGGATCTGAAGGCGCGAGACAAATCAGGAACGGTACGGCTCGATCAAAGCCCGGATCGTCGCTCAAATTTGTCGGCGCAAATGTATCACCGCAACTAGGGGTGGCAATTTTCGACACGACCTGAAAACACGACACGAACCTAACACGAAATTAATGGGTTTGGGTTGAGGTTTCGGGAATTCGGGTTGGACCCGATGAACCCGAAAAGAAAACCGGTCGATTTCGGGTCAACCCGTGGTGACCTGATATGACCCGATATGACCCGTTTACGAATTAAAAATAATTTAATAAACATAAAAATAATTTATCTAACTAAACTAAGTTATTCTTTTTTTCAAAGGCATTAATTACTTAATCCTAAACGAATTTATTTAATTTGTGTGAAGTTGAAATTATTATACTTGGACAAATAATATATTATATTATTTTTCACTTTTGTATTGTTTTAATTTATTTTATATTTTGCTTGGGATAAAACACTTTTACGGTGTTTAATTTATTTTAGATTTGATTTGGAATCATTTATTTAAATTTTTATTACTTGATTATGTAATTAGTTTTGTGAGAAATTGATTTTATCAGAAATTACAGTGATAAATTAATAAATTAAAATTAAGTTTCGGGTCATTTCGGGTCGACCCGCCGCCCCGTAAACCTGAAATTTTCGGGTTCGGGTCAGCATACCTGACCCGTCACGGGTTGGCGGGTCGGGGTTCGGGTCAACAGATTTTCTGGCGGGTCTGTTGACCCGAACCCGACCCGCCAACCTGATTTGGACCCGAATTGCCACCCCTAACTGCAAGCGTGAAGGATTGATTTCATGATAATTTAGAGTTGCGGGATGAGGGAAAAAAACAGGGTGCAAATCAATAACAAAAAAAAATATAAAGTAAATAAATAAAAGGATAAGAGGAAAATGCTTGAATTGACGCTTAAAATGAATTTCGGTCTAGAAAAGCCACACTGCTTCGCAGGACGGGGTAGTTTAAAAGAATAAAGCGAAAGGAACATGGCGGGTGCGATCATACCAGCACTAATGCACCGGATCCCATCAGAACTCCGAAGTTAAGCGTGCTTGGGCGAGAGTAGTACTAGGATGGGTGACCCCCTGGGAAGTCCTCGTGTTGCACCCCTCTCTTTTTTGTTTCGAAATCCAAATTTCCTATTCGTTCTTTATCCTGTAGTAATTTAGCTCCGTCGGAACGATTGCTTAATAGTTTGCTTCTTGTCGAAGCGTGAAGGAGGATCTGAAGGCGCGAGACAAATCAGGAACGGTACGGCTCGATCAAAGCCCGGATCGTCGCTCAAATTTGTCGGCGCAAATGTATCACCGCAACTAGGGGTGGCAATTTTCGACACGACCTGAAAACACGACACGAACCTAACACGAAATTAATGGGTTTGGGTTGAGGTTTCGGGAATTCGGGTCAGAATCGGGTTGGACCCGATGAACCCGAAAAGAAAACCGGTCGATTTCGGGTCAACCCGTGGTGACCTGATATGACCCGTTTACGAATTAAAAATAATTTAATAAACATAAAAATAATTTTATCTAACTAAACTAAGTTATTCTTTTTTTCAAAGGCATTAATTACTTAATCCTAAACGAATTTATTTAATTTGTGTGAAGTTGAAATTATTATACTTGGACAAATAATATATTATATTATTTTTCACTTTTGTATTGTTTTAATTTATTTTATATTTTGCTTGGGATAAAACACTTTTACGGTGTTTAATTTATTTTAGATTTGATTTGGAATCATTTATTTAAATTTTTATTACTTGATTATGTAATTAGTTTTGTGAGAAATTGATTTTATTAGAAATTACAGTGATAAATTAATAAATTAAAATTAAGTTTCGGGTCATTTCGGGTCGACCCGCCGCCCCGTAAACCTGAAATTTTCGGGTTCGGGTCAGCATACCTGACCCGTCACGGGTTGGCGGGTCGGGGTTCGGGTCAACAGAATTTCTGGCGGGTCTGTTGACCCGAACCCGACCCGCCAACCTGATTTGGACCCGAATTGCCACCCCTAACTGCAAGCGTGAAGGATTGATTTCATGATAATTTAGAGTTGCGGGATGAGGGAAAAAAACAGGGTGCAAATCAATAACAAAAAAAAATATAAAGTAAATAAATAAAAGGATAAGAGGAAAATGCTTGAATTGACGCTTAAAATGAATTTCGGTCTAGAAAAGCCACACTGCTTCGCAGGACGGGGTAGTTTAAAAGAATAAAGCGAAAGGAACATGGCGGGTGCGATCATACCAGCATTAATGCACTGGATCCCATCAGAACTCCGAAGTTAAGCGTGCTTGGGCGAGAGTAGTACTAGGATGGGTGACCCCCTGGGAAGTCCTCGTGTTGCACCCCTTTCTTTTTTGTTTCGAAATCAAAATTTCCTATTCGTTCTTTATCCTGTAGTAATTTAGCTCCGTCGGAACGATTGCTTAATATTTTGCTTCTTGTCGAAGCGTGAAGGAGGATCTGAAGGCGCGAGACAAATCAGGAACGGTACGGCTCGATCAAAGCCCGGATCGTCGCTCAAATTTGTCGGCGCAAATGTATCACCGCAACTAGGGGTGGCAATTTTCGACACGACCTGAAAACACGACACGAACCTAACACGAAATTAATGGGTTTGGGTTGAGGTTTCGGGAATTCGGGTTGGACCCGATGAACCCGAAAAGAAAACCGGTCGATTTCGGGTCAACCCGTGGTGACCTGATATGACCCGATATGACCCGTTTACGAATTAAAAATAATTTAATAAACATAAAAATAATTTATCTAACTAA
Organism: Coffea arabica; assembly: GCF_036785885.1. NCBI lineage: Eukaryota > Viridiplantae > Streptophyta > Magnoliopsida > Gentianales > Rubiaceae > Coffea > Coffea arabica. Next base: position 45,894,954 of record NC_092331.1, on the reverse strand, counting down.
ACTAAGTTATTCTTTTTTTCAAAGGCATTAATTACTTAATCCTAAACGAATTTATTTAATTTGTGTGAAGTTGAAATTATTATACTTGGACAAATAATATATTATATTATTTTTCACTTTTGTATTGTTTTAATTTATTTTATATTTTGCTTGGGATAAAACACTTTTACGGTGTTTAATTTATTTTAGATTTGATTTGGAATCATTTATTTAAATTTTTATTACTTGATTATGTAATTAGTTTTGTGAGAAATTGATTTTATCAGAAATTACAGTGATAAATTAATAAATTAAAATTAAGTTTCGGGTCATTTCGGGTCGACCCGCCGCCCCGTAAACCTGAAATTTTCGGGTTCGGGTCAGCATACCTGACCCGTCACGGGTTGGCGGGTCGGGGTTCGGGTCAACAGATTTTCTGGCGGGTCTGTTGACCCGAACCCGACCCGCCAACCTGATTTGGACCCGAATTGCCACCCCTAACTGCAAGCGTGAAGGATTGATTTCATGATAATTTAGAGTTGCGGGATGAGGGAAAAAAACAGGGTGCAAATCAATAACAAAAAAAAATATAAAGTAAATAAATAAAAGGATAAGAGGAAAATGCTTGAATTGACGCTTAAAATGAATTTCGGTCTAGAAAAGCCACACTGCTTCGCAGGACGGGGTAGTTTAAAAGAATAAAGCGAAAGGAACATGGCGGGTGCGATCATACCAGCACTAATGCACCGGATCCCATCAGAACTCCGAAGTTAAGCGTGCTTGGGCGAGAGTAGTACTAGGATGGGTGACCCCCTGGGAAGTCCTCGTGTTGCACCCCTCTCTTTTTTGTTTCGAAATCCAAATTTCCTATTCGTTCTTTATCCTGTAGTAATTTAGCTCCGTCGGAACGATTGCTTAATAGTTTGCTTCTTGTCGAAGCGTGAAGGAGGATCTGAAGGCGCGAGACAAATCAGGAACGGTACGGCTCGATCAAAGCCCGGATCGTCGCTCAAATTTGTCGGCGCAAATGTATCACCGCAACTAGGGGTGGCAATTTTCGACACGACCTGAAAACACGACACGAACCTAACACGAAATTAATGGGTTTGGGTTGAGGTTTCGGGAATTCGGGTCAGAATCGGGTTGGACCCGATGAACCCGAAAAGAAAACCGGTCGATTTCGGGTCAACCCGTGGTGACCTGATATGACCCGTTTACGAATTAAAAATAATTTAATAAACATAAAAATAATTTTATCTAACTAAACTAAGTTATTCTTTTTTTCAAAGGCATTAATTACTTAATCCTAAACGAATTTATTTAATTTGTGTGAAGTTGAAATTATTATACTTGGACAAATAATATATTATATTATTTTTCACTTTTGTATTGTTTTAATTTATTTTATATTTTGCTTGGGATAAAACACTTTTACGGTGTTTAATTTATTTTAGATTTGATTTGAAATCATTTATTTAAATTTTTATTACTTGATTATGTAATTATTTTTGTGAGAAATTGATTTTATTAGAAATTACAGTGATAAATTAATAAATTAAAATTAAGTTTCGGGTCATTTCGGGTCGACCCGCCGCCCCGTAAACCTGAAATTTTCGGGTTCGGGTCAGCATACCTGACCCGTCACGGGTTGGCGGGTCGGGGTTCGGGTCAACAGATTTTCTGGCGGGTCTGTTGACCCGAACCCGACCCGCCAACCTGATTTGGACCCGAATTGCCACCCCTAACTGCAAGCGTGAAGGATTGATTTCATGATAATTTAGAGTTGCGGGATGAGGGAAAAAAACAGGGTGCAAATCAATAACAAAAAAAAATATAAAGTAAATAAATAAAAGGATAAGAGGAAAATGCTTGAATTGACGCTTAAAATGAATTTCGGTCTAGAAAAGCCACACTGCTTCGCAGGACGGGGTAGTTTAAAAGAATAAAGCGAAAGGAACATGGCGGGTGCGATCATACCAGCACTAATGCACCGGATCCCATCAGAACTCCGAAGTTAAGCGTGCTTGGGCGAGAGTAGTACTAGGATGGGTGACCCCCTGGGAAGTCCTCGTGTTGCACTCCTCTCTTTTTTGTTTCGAAATCCAAATTTCCTATTCGTTCTTTATCCCGTAGTAATTTAGCTCCGTCGGAACGATTGCTTAATATTTTGCTTCTTGTTGAAGCGTGAAGGAGGATCTGAAGGCGCGAGACAAATCAGGAACGGTACGGCTCGATCAAAAGCCCGGATCGTCGCTCAAATTTGTCGGCGCAAATGTATCACCGCAACTAGGGGTGGCAATTTTCGACACGACCTGAAAACACGACACGAACCTAACACGAAATTAATAGGTTTGGGTTGAGGTTTCGGGAATTCGGGTTGGACCCGATGAACCCGAAAAGAAAACCGGTCGATTTCGGGTCAACCCGTGGTGACCTGATATGACCCGATATGACCCGTTTACGAATTAAAAATAATTTAATAAACATAAAAATAATTTTATCTAACTAAACTAAGTTATTCTTTTTTTCAAAGGCATTAATTACTTAATCCTAAACGAATTTATTTAATTTGTGTGAAGTTGAAATTATTATACTTGGACAAATAATATATTATATTATTTTTCACTTTTGTATTGTTTTAATTTATTTTATATTTTGCTTGGGATAAAACACTTTTACGGTGTTTAATTTATTTTAGATTTGATTTGGAATCATTTATTTAAATTTTTATTACTTGATTATGTAATTAGTTTTGTGAGAAATTGATTTTATCAGAAATTACAGTGATAAATTAATAAATTAAAATTAAGTTTCGGGTCATTTCGGGTCGACCCGCCGCCCCGTAAACCTGAAATTTTCGGGTTCGGGTCAGCATACCTGACCCGTCACGGGTTGGCGGGTCGGGGTTCGGGTCAACAGATTTTCTGGCGGGTCTGTTGACCCGAACCCGACCCGCCAACCTGATTTGGACCCGAATTGCCACCCCTAACTGCAAGCGTGAAGGATTGATTTCATGATAATTTAGAGTTGCGGGATGAGGGAAAAAAACAGGGTGCAAATCAATAACAAAAAAAAATATAAAGTAAATAAATAAAAGGATAAGAGGAAAATGCTTGAATTGACGCTTAAAATGAATTTCGGTCTAGAAAAGCCACACTGCTTCGCAGGACGGGGTAGTTTAAAAGAATAAAGCGAAAGGAACATGGCGGGTGCGATCATACCAGCACTAATGCACCGGATCCCATCAGAACTCCGAAGTTAAGCGTGCTTGGGCGAGAGTAGTACTAGGATGGGTGACCCCCTGGGAAGTCCTCGTGTTGCACCCCTCTCTTTTTTGTTTCGAAATCCAAATTTCCTATTCGTTCTTTATCCTGTAGTAATTTAGCTCCGTCGGAACGATTGCTTAATAGTTTGCTTCTTGTCGAAGCGTGAAGGAGGATCTGAAGGCGCGAGACAAATCAGGAACGGTACGGCTCGATCAAAGCCCGGATCGTCGCTCAAATTTGTCGGCGCAAATGTATCACCGCAACTAGGGGTGGCAATTTTCGACACGACCTGAAAACACGACACGAACCTAACACGAAATTAATGGGTTTGGGTTGAGGTTTCGGGAATTCGGGTCAGAATCGGGTTGGACCCGATGAACCCGAAAAGAAAACCGGTCGATTTCGGGTCAACCCGTGGTGACCTGATATGACCCGTTTACGAATTAAAAATAATTTAATAAACATAAAAATAATTTTATCTAACTAAACTAAGTTATTCTTTTTTTCAAAGGCATTAATTACTTAATCCTAAACGAATTTATTTAATTTGTGTGAAGTTGAAATTATTATACTTGGACAAATAATATATTATATTATTTTTCACTTTTGTATTGTTTTAATTTATTTTATATTTTGCTTGGGATAAAACACTTTTACGGTGTTTAATTTATTTTAGATTTGATTTGAAATCATTTATTTAAATTTTTATTACTTGATTATGTAATTATTTTTGTGAGAAATTGATTTTATTAGAAATTACAGTGATAAATTAATAAATTAAAATTAAGTTTCGGGTCATTTCGGGTCGACCCGCCGCCCCGTAAACCTGAAATTTTCGGGTTCGGGTCAGCATACCTGACCCGTCACGGGTTGGCGGGTCGGGGTTCGGGTCAACAGATTTTCTGGCGGGTCTGTTGACCCGAACCCGACCCGCCAACCTGATTTGGACCCGAATTGCCACCCCTAACTGCAAGCGTGAAGGATTGATTTCATGATAATTTAGAGTTGCGGGATGAGGGAAAAAAACAGGGTGCAAATCAATAACAAAAAAAAATATAAAGTAAATAAATAAAAGGATAAGAGGAAAATGCTTGAATTGACGCTTAAAATGAATTTCGGTCTAGAAAAGCCACACTGCTTCGCAGGACGGGGTAGTTTAAAAGAATAAAGCGAAAGGAACATGGCGGGTGCGATCATACCAGCACTAATGCACCGGATCCCATCAGAACTCCGAAGTTAAGCGTGCTTGGGCGAGAGTAGTACTAGGATGGGTGACCCCCTGGGAAGTCCTCGTGTTGCACTCCTCTCTTTTTTGTTTCGAAATCCAAATTTCCTATTCGTTCTTTATCCCGTAGTAATTTAGCTCCGTCGGAACGATTGCTTAATATTTTGCTTCTTGTTGAAGCGTGAAGGAGGATCTGAAGGCGCGAGACAAATCAGGAACGGTACGGCTCGATCAAAAGCCCGGATCGTCGCTCAAATTTGTCGGCGCAAATGTATCACCGCAACTAGGGGTGGCAATTTTCGACACGACCTGAAAACACGACACGAACCTAACACGAAATTAATAGGTTTGGGTTGAGGTTTCGGGAATTCGGGTTGGACCCGATGAACCCGAAAAGAAAACCGGTCGATTTCGGGTCAACCCGTGGTGACCTGATATGACCCGATATGACCCGTTTACGAATTAAAAATAATTTAATAAACATAAAAATAATTTTATCTAACTAAACTAAGTTATTCTTTTTTTCAAAGGCATTAATTACTTAATCCTAAACGAATTTATTTAATTTGTGTGAAGTTGAAATTATTATACTTGGACAAATAATATATTATATTATTTTTCACTTTTGTATTGTTTTAATTTATTTTATATTTTGCTTGGGATAAAACACTTTTACGGTGTTTAATTTATTTTAGATTTGATTTGGAATCATTTATTTAAATTTTTATTACTTGATTATGTAATTAGTTTTGTGAGAAATTGATTTTATTAGAAATTACAGTGATAAATTAATAAATTAAAATTAAGTTTCGGGTCATTTCGGGTCGACCCGCCGCCCCGTAAACCTGAAATTTTCGGGTTCGGGTCAGCATACCTGACCCGTCACGGGTTGGCGGGTCGGGGTTCGGGTCAACAGATTTTCTGGCGGGTCTGTTGACCCGAACCCGACCCGCCAACCTGATTTGGACCCGAATTGCCACCCCTAACTGCAAGCGTGAAGGATTGATTTCATGATAATTTAGAGTTGCGGGATGAGGGAAAAAAACAGGGTGCAAATCAATAACAAAAAAAAATATAAAGTAAATAAATAAAAGGATAAGAGGAAAATGCTTGAATTGACGCTTAAAATGAATTTCGGTCTAGAAAAGCCACACTGCTTCGCAGGACGGGGTAGTTTAAAAGAATAAAGCGAAAGGAACATGGCGGGTGCGATCATACCAGCACTAATGCACCGGATCCCATCTGAACTCCGAAGTTAAGCGTGCTTGGGCGAGAGTAGTACTAGGATGGGTGACCCCCTGGGAAGTCCTCGTGTTGCACCCCTCTCTTTTTTGTTTCGAAATCCAAATTTCCTATTCGTTCTTTATCCTGTAGTAATTTAGCTCCGTCGGAACGATTACTTAATATTTTGCTTCTTGTCGAAGCGTGAAGGAGGATCTGAAGGCGCGAGACAAATCAGGAACGGTACGGCTCGATCAAAGCCCGGATCGTCGCTCAAATTTGTCGGCGCAAATGTATCACCGCAACTAGGGGTGGCAATTTTCGACACGACTTGAAAACACGACACGAACCTAACACGAAATTAATGGGTTTGGGTTGAGGTTTCGGGAATTCGGGTCAGAATCGGGTTGGACCCGATGAACCCGAAAAGAAAACCGGTCGATTTCGGGTCAACCAGTGGTGACCTGATATGACCCGATATGACCCGTTTACGAATTAAAAATAATTTAATAAACATAAAAATAATTTTATCTAACTAAACTAAGTTATTCTTTTTTTCAAAGGCATTAATTACTTAATCCTAAACGAATTTATTTAATTTGTGTGAAGTTGAAATTATTATACTTGGACAAATAATATATTATATTATTTTTCACTTTTGTATTGTTTTAATTTATTTTATATTTTGCTTGGGATAAAACACTTTTACGGTGTTTAATTTATTTTAGATTTGATTTGGAATCATTTATTTAAATTTTTATTACTTGATTATGTAATTAGTTTTGTGAGAAATTGATTTTATTAGAAATTACAGTGATAAATTAATAAATTAAAATTAAGTTTCGGGTCATTTCGGGTCGACCCGCCGCCCCGTAAACCTGAAATTTTCGGGTTCGGGTCAGCATACCTGACCCGTCACGGGTTGGCGGGTCGGGGTTCGGGTCAACAGATTTTCTGGCGGGTCTGTTGACCCGAACCCGACCCGCCAACCTGATTTGGACCCGAATTGCCACCCCTAACTGCAAGCGTGAAGGATTGATTTCATGATAATTTAGAGTTGCGGGATGAGGGAAAAAAACAGGGTGCAAATCAATAACAAAAAAAAATATAAAGTAAATAAATAAAAGGATAAGAGGAAAATAATTGAATTGACGCTTAAAATGAATTTCGGTCTAGAAAAGCCACACTGCTTCGCAGGACGGGATAGTTTAAAAGAATAAAGCGAAAGAAACATGGCGGGTGCGATCATACTAGCACTAATGCACCGGATCCCATCAGAACTCCGAAGTTAAGCGTGCTTGGGCGAGAGTAGTACTAGGATGGGTGACCCCCTGGGAAGTCCTCGTGTTGCACCCCTCTCTTTTTTGTTTCGAAATCCAAATTTCCTATTCGTTCTTTATCCTGTAGTAATTTAGCTCCGTCGGAACGATTGCTTAATATTTTGCTTCTTGTCGAAGCGTGAAGGAGGATCTGAAGGCGCGAGACAAATCAGGAACGGTACGGCTCGATCAAAGCCCGGATCGTCGCTCAAATTTGTCGGCGCAAATGTATCACCGCAACTAGGGGTGGCAATTTTCGACACGACCTGAAAACACGACACGAACCTAACACGAAATTAATGGGTTTGGGTTGAGGTTTCGGGAATTCGGGTCAGAATCGGGTTGGACCCGATGAACCCGAAAAGAAAACCGGTCGATTTCGGGTCAACCCGTGGTGACCTGATATGACCCGATATGACCCGTTTACGAATTAAAAATAATTTAATAAACATAAAAATAATTTTATCTAACTAAACTAAGTTATTCTTTTTTTCAAAGGCATTAATTACTTAATCCTAAACGAATTTATTTAATTTGTGTGAAGTTGAAATTATTATACTTGGACAAATAATATATTATATTATTTTTCACTTTTGTATTGTTTTAATTTATTTTATATTTTGCTTGGGATAAAACACTTTTACGGTGTTTAATTTATTTTAGATTTGATTTGGAATCATTTATTTAAATTTTTATTACTTGATTATGTAATTAGTTTTGTGAGAAATTGATTTTATTAGAAATTACAGTGATAAATTAATAAATTAAAATTAAGTTTCGGGTCATTTCGGGTCGACCCGCCGCCCCGTAAACCTGAAATTTTCGGGTTCGGGTCAGCATACCTGACCCGTCACGGGTTGGCGGGTCGGGGTTCGGGTCAACAGAATTTCTGGCGGGTCTGTTGACCCGAACCCGACCCGCCAACCTGATTTGGACCCGAATTGCCACCCCTAACTGCAAGCGTGAAGGATTGATTTCATGATAATTTAGAGTTGCGGGATGAGGGAAAAAAACAGGGTGCAAATCAATAACAAAAAAAAATATAAAGTAAATAAATAAAAGGATAAGAGGAAAATGCTTGAATTGACGCTTAAAATGAATTTCGGTCTAGAAAAGCCACACTGCTTCGCAGGACGGGGTAGTTTAAAAGAATAAAGCGAAAGGAACATGGCGGGTGCGATCATACCAGCACTAATGCACCGGATCCCATCAGAACTCCGAAGTTAAGCGTGCTTGGGCGAGAGTAGTACTAGGATGGGTGACCCCCTGGGAAGTCCTCGTGTTGCACCCCTCTCTTTTTTGTTTCGAAATCCAAATTTCCTATTCGTTCTTTATCCTGTAGTAATTTAGCTCCGTCGGAACGATTGCTTAATAGTTTGCTTCTTGTCGAAGCGTGAAGGAGGATCTGAAGGCGCGAGACAAATCAGGAACGGTACGGCTCGATCAAAGCCCGGATCGTCGCTCAAATTTGTCGGCGCAAATGTATCACCGCAACTAGGGGTGGCAATTTTCGACACGACCTGAAAACACGACACGAACCTAACACGAAATTAATGGGTTTGGGTTGAGGTTTCGGGAATTCGGGTCAGAATCGGGTTGGACCCGATGAACCCGAAAAGAAAACCGGTCGATTTCGGGTCAACCCGTGGTGACCTGATATGACCCGTTTACGAATTAAAAATAATTTAATAAACATAAAAATAATTTTATCTAACTAAACTAAGTTATTCTTTTTTTCAAAGGCATTAATTACTTAATCCTAAACGAATTTATTTAATTTGTGTGAAGTTGAAATTATTATACTTGGACAAATAATATATTATATTATTTTTCACTTTTGTATTGTTTTAATTTATTTTATATTTTGCTTGGGATAAAACACTTTTACGGTGTTTAATTTATTTTAGATTTGATTTGGAATCATTTATTTAAATTTTTATTACTTGATTATGTAATTAGTTTTGTGAGAAATTGATTTTATTAGAAATTACAGTGATAAATTAATAAATTAAAATTAAGTTTCGGGTCATTTCGGGTCGACCCGCCGCCCCGTAAACCTGAAATTTTCGGGTTCGGGTCAGCATACCTGACCCGTCACGGGTTGGCGGGTCGGGGTTCGGGTCAACAGAATTTCTGGCGGGTCTGTTGACCCGAACCCGACCCGCCAACCTGATTTGGACCCGAATTGCCACCCCTAACTGCAAGCGTGAAGGATTGATTTCATGATAATTTAGAGTTGCGGGATGAGGGAAAAAAACAGGGTGCAAATCAATAACAAAAAAAAATATAAAGTAAATAAATAAAAGGATAAGAGGAAAATGCTTGAATTGACGCTTAAAATGAATTTCGGTCTAGAAAAGCCACACTGCTTCGCAGGACGGGGTAGTTTAAAAGAATAAAGCGAAAGGAACATGGCGGGTGCGATCATACCAGCACTAATGCACCGGATCCCATCAGAACTCCGAAGTTAAGCGTGCTTGGGCGAGAGTAGTACTAGGATGGGTGACCCCCTGTGAAGTCCTCGTGTTGCACCCCTCTCTTTTTTGTTTCGAAATCCAAATTTCCTATTCGTTCTTTATCCTGTAGTAATTTAGCTCCGTCGGAACGATTGCTTAATATTTTGCTTCTTGTCGAAGCGTGAAGGAGGATCTGAAGGCGCGAGACAAATCAGGAACGGTACGGCTCGATCAAAGCCCGGATCGTCGCTCAAATTTGTCGGCGCAAATGTATCACCGCAACTAGGGGTGGCAATTTTCGACACGACCTGAAAACACGACACGAACCTAACACGAAATTAATGGGTTTGGGTTGAGGTTTCGGGAATTCGGGTCAGAATCGGGTTGGACCCGATGAACCCGAAAAGAAAACCGGTCGATTTCGGGTCAACCCGTGGTGACCTGATATGACCCGATATGACCCGTTTACGAATTAAAAATAATTTAATAAACATAAAAATAATTTTATCTAACTAAACTAAGTTATTCTTTTTTTCAAAGGCATTAATTACTTAATCCTAAACGAATTTATTTAATTTGTGTGAAGTTGAAATTATTATACTTGGACAAATAATATATTATATTATTTTTCACTTTTGTATTGTTTTAATTTATTTTATATTTTGCTTGGGATAAAACACTTTTACGGTGTTTAATTTATTTTAGATTTGATTTGGAATCATTTATTTAAATTTTTATTACTTGATTATGTAATTAGTTTTGTGAGAAATTGATTTTATTAGAAATTACAGTGATAAATTAATAAATTAAAATTAAGTTTCGGGTCATTTCGGGTCGACCCGCCGCCCCGTAAACCTGAAATTTTCGGGTTCGGGTCAGCATACCTGACCCGTCACGGGTTGGCGGGTCGGGGTTCGGGTCAACAGAATTTCTGGCGGGTCTGTTGACCCGAACCCGACCCGCCAACCTGATTTGGACCCGAATTGCCACCCCTAACTGCAAGCGTGAAGGATTGATTTCATGATAATTTAGAGTTGCGGGATGAGGGAAAAAAACAGGGTGCAAATCAATAACAAAAAAAAATATAAAGTAAATAAATAAAAGGATAAGAGGAAAATGCTTGAATTGACGCTTAAAATGAATTTCGGTCTAGAAAAGCCACACTGCTTCGCAGGACGGGGTAGTTTAAAAGAATAAAGCGAAAGGAACATGGCGGGTGCGATCATACCAGCACTAATGCACCGGATCCCATCAGAACTCCGAAGTTAAGCGTGCTTGGGCGAGAGTAGTACTAGGATGGGTGACCCCCTGGGAAGTCCTCGTGTTGCACCCCTCTCTTTTTTGTTTCGAAATCCAAATTTCCTATTCGTTCTTTATCCTGTAGTAATTTAGCTCCGTCGGAACGATTGCTTAATAGTTTGCTTCTTGTCGAAGCGTGAAGGAGGATCTGAAGGCGCGAGACAAATCAGGAACGGTACGGCTCGATCAAAGCCCGGATCGTCGCTCAAATTTGTCGGCGCAAATGTATCACCGCAACTAGGGGTGGCAATTTTCGACACGACCTGAAAACACGACACGAACCTAACACGAAATTAATGGGTTTGGGTTGAGGTTTCGGGAATTCGGGTCAGAATCGGGTTGGACCCGATGAACCCGAAAAGAAAACCGGTCGATTTCGGGTCAACCCGTGGTGACCTGATATGACCCGATATGACCCGTTTACGAATTAAAAATAATTTAATAAACATAAAAATAATTTTATCTAACTAAACTAAGTTATTCTTTTTTTCAAAGGCATTAATTACTTAATCCTAAACGAATTTATTTAATTTGTGTGAAGTTGAAATTATTATACTTGGACAAATAATATATTATATTATTTTTCACTTTTGTATTGTTTTAATTTATTTTATATTTTGCTTGGGATAAAACACTTTTACGGTGTTTAATTTATTTTAGATTTGATTTGGAATCATTTATTTAAATTTTTATTACTTGATTATGTAATTAGTTTTGTGAGAAATTGATTTTATTAGAAATTACAGTGATAAATTAATAAATTAAAATTAAGTTTCGGGTCATTTCGGGTCGACCCGCCGCCCCGTAAACCTGAAATTTTCGGGTTCGGGTCAGCATACCTGACCCGTCACGGGTTGGCGGGTCGGGGTTCGGGTCAACAGAATTTCTGGCGGGTCTGTTGACCCGAACCCGACCCGCCAACCTGATTTGGACCCGAATTGCCACCCCTAACTGCAAGCGTGAAGGATTGATTTCGTGATAATTTAGAGTTGCGGGATGAGGGAAAAAAACAGGGTGCAAATCAATAACAAAAAAAAATATAAAGTAAATAAATAAAAGGATAAGAGGAAAATGCTTGAATTGACGCTTAAAATGAATTTCGGTCTAGAAAAGCCACACTGCTTCGCAGTACGGGGTAGTTTAAAAGAATAAAGCGAAAGGAACATGGCGGGTGCGATCATACCAGCACTAATGCACCGGATCCCATCAGAACTCCGAAGTTAAGCGTGCTTGGGCGAGAGTAGTACTAGGATGGGTGACCCCCTGGGAAGTCCTCGTGTTGCACCCCTCTCTTTTTTGTTTCGAAATCCAAATTTCCTATTCGTTCTTTATCCTGTAGTAATTTAGCTCCGTCGGAACGATTGCTTAATAGTTTGCTTCTTGTCGAAGCGTGAAGGAGGATCTGAAGGCGCGAGACAAATCAGGAACGGTACGGCTCGATCAAAGCCCGGATCGTCGCTCAAATTTGTCGGCGCAAATGTATCACCGCAACTAGGGGTGGCAATTTTCGACACGACCTGAAAACACGACACGAACCTAACACGAAATTAATGGGTTTGGGTTGAGGTTTCGGGAATTCGGGTCAGAATCGGGTTGGACCCGATGAACCCGAAAAGAAAACCGGTCGATTTCGGGTCAACCCGTGGTGACCTGATATGACCCGTTTACGAATTAAAAATAATTTAATAAACATAAAAATAATTTTATCTAACTAAACTAAGTTATTCTTTTTTTCAAAGGCATTAATTACTTAATCCTAAACGAATTTATTTAATTTGTGTGAAGTTGAAATTATTATACTTGGACAAATAATATATTATATTATTTTTCACTTTTGTATTGTTTTAATTTATTTTATATTTTGCTTGGGATAAAACACTTTTACGGTGTTTAATTTATTTTAGATTTGATTTGGAATCATTTATTTAAATTTTTATTACTTGATTATGTAATTAGTTTTGTGAGAAATTGATTTTATTAGAAATTACAGTGATAAATTAATAAATTAAAATTAAGTTTCGGGTCATTTCGGGTCGACCCGCCGCCCCGTAAACCTGAAATTTTCGGGTTCGGGTCAGCATACCTGACCCGTCACGGGTTGGCGGGTCGGGGTTCGGGTCAACAGAATTTCTGGCGGGTCTGTTGACCCGAACCCGACCCGCCAACCTGATTTGGACCCGAATTGCCACCCCTAACTGCAAGCGTGAAGGATTGATTTCATGATAATTTAGAGTTGCGGGATGAGGGAAAAAAACAGGGTGCAAATCAATAACAAAAAAAAATATAAAGTAAATAAATAAATGGATAAGAGGAAAATGCTTGAATTGACGCTTAAAATGAATTTCGGTCTAGAAAAGCCACACTGCTTCGCAGGACGGGGTAGTTTAAAAGAATAAAGCGAAAGGAACATGGCGGGTGCGATCATACCAGCACTAATGCACCGGATCCCATCAGAATTCCGAAGTTAAGCGTGCTTGGGCGAGAGTAGTACTAGGTTGGGTGACCCCCTGGGAAGTCCTCGTGTTGCACCCCTCTCTTTTTTGTTTCGAAATCCAAATTTCCTATTCGTTCTTTATCCTGTAGTAATTTAGCTCCGTCGGAACGATTGCTTAATAGTTTGCTTCTTGTCGAAGCGTGAAGGAGGATCTGAAGGCGCGAGACAAATCAGGAACGGTACGGCTCGATCAAAGCCCGGATCGTCGCTCAAATTTGTCGGCGCAAATGTATCACCGCAACTAGGGGTGGCAATTTTCGACACGACCTGAAAACACGACACGAACCTAACACGAAATTAATGGGTTTGGGTTGAGGTTTCGGGAATTCGGGTCAGAATCGGGTTGGACCCGATGAACCCGAAAAGAAAACCGGTCGATTTCGGGTCAACCCGTGGTGACCTGATATGACCCGTTTACGAATTAAAAATAATTTAATAAACATAAAAATAATTTTATCTAACTAAACTAAGTTATTCTTTTTTTCAAAGGCATTAATTACTTAATCCTAAACGAATTTATTTAATTTGTGTGAAGTTGAAATTATTATACTTGGACAAATAATATATTATATTATTTTTCACTTTTGTATTGTTTTAATTTATTTTATATTTTGCTTGGGATAAAACACTTTTACGGTGTTTAATTTATTTTAGATTTGATTTGGAATCATTTATTTAAATTTTTATTACTTGATTATGTAATTAGTTTTGTGAGAAATTGATTTTATTAGAAATTACAGTGATAAATTAATAAATTAAAATTAAGTTTCGGGTCATTTCGGGTCGACCCGCCGCCCCGTAAACCTGAAATTTTCGGGTTCGGGTCAGCATACCTGACCCGTCACGGGTTGGCGGGTCGGGGTTCGGGTCAACAGAATTTCTGGCGGGTCTGTTGACCCGAACCCGACCCGCCAACCTGATTTGGACCCGAATTGCCACCCCTAACTGCAAGCGTGAAGGATTGATTTCATGATAATTTAGAGTTGCGGGATGAGGGAAAAAAACAGGGTGCAAATCAATAACAAAAAAAAATATAAAGTAAATAAATAAAAGGATAAGAGGAAAATGCTTGAATTGACGCTTAAAATGAATTTCGGTCTAGAAAAGCCACACTGCTTCGCAGGACGGGGTAGTTTAAAAGAATAAAGCGAAAGGAAAATGGCGGGTGCGATCATACCAGCACTAATGCACCGGATCCCATCAGAACTCCGAAGTTAAGCGTGCTTGGGCGAGAGTAGTACTAGGATGGGTGACCCCCTGGGAAGTCCTCGTGTTGCACCCCTCTCTTTTTTGTTTCGAAATCCAAATTTCCTATTCGTTCTTTATCCTGTAGTAATTTAGCTCCGTCGGAACGATTGCTTAATATTTTGCTTCTTGTCGAAGCGTGAAGGAGGATCTGAAGGCGCGAGACAAATCAGGAACGGTACGGCTCGATCAAAGCCCGGATCGTCGCTCAAATTTGTCGGCGCAAATGTATCACCGCAACTAGGGGTGGCAATTTTCGACACGACCTGAAAACACGACACGAACCTAACACGAAATTAATGGGTTTGGGTTGAGGTTTCGGGAATTCGGGTCAGAATCGGGTTGGACCCGATGAACCCGAAAAGAAAACCGGTCGATTTCGGGTCAACCCGTGGTGACCTGATATGACCCGTTTACGAATTAAAAATAATTTAATAAACATAAAAATAATTTTATCTAACTAAACTAAGTTATTCTTTTTTTCAAAGGCATTAATTACTTAATCCTAAACGAATTTATTTAATTTGTGTGAAGTTGAAATTATTATACTTGGACAAATAATATATTATATTATTTTTCACTTTTGTATTGTTTTAATTTATTTTATATTTTGCTTGGGATAAAACACTTTTACGGTGTTTAATTTATTTTAGATTTGATTTGGAATCATTTATTTAAATTTTTATTACTTGATTATGTAATTAGTTTTGTGAGAAATTGATTTTATTAGAAATTACAGTGATAAATTAATAAATTAAAATTAAGTTTCGGGTCATTTCGGGTCGACCCGCCGCCCCGTAAACCTGAAATTTTCGGGTTCGGGTCAGCATACCTGACCCGTCACGGGTTGGCGGGTCGGGGTTCGGGTCAACAGATTTTCTGGCGGGTCTGTTGACCCGAACCCGACCCGCCAACCTGATTTGGACCCGAATTGCCACCCCTAACTGCAAGCGTGAAGGATTTATTTCATGATAATTTAGAGTTGCGGGATGAGGGAAAAAAACAGGGTGCAAATCAATAACAAAAAAAAATATAAAGTAAATAAATAAAAGGATAAGAGGAAAATGCTTGAATTGATGCTTAAAATGAATTTCGGTCTAGAAAAGCCACACTGCTTCGCAGGACGGGGTAGTTTAAAAGAATAAAGCGAAAGGAACATGGCGGGTGCGATCATACCAGCACTAATGCACCGGATCCCATCAGAACTCCGAAGTTAAGCGTGCTTGGGCGAGAGTAGTACTAGGATGGGTGACCCCCTGGGAAGTCCTCGTGTTGCACCCCTCTCTTTTTTGTTTCGAAATCCAAATTTCCTATTCGTTCTTTATCCTGTAGTAATTTAGCTCCGTCGGAACGATTGCTTAATATTTTGCTTCTTGTCGAAGCGTGAAGGAGGATCTGAAGGCGCGAGACAAATCAGGAACGGTACGGCTCGATCAAAGCCCGGATCGTCGCTCAAATTTGTCGGCGCAAATGTATCACCGCAACTAGGGGTGGCAATTTTCGACACGACCTGAAAACACGACACGAACCTAACACGAAATTAATGGGTTTGGGTTGAGGTTTCGGGAATTCGGGTCAGAATCGGGTTGGACCCGATGAACCCGAAAAGAAAACCGGTCGATTTCGGGTCAACCCGTGGTGACCTGATATGACCCGTTTACGAATTAAAAATAATTTAATAAACATAAAAATAATTTTATCTAACTAAACTAAGTTATTCTTTTTTTCAAAGGCATTAATTACTTAATCCTAAACGAATTTATTTAATTTGTGTGAAGTTGAAATTATTATACTTGGACAAATAATATATTATATTATTTTTCACTTTTGTATTGTTTTAATTTATTTTATATTTTGCTTGGGATAAAACACTTTTACGGTGTTTAATTTATTTTAGATTTGATTTGGAATCATTTATTTAAATTTTTATTACTTGATTATGTAATTAGTTTTGTGAGAAATTGATTTTATTAGAAATTACAGTGATAAATTAATAAATTAAAATTAAGTTTCGGGTCATTTCGGGTCGACCCGCCGCCCCGTAAACCTGAAATTTTCGGGTTCGGGTCAGCATACCTGACCCGTCACGGGTTGGCGGGTCGGGGTTCGGGTCAACAGATTTTCTGGCGGGTCTGTTGACCCGAACCCGACCCGCCAACCTGATTTGGACCCGAATTGCCACCCCTAACTGCAAGCGTGAAGGATTGATTTCATGATAATTTAGAGTTGCGGGATGAGGGAAAAAAACAGGGTGCAAATCAATAACAAAAAAAAATATAAAGTAAATAAATAAAAGGATAAGAGGAAAATGCTTGAATTGACGCTTAAAATGAATTTCGGTCTAGAAAAGCCACACTGCTTCGCAGGACGGGGTAGTTTAAAAGAATAAAGCGAAAGGAACATGGCGGGTGCGATCATACCAGCAATAATGCACCGGATCCCATCAGAACTCCGAAGTTAAGCGTGCTTGGGCGAGAGTAGTACTAGGATGGGTGACCCCCTGGGAAGTCCTCGTGTTGCACCCTTTTCTTTTTTGTTTCGAAATCCAAATTTCCTATTCGTTCTTTATCCTGTAGTAATTTAGCTCCGTCGGAACGATTGTTTAATATTTTGCTTCTTGTCGAAGCGTGAAGGAGGATCTGAAGGCGCGAGACAAATCAGGAACGGTACGGCTCGATCAAAGCCCGGATCGTCGCTCAAATTTGTCGGCGCAAATGTATCACCGCAACTAGGGGTGGCAATTTTCGACACGACCTGAAAACACGACACGAACCTAACACGAAATTAATGGGTTTGGGTTGAGGTTTCGGGAATTCGGGTTGGACCCGATGAACCCGAAAAGAAAACCGGTCGATTTCGGGTCAACCCGTGGTGACCTGATATGACCCGATATGACCCGTTTACGAATTAAAAATAATTTAATAAACATAAAAATAATTTTATCTAACTAAACTAAGTTATTCTTTTTTTCAAAGGCATTAATTACTTAATCCTAAACGAATTTATTTAATTTGTGTGAAGTTGAAATTATTATACTTGGACAAATAATATATTATATTATTTTTCACTTTTGTATTGTTTTAATTTATTTTATATTTTGCTTGGGATAAAACACTTTTACGGTGTTTAATTTATTTTAGATTTGATTTGGAATCATTTATTTAAATTTTTATTACTTGATTATGTAATTAGTTTTGTGAGAAATTGATTTTATTAGAAATTACAGTGATAAATTAATAAATTAAAATTAAGTTTCGGGTCATTTCGGGTCGACCCGCCGCCCCGTAAACCTGAAATTTTCGGGTTCGGGTCAGCATACCTGACCCGTCACGGGTTGGCGGGTCGGGGTTCGGGTCAACAGATTTTCTGGCGGGTCTGTTGACCCGAACCCGACCCGCCAACCTGATTTGGACCCGAATTGCCACCCCTAACTGCAAGCGTGAAGGATTGATTTCATGATAATTTAGAGTTGCGGGATGAGGGAAAAAAACAGGGTGCAAATCAATAACAAAAAAAAATATAAAGTAAATAAATAAAAGGATAAGAGGAAAATGCTTGAATTGACGCTTAAAATGAATTTCGGTCTAGAAAAGCCACACTGCTTCGCAGGACGGGGTAGTTTAAAAGAATAAAGCGAAAGGAACATGGCGGGTGCGATCATACCAGCACTAATGCACCGGATCCCATCAGAACTCCGAAGTTAAGCGTGCTTGGGCGAGAGTAGTACTAGGATGGGTGACCCCCTGGGAAGTCCTCGTGTTGCACCCCTCTCTTTTTTGTTTCGAAATCCAAATTTCCTATTCGTTCTTTATCCTGTAGTAATTTAGCTCCGTCGGAACGATTGCTTAATAGTTTGCTTCTTGTCGAAGCGTGAAGGAGGATCTGAAGGCGCGAGACAAATCAGGAACGGTACGGCTCGATCAAAGCCCGGATCGTCGCTCAAATTTGTCGGCGCAAATGTATCACCGCAACTAGGGGTGGCAATTTTCGACACGACCTGAAAACACGACACGAACCTAACACGAAATTAATGGGTTTGGGTTGAGGTTTCGGGAATTCGGGTCAGAATCGGGTTGGACCCGATGAACCCGAAAAGAAAACCGGTCGATTTCGGGTCAACCCGTGGTGACCTGATATGACCCGTTTACGAATTAAAAATAATTTAATAAACATAAAAATAATTTTATCTAACTAAACTAAGTTATTCTTTTTTTCAAAGGCATTAATTACTTAATCCTAAACGAATTTATTTAATTTGTGTGAAGTTGAAATTATTATACTTGGACAAATAATATATTATATTATTTTTCACTTTTGTATTGTTTTAATTTATTTTATATTTTGCTTGGGATAAAACACTTTTACGGTGTTTAATTTATTTTAGATTTGATTTGGAATCATTTATTTAAATTTTTATTACTTGATTATGTAATTAGTTTTGTGAGAAATTGATTTTATTAGAAATTACAGTGATAAATTAATAAATTAAAATTAAGTTTCGGGTCATTTCGGGTCGACCCGCCGCCCCGTAAACCTGAAATTTTCGGGTTCGGGTCAGCATACCTGACCCGTCACGGGTTGGCGGGTCGGGGTTCGGGTCAACAGATTTTCTGGCGGGTCTGTTGACCCGAACCCGACCCGCCAACCTGATTTGGACCCGAATTGCCACCCCTAACTGCAAGCGTGAAGGATTGATTTCATGATAATTTAGAGTTGCGGGATGAGGGAAAAAAACAGGGTGCAAATCAATAACAAAAAAAAATATAAAGTAAATAAATAAAAGGATAAGAGGAAAATGCTTGAATTGACGCTTAAAATGAATTTCGGTCTAGAAAAGCCACACTGCTTCGCAGGACGGGGTAATTTAAAAGAATAAAGCGAAAGGAACATGGCGGGTGCGATCATACCAGCATTAATGCACTGGATCCCATCAGAACTCCGAAGTTAAGCGTGCTTGGGCGAGAGTAGTACTAGGATGGGTGACCCCCTGGGAAGTCCTCGTGTTGCACCCCTTTCTTTTTTGTTTCGAAATCCAAATTTCCTATTCGTTCTTTATCCTGTAGTAATTTAGCTCTGTCGGAACGATTGCTTAATATTTTGCTTCTTGTCGAAGCGTGAAGGAGGATCTGAAGGCGCGAGACAAATCAGGAACGGTACGGCTCGATCAAAGCCCGGATCGTCGCTCAAATTTGTCGGCGCAAATGTATCACCGCAACTAGGGGTGGCAATTTTCGACACGACCTGAAAACACGACACGAACCTAACACGAAATTAATGGGTTTGGGTTGAGGTTTCGGGAATTCGGGTTGGACCCGATGAACCCGAAAAGAAAACCGGTCGATTTCGGGTCAACCCGTGGTGACCTGATATGACCCGATATGACCCGTTTACGAATTAAAAATAATTTAATAAACATAAAAATAATTTTATCTAACTAAACTAAGTTATTCTTTTTTTCAAAGGCATTAATTACTTAATCCTAAACGAATTTATTTAATTTGTGTGAAGTTGAAATTATTATACTTGGACAAATAATATATTATATTATTTTTCACTTTTGTATTGTTTTAATTTATTTTATATTTTGCTTGGGATAAAACACTTTTACGGTGTTTAATTTATTTTAGATTTGATTTGGAATCATTTATTTAAATTTTTATTACTTGATTATGTAATTAGTTTTGTGAGAAATTGATTTTATCAGAAATTACAGTGATAAATTAATAAATTAAAATTAAGTTTCGGGTCATTTCGGGTCGACCCGCCGCCCCGTAAACCTGAAATTTTCGGGTTCGGGTCAGCATACCTGACCCGTCACGGGTTGGCGGGTCGGGGTTCGGGTCAACAGATTTTCTGGCGGGTCTGTTGACCCGAACCCGACCCGCCAACCTGATTTGGACCCGAATTGCCACCCCTAACTGCAAGCGTGAAGGATTGATTTCATGATAATTTAGAGTTGCGGGATGAGGGAAAAAAACAGGGTGCAAATCAATAACAAAAAAAAATATAAAGTAAATAAATAAAAGGATAAGAGGAAAATGCTTGAATTGACGCTTAAAATGAATTTCGGTCTAGAAAAGCCACACTGCTTCGCAGGACGGGGTAGTTTAAAAGAATAAAGCGAAAGGAACATGGCGGGTGCGATCATACCAGCACTAATGCACCGGATCCCATCAGAACTCCGAAGTTAAGCGTGCTTGGGCGAGAGTAGTACTAGGATGGGTGACCCCCTGGGAAGTCCTCGTGTTGCACCCCTCTCTTTTTTGTTTCGAAATCCAAATTTCCTATTCGTTCTTTATCCTGTAGTAATTTAGCTCCGTCGGAACGATTGCTTAATAGTTTGCTTCTTGTCGAAGCGTGAAGGAGGATCTGAAGGCGCGAGACAAATCAGGAACGGTACGGCTCGATCAAAGCCCGGATCGTCGCTCAAATTTGTCGGCGCAAATGTATCACCGCAACTAGGGGTGGCAATTTTCGACACGACCTGAAAACACGACACGAACCTAACACGAAATTAATGGGTTTGGGTTGAGGTTTCGGGAATTCGGGTCAGAATCGGGTTGGACCCGATGAACCCGAAAAGAAAACCGGTCGATTTCGGGTCAACCCGTGGTGACCTGATATGACCCGTTTACGAATTAAAAATAATTTAATAAACATAAAAATAATTTTATCTAACTAAACTAAGTTATTCTTTTTTTCAAAGGCATTAATTACTTAATCCTAAACGAATTTATTTAATTTGTGTGAAGTTGAAATTATTATACTTGGACAAATAATATATTATATTATTTTTCACTTTTGTATTGTTTTAATTTATTTTATATTTTGCTTGGGATAAAACACTTTTACGGTGTTTAATTTATTTTAGATTTGATTTGGAATCATTTATTTAAATTTTTATTACTTGATTATGTAATTAGTTTTGTGAGAAATTGATTTTATTAGAAATTACAGTGATAAATTAATAAATTAAAATTAAGTTTCGGGTCATTTCGGGTCGACCCGCCGCCCCGTAAACCTGAAATTTTCGGGTTCGGGTCAGCATACCTGACCCGTCACGGGTTGGCGGGTCGGGGTTCGGGTCAACAGATTTTCTGGCGGGTCTGTTGACCCGAACCCGACCCGCCAACCTGATTTGGACCCGAATTGCCACCCCTAACTGCAAGCGTGAAGGATTGATTTCATGATAATTTAGAGTTGCGGGATGAGGGAAAAAAACAGGGTGCAAATCAATAACAAAAAAAAATATAAAGTAAATAAATAAAAGGATAAGAGGAAAATGCTTGAATTGACGCTTAAAATGAATTTCGGTCTAGAAAAGCCACACTGCTTCGCAGGACGGGGTAATTTAAAAGAATAAAGCGAAAGGAACATGGCGGGTGCGATCATACCAGCATTAATGCACTGGATCCCATCAGAACTCCGAAGTTAAGCGTGCTTGGGCGAGAGTAGTACTAGGATGGGTGACCCCCTGGGAAGTCCTCGTGTTGCACCCCTTTCTTTTTTGTTTCGAAATCCAAATTTCCTATTCGTTCTTTATCCTGTAGTAATTTAGCTCTGTCGGAACGATTGCTTAATATTTTGCTTCTTGTCGAAGCGTGAAGGAGGATCTGAAGGCGCGAGACAAATCAGGAACGGTACGGCTCGATCAAAGCCCGGATCGTCGCTCAAATTTGTCGGCGCAAATGTATCACCGCAACTAGGGGTGGCAATTTTCGACACGACCTGAAAACACGACACGAACCTAACACGAAATTAATGGGTTTGGGTTGAGGTTTCGGGAATTCGGGTTGGACCCGATGAACCCGAAAAGAAAACCGGTCGATTTCGGGTCAACCCGTGGTGACCTGATATGACCCGATATGACCCGTTTACGAATTAAAAATAATTTAATAAACATAAAAATAATTTTATCTAACTAAACTAAGTTATTCTTTTTTTCAAAGGCATTAATTACTTAATCCTAAACGAATTTATTTAATTTGTGTGAAGTTGAAATTATTATACTTGGACAAATAATATATTATATTATTTTTCACTTTTGTATTGTTTTAATTTATTTTATATTTTGCTTGGGATAAAACACTTTTACGGTGTTTAATTTATTTTAGATTTGATTTGGAATCATTTATTTAAATTTTTATTACTTGATTATGTAATTAGTTTTGTGAGAAATTGATTTTATTAGAAATTACAGTGATAAATTAATAAATTAAAATTAAGTTTCGGGTCATTTCGGGTCGACCCGCCGCCCCGTAAACCTGAAATTTTCGGGTTCGGGTCAGCATACCTGACCCGTCACGGGTTGGCGGGTCGGGGTTCGGGTCAACAGATTTTCTGGCGGGTCTGTTGACCCGAACCCGACCCGCCAACCTGATTTGGACCCGAATTGCCACCCCTAACTGCAAGCGTGAAGGATTGATTTCATGATAATTTAGAGTTGCGGGATGAGGGAAAAAAACAGGGTGCAAATCAATAACAAAAAAAAATATAAAGTAAATAAATAAAAGGATAAGAGGAAAATGCTTGAATTGACGCTTAAAATGAATTTCGGTCTAGAAAAGCCACACTGCTTCGCAGGACGGGGTAGTTTAAAAGAATAAAGCGAAAGGAACATGGCGGGTGCGATCATACCAGCACTAATGCACCGGATCCCATCAGAACTCCGAAGTTAAGCGTGCTTGGGCGAGAGTAGTACTAGGATGGGTGACCCCCTGGGAAGTCCTCGTGTTGCACCCCTCTCTTTTTTGTTTCGAAATCCAAATTTCCTATTCGTTCTTTATCCTGTAGTAATTTAGCTCCGTCGGAACGATTGCTTAATAGTTTGCTTCTTGTCGAAGCGTGAAGGAGGATCTGAAGGCGCGAGACAAATCAGGAACGGTACGGCTCGATCAAAGCCCGGATCGTCGCTCAAATTTGTCGGCGCAAATGTATCACCGCAACTAGGGGTGGCAATTTTCGACACGACCTGAAAACACGACACGAACCTAACACGAAATTAATGGGTTTGGGTTGAGGTTTCGGGAATTCGGGTCAGAATCGGGTTGGACCCGATGAACCCGAAAAGAAAACCGGTCGATTTCGGGTCAACCCGTGGTGACCTGATATGACCCGTTTACGAATTAAAAATAATTTAATAAACATAAAAATAATTTTATCTAACTAAACTAAGTTATTCTTTTTTTCAAAGGCATTAATTACTTAATCCTAAACGAATTTATTTAATTTGTGTGAAGTTGAAATTATTATACTTGGACAAATAATATATTATATTATTTTTCACTTTTGTATTGTTTTAATTTATTTTATATTTTGCTTGGGATAAAACACTTTTACGGTGTTTAATTTATTTTAGATTTGATTTGGAATCATTTATTTAAATTTTTATTACTTGATTATGTAATTAGTTTTGTGAGAAATTGATTTTATTAGAAATTACAGTGATAAATTAATAAATTAAAATTAAGTTTCGGGTCATTTCGGGTCGACCCGCCGCCCCGTAAACCTGAAATTTTCGGGTTCGGGTCAGCATACCTGACCCGTCACGGGTTGGCGGGTCGGGGTTCGGGTCAACAGATTTTCTGGCGGGTCTGTTGACCCGAACCCGACCCGCCAACCTGATTTGGACCCGAATTGCCACCCCTAACTGCAAGCGTGAAGGATTGATTTCATGATAATTTAGAGTTGCGGGATGAGGGAAAAAAACAGGGTGCAAATCAATAACAAAAAAAAATATAAAGTAAATAAATAAAAGGATAAGAGGAAAATGCTTGAATTGACGCTTAAAATGAATTTCGGTCTAGAAAAGCCACACTGCTTCGCAGGACGGGGTAATTTAAAAGAATAAAGCGAAAGGAACATGGCGGGTGCGATCATACCAGCATTAATGCACTGGATCCCATCAGAACTCCGAAGTTAAGCGTGCTTGGGCGAGAGTAGTACTAGGATGGGTGACCCCCTGGGAAGTCCTCGTGTTGCACCCCTTTCTTTTTTGTTTCGAAATCCAAATTTCCTATTCGTTCTTTATCCTGTAGTAATTTAGCTCTGTCGGAACGATTGCTTAATATTTTGCTTCTTGTCGAAGCGTGAAGGAGGATCTGAAGGCGCGAGACAAATCAGGAACGGTACGGCTCGATCAAAGCCCGGATCGTCGCTCAAATTTGTCGGCGCAAATGTATCACCGCAACTAGGGGTGGCAATTTTCGACACGACCTGAAAACACGACACGAACCTAACACGAAATTAATGGGTTTGGGTTGAGGTTTCGGGAATTCGGGTTGGACCCGATGAACCCGAAAAGAAAACCGGTCGATTTCGGGTCAACCCGTGGTGACCTGATATGACCCGATATGACCCGTTTACGAATTAAAAATAATTTAATAAACATAAAAATAATTTTATCTAACTAAACTAAGTTATTCTTTTTTTCAAAGGCATTAATTACTTAATCCTAAACGAATTTATTTAATTTGTGTGAAGTTGAAATTATTATACTTGGACAAATAATATATTATATTATTTTTCACTTTTGTATTGTTTTAATTTATTTTATATTTTGCTTGGGATAAAACACTTTTACGGTGTTTAATTTATTTTAGATTTGATTTGGAATCATTTATTTAAATTTTTATTACTTGATTATGTAATTAGTTTTGTGAGAAATTGATTTTATCAGAAATTACAGTGATAAATTAATAAATTAAAATTAAGTTTCGGGTCATTTCGGGTCGACCCGCCGCCCCGTAAACCTGAAATTTTCGGAGTTCGGGTCAGCATACCTGACCCGTCACGGGTTGGCGGGTCGGGGTTCGGGTCAACAGATTTTCTGGCGGGTCTGTTGACCCGAACCCGACCCGCCAACCTGATTTGGACCCGAATTGCCACCCCTAACTGCAAGCGTGAAGGATTGATTTCATGATAATTTAGAGTTGCGGGATGAGGGAAAAAAACAGGGTGCAAATCAATAACAAAAAAAAATATAAAGTAAATAAATAAAAGGATAAGAGGAAAATGCTTGAATTGACGCTTAAAATGAATTTCGGTCTAGAAAAGCCACACTGCTTCGCAGGACGGGGTAGTTTAAAAGAATAAAGCGAAAGGAACATGGCGGGTGCGATCATACCAGCACTAATGCACCGGATCCCATCAGAACTCCGAAGTTAAGCGTGCTTGGGCGAGAGTAGTACTAGGATGGGTGACCCCCTGGGAAGTCCTCGTGTTGCACCCCTCTCTTTTTTGTTTCGAAATCCAAATTTCCTATTCGTTCTTTATCCTGTAGTAATTTAGCTCCGTCGGAACGATTGCTTAATAGTTTGCTTCTTGTCGAAGCGTGAAGGAGGATCTGAAGGCGCGAGACAAATCAGGAACGGTACGGCTCGATCAAAGCCCGGATCGTCGCTCAAATTTGTCGGCGCAAATGTATCACCGCAACTAGGGGTGGCAATTTTCGACACGACCTGAAAACACGACACGAACCTAACACGAAATTAATGGGTTTGGGTTGAGGTTTCGGGAATTCGGGTCAGAATCGGGTTGGACCCGATGAACCCGAAAAGAAAACCGGTCGATTTCGGGTCAACCCGTGGTGACCTGATATGACCCGTTTACGAATTAAAAATAATTTAATAAACATAAAAATAATTTTATCTAACTAAACTAAGTTATTCTTTTTTTCAAAGGCATTAATTACTTAATCCTAAACGAATTTATTTAATTTGTGTGAAGTTGAAATTATTATACTTGGACAAATAATATATTATATTATTTTTCACTTTTGTATTGTTTTAATTTATTTTATATTTTGCTTGGGATAAAACACTTTTACGGTGTTTAATTTATTTTAGATTTGATTTGGAATCATTTATTTAAATTTTTATTACTTGATTATGTAATTAGTTTTGTGAGAAATTGATTTTATTAGAAATTACAGTGATAAAGTAATAAATTAAAATTAAGTTTCGGGTCATTTCGGGTCGACCCGCCGCCCCGTAAACCTGAAATTTTCGGGTTCGGGTCAGCATACCTGACCCGTCACGGGTTGGCGGGTCGGGGTTCGGGTCAACAGATTTTCTGGCGGGTCTGTTGACCCGAACCCGACCCGCCAACCTGATTTGGACCCGAATTGCCACCCCTAACTGCAAGCGTGAAGGATTGATTTCATGATAATTTAGAGTTGCGGGATGAGGGAAAAAAACAGGGGGCAAATCAATAACAAAAAAAAATATAAAGTAAATAAATAAAAGGATAAGAGGAAAATGCTTGAATTGACGCTTAAAATGAATTTCGGTCTAGAAAAGCCACACTGCTTCGCAGGACGGGGTAGTTTAAAAGAATAAAGCGAAAGGAACATGGCGGGTGCGATCATACCAGCATTAATGCACCGGATCCCATCAGAACTCCGAAGTTAAGCGTGCTTGGGCGAGAGTAGTACTAGGATGGGTGACCCCCTGGGAAGTCCTCGTGTTGCACCCTTTTCTTTTTTGTTTCGAAATCCAAATTTCCTATTCGTTCTTTATCCTGTAGTAATTTAGCTCCGTCGGAACGATTGCTTAATATTTTGCTTCTTGTCGAAGCGTGAAGGAGGATCTGAAGGCGCGAGACAAATCAGGAACGGTACGGCTCGATCAAAGCCCGGATCGTCGCTCAAATTTGTCGGCGCAAATGTATCACCGCAACTAGGGGTGGCAATTTTCGACACGACCTGAAAACACGACACGAACCTAACACGAAATTAATGGGTTTGGGTTGAGGTTTCGGGAATTCGGGTCAGAATCGGGTTGGACCCGATGAACCCGAAAAGAAAACCGGTCGATTTCGGGTCAACCCGTGGTGACCTGATATGACCCGTTTACGAATTAAAAATAATTTAATAAACATAAAAATAATTTTATCTAACTAAACTAAGTTATTCTTTTTTTCAAAGGCATTAATTACTTAATCCTAAACGAATTTATTTAATTTGTGTGAAGTTGAAATTATTATACTTGGACAAATAATATATTATATTATTTTTCACTTTTGTATTGTTTTAATTTATTTTATATTTTGCTTGGGATAAAACACTTTTACGGTGTTTAATTTATTTTAGATTTGATTTGGAATCATTTATTTAAATTTTTATTACTTGATTATGTAATTAGTTTTGTGAGAAATTGATTTTATTAGAAATTACAGTGATAAATTAATAAATTAAAATTAAGTTTCGGGTCATTTCGGGTCGACCCGCCGCCCCGTAAACCTGAAATTTTCGGGTTCGGGTCAGCATACCTGACCCGTCACGGGTTGGCGGGTCGGGGTTCGGGTCAACAGATTTTCTGGCGGGTCTGTTGACCCGAACCCGACCCGCCAACCTGATTTGGACCCGAATTGCCACCCCTAACTGCAAGCGTGAAGGATTGATTTCATGATAATTTAGAGTTGCGGGATGAGGGAAAAAAACAGGGTGCAAATCAATAACAAAAAAAAATATAAAGTAAATAAATAAAAGGATAAGAGGAAAATGCTTGAATTGACGCTTAAAATGAATTTCGGTCTAGAAAAGCCACACTGCTTCGCAGGACGGGGTAGTTTAAAAGAATAAAGCGAAAGGAACATGGCGGGTGCGATCATACCAGCACTAATGCACCGGATCCCATCAGAACTCCGAAGTTAAGCGTGCTTGGGCGAGAGTAGTACTAGGATGGGTGACCCCCTGGGAAGTCCTCGTGTTGCACCCATCTCTTTTTTGTTTCGAAATCCAAATTTCCTATTCGTTCTTTATCCTGTAGTAATTTAGCTCCGTCGGAACGATTGCTTAATAGTTTGCTTCTTGTCGAAGCGTGAAGGAGGATCTGAAGGCGCGAGACAAATCAGGAACGGTACGGCTCGATCAAAGCCCGGATCGTCGCTCAAATTTGTCGGCGCAAATGTATCACCGCAACTAGGGGTGGCAATTTTCGACACGACCTGAAAACACGACACGAACCTAACACGAAATTAATGGGTTTGGGTTGAGGTTTCGGGAATTCGGGTCAGAATCGGGTTGGACCCGATGAACCCGAAAAGAAAACCGGTCGATTTCGGGTCAACCCGTGGTGACCTGATATGACCCGTTTACGAATTAAAAATAATTTAATAAACATAAAAATAATTTTATCTAACTAAACTAAGTTATTCTTTTTTTCAAAGGCATTAATTACTTAATCCTAAACGAATTTATTTAATTTGTGTGAAGTTGAAATTATTATACTTGGACAAATAATATATTATATTATTTTTCACTTTTGTATTGTTTTAATTTATTTTATATTTTGCTTGGGATAAAACACTTTTACGGTGTTTAATTTATTTTAGATTTGATTTGGAATCATTTATTTAAATTTTTATTACTTGATTATGTAATTAGTTTTGTGAGAAATTGATTTTATTAGAAATTACAGTGATAAATTAATAAATTAAAATTAAGTTTCGGGTCATTTCGGGTCGACCCGCCGCCCCGTAAACCTGAAATTTTCGGGTTCGGGTCAGCATACCTGACCCGTCACGGGTTGGCGGGTCGGGGTTCGGGTCAACAGATTTTCTGGCGGGTCTGTTGACCCGAACCCGACCCGCCAACCTGATTTGGACCCGAATTGCCACCCCTAACTGCAAGCGTGAAGGATTGATTTCATGATAATTTAGAGTTGCGGGATGAGGGAAAAAAACAGGGTGCAAATCAATAACAAAAAAAAATATAAAGTAAATAAATAAAAGGATAAGAGGAAAATGCTTGAATTGACGCTTAAAATGAATTTCGGTCTAGAAAAGCCACACTGCTTCGCAGGACGGGGTAGTTTAAAAGAATAAAGCGAAAGGAACATGGCGGGTGCGATCATACCAGCATTAATGCACTGGATCCCATCAGAACTCCGAAGTTAAGCGTGCTTGGGCGAGAGTAGTACTAGGATGGGTGACCCCCTGGGAAGTCCTCGTGTTGCACCCCTTTCTTTTTTGTTTCGAAATCCAAATTTCCTATTCGTTCTTTATCCTGTAGTAATTTAGCTCTGTCGGAACGATTGCTTAATATTTTGCTTCTTGTCGAAGCGTGAAGGAGGATCTGAAGGCGCGAGACAAATCAGGAACGGTACGGCTGGATCAAAGCCCGGATCGTCGCTCAAATTTGTCGGCGCAAATGTATCACCGCAACTAGGGGTGGCAATTTTCGACACGACCTGAAAACACGACACGAACCTAACACGAAATTAATGGGTTTGGGTTGAGGTTTCGGGAATTCGGGTTGGACCCGATGAACCCGAAAAGAAAACCGGTCGATTTCGGGTCAACCCGTGGTGACCTGATATGACCCGATATGACCCGTTTACGAATTAAAAATAATTTAATAAACATAAAAATAATTTTATCTAACTAAACTAAGTTATTCTTTTTTTCAAAGGCATTAATTACTTAATCCTAAACGAATTTATTTAATTTGTGTGAAGTTGAAATTATTATACTTGGACAAATAATATATTATATTATTTTTCACTTTTGTATTGTTTTAATTTATTTTATATTTTGCTTGGGATAAAACACTTTTACGGTGTTTAATTTATTTTAGATTTGATTTGGAATCATTTATTTAAATTTTTATTACTTGATTATGTAATTAGTTTTGTGAGAAATTGATTTTATCAGAAATTACAGTGATAAATTAATAAATTAAAATTAAGTTTCGGGTCATTTCGGGTCGACCCGCCGCCCCGTAAACCTGAAATTTTCGGGTTCGGGTCAGCATACCTGACCCGTCACGGGTTGGCGGGTCGGGGTTCGGGTCAACAGATTTTCTGGCGGGTCTGTTGACCCGAACCCGACCCGCCAACCTGATTTGGACCCGAATTGCCACCCCTAACTGCAAGCGTGAAGGATTGATTTCATGATAATTTAGAGTTGCGGGATGAGGGAAAAAAACAGGGTGCAAATCAATAACAAAAAAAAATATAAAGTAAATAAATAAAAGGATAAGAGGAAAATGCTTGAATTGACGCTTAAAATGAATTTCGGTCTAGAAAAGCCACACTGCTTCGCAGGACGGGGTAGTTTAAAAGAATAAAGCGAAAGGAACATGGCGGGTGCGATCATACCAGCACTAATGCACCGGATCCCATCAGAACTCCGAAGTTAAGCGTGCTTGGGCGAGAGTAGTACTAGGATGGGTGACCCCCTGGGAAGTCCTCGTGTTGCACCCCTCTCTTTTTTGTTTCGAAATCCAAATTTCCTATTCGTTCTTTATCCTGTAGTAATTTAGCTCCGTCGGAACGATTGCTTAATAGTTTGCTTCTTGTCGAAGCGTGAAGGAGGATCTGAAGGCGCGAGACAAATCAGGAACGGTACGGCTCGATCAAAGCCCGGATCGTCGCTCAAATTTGTCGGCGCAAATGTATCACCGCAACTAGGGGTGGCAATTTTCGACACGACCTGAAAACACGACACGAACCTAACACGAAATTAATGGGTTTGGGTTGAGGTTTCGGGAATTCGGGTCAGAATCGGGTTGGACCCGATGAACCCGAAAAGAAAACCGGTCGATTTCGGGTCAACCCGTGGTGACCTGATATGACCCGTTTACGAATTAAAAATAATTTAATAAACATAAAAATAATTTTATCTAACTAAACTAAGTTATTCTTTTTTTCAAAGGCATTAATTACTTAATCCTAAACGAATTTATTTAATTTGTGTGAAGTTGAAATTATTATACTTGGACAAATAATATATTATATTATTTTTCACTTTTGTATTGTTTTAATTTATTTTATATTTTGCTTGGGATAAAACACTTTTACGGTGTTTAATTTATTTTAGATTTGATTTGGAATCATTTATTTAAATTTTTATTACTTGATTATGTAATTAGTTTTGTGAGAAATTGATTTTATTAGAAATTACAGTGATAAATTAATAAATTAAAATTAAGTTTCGGGTCATTTCGGGTCGACCCGCCGCCCCGTAAACCTGAAATTTTCGGGTTCGGGTCAGCATACCTGACCCGTCACGGGTTGGCGGGTCGGGGTTCGGGTCAACAGATTTTCTGGCGGGTCTGTTGACCCGAACCCGACCCGCCAACCTGATTTGGACCCGAATTGCCACCCCTAACTGCAAGCGTGAAGGATTGATTTCATGATAATTTAGAGTTGCGGGATGAGGGAAAAAAACAGGGTGCAAATCAATAACAAAAAAAAATATAAAGTAAATAAATAAAAGGATAAGAGGAAAATGCTTGAATTGACGCTTAAAATGAATTTCGGTCTAGAAAAGCCACACTGCTTCGCAGGACGGGGTAATTTAAAAGAATAAAGCGAAAGGAACATGGCGGGTGCGATCATACCAGCATTAATGCACTGGATCCCATCAGAACTCCGAAGTTAAGCGTGCTTGGGCGAGAGTAGTACTAGGATGGGTGACCCCCTGGGAAGTCCTCGTGTTGCACCCCTTTCTTTTTTGTTTCGAAATCCAAATTTCCTATTCGTTCTTTATCCTGTAGTAATTTAGCTCTGTCGGAACGATTGCTTAATATTTTGCTTCTTGTCGAAGCGTGAAGGAGGATCTGAAGGCGCGAGACAAATCAGGAACGGTACGGCTCGATCAAAGCCCGGATCGTCGCTCAAATTTGTCGGCGCAAATGTATCACCGCAACTAGGGGTGGCAATTTTCGACACGACCTGAAAACACGACACGAACCTAACACGAAATTAATGGGTTTGGGTTGAGGTTTCGGGAATTCGGGTTGGACCCGATGAACCCGAAAAGAAAACCGGTCGATTTCGGGTCAACCCGTGGTGACCTGATATGACCCGATATGACCCGTTTACGAATTAAAAATAATTTAATAAACATAAAAATAATTTTATCTAACTAAACTAAGTTATTCTTTTTTTCAAAGGCATTAATTACTTAATCCTAAACGAATTTATTTAATTTGTGTGAAGTTGAAATTATTATACTTGGACAAATAATATATTATATTATTTTTCACTTTTGTATTGTTTTAATTTATTTTATATTTTGCTTGGGATAAAACACTTTTACGGTGTTTAATTTATTTTAGATTTGATTTGGAATCATTTATTTAAATTTTTATTACTTGATTATGTAATTAGTTTTGTGAGAAATTGATTTTATCAGAAATTACAGTGATAAATTAATAAATTAAAATTAAGTTTCGGGTCATTTCGGGTCGACCCGCCGCCCCGTAAACCTGAAATTTTCGGGTTCGGGTCAGCATACCTGACCCGTCACGGGTTGGCGGGTCGGGGTTCGGGTCAACAGATTTTCTGGCGGGTCTGTTGACCCGAACCCGACCCGCCAACCTGATTTGGACCCGAATTGCCACCCCTAACTGCAAGCGTGAAGGATTGATTTCATGATAATTTAGAGTTGCGGGATGAGGGAAAAAAACAGGGTGCAAATCAATAACAAAAAAAAATATAAAGTAAATAAATAAAAGGATAAGAGGAAAATGCTTGAATTGACGCTTAAAATGAATTTCGGTCTAGAAAAGCCACACTGCTTCGCAGGACGGGGTAGTTTAAAAGAATAAAGCGAAAGGAACATGGCGGGTGCGATCATACCAGCACTAATGCACCGGATCCCATCAGAACTCCGAAGTTAAGCGTGCTTGGGCGAGAGTAGTACTAGGATGGGTGACCCCCTGGGAAGTCCTCGTGTTGCACCCCTCTCTTTTTTGTTTCGAAATCCAAATTTCCTATTCGTTCTTTATCCTGTAGTAATTTAGCTCCGTCGGAACGATTGCTTAATAGTTTGCTTCTTGTCGAAGCGTGAAGGAGGATCTGAAGGCGCGAGACAAATCAGGAACGGTACGGCTCGATCAAAGCCCGGATCGTCGCTCAAATTTGTCGGCGCAAATGTATCACCGCAACTAGGGGTGGCAATTTTCGACACGACCTGAAAACACGACACGAACCTAACACGAAATTAATGGGTTTGGGTTGAGGTTTCGGGAATTCGGGTCAGAATCGGGTTGGACCCGATGAACCCGAAAAGAAAACCGGTCGATTTCGGGTCAACCCGTGGTGACCTGATATGACCCGTTTACGAATTAAAAATAATTTAATAAACATAAAAATAATTTTATCTAACTAAACTAAGTTATTCTTTTTTTCAAAGGCATTAATTACTTAATCCTAAACGAATTTATTTAATTTGTGTGAAGTTGAAATTATTATACTTGGACAAATAATATATTATATTATTTTTCACTTTTGTATTGTTTTAATTTATTTTATATTTTGCTTGGGATAAAACACTTTTACGGTGTTTAATTTATTTTAGATTTGATTTGGAATCATTTATTTAAATTTTTATTACTTGATTATGTAATTAGTTTTGTGAGAAATTGATTTTATTAGAAATTACAGTGATAAAGTAATAAATTAAAATTAAGTTTCGGGTCATTTCGGGTCGACCCGCCGCCCCGTAAACCTGAAATTTTCGGGTTCGGGTCAGCATACCTGACCCGTCACGGGTTGGCGGGTCGGGGTTCGGGTCAACAGATTTTCTGGCGGGTCTGTTGACCCGAACCCGACCCGCCAACCTGATTTGGACCCGAATTGCCACCCCTAACTGCAAGCGTGAAGGATTGATTTCATGATAATTTAGAGTTGCGGGATGAGGGAAAAAAACAGGGTGCAAATCAATAACAAAAAAAAATATAAAGTAAATAAATAAAAGGATAAGAGGAAAATGCTTGAATTGACGCTTAAAATGAATTTCGGTCTAGAAAAGCCACACTGCTTCGCAGGACGGGGTAATTTAAAAGAATAAAGCGAAAGGAACATGGCGGGTGCGATCATACCAGCATTAATGCACTGGATCCCATCAGAACTCCGAAGTTAAGCGTGCTTGGGCGAGAGTAGTACTAGGATGGGTGACCCCCTGGGAAGTCCTCGTGTTGCACCCCTTTCTTTTTTGTTTCGAAATCCAAATTTCCTATTCGTTCTTTATCCTGTAGTAATTTAGCTCCGTCGGAACGATTGCTTAATATTTTGCTTCTTGTCGAAGCGTGAAGGAGGATCTGAAGGCGCGAGACAAATCAGGAACGGTACGGCTCGATCAAAGCCCGGATCGTCGCTCAAATTTGTCGGCGCAAATGTATCACCGCAACTAGGGGTGGCAATTTTCGACACGACCTGAAAACACGACACGAACCTAACACGAAATTAATGGGTTTGGGTTGAGGTTTCGGGAATTCGGGTTGGACCCGATGAACCCGAAAAGAAAACCGGTCGATTTCGGGTCAACCCGTGGTGACCTGATATGACCCGATATGACCCGTTTACGAATTAAAAATAATTTAATAAACATAAAAATAATTTTATCTAACTAAACTAAGTTATTCTTTTTTTCAAAGGCATTAATTACTTAATCCTAAACGAATTTATTTAATTTGTGTGAAGTTGAAATTATTATACTTGGACAAATAATATATTATATTATTTTTCACTTTTGTATTGTTTTAATTTATTTTATATTTTGCTTGGGATAAAACACTTTTACGGTGTTTAATTTATTTTAGATTTGATTTGGAATCATTTATTTAAATTTTTATTACTTGATTATGTAATTAGTTTTGTGAGAAATTGATTTTATTAGAAATTACAGTGATAAATTAATAAATTAAAATTAAGTTTCGGGTCATTTCGGGTCGACCCGCCGCCCCGTAAACCTGAAATTTTCGGGTTCGGGTCAGCATACCTGACCCGTCACGGGTTGGCGGGTCGGGGTTCGGGTCAACAGATTTTCTGGCGGGTCTGTTGACCCGAACCCGACCCGCCAACCTGATTTGGACCCGAATTGCCACCCCTAACTGCAAGCGTGAAGGATTGATTTCATGATAATTTAGAGTTGCGGGATGAGGGAAAAAAACAGGGTGCAAATCAATAACAAAAAAAAATATAAAGTAAATAAATAAAAGGATAAGAGGAAAATGCTTGAATTGACGCTTAAAATGAATTTCGGTCTAGAAAAGCCACACTGCTTCGCAGGACGGGGTAGTTTAAAAGAATAAAGCGAAAGGAACATGGCGGGTGCGATCATACCAGCACTAATGCACCGGATCCCATCAGAACTCCGAAGTTAAGCGTGCTTGGGCGAGAGTAGTACTAGGATGGTTGACCCCCTGGGAAGTCCTCGTGTTGCACTCCTCTCTTTTTTGTTTCGAAATCCAAATTTCCTATTCGTTCTTTATCCCGTAGTAATTTAGCTCCGTCGGAACGATTGCTTAATATTTTGCTTCTTGTTGAAGCGTGAAGGAGGATCTGAAGGCGCGAGACAAATCAGGAACGGTACGGCTCGATCAAAAGCCCGGATCGTCGCTCAAATTTGTCGGCGCAAATGTATCACCGCAACTAGGGGTGGCAATTTTCGACACGACCTGAAAACACGACACGAACCTAACACGAAATTAATGGGTTTGGGTTGAGGTTTCGGGAATTCGGGTTGGACCCGATGAACCCGAAAAGAAAACCGGTCGATTTCGGGTCAACCCGTGGTGACCTGATATGACCCGATATGACCCGTTTACGAATTAAAAATAATTTAATAAACATAAAAATAATTTTATCTAACTAAACTAAGTTATTCTTTTTTTCAAAGGCATTAATTACTTAATCCTAAACGAATTTATTTAATTTGTGTGAAGTTGAAATTATTATACTTGGACAAATAATATATTATATTATTTTTCACTTTTGTATTGTTTTAATTTATTTTATAATTTGCTTGGGATAAAACACTTTTACGGTGTTTAATTTATTTTAGATTTGATTTGGAATCATTTATTTAAATTTTTATTACTTGATTATGTAATTAGTTTTGTGAGAAATTGATTTTATCAGAAATTACAGTGATAAATTAATAAATTAAAATTAAGTTTCGGGTCATTTCGGGTCGACCCGCCGCCCCGTAAACCTGAAATTTTCGGGTTCGGGTCAGCATACCTGACCCGTCACGGGTTGGCGGGTCGGGGTTCGGGTCAACAGATTTTCTGGCGGGTCTGTTGACCCGAACCCGACCCGCCAACCTGATTTGGACCCGAATTGCCACCCCTAACTGCAAGCGTGAAGGATTGATTTCATGATAATTTAGAGTTGCGGGATGAGGGAAAAAAACAGGGTGCAAATCAATAACAAAAAAAAATATAAAGTAAATAAATAAAAGGATAAGAGGAAAATGCTTGAATTGACGCTTAAAATGAATTTCGGTCTAGAAAAGCCACACTGCTTCGCAGGACGGGGTAGTTTAAAAGAATAAAGCGAAAGGAACATGGCGGGTGCGATCATACCAGCACTAATGCACCGGATCCCATCAGAACTCCGAAGTTAAGCGTGCTTGGGCGAGAGTAGTACTAGGATGGGTGACCCCCTGGGAAGTCCTCGTGTTGCACCCCTCTCTTTTTTGTTTCGAAATCCAAATTTCCTATTCGTTCTTTATCCTGTAGTAATTTAGCTCCGTCGGAACGATTGCTTAATAGTTTGCTTCTTGTCGAAGCGTGAAGGAGGATCTGAAGGCGCGAGACAAATCAGGAACGGTACGGCTCGATCAAAGCCCGGATCGTCGCTCAAATTTGTCGGCGCAAATGTATCACCGCAACTAGGGGTGGCAATTTTCGACACGACCTGAAAACACGACACGAACCTAACACGAAATTAATGGGTTTGGGTTGAGGTTTCGGGAATTCGGGTCAGAATCGGGTTGGACCCGATGAACCCGAAAAGAAAACCGGTCGATTTCGGGTCAACCCGTGGTGACCTGATATGACCCGTTTACGAATTAAAAATAATTTAATAAACATAAAAATAATTTTATCTAACTAAACTAAGTTATTCTTTTTTTCAAAGGCATTAATTACTTAATCCTAAACGAATTTATTTAATTTGTGTGAAGTTGAAATTATTATACTTGGACAAATAATATATTATATTATTTTTCACTTTTGTATTGTTTTAATTTATTTTATATTTTGCTTGGGATAAAACACTTTTACGGTGTTTAATTTATTTTAGATTTGATTTGGAATCATTTATTTAAATTTTTATTACTTGATTATGTAATTAGTTTTGTGAGAAATTGATTTTATTAGAAATTACAGTGATAAAGTAATAAATTAAAATTAAGTTTCGGGTCATTTCGGGTCGACCCGCCGCCCCGTAAACCTGAAATTTTCGGGTTCGGGTCAGCATACCTGACCCGTCACGGGTTGGCGGGTCGGGGTTCGGGTCAACAGATTTTCTGGCGGGTCTGTTGACCCGAACCCGACCCGCCAACCTGATTTGGACCCGAATTGCCACCCCTAACTGCAAGCGTGAAGGATTGATTTCATGATAATTTAGAGTTGCGGGATGAGGGAAAAAAACAGGGGGCAAATCAATAACAAAAAAAAATATAAAGTAAATAAATAAAAGGATAAGAGGAAAATGCTTGAATTGACGCTTAAAATGAATTTCGGTCTAGAAAAGCCACACTGCTTCGCAGGACGGGGTAGTTTAAAAGAATAAAGCGAAAGGAACATGGCGGGTGCGATCATACCAGCATTAATGCACCGGATCCCATCAGAACTCCGAAGTTAAGCGTGCTTGGGCGAGAGTAGTACTAGGATGGGTGACCCCCTGGGAAGTCCTCGTGTTGCACCCTTTTCTTTTTTGTTTCGAAATCCAAATTTCCTATTCGTTCTTTATCCTGTAGTAATTTAGCTCCGTCGGAACGATTGCTTAATATTTTGCTTCTTGTCGAAGCGTGAAGGAGGATCTGAAGGCGCGAGACAAATCAGGAACGGTACGGCTCGATCAAAGCCCGGATCGTCGCTCAAATTTGTCGGCGCAAATGTATCACCGCAACTAGGGGTGGCAATTTTCGACACGACCTGAAAACACGACACGAACCTAACACGAAATTAATGGGTTTGGGTTGAGGTTTCGGGAATTCGGGTCAGAATCGGGTTGGACCCGATGAACCCGAAAAGAAAACCGGTCGATTTCGGGTCAACCCGTGGTGACCTGATATGACCCGTTTACGAATTAAAAATAATTTAATAAACATAAAAATAATTTTATCTAACTAAACTAAGTTATTCTTTTTTTCAAAGGCATTAATTACTTAATCCTAAACGAATTTATTTAATTTGTGTGAAGTTGAAATTATTATACTTGGACAAATAATATATTATATTATTTTTCACTTTTGTATTGTTTTAATTTATTTTATATTTTGCTTGGGATAAAACACTTTTACGGTGTTTAATTTATTTTAGATTTGATTTGGAATCATTTATTTAAATTTTTATTACTTGATTATGTAATTAGTTTTGTGAGAAATTGATTTTATTAGAAATTACAGTGATAAATTAATAAATTAAAATTAAGTTTCGGGTCATTTCGGGTCGACCCGCCGCCCCGTAAACCTGAAATTTTCGGGTTCGGGTCAGCATACCTGACCCGTCACGGGTTGGCGGGTCGGGGTTCGGGTCAACAGATTTTCTGGCGGGTCTGTTGACCCGAACCCGACCCGCCAACCTGATTTGGACCCGAATTGCCACCCCTAACTGCAAGCGTGAAGGATTGATTTCATGATAATTTAGAGTTGCGGGATGAGGGAAAAAAACAGGGTGCAAATCAATAACAAAAAAAAATATAAAGTAAATAAATAAAAGGATAAGAGGAAAATGCTTGAATTGACGCTTAAAATGAATTTCGGTCTAGAAAAGCCACACTGCTTCGCAGGACGGGGTAGTTTAAAAGAATAAAGCGAAAGGAACATGGCGGGTGCGATCATACCAGCATTAATGCACCGGATCCCATCAGAACTCCGAAGTTAAGCGTGCTTGGGCGAGAGTAGTACTAGGATGGGTGACCCCCTGGGAAGTCCTCGTGTTGCACCCTTTTCTTTTTTGTTTCGAAATCCAAATTTCCTATTCGTTCTTTATCCTGTAGTAATTTAGCTCCGTCGGAACGATTGCTTAATATTTTGCTTCTTGTCGAAGCGTGAAGGAGGATCTGAAGGCGCGAGACAAATCAGGAACGGTACGGCTCGATCAAAGCCCGGATCGTCGCTCAAATTTGTCGGCGCAAATGTATCACCGCAACTAGGGGTGGCAATTTTCGACACGACCTGAAAACACGACACGAACCTAACACGAAATTAATGGGTTTGGGTTGAGGTTTCGGGAATTCGGGTCAGAATCGGGTTGGACCCGATGAACCCGAAAAGAAAACCGGTCGATTTCGGGTCAACCCGTGGTGACCTGATATGACCCGTTTACGAATTAAAAATAATTTAATAAACATAAAAATAATTTTATCTAACTAAACTAAGTTATTCTTTTTTTCAAAGGCATTAATTACTTAATCCTAAACGAATTTATTTAATTTGTGTGAATTTGAAATTATTATACTTGGACAAATAATATATTATATTATTTTTCACTTTTGTATTGTTTTAATTTATTTTATATTTTGCTTGGGATAAAACACTTTTACGGTGTTTAATTTATTTTAGATTTGATTTGGAATCATTTATTTAAATTTTTATTACTTGATTATGTAATTAGTTTTGTGAGAAATTGATTTTATTAGAAATTACAGTGATAAATTAATAAATTAAAATTAAGTTTCGGGTCATTTCGGGTCGACCCGCCGCCCCGTAAACCTGAAATTTTCGGGTTCGGGTCAGCATACCTGACCCGTCACGGGTTGGCGGGTCGGGGTTCGGGTCAACAGATTTTCTGGCGGGTCTGTTGACCCGAACCCGACCCGCCAACCTGATTTGGACCCGAATTGCCACCCCTAACTGCAAGCGTGAAGGATTGATTTCATGATAATTTAGAGTTGCGGGATGAGGGAAAAAAACAGGGTGCAAATCAATAACAAAAAAAAATATAAAGTAAATAAATAAAAGGATAAGAGGAAAATGCTTGAATTGACGCTTAAAATGAATTTCGGTCTAGAAAAGCCACACTGCTTCGCAGGACGGGGTAGTTTAAAAGAATAAAGCGAAAGGAACATGGCGGGTGCGATCATACCAGCATTAATGCACTGGATCCCATCAGAACTCCGAAGTTAAGCGTGCTTGGGCGAGAGTAGTACTAGGATGGGTGACCCCCTGGGAAGTCCTCGTGTTGCACCCCTTTCTTTTTTGTTTCGAAATCAAAATTTCCTATTCGTTCTTTATCCTGTAGTAATTTAGCTCCGTCGGAACGATTGCTTAATATTTTGCTTCTTGTCGAAGCGTGAAGGAGGATCTGAAGGCGCGAGACAAATCAGGAACGGTACGGCTCGATCAAAGCCCGGATCGTCGCTCAAATTTGTCGGCGCAAATGTATCACCGCAACTAGGGGTGGCAATTTTCGACACGACCTGAAAACACGACACGAACCTAACACGAAATTAATGGGTTTGGGTTGAGGTTTCGGGAATTCGGGTTGGACCCGATGAACCCGAAAAGAAAACCGGTCGATTTCGGGTCAACCCGTGGTGACCTGATATGACCCGATATGACCCGTTTACGAATTAAAAATAATTTAATAAACATAAAAATAATTTATCTAACTAAACTAAGTTATTCTTTTTTTCAAAGGCATTAATTACTTAATCCTAAACGAATTTATTTAATTTGTGTGAAGTTGAAATTATTATACTTGGACAAATAATATATTATATTATTTTTCACTTTTGTATTGTTTTAATTTATTTTATATTTTGCTTGGGATAAAACACTTTTACGGTGTTTAATTTATTTTAGATTTGATTTGGAATCATTTATTTAAATTTTTATTACTTGATTATGTAATTAGTTTTGTGAGAAATTGATTTTATCAGAAATTACAGTGATAAATTAATAAATTAAAATTAAGTTTCGGGTCATTTCGGGTCGACCCGCCGCCCCGTAAACCTGAAATTTTCGGGTTCGGGTCAGCATACCTGACCCGTCACGGGTTGGCGGGTCGGGGTTCGGGTCAACAGATTTTCTGGCGGGTCTGTTGACCCGAACCCGACCCGCCAACCTGATTTGGACCCGAATTGCCACCCCTAACTGCAAGCGTGAAGGATTGATTTCATGATAATTTAGAGTTGCGGGATGAGGGAAAAAAACAGGGTGCAAATCAATAACAAAAAAAAATATAAAGTAAATAAATAAAAGGATAAGAGGAAAATGCTTGAATTGACGCTTAAAATGAATTTCGGTCTAGAAAAGCCACACTGCTTCGCAGGACGGGGTAGTTTAAAAGAATAAAGCGAAAGGAACATGGCGGGTGCGATCATACCAGCATTAATGCACTGGATCCCATCAGAACTCCGAAGTTAAGCGTGCTTGGGCGAGAGTAGTACTAGGATGGGTGACCCCCTGGGAAGTCCTCGTGTTGCACCCCTTTCTTTTTTGTTTCGAAATCAAAATTTCCTATTCGTTCTTTATCCTGTAGTAATTTAGCTCCGTCGGAACGATTGCTTAATATTTTGCTTCTTGTCGAAGCGTGAAGGAGGATCTGAAGGCGCGAGACAAATCAGGAACGGTACGGCTCGATCAAAGCCCGGATCGTCGCTCAAATTTGTCGGCGCAAATGTATCACCGCAACTAGGGGTGGCAATTTTCGACACGACCTGAAAACACGACACGAACCTAACACGAAATTAATGGGTTTGGGTTGAGGTTTCGGGAATTCGGGTTGGACCCGATGAACCCGAAAAGAAAACCGGTCGATTTCGGGTCAACCCGTGGTGACCTGATATGACCCGATATGACCCGTTTACGAATTAAAAATAATTTAATAAACATAAAAATAATTTATCTAACTAAACTAAGTTATTCTTTTTTTCAAAGGCATTAATTACTTAATCCTAAACGAATTTATTTAATTTGTGTGAAGTTGAAATTATTATACTTGGACAAATAATATATTATATTATTTTTCACTTTTGTATTGTTTTAATTTATTTTATATTTTGCTTGGGATAAAACACTTTTACGGTGTTTAATTTATTTTAGATTTGATTTGGAATCATTTATTTAAATTTTTATTACTTGATTATGTAATTAGTTTTGTGAGAAATTGATTTTATCAGAAATTACAGTGATAAATTAATAAATTAAAATTAAGTTTCGGGTCATTTCGGGTCGACCCGCCGCCCCGTAAACCTGAAATTTTCGGGTTCGGGTCAGCATACCTGACCCGTCACGGGTTGGCGGGTCGGGGTTCGGGTCAACAGATTTTCTGGCGGGTCTGTTGACCCGAACCCGACCCGCCAACCTGATTTGGACCCGAATTGCCACCCCTAACTGCAAGCGTGAAGGATTGATTTCATGATAATTTAGAGTTGCGGGATGAGGGAAAAAAACAGGGTGCAAATCAATAACAAAAAAAAATATAAAGTAAATAAATAAAAGGATAAGAGGAAAATGCTTGAATTGACGCTTAAAATGAATTTCGGTCTAGAAAAGCCACACTGCTTCGCAGGACGGGGTAGTTTAAAAGAATAAAGCGAAAGGAACATGGCGGGTGCGATCATACCAGCACTAATGCACCGGATCCCATCAGAACTCCGAAGTTAAGCGTGCTTGGGCGAGAGTAGTACTAGGATGGGTGACCCCCTGGGAAGTCCTCGTGTTGCACCCCTCTCTTTTTTGTTTCGAAATCCAAATTTCCTATTCGTTCTTTATCCTGTAGTAATTTAGCTCCGTCGGAACGATTGCTTAATAGTTTGCTTCTTGTCGAAGCGTGAAGGAGGATCTGAAGGCGCGAGACAAATCAGGAACGGTACGGCTCGATCAAAGCCCGGATCGTCGCTCAAATTTGTCGGCGCAAATGTATCACCGCAACTAGGGGTGGCAATTTTCGACACGACCTGAAAACACGACACGAACCTAACACGAAATTAATGGGTTTGGGTTGAGGTTTCGGGAATTCGGGTCAGAATCGGGTTGGACCCGATGAACCCGAAAAGAAAACCGGTCGATTTCGGGTCAACCCGTGGTGACCTGATATGACCCGTTTACGAATTAAAAATAATTTAATAAACATAAAAATAATTTTATCTAACTAAACTAAGTTATTCTTTTTTTCAAAGGCATTAATTACTTAATCCTAAACGAATTTATTTAATTTGTGTGAAGTTGAAATTATTATACTTGGACAAATAATATATTATATTATTTTTCACTTTTGTATTGTTTTAATTTATTTTATATTTTGCTTGGGATAAAACACTTTTACGGTGTTTAATTTATTTTAGATTTGATTTGGAATCATTTATTTAAATTTTTATTACTTGATTATGTAATTAGTTTTGTGAGAAATTGATTTTATTAGAAATTACAGTGATAAATTAATAAATTAAAATTAAGTTCCGGGTCATTTCGGGTCGACCCGCCGCCCCGTAAACCTGAAATTTTCGGGTTCGGGTCAGCATACCTGACCCGTCACGGGTTGGCGGGTCGGGGTTCGGGTCAACAGATTTTCTGGCGGGTCTGTTGACCCGAACCCGACCCGCCAACCTGATTTGGACCCGAATTGCCACCCCTAACTGCAAGCGTGAAGGATTGATTTCATGATAATTTAGAGTTGCGGGATGAGGGAAAAAAACAGGGTGCAAATCAATAACAAAAAAAAATATAAAGTAAATAAATAAAAGGATAAGAGGAAAATGCTTGAATTGACGCTTAAAATGAATTTCGGTCTAGAAAAGCCACACTGCTTCGCAGGACGGGGTAGTTTAAAAGAATAAAGCGAAAGGAACATGGCGGGTGCGATCATACCAGCATTAATGCACCGGATCCCATCAGAACTCCGAAGTTAAGCGTGCTTGGGCGAGAGTAGTACTAGGATGGGTGACCCCCTGGGAAGTCCTCGTGTTGCACCCTTTTCTTTTTTGTTTCGAAATCCAAATTTCCTATTCGTTCTTTATCCTGTAGTAATTTAGCTCCGTCGGAACGATTGCTTAATATTTTGCTTCTTGTCGAAGCGTGAAGGAGGATCTGAAGGCGCGAGACAAATCAGGAACGGTACGGCTCGATCAAAGCCCGGATCGTCGCTCAAATTTGTCGGCGCAAATGTATCACCGCAACTAGGGGTGGCAATTTTCGACACGACCTGAAAACACGACACGAACCTAACACGAAATTAATGGGTTTGGGTTGAGGTTTCGGGAATTCGGGTTGGACCCGATGAACCCGAAAAGAAAACCGGTCGATTTCGGGTCAACCCGTGGTGACCTGATATGACCCGATATGACCCGTTTACGAATTAAAAATAATTTAATAAACATAAAAATAATTTATCTAACTAAACTAAGTTATTCTTTTTTTCAAAGG
This sequence comes from Coffea arabica, assembly GCF_036785885.1. NCBI lineage: Eukaryota > Viridiplantae > Streptophyta > Magnoliopsida > Gentianales > Rubiaceae > Coffea > Coffea arabica. The sequence goes on along the minus strand of NC_092331.1, from coordinate 45,850,117 downwards.
CATTAATTACTTAATCCTAAACGAATTTATTTAATTTGTGTGAAGTTGAAATTATTATACTTGGACAAATAATATATTATATTATTTTTCACTTTTGTATTGTTTTAATTTATTTTATATTTTGCTTGGGATAAAACACTTTTACGGTGTTTAATTTATTTTAGATTTGATTTGGAATCATTTATTTAAATTTTTATTACTTGATTATGTAATTAGTTTTGTGAGAAATTGATTTTATCAGAAATTACAGTGATAAATTAATAAATTAAAATTAAGTTTCGGGTCATTTCGGGTCGACCCGCCGCCCCGTAAACCTGAAATTTTCGGGTTCGGGTCAGCATACCTGACCCGTCACGGGTTGGCGGGTCGGGGTTCGGGTCAACAGATTTTCTGGCGGGTCTGTTGACCCGAACCCGACCCGCCAACCTGATTTGGACCCGAATTGCCACCCCTAACTGCAAGCGTGAAGGATTGATTTCATGATAATTTAGAGTTGCGGGATGAGGGAAAAAAACAGGGTGCAAATCAATAACAAAAAAAAATATAAAGTAAATAAATAAAAGGATAAGAGGAAAATGCTTGAATTGACGCTTAAAATGAATTTCGGTCTAGAAAAGCCACACTGCTTCGCAGGACGGGGTAGTTTAAAAGAATAAAGCGAAAGGAACATGGCGGGTGCGATCATACCAGCACTAATGCACCGGATCCCATCAGAACTCCGAAGTTAAGCGTGCTTGGGCGAGAGTAGTACTAGGATGGGTGACCCCCTGGGAAGTCCTCGTGTTGCACCCCTCTCTTTTTTGTTTCGAAATCCAAATTTCCTATTCGTTCTTTATCCTGTAGTAATTTAGCTCCGTCGGAACGATTGCTTAATAGTTTGCTTCTTGTCGAAGCGTGAAGGAGGATCTGAAGGCGCGAGACAAATCAGGAACGGTACGGCTCGATCAAAGCCCGGATCGTCGCTCAAATTTGTCGGCGCAAATGTATCACCGCAACTAGGGGTGGCAATTTTCGACACGACCTGAAAACACGACACGAACCTAACACGAAATTAATGGGTTTGGGTTGAGGTTTCGGGAATTCGGGTCAGAATCGGGTTGGACCCGATGAACCCGAAAAGAAAACCGGTCGATTTCGGGTCAGCCCGTGGTGACCTGATATGACCCGTTTACGAATTAAAAATAATTTAATAAACATAAAAATAATTTTATCTAACTAAACTAAGTTATTCTTTTTTTCAAAGGCATTAATTACTTAATCCTAAACGAATTTATTTAATTTGTGTGAAGTTGAAATTATTATACTTGGACAAATAATATATTATATTATTTTTCACTTTTGTATTGTTTTAATTTATTTTATATTTTGCTTGGGATAAAACACTTTTACGGTGTTTAATTTATTTTAGATTTGATTTGGAATCATTTATTTAAATTTTTATTACTTGATTATGTAATTAGTTTTGTGAGAAATTGATTTTATTAGAAATTACAGTGATAAATTAATAAATTAAAATTAAGTTCCGGGTCATTTCGGGTCGACCCGCCGCCCCGTAAACCTGAAATTTTCGGGTTCGGGTCAGCATACCTGACCCGTCACGGGTTGGCGGGTCGGGGTTCGGGTCAACAGATTTTCTGGCGGGTCTGTTGACCCGAACCCGACCCGCCAACCTGATTTGGACCCGAATTGCCACCCCTAACTGCAAGCGTGAAGGATTGATTTCATGATAATTTAGAGTTGCGGGATGAGGGAAAAAAACAGGGTGCAAATCAATAACAAAAAAAAATATAAAGTAAATAAATAAAAGGATAAGAGGAAAATGCTTGAATTGACGCTTAAAATGAATTTCGGTCTAGAAAAGCCACACTGCTTCGCAGGACGGGGTAGTTTAAAAGAATAAAGCGAAAGGAACATGGCGGGTGCGATCATACCAGCATTAATGCACCGGATCCCATCAGAACTCCGAAGTTAAGCGTGCTTGGGCGAGAGTAGTACTAGGATGGGTGACCCCCTGGGAAGTCCTCGTGTTGCACCCTTTTCTTTTTTGTTTCGAAATCCAAATTTCCTATTCGTTCTTTATCCTGTAGTAATTTAGCTCCGTCGGAACGATTGCTTAATATTTTGCTTCTTGTCGAAGCGTGAAGGAGGATCTGAAGGCGCGAGACAAATCAGGAACGGTACGGCTCGATCAAAGCCCGGATCGTCGCTCAAATTTGTCGGCGCAAATGTATCACCGCAACTAGGGGTGGCAATTTTCGACACGACCTGAAAACACGACACGAACCTAACACGAAATTAATGGGTTTGGGTTGAGGTTTCGGGAATTCGGGTCAGAATAGGGTTGGACCCGATGAACCCGAAAAGAAAACCGGTCGATTTCGGGTCAACCCGTGGTGACCTGATATGACCCGTTTACGAATTAAAAATAATTTAATAAACATAAAAATAATTTTATCTAACTAAACTAAGTTATTCTTTTTTTCAAAGGCATTAATTACTTAATCCTAAACGAATTTATTTAATTTGTGTGAATTTGAAATTATTATACTTGGACAAATAATATATTATATTATTTTTCACTTTTGTATTGTTTTAATTTATTTTATATTTTGCTTGGGATAAAACACTTTTACGGTGTTTAATTTATTTTAGATTTGATTTGGAATCATTTATTTAAATTTTTATTACTTGATTATGTAATTAGTTTTGTGAGAAATTGATTTTATTAGAAATTACAGTGATAAATTAATAAATTAAAATTAAGTTTCGGGTCATTTCGGGTCGACCCGCCGCCCCGTAAACCTGAAATTTTCGGGTTCGGGTCAGCATACCTGACCCGTCACGGGTTGGCGGGTCGGGGTTCGGGTCAACAGATTTTCTGGCGGGTCTGTTGACCCGAACCCGACCCGCCAACCTGATTTGGACCCGAATTGCCACCCCTAACTGCAAGCGTGAAGGATTGATTTCATGATAATTTAGAGTTGCGGGATGAGGGAAAAAAACAGGGTGCAAATCAATAACAAAAAAAAATATAAAGTAAATAAATAAAAGGATAAGAGGAAAATGCTTGAATTGACGCTTAAAATGAATTTCGGTCTAGAAAAGCCACACTGCTTCGCAGGACGGGGTAGTTTAAAAGAATAAAGCGAAAGGAACATGGCGGGTGCGATCATACCAGCATTAATGCACTGGATCCCATCAGAACTCCGAAGTTAAGCGTGCTTGGGCGAGAGTAGTACTAGGATGGGTGACCCCCTGGGAAGTCCTCGTGTTGCACCCCTTTCTTTTTTGTTTCGAAATCAAAATTTCCTATTCGTTCTTTATCCTGTAGTAATTTAGCTCCGTCGGAACGATTGCTTAATATTTTGCTTCTTGTCGAAGCGTGAAGGAGGATCTGAAGGCGCGAGACAAATCAGGAACGGTACGGCTCGATCAAAGCCCGGATCGTCGCTCAAATTTGTCGGCGCAAATGTATCACCGCAACTAGGGGTGGCAATTTTCGACACGACCTGAAAACACGACACGAAGCTAACACGAAATTAATGGGTTTGGGTTGAGGTTTCGGGAATTCGGGTTGGACCCGATGAACCCGAAAAGAAAACCGGTCGATTTCGGGTCAACCCGTGGTGACCTGATATGACCCGATATGACCCGTTTACGAATTAAAAATAATTTAATAAACATAAAAATAATTTATCTAACTAAACTAAGTTATTCTTTTTTTCAAAGGCATTAATTACTTAATCCTAAACGAATTTATTTAATTTGTGTGAAGTTGAAATTATTATACTTGGACAAATAATATATTATATTATTTTTCACTTTTGTATTGTTTTAATTTATTTTATATTTTGCTTGGGATAAAACACTTTTACGGTGTTTAATTTATTTTAGATTTGATTTGGAATCATTTATTTAAATTTTTATTACTTGATTATGTAATTAGTTTTGTGAGAAATTGATTTTATCAGAAATTACAGTGATAAATTAATAAATTAAAATTAAGTTTCGGGTCATTTCGGGTCGACCCGCCGCCCCGTAAACCTGAAATTTTCGGGTTCGGGTCAGCATACCTGACCCGTCACGGGTTGGCGGGTCGGGGTTCGGGTCAACAGATTTTCTGGCGGGTCTGTTGACCCGAACCCGACCCGCCAACCTGATTTGGACCCGAATTGCCACCCCTAACTGCAAGCGTGAAGGATTGATTTCATGATAATTTAGAGTTGCGGGATGAGGGAAAAAAACAGGGTGCAAATCAATAACAAAAAAAAATATAAAGTAAATAAATAAAAGGATAAGAGGAAAATGCTTGAATTGACGCTTAAAATGAATTTCGGTCTAGAAAAGCCACACTGCTTCGCAGGACGGGGTAGTTTAAAAGAATAAAGCGAAAGGAAAATGGCGGGTGCGATCATACCAGCACTAATGCACCGGATCCCATCAGAACTCCGAAGTTAAGCGTGCTTGGGCGAGAGTAGTACTAGGATGGGTGACCCCCTGGGAAGTCCTCGTGTTGCACCCCTCTCTTTTTTGTTTCGAAATCCAAATTTCCTATTCGTTCTTTATCCTGTAGTAATTTAGCTCCGTCGGAACGATTGCTTAATAGTTTGCTTCTTGTCGAAGCGTGAAGGAGGATCTGAAGGCGCGAGACAAATCAGGAACGGTACGGCTCGATCAAAGCCCGGATCGTCGCTCAAATTTGTCGGCGCAAATGTATCACCGCAACTAGGGGTGGCAATTTTCGACACGACCTGAAAACACGACACGAACCTAACACGAAATTAATGGGTTTGGGTTGAGGTTTCGGGAATTCGGGTCAGAATCGGGTTGGACCCGATGAACCCGAAAAGAAAACCGGTCGATTTCGGGTCAACCCGTGGTGACCTGATATGACCCGTTTACGAATTAAAAATAATTTAATAAACATAAAAATAATTTTATCTAACTAAACTAAGTTATTCTTTTTTTCAAAGGCATTAATTACTTAATCCTAAACGAATTTATTTAATTTGTGTGAAGTTGAAATTATTATACTTGGACAAATAATATATTATATTATTTTTCACTTTTGTATTGTTTTAATTTATTTTATATTTTGCTTGGGATAAAACACTTTTACGGTGTTTAATTTATTTTAGATTTGATTTGGAATCATTTATTTAAATTTTTATTACTTGATTATGTAATTAGTTTTGTGAGAAATTGATTTTATTAGAAATTACAGTGATAAATTAATAAATTAAAATTAAGTTTCGGGTCATTTCGGGTCGACCCGCCGCCCCGTAAACCTGAAATTTTCGGGTTCGGGTCAGCATACCTGACCCGTCACGGGTTGGCGGGTCGGGGTTCGGGTCAACAGATTTTCTGGCGGGTCTGTTGACCCGAACCCGACCCGCCAACCTGATTTGGACCCGAATTGCCACCCCTAACTGCAAGCGTGAAGGATTGATTTCATGATAATTTAGAGTTGCGGGATGAGGGAAAAAAACAGGGTGCAAATCAATAACAAAAAAAAATATAAAGTAAATAAATAAAAGGATAAGAGGAAAATGCTTGAATTGACGCTTAAAATGAATTTCGGTCTAGAAAAGCCACACTGCTTCGCAGGACGGGGTAGTTTAAAAGAATAAAGCGAAAGGAACATGGCGGGTGCGATCATACCAGCATTAATGCACCGGATCCCATCAGAACTCCGAAGTTAAGCGTGCTTGGGCGAGAGTAGTACTAGGATGGGTGACCCCCTGGGAAGTCCTCGTGTTGCACCCTTTTCTTTTTTGTTTCGAAATCCAAATTTCCTATTCGTTCTTTATCCTGTAGTAATTTAGCTCCGTCGGAACGATTGCTTAATATTTTGCTTCTTGTCGAAGCGTGAAGGAGGATCTGAAGGCGCGAGACAAATCAGGAACGGTACGGCTCGATCAAAGCCCGGATCGTCGCTCAAATTTGTCGGCGCAAATGTATCACCGCAACTAGGGGTGGCAATTTTCGACACGACCTGAAAACACGACACGAACCTAACACGAAATTAATGGGTTTGGGTTGAGGTTTCGGGAATTCGGGTCAGAATCGGGTTGGACCCGATGAACCCGAAAAGAAAACCGGTCGATTTCGGGTCAACCCGTGGTGACCTGATATGACCCGTTTACGAATTAAAAATAATTTAATAAACATAAAAATAATTTTATCTAACTAAACTAAGTTATTCTTTTTTTCAAAGGCATTAATTACTTAATCCTAAACGAATTTATTTAATTTGTGTGAATTTGAAATTATTATACTTGGACAAATAATATATTATATTATTTTTCACTTTTGTATTGTTTTAATTTATTTTATATTTTGCTTGGGATAAAACACTTTTACGGTGTTTAATTTATTTTAGATTTGATTTGGAATCATTTATTTAAATTTTTATTACTTGATTATGTAATTAGTTTTGTGAGAAATTGATTTTATTAGAAATTACAGTGATAAATTAATAAATTAAAATTAAGTTTCGGGTCATTTCGGGTCGACCCGCCGCCCCGTAAACCTGAAATTTTCGGGTTCGGGTCAGCATACCTGACCCGTCACGGGTTGGCGGGTCGGGGTTCGGGTCAACAGATTTTCTGGCGGGTCTGTTGACCCGAACCCGACCCGCCAACCTGATTTGGACCCGAATTGCCACCCCTAACTGCAAGCGTGAAGGATTGATTTCATGATAATTTAGAGTTGCGGGATGAGGGAAAAAAACAGGGTGCAAATCAATAACAAAAAAAAATATAAAGTAAATAAATAAAAGGATAAGAGGAAAATGCTTGAATTGACGCTTAAAATGAATTTCGGTCTAGAAAAGCCACACTGCTTCGCAGGACGGGGTAGTTTAAAAGAATAAAGCGAAAGGAACATGGCGGGTGCGATCATACCAGCATTAATGCACTGGATCCCATCAGAACTCCGAAGTTAAGCGTGCTTGGGCGAGAGTAGTACTAGGATGGGTGACCCCCTGGGAAGTCCTCGTGTTGCACCCCTTTCTTTTTTGTTTCGAAATCAAAATTTCCTATTCGTTCTTTATCCTGTAGTAATTTAGCTCCGTCGGAACGATTGCTTAATATTTTGCTTCTTGTCGAAGCGTGAAGGAGGATCTGAAGGCGCGAGACAAATCAGGAACGGTACGGCTCGATCAAAGCCCGGATCGTCGCTCAAATTTGTCGGCGCAAATGTATCACCGCAACTAGGGGTGGCAATTTTCGACACGACCTGAAAACACGACACGAACCTAACACGAAATTAATGGGTTTGGGTTGAGGTTTCGGGAATTCGGGTTGGACCCGATGAACCCGAAAAGAAAACCGGTCGATTTCGGGTCAACCCGTGGTGACCTGATATGACCCGATATGACCCGTTTACGAATTAAAAATAATTTAATAAACATAAAAATAATTTATCTAACTAAACTAAGTTATTCTTTTTTTCAAAGGCATTAATTACTTAATCCTAAACGAATTTATTTAATTTGTGTGAAGTTGAAATTATTATACTTGGACAAATAATATATTATATTATTTTTCACTTTTGTATTGTTTTAATTTATTTTATATTTTGCTTGGGATAAAACACTTTTACGGTGTTTAATTTATTTTAGATTTGATTTGGAATCATTTATTTAAATTTTTATTACTTGATTATGTAATTAGTTTTGTGAGAAATTGATTTTATCAGAAATTACAGTGATAAATTAATAAATTAAAATTAAGTTTCGGGTCATTTCGGGTCGACCCGCCGCCCCGTAAACCTGAAATTTTCGGGTTCGGGTCAGCATACCTGACCCGTCACGGGTTGGCGGGTCGGGGTTCGGGTCAACAGATTTTCTGGCGGGTCTGTTGACCCGAACCCGACCCGCCAACCTGATTTGGACCCGAATTGCCACCCCTAACTGCAAGCGTGAAGGATTGATTTCATGATAATTTAGAGTTGCGGGATGAGGGAAAAAAACAGGGTGCAAATCAATAACAAAAAAAAATATAAAGTAAATAAATAAAAGGATAAGAGGAAAATGCTTGAATTGACGCTTAAAATGAATTTCGGTCTAGAAAAGCCACACTGCTTCGCAGGACGGGGTAGTTTAAAAGAATAAAGCGAAAGGAACATGGCGGGTGCGATCATACCAGCACTAATGCACCGGATCCCATCAGAACTCCGAAGTTAAGCGTGCTTGGGCGAGAGTAGTACTAGGATGGGTGACCCCCTGGGAAGTCCTCGTGTTGCACCCCTCTCTTTTTTGTTTCGAAATCCAAATTTCCTATTCGTTCTTTATCCTGTAGTAATTTAGCTCCGTCGGAACGATTGCTTAATAGTTTGCTTCTTGTCGAAGCGTGAAGGAGGATCTGAAGGCGCGAGACAAATCAGGAACGGTACGGCTCGATCAAAGCCCGGATCGTCGCTCAAATTTGTCGGCGCAAATGTATCACCGCAACTAGGGGTGGCAATTTTCGACACGACCTGAAAACACGACACGAACCTAACACGAAATTAATGGGTTTGGGTTGAGGTTTCGGGAATTCGGGTCAGAATCGGGTTGGACCCGATGAACCCGAAAAGAAAACCGGTCGATTTCGGGTCAGCCCGTGGTGACCTGATATGACCCGTTTACGAATTAAAAATAATTTAATAAACATAAAAATAATTTTATCTAACTAAACTAAGTTATTCTTTTTTTCAAAGGCATTAATTACTTAATCCTAAACGAATTTATTTAATTTGTGTGAAGTTGAAATTATTATACTTGGACAAATAATATATTATATTATTTTTCACTTTTGTATTGTTTTAATTTATTTTATATTTTGCTTGGGATAAAACACTTTTACGGTGTTTAATTTATTTTAGATTTGATTTGAAATCATTTATTTAAATTTTTATTACTTGATTATGTAATTATTTTTGTGAGAAATTGATTTTATCAGAAATTACAGTGATAAATTAATAAATTAAAATTAAGTTTCGGGTCATTTCGGGTCGACCCGCCGCCCCGTAAACCTGAAATTTTCGGGTTCGGGTCAGCATACCTGACCCGTCACGGGTTGGCGGGTCGGGGTTCGGGTCAACAGATTTTCTGGCGGGTCTGTTGACCCGAACCCGACCCGCCAACCTGATTTGGACCCGAATTGCCACCCCTAACTGCAAGCGTGAAGGATTGATTTCATGATAATTTAGAGTTGCGGGATGAGGGAAAAAAACAGGGTGCAAATCAATAACAAAAAAAAATATAAAGTAAATAAATAAAAGGATAAGAGGAAAATGCTTGAATTGACGCTTAAAATGAATTTCGGTCTAGAAAAGCCACACTGCTTCGCAGGACGGGGTAGTTTAAAAGAATAAAGCGAAAGGAACATGGCGGGTGCGATCATACCAGCACTAATGCACCGGATCCCATCAGAACTCCGAAGTTAAGCGTGCTTGGGCGAGAGTAGTACTAGGATGGGTGACCCCCTGGGAAGTCCTCGTGTTGCACCCCTCTCTTTTTTGTTTCGAAATCCAAATTTCCTATTCGTTCTTTATCCTGTAGTAATTTAGCTCCGTCGGAACGATTGCTTAATAGTTTGCTTCTTGTCGAAGCGTGAAGGAGGATCTGAAGGCGCGAGACAAATCAGGAACGGTACGGCTCGATCAAAGCCCGGATCGTCGCTCAAATTTGTCGGCGCAAATGTATCACCGCAACTAGGGGTGGCAATTTTCGACACGACCTGAAAACACGACACGAACCTAACACGAAATTAATGGGTTTGGGTTGAGGTTTCGGGAATTCGGGTCAGAATCGGGTTGGACCCGATGAACCCGAAAAGAAAACCGGTCGATTTCGGGTCAACCCGTGGTGACCTGATATGACCCGTTTACGAATTAAAAATAATTTAATAAACATAAAAATAATTTTATCTAACTAAACTAAGTTATTCTTTTTTTCAAAGGCATTAATTACTTAATCCTAAACGAATTTATTTAATTTGTGTGAAGTTGAAATTATTATACTTGGACAAATAATATATTATATTATTTTTCACTTTTGTATTGTTTTAATTTATTTTATATTTTGCTTGGGATAAAACACTTTTACGGTGTTTAATTTATTTTAGATTTGATTTGAAATCATTTATTTAAATTTTTATTACTTGATTATGTAATTATTTTTGTGAGAAATTGATTTTATTAGAAATTACAGTGATAAATTAATAAATTAAAATTAAGTTTCGGGTCATTTCGGGTCGACCCGCCGCCCCGTAAACCTGAAATTTTCGGGTTCGGGTCAGCATACCTGACCCGTCACGGGTTGGCGGGTCGGGGTTCGGGTCAACAGATTTTCTGGCGGGTCTGTTGACCCGAACCCGACCCGCCAACCTGATTTGGACCCGAATTGCCACCCCTAACTGCAAGCGTGAAGGATTGATTTCATGATAATTTAGAGTTGCGGGATGAGGGAAAAAAACAGGGTGCAAATCAATAACAAAAAAAAATATAAAGTAAATAAATAAAAGGATAAGAGGAAAATGCTTGAATTGACGCTTAAAATGAATTTCGGTCTAGAAAAGCCACACTGCTTCGCAGGACGGGGTAGTTTAAAAGAATAAAGCGAAAGGAACATGGCGGGTGCGATCATACCAGCACTAATGCACCGGATCCCATCAGAACTCCGAAGTTAAGCGTGCTTGGGCGAGAGTAGTACTAGGATGGGTGACCCCCTGGGAAGTCCTCGTGTTGCACTCCTCTCTTTTTTGTTTCGAAATCCAAATTTCCTATTCGTTCTTTATCCCGTAGTAATTTAGCTCCGTCGGAACGATTGCTTAATATTTTGCTTCTTGTTGAAGCGTGAAGGAGGATCTGAAGGCGCGAGACAAATCAGGAACGGTACGGCTCGATCAAAAGCCCGGATCGTCGCTCAAATTTGTCGGCGCAAATGTATCACCGCAACTAGGGGTGGCAATTTTCGACACGACCTGAAAACACGACACGAATCTAACACGAAATTAATAGGTTTGGGTTGAGGTTTCGGGAATTCGGGTTGGACCCGATGAACCCGAAAAGAAAACCGGTCGATTTCGGGTCAACCCGTGGTGACCTGATATGACCCGATATGACCCGTTTACGAATTAAAAATAATTTAATAAACATAAAAATAATTTTATCTAACTAAACTAAGTTATTCTTTTTTTCAAAGGCATTAATTACTTAATCCTAAACGAATTTATTTAATTTGTGTGAAGTTGAAATTATTATACTTGGACAAATAATATATTATATTATTTTTCACTTTTGTATTGTTTTAATTTATTTTATATTTTGCTTGGGATAAAACACTTTTACGGTGTTTAATTTATTTTAGATTTGATTTGGAATCATTTATTTAAATTTTTATTACTTGATTATGTAATTAGTTTTGTGAGAAATTGATTTTATTAGAAATTACAGTGATAAATTAATAAATTAAAATTAAGTTTCGGGTCATTTCGGGTCGACCCGCCGCCCCGTAAACCTGAAATTTTCGGGTTCGGGTCAGCATACCTGACCCGTCACGGGTTGGCGGGTCGGGGTTCGGGTCAACAGATTTTCTGGCGGGTCTGTTGACCCGAACCCGACCCGCCAACCTGATTTGGACCCGAATTGCCACCCCTAACTGCAAGCGTGAAGGATTGATTTCATGATAATTTAGAGTTGCGGGATGAGGGAAAAAAACAGGGTGCAAATCAATAACAAAAAAAAATATAAAGTAAATAAATAAAAGGATAAGAGGAAAATGCTTGAATTGACGCTTAAAATGAATTTCGGTCTAGAAAAGCCACACTGCTTCGCAGGACGGGGTAGTTTAAAAGAATAAAGCGAAAGGAACATGGCGGGTGCGATCATACCAGCATTAATGCACTGGATCCCATCAGAACTCCGAAGTTAAGCGTGCTTGGGCGAGAGTAGTACTAGGATGGGTGACCCCCTGGGAAGTCCTCGTGTTGCACCCCTTTCTTTTTTGTTTCGAAATCAAAATTTCCTATTCGTTCTTTATCCTGTAGTAATTTAGCTCCGTCGGAACGATTGCTTAATATTTTGCTTCTTGTCGAAGCGTGAAGGAGGATCTGAAGGCGCGAGACAAATCAGGAACGGTACGGCTCGATCAAAGCCCGGATCGTCGCTCAAATTTGTCGGCGCAAATGTATCACCGCAACTAGGGGTGGCAATTTTCGACACGACCTGAAAACACGACACGAACCTAACACGAAATTAATGGGTTTGGGTTGAGGTTTCGGGAATTCGGGTTGGACCCGATGAACCCGAAAAGAAAACCGGTCGATTTCGGGTCAACCCGTGGTGACCTGATATGACCCGATATGACCCGTTTACGAATTAAAAATAATTTAATAAACATAAAAATAATTTATCTAACTAAACTAAGTTATTCTTTTTTTCAAAGGCATTAATTACTTAATCCTAAACGAATTTATTTAATTTGTGTGAAGTTGAAATTATTATACTTGGACAAATAATATATTATATTATTTTTCACTTTTGTATTGTTTTAATTTATTTTATATTTTGCTTGGGATAAAACACTTTTACGGTGTTTAATTTATTTTAGATTTGATTTGGAATCATTTATTTAAATTTTTATTACTTGATTATGTAATTAGTTTTGTGAGAAATTGATTTTATCAGAAATTACAGTGATAAATTAATAAATTAAAATTAAGTTTCGGGTCATTTCGGGTCGACCCGCCGCCCCGTAAACCTGAAATTTTCGGGTTCGGGTCAGCATACCTGACCCGTCACGGGTTGGCGGGTCGGGGTTCGGGTCAACAGATTTTCTGGCGGGTCTGTTGACCCGAACCCGACCCGCCAACCTGATTTGGACCCGAATTGCCACCCCTAACTGCAAGCGTGAAGGATTGATTTCATGATAATTTAGAGTTGCGGGATGAGGGAAAAAAACAGGGTGCAAATCAATAACAAAAAAAAAATATAAAGTAAATAAATAAAAGGATAAGTGGAAAATGCTTGAATTGACGCTTAAAATGAATTTCGGTCTAGAAAAGCCACACTGCTTCGCAGGACGGGGTAGTTTAAAAGAATAAAGCGAAAGGAACATGGCGGGTGCGATCATACCAGCACTAATGCACCGGATCCCATCAGAACTCCGAAGTTAAGCGTGCTTGGGCGAGAGTAGTACTAGGATGGGTGACCCCCTGGGAAGTCCTCGTGTTGCACCCCTCTCTTTTTTGTTTCGAAATCCAAATTTCCTATTCGTTCTTTATCCTGTAGTAATTTAGCTCCGTCGGAACGATTGCTTAATAGTTTGCTTCTTGTCGAAGCGTGAAGGAGGATCTGAAGGCGCGAGACAAATCAGGAACGGTACGGCTCGATCAAAGCCCGGATCGTCGCTCAAATTTGTCGGCGCAAACTTGGACAAATAATATATTATATTATTTTTCACTTTTGTATTGTTTTAATTTATTTTATATTTTGCTTGGGATAAAACACTTTTACGGTGTTTAATTTATTTTAGATTTGATTTGGAATCATTTATTTAAATTTTTATTACTTGATTATGTAATTAGTTTTGTGAGAAATTGATTTTATTAGAAATTACAGTGATAAATTAATAAATTAAAATTAAGTTTCGGGTCATTTCGGGTCGACCCGCCGCCCCGTAAACCTGAAATTTTCGGGTTCGGGTCAGCATACCTGACCCGTCACGGGTTGGCGGGTCGGGGTTCGGGTCAACAGATTTTCTGGCGGGTCTGTTGACCCGAACCCGACCCGCCAACCTGATTTGGACCCGAATTGCCACCCCTAACTGCAAGCGTGAAGGATTGATTTCATGATAATTTAGAGTTGCGGGATGAGGGAAAAAAACAGGGTGCAAATCAATAACAAAAAAAAATATAAAGTAAATAAATAAAAGGATAAGAGGAAAATGCTTGAATTGACGCTTAAAATGAATTTCGGTCTAGAAAAGCCACACTGCTTCGCAGGACGGGGTAGTTTAAAAGAATAACGCGAAAGGAACATGGCGGGTGCGATCATACCAGCGCTAATGCACCGGATCCCATCAGAACTCCGAAGTTAAGCGTGCTTGGGCGAGAGTAGTACTAGGATGGGTGACCCCCTGGGAAGTCCTCGTGTTGCACCCCTCTCTTTTTTGTTTCGAAATCCAAATTTCCTATTCGTTCTTTATCCTGTAGTAATTTAGCTCCGTCGGAACGATTGCTTAATATTTTGCTTCTTGTCGAAGCGTGAAGGAGGATCTGAAGGCGCGAGACAAATCAGGAACGGTACGGCTCGATCAAAGCCCGGATCGTCGCTCAAATTTGTCGGCGCAAATGTATCACCGCAACTAGGGGTGGCAATTTTCGACACGACACGAACCTAACACGAAATTAATGGGTTTGGGTTGAGGTTTCGGGAATTCGGGTCAGAATCGGGTTGGACCCGATGAACCCGAAAAGAAAACCGGTCGATTTCGGGTCAACCCGTGGTGACCTGATATGACCCGATATGACCCGTTTACGAATTAAAAATAATTTAATAAACATAAAAATAATTTTATCTAACTAAACTAAGTTATTCTTTTTTTCAAAGGCATTAATTACTTAATCCTAAACGAATTTATTTAATTTGTGTGAAGTTGAAATTATTATACTTGGACAAATAATATATTATATTATTTTTCACTTTTGTATTGTTTTAATTTATTTTATATTTTGCTTGGGATAAAACACTTTTACGGTGTTTAATTTATTTTAGATTTGATTTGGAATCATTTATTTAAATTTTTATTACTTGATTATGTAATTAGTTTTGTGAGAAATTGATTTTATTAGAAATTACAGTGATAAATTAATAAATTAAAATTAAGTTTCGGGTCATTTCGGGTCGACCCGCCGCCCCGTAAACCTGAAATTTTCGGGTTCGGGTCAGCATACCTGACCCGTCACGGGTTGGCGGGTCGGGGTTCGGGTCAACAGATTTTCTGGCGGGTCTGTTGACCCGAACCCGACCCGCCAACCTGATTTGGACCCGAATTGCCACCCCTAACTGCAAGCGTGAAGGATTGATTTCATGATAATTTAGAGTTGCGGGATGAGGGAAAAAAACAGGGTGCAAATCAATAACAAAAAAAAATATAAAGTAAATAAATAAAAGGATAAGAGGAAAATGCTTGAATTGACGCTTAAAATGAATTTCGGTCTAGAAAAGCCACACTGCTTCGCAGGACGGGGTAGTTTAAAAGAATAACGCGAAAGGAACATGGCGGGTGCGATCATACCAGCACTAATGCACCGGATCCCATCAGAACTCCGAAGTTAAGCGTGCTTGGGCGAGAGTAGTACTAGGATGGGTGACCCCCTGGGAAGTCCTCGTGTTGCACCCCTCTCTTTTTTGTTTCGAAATCCAAATTTCCTATTCGTTCTTTATCCTGTAGTAATTTAGCTCCGTCGGAACGATTGCTTAATATTTTGCTTCTTGTCGAAGCGTGAAGGAGGATCTGAAGGCGCGAGACAAAATCAGGAACGGTACGGCTCGATCAAAGCCCGGATCGTCGCTCAAATTTGTCGGCGCAAATGTATCACCGCAACTAGGGGTGGCAATTTTCGACACGACACGAACCTAACACGAAATTAATGGGTTTGGGTTGAGGTTTCGGGAATTCGGGTCAGAATCGGGTTGGACCCGATGAACCCGAAAAGAAAACCGGTCGATTTCGGGTCAACCCGTGGTGACCTGATATGACCCGATATGACCCGTTTACGAATTAAAAATAATTTAATAAACATAAAAATAATTTTATCTAACTAAACTAAGTTATTCTTTTTTTCAAAGGCATTAATTACTTAATCCTAAACGAATTTATTTAATTTGTGTGAAGTTGAAATTATTGTACTTGGACAAATAATATATTATATTATTTTTCACTTTTGTATTGTTTTAATTTATTTTATATTTTGCTTGGGATAAAACACTTTTACGGTGTTTAATTTATTTTAGATTTGATTTGGAATCATTTATTTAAATTTTTATTACTTGATTATGTAATTAGTTTTGTGAGAAATTGATTTTATTAGAAATTACAGTGATAAATTAATAAATTAAAATTAAGTTTCGGGTCATTTCGGGTCGACCCGCCGCCCCGTAAACCTGAAATTTTCGGGTTCGGGTCAGCATACCTGACCCGTCACGGGTTGGCGGGTCGGGGTTCGGGTCAACAGATTTTCTGGCGGGTCTGTTGACCCGAACCCGACCCGCCAACCTGATTTGGACCCGAATTGCCACCCCTAACTGCAAGCGTGAAGGATTGATTTCATGATAATTTAGAGTTGCGGGATGAGGGAAAAAAACAGGGTGCAAATCAATAACAAAAAAAAATATAAAGTAAATAAATAAAAGGATAAGAGGAAAATGCTTGAATTGACGCTTAAAATGAATTTCGGTCTAGAAAAGCCACACTGCTTCGCAGGACGGGGTAGTTTAAAAGAATAACGCGAAAGGAACATGGCGGGTGCGATCATACCAGCACTAATGCACCGGATCCCATCAGAACTCCGAAGTTAAGCGTGCTTGGGCGAGAGTAGTACTAGGATGGGTGACCCCCTGGGAAGTCCTCGTGTTGCACCCCTCTCTTTTTTGTTTCGAAATCCAAATTTCCTATTCGTTCTTTATCCTGTAGTAATTTAGCTCCGTCGGAACGATTGCTTAATATTTTGCTTCTTGTCGAAGCGTGAAGGAGGATCTGAAGGCGCGAGACAAATCAGGAACGGTACGGCTCGATCAAAGCCCGGATCGTCGCTCAAATTTGTCGGCGCAAATGCATCACCGCAACTAGGGGTGGCAATTTTCGACACGACACGAACCTAACACGAAATTAATGGGTTTGGGTTGAGGTTTCGGGAATTCGGGTCAGAATCGGGTTGGACCCGATGAACCCGAAAAGAAAACCGGTCGATTTCGGGTCAACCCGTGGTGACCTGATATGACCCGATATGACCCGTTTACGAATTAAAAATAATTTAATAAACATAAAAATAATTTTATCTAACTAAACTAAGTTATTCTTTTTTTCAAAGGCATTAATTACTTAATCCTAAACGAATTTATTTAATTTGTGTGAAGTTGAAATTATTGTACTTGGACAAATAATATATTATATTATTTTTCACTTTTGTATTGTTTTAATTTATTTTATATTTTGCTTGGGATAAAACACTTTTACGGTGTTTAATTTATTTTAGATTTGATTTGGAATCATTTATTTAAATTTTTATTACTTGATTATGTAATTAGTTTTGTGAGAAATTGATTTTATTAGAAATTACAGTGATAAATTAATAAATTAAAATTAAGTTTCGGGTCATTTCGGGTCGACCCGCCGCCCCGTAAACCTGAAATTTTCGGGTTCGGGTCAGCATACCTGACCCGTCACGGGTTGGCGGGTCGGGGTTCGGGTCAACAGATTTTCTGGCGGGTCTGTTGACCCGAACCCGACCCGCCAACCTGATTTGGACCCGAATTGCCACCCCTAACTGCAAGCGTGAAGGATTGATTTCATGATAATTTAGAGTTGCGGGATGAGGGAAAAAAACAGGGTGCAAATCAATAACAAAAAAAAATATAAAGTAAATAAATAAAAGGATAAGAGGAAAATGCTTGAATTGACGCTTAAAATGAATTTCGGTCTAGAAAAGCCACACTGCTTCGCAGGACGGGGTAGTTTAAAAGAATAACGCGAAAGGAACATGGCGGGTGCGATCATACCAGCACTAATGCACCGGATCCCATCAGAACTCCGAAGTTAAGCGTGCTTGGGCGAGAGTAGTACTAGGATGGGTGACCCCCTGGGAAGTCCTCGTGTTGCACCCCTCTCTTTTTTGTTTCGAAATCCAAATTTCCTATTCGTTCTTTATCCTGTAGTAATTTAGCTCCGTCGGAACGATTGCTTAATATTTTGCTTCTTGTCGAAGCGTGAAGGAGGATCTGAAGGCGCGAGACAAATCAGGAACGGTACGGCTCGATCAAAGCCCGGATCGTCGCTCAAATTTGTCGGCGCAAATGCATCACCGCAACTAGGGGTGGCAATTTTCGACACGACACGAACCTAACACGAAATTAATGGGTTTGGGTTGAGGTTTCGGGAATTCGGGTCAGAATCGGGTTGGACCCGATGAACCCGAAAAGAAAACCGGTCGATTTCGGGTCAACCCGTGGTGACCTGATATGACCCGATATGACCCGTTTACGAATTAAAAATAATTTAATAAACATAAAAATAATTTTATCTAACTAAACTAAGTTATTCTTTTTTTCAAAGGCATTAATTACTTAATCCTAAACGAATTTATTTAATTTGTGTGAAGTTGAAATTATTGTACTTGGACAAATAATATATTATATTATTTTTCACTTTTGTATTGTTTTAATTTATTTTATATTTTGCTTGGGATAAAACACTTTTACGGTGTTTAATTTATTTTAGATTTGATTTGGAATCATTTATTTAAATTTTTATTACTTGATTATGTAATTAGTTTTGTGAGAAATTGATTTTATTAGAAATTACAGTGATAAATTAATAAATTAAAATTAAGTTTCGGGTCATTTCGGGTCGACCCGCCGCCCCGTAAACCTGAAATTTTCGGGTTCGGGTCAGCATACCTGACCCGTCACGGGTTGGCGGGTCGGGGTTCGGGTCAACAGATTTTCTGGCGGGTCTGTTGACCCGAACCCGACCCGCCAACCTGATTTGGACCCGAATTGCCACCCCTAACTGCAAGCGTGAAGGATTGATTTCATGATAATTTAGAGTTGCGGGATGAGGGAAAAAAACAGGGTGCAAATCAATAACAAAAAAAAATATAAAGTAAATAAATAAAAGGATAAGAGGAAAATGCTTGAATTGACGCTTAAAATGAATTTCGGTCTAGAAAAGCCACACTGCTTCGCAGGACGGGGTAGTTTAAAAGAATAACGCGAAAGGAACATGGCGGGTGCGATCATACCAGCACTAATGCACCGGATCCCATCAGAACTCCGAAGTTAAGCGTGCTTGGGCGAGAGTAGTACTAGGATGGGTGACCCCCTGGGAAGTCCTCGTGTTGCACCCCTCTCTTTTTTGTTTCGAAATCCAAATTTCCTATTCGTTCTTTATCCTGTAGTAATTTAGCTCCGTCGGAACGATTGCTTAATATTTTGCTTCTTGTCGAAGCGTGAAGGAGGATCTGAAGGCGCGAGACAAATCAGGAACGGTACGGCTCGATCAAAGCCCGGATCGTCGCTCAAATTTGTCGGCGCAAATGCATCACCGCAACTAGGGGTGGCAATTTTCGACACGACACGAACCTAACACGAAATTAATGGGTTTGGGTTGAGGTTTCGGGAATTCGGGTCAGAATCGGGTTGGACCCGATGAACCCGAAAAGAAAACCGGTCGATTTCGGGTCAACCCGTGGTGACCTGATATGACCCGATATGACCCGTTTACGAATTAAAAATAATTTAATAAACATAAAAATAATTTTATCTAACTAAACTAAGTTATTCTTTTTTTCAAAGGCATTAATTACTTAATCCTAAACGAATTTATTTAATTTGTGTGAAGTTGAAATTATTGTACTTGGACAAATAATATATTATATTATTTTTCACTTTTGTATTGTTTTAATTTATTTTATATTTTGCTTGGGATAAAACACTTTTACGGTGTTTAATTTATTTTAGATTTGATTTGGAATCATTTATTTAAATTTTTATTACTTGATTATGTAATTAGTTTTGTGAGAAATTGATTTTATTAGAAATTACAGTGATAAATTAATAAATTAAAATTAAGTTTCGGGTCATTTCGGGTCGACCCGCCGCCCCGTAAACCTGAAATTTTCGGGTTCGGGTCAGCATACCTGACCCGTCACGGGTTGGCGGGTCGGGGTTCGGGTCAACAGATTTTCTGGCGGGTCTGTTGACCCGAACCCGACCCGCCAACCTGATTTGGACCCGAATTGCCACCCCTAACTGCAAGCGTGAAGGATTGATTTCATGATAATTTAGAGTTGCGGGATGAGGGAAAAAAACAGGGTGCAAATCAATAACAAAAAAAAATATAAAGTAAATAAATAAAAGGATAAGAGGAAAATGCTTGAATTGACGCTTAAAATGAATTTCGGTCTAGAAAAGCCACACTGCTTCGCAGGACGGGGTAGTTTAAAAGAATAACGCGAAAGGAACATGGCGGGTGCGATCATACCAGCACTAATGCACCGGATCCCATCAGAACTCCGAAGTTAAGCGTGCTTGGGCGAGAGTAGTACTAGGATGGGTGACCCCCTGGGAAGTCCTCGTGTTGCACCCCTCTCTTTTTTGTTTCGAAATCCAAATTTCCTATTCGTTCTTTATCCTGTAGTAATTTAGCTCCGTCGGAACGATTGCTTAATATTTTGCTTCTTGTCGAAGCGTGAAGGAGGATCTGAAGGCGCGAGACAAATCAGGAACGGTACGGCTCGATCAAAGCCCGGATCGTCGCTCAAATTTGTCGGCGCAAATGCATCACCGCAACTAGGGGTGGCAATTTTCGACACGACACGAACCTAACACGAAATTAATGGGTTTGGGTTGAGGTTTCGGGAATTCGGGTCAGAATCGGGTTGGACCCGATGAACCCGAAAAGAAAACCGGTCGATTTCGGGTCAACCCGTGGTGACCTGATATGACCCGATATGACCCGTTTACGAATTAAAAATAATTTAATAAACATAAAAATAATTTTATCTAACTAAACTAAGTTATTCTTTTTTTCAAAGGCATTAATTACTTAATCCTAAACGAATTTATTTAATTTGTGTGAAGTTGAAATTATTGTACTTGGACAAATAATATATTATATTATTTTTCACTTTTGTATTGTTTTAATTTATTTTATATTTTGCTTGGGATAAAACACTTTTACGGTGTTTAATTTATTTTAGATTTGATTTGGAATCATTTATTTAAATTTTTATTACTTGATTATGTAATTAGTTTTGTGAGAAATTGATTTTATTAGAAATTACAGTGATAAATTAATAAATTAAAATTAAGTTTCGGGTCATTTCGGGTCGACCCGCCGCCCCGTAAACCTGAAATTTTCGGGTTCGGGTCAGCATACCTGACCCGTCACGGGTTGGCGGGTCGGGGTTCGGGTCAACAGATTTTCTGGCGGGTCTGTTGACCCGAACCCGACCCGCCAACCTGATTTGGACCCGAATTGCCACCCCTAACTGCAAGCGTGAAGGATTGATTTCATGATAATTTAGAGTTGCGGGATGAGGGAAAAAAACAGGGTGCAAATCAATAACAAAAAAAAAATATAAAGTAAATAAATAAAAGGATAAGAGGAAAATGCTTGAATTGACGCTTAAAATGAATTTCGGTCTAGAAAAGCCACACTGCTTCGCAGGACGGGGTAGTTTAAAAGAATAACGCGAAAGGAACATGGCGGGTGCGATCATACCAGCACTAATGCACCGGATC